>NC_053044.1:11469166-12197500 GCF_003473485.1 Medicago truncatula | reverse complement strand
AATAAATGACTACTAGAATCGGGGTTTTGAGCATAAAGATTCCACTGACCTGTAAAAAGTGGACCTAATCCTTGAGGATGTGGTAATACACTTAAGAAATTATTCCATCGAACATATTCTCCTCTGGATCCTGGAATAGCAACATGAACTAAATGCCCTGCCCAAGCTAAGGAACTGACTCCAAATAGTCCTGACAAATGATGATTGAGGCGGGATTCGGCATTTTTAAACCACGAAACGCTCGGTTTCCATTTCGGTTGTAGGTGTAACCAGCCCGCTAGTAAGGATATGACAGAAAGAAATAATAGAAAAAGAGCTCCAGTATAAAGATCTTCATTAGTACGTAAACCGATTGTATACCACCACTGATAAACACCGGAATAGGCGATATTCACTGGGCCAAGAGCACCCCCTCGAGTAAAAGCTTCTACAGCCGGTTGACCAAAATGGGGATCCCAAATTGCATGAGCAATAGGTCTTACATGTAAAGGATCCTGTACCCATGCCTCAAAATTTCCTTGCCAAGCTACATGAAAGAGATTCCCGGAAGTCCACAGAAAAATTATTGCTAATTGTCCGAAATGAGAAGCAAAAATATTCTGATAAAGACGTTCCTCAGTAATATCATCATGACTTTCGAAGTCATGTGCGGTAGCAATACCAAACCAAATACGACGAGTAGTGGGGTCCTGAGCTAAGCCTTGGCTAAACCTTGGAAATCTTAATGCCATAATGCTTTTCAAATCCTCCTAGCCATTATCCTACTGCAATAATTCTTGCTAAGAAGAATGCCCACGTTGTGGCAATTCCACCCAGAAGGTAATGGGTTACTCCTACAGCACGTCCCTGTACAATGCTCAAGGCTCTAGGCTGAGTAGCAGGAGCAACTTTTAATTTATTATGAGCCCAAACGATGGATTCAATAAGTTCTTGCCAATAACCACGCCCGCTGAATAGAAACATTAAACTAAAAGCCCATACAAAATGGGCACCTAAGAAAAAAAGACCATATGCAGATAATGAGGAACCATAAGACTGAATTACCTGGGATGCCTGCGCCCATAAGAAATCGCGGAGCCACCCATTAATGGTAATCGAACTCTGCGCAAAGTTTCCTCCTGTGATATGAGTTACTACTCCTTGATCGTTTATACTACCCCAAACATCGGACTGCATTTTCCAACTGAAATGGAATATTACTACAGAAATTGAATTGTACATCCAAAATAATCCTAAGAAGACGTGATCCCAAGCGGATACTTGGCATGTCCCCCCTCTTCCAGGTCCATCACAAGGGAACCGAAAACCAAGATTTGCTTTATCCGGTATCAATCGTGAGCTACGAGCAAATAGAACTCCTTTTAGGAGTATCAATACCGTCACGTGAATTGTAAATGCATGAATATGATGTACCAAAAAATCTGCAGTTCCTAATGGAATAGGTAACAAAGCTACTTTGCCGCCCACTGCCACTAAATCACCACCGCCCCAAGTCAAACTGGTGCTTGCTGTTGCACCAGGGGCCGTTGTACCAGGTGCTAAAGCGTGGGTATTTTGTATCCATTGAGCAAAGACTGGTTGTAATTGTATAGCGGTATCAGAAAACATATCTTGAGGGCGCCCTAAAGCACTCATGGTATCATTATGAATATACAAACCAAAACTGTGAAAGCCTAAAAATATACACACCCAGTTGAGATGTGATATGATTGCATCGCGATGTCTAAGAATACGATCTAATAGATCGTTGTATCGAGTAGTTGGATCATAGTCTCTTACCATAAAAATGGCTGCATGTGCAGCAGCACCAACTATGAGAAATCCCCCAATCCACATGTGATGTGTGAACAATGACAGTTGTGTCCCATAGTCAGTAGCTAGGTATGGATAAGGAGGCATAGCATACATATGGTGAGCTACAATAATGGTCAAAGAGCTTAACATAGCTAGGTTAATAGATAATTGAGCATGCCATGACGTTGTTAGGATCTCATATAGACCTTTATGACCTTGGCCTGTAAATGGACCTTTATGGGCCTCTAAAATATCTCTTATACCATGACCAATAGCCCAATTAGTTCTATACATATGACCGGCAATGAGAAAAAGAATTGCAATAGCTAAATGATGATGTGCAATATCGGTCAGCCATAGACCCCCAGTTAGTGGATCTAATCCTCCACGAAAAGTTAGAAAGTCCGCGTATTTTGACCAATTCAAGGTAAAAAATGGGGTTGCTCCTTCGGCAAAACTTGGATAAAGTTGAGCCAAAAGATCCCGATTCAAGATAAATTCATGAGGAAGTGGGATCTCTTTGGGATCTACTCCAGCATTTCGAAATTGGTTAATTGGTAAAGATACATGTACTTGATGCCCCGCCCAAGAAAGAGACCCAAGTCCTAGTAGCCCTGCCAAATGGTGATTCAACATGGATTCTACATCTTGGAACCAAGCCAATTTTGGAGCAGCTTTGTGATAATGAAACCAACCAGCAAAAAGCATTAAGGCTGCAAAGACCAATGCACCAATTGCAGTACAATAGAGTTGTAATTCATTAGTTATTCCAGATGCTCGCCAAATCTGAAAAAAACCAGAAGTTATTTGTATTCCGCGGAAACCTCCGCCTACATCACCATTCAATATTTCTTGGCCTACTATTGGCCAAACCACCTGGGCACTAGGTCGAATGTGAGTAGGATCATTTAGCCATGCTTCATAATTGGAAAAACGAGCACCATGGAAATACATGCCACTCAGCCAAAGAAAGATAATGGAGAGTTGGCCGAAATGAGCACTAAATACTTTTCGGGAAATCTCCTCTAAATCACTAGTATGGCTATCGAAATCATGAGCATCAGCATGTAGGTTCCAGATCCAAGTAGTAGTATCAGGTCCCTTAGCTATTGTTCTTGAGAAATGACCAGGCTTTGCCCATTGCTCGAAAGAAGTTTTTATGGGATCCCTATCTACCAAAATTTTGACTTCTGGATCTACCAAAATTTTGACTTTTGGTTCCGGCGAACGAATAATCATTGAGTCCTCCTCTTTCCGGACAACACATACAAAGAGACCCGCCAACATAAAACATAATTAGTGAACTTATGAGAGATGTTTATATTGAATAACTTTCTCTTCTATCTCCCATCTATTTATTCTATATTTTCTTTAGTTATTCACTAGAACAATTATGATCCGGAAGTTAATCCGGGGCAAGTGTTCGGATCTATTATGACATAGTAGTAAGGCGCTCAACGGACCCTTTTTTTTAATTCTAAAACCTTTTCTGAACTTTGAATTTAATGAAGTTAAAGAATTTTTTGTGCAACCTAGTCTATTCATATTTCACTTAGAGATTCCTAGATGGAACAAATGAAATTTTTTGTCTTTCTTGCATATCTTACAGAGAAGATATTCTTAGGTACTTTATTTCAAATCACGTGAGCAGTTATATTAGCATTACTAAGGAACATAACGAAATATCAGATGAAATAGAACTATTTTAGAAGGGATATAAGAAAATCTTTTGATTGTTTGTTGCTTTATATTTAGAAAATGAATGATCCGTATTCTCTTTATATTCTATTCTCTATAGAGAATAGAATATAAAGAGAATTATAGAAAAATTATAGAAAATATAGAATATTAGAATAAAAAAAAGAAAATAATAAACAGAGTGTTCTTATTCAAAACGCCCTGTGATCTTCAACCAATTCTGTGCTTCAATATAATTCCCAGGGGTAAGGGCTATAGCTTGTTTCCAATATTCAGCGGCTTGATCAAACCAAGATTCCGCAATTTCAGAATCTCCCTGTCGAATGGCCTGTTCTCCGCGGTCGGAATAGGTGAGTAAATTCCTTCCCTTAGAACCGTACTTGAGAGTTTCCTGACTCATACGGCTCAACAGTCAATTCTTTTTATCTTCCATTTTTTCTGGAGTTAAGAACAAGAAAAGAGGTTAATTACATGAGTTTCAAACTTGAATTTGGATTACGAATTTAATCCTTTGTTTTTAGTTTTATCTTTTTTCCTACCTTCCGAAGAATAAAGTATCGACATTAACACTAATGCTCGTTCTTATTGAAATTTTCTGAAAGGTAACTATCTCGATTTCATATATCATATACTTTCATATATGATATATCAATTTCTATAGAATCTTTGAGAAAGACTTTTCTTCATAAGAAAAGACTTACTATCTTTGGGATCTGATACTACACCGCTGCTCACAACCTTAGGGGATCCACTTTATTACATAAGTAGATTCCTAATCTATCATCATATAAGTAAGCAGTTCTTGTTGTATCGGCCAAAAACCTTGTTAATTGATCTTTACGGTGCTTCCTCTATCAATTAGATCTTTTATCCATAGAAAAAAAGTATCTAGGCGTATATATTCTATTTCTTCATATTTTGACTTCTATGAAGTTTCTTTCTTTGCTACAGCTCATAAAAATCGTTGTTTCGAACGATATATATATGTAGAAAGCCCATTTTTTTTGTCTAGTATTTATTTTTTTATTAGTATTAGTGGAGTTGTTCGTTCTTTTCTTTTTTTCTATAGTGGAGATAGTCGCACGTAATGACAGATCACGGCCATATTGTTAAAAGCTTGAGGTAAGAAAGGGTTTCGTTCGAGTGCCCTAAAATAGTATTCCAAAGCTTTCGTATGTTCTCCGTTACTTGTGTGTATAAGGCCTATGTTATAAAGTATATAACTTCGATCATAGGGATCAATTTCCAGTCGCATAGCCTCATAATAATTCTGTAAAGCTTCCGCATAATTTCCTTCAGATTGAGCCCATCACGGCCATAATTATTATTATTATTATTATTATTATTATTATTATTATTATTAAAGAAAGAAGATGAAGATGATGAACATCTCCATCATATATTTTTGGATTTTTTTTCAGTTTTAATAAAAATATATTTTTAAAAATAAAATTATGTATTTTTTAATAAATAAAAAATGCAAAAAAAGATGTATATGTGCTTTTAAGAGATATAAAGGACCTAAACGGGAAAAAATAAAGACAAAAAACCATAGTGTTACAAATAAATAAGACAAAAAATCAAAGTATAACAATTGAGTAAATCATCCGTTGTACTTTGAGGGCTGCTAGCAGGTGTTGCCTCTGTGATGTTGTGGGAGTTTGCTAGCATTTTTTTGGTTGCTGCTGAAATGGTTATGTAATGAGGTTTTTGTTCTTTTATTTGGACTTAAAGGCTTTTGCTGATAGTGAGACAGGTCTATGCGTGTTAACATATTTTATTAGGTTGACTGCTTAAATAAAAAAAATAAGTCACGATATCTGACGCGATTCTAGAATGAACGAGAATTCTCACGATAATTGAAAATTGCGGCAATTTGGAACGACAAAATTGAACAATCAAAATGGGAAGAAGAATGAAAAAGAAACAAAAATTGATCAATATGGAAGAATAAAGAAGAAGAAATTTGAAAGAATGAGATGTTTTTGTTCTCACGTTCGGGGTTCTGGAATGGAAGAAATTTTATGAATGTAAAATGATGAATTTAAGGATATCTAGATGAAAGAAATTTGATGTAAAATTTTATTTGTTATAAATCTTGTAGTGTAAATTAATTAAGATTGAACACCTTAATATAAAAAAAAAAAAATTAAATCATTTGTTGTTTCAAAAAATAAAAATTAAATAAAAATTAAAAGTATTAAAAGTTACCTTATGTTTAAGATCATCTCTCCTTCAAAAAAATAATTAAGATTAACTCTTTTATTTTTAGAAATAATATACTCATTTATTTGACATTTAATGCTACCTATGTATATTACATTTTGATTGGTTGATATCATGAGAGGGTAAATTACCCTCTAAACAAGAGAGGGTAACATAGGCCTCACCTCAATCTCACGAATTGTCTACAAATTCACAATCAATTTCATAAAACTTATTGAACGAATGACATCATCAATATATCACATATAATGATGTATTAGAATCATATATCACATATATGATATTGATCAATCAATTTTAATCAATTCTTATTATTTAAATAATAAAATATCAACACTTAATATTCTTATCGTTATTACCGGATTTGCATTCCATCAATATGCTAGTTAAATGGATTTCTCTTATTTGAAAGAATAAAACCATATCCACTTAAATATTTGATAAGTAAAATCACGGTTTCTTATTTGTCCCACAAACATGACCTTTTGATTTGCTACAAATATTATTATTTTGATTTGAATCAAATTCAAGCCATTCAAACATATGCATATGGCTACCCGTGATGTCAACACTTTGACAGCTACTAGATTTTGAATCAAATTCACACGCTAGTAACATATTTTTGAATAAATCACAATTACGGTTACTTGGAATCGTGCACGGATTAATTAATCAAGTTCAAAACATTAACACGAAAGGATAACACAATATTTGAATCATATTCAGAAACTCTTAAATCGTGCAATCCAATATGGCAAAGTAATTTGAACTAATGATTTAATCATAACCAAAAGCTATACCACTGAAGGGATTTTAAGAGGAGTTTTTCAAAATTTTAATCCTCTTTACGGAAGAAATCCCATTGAAACGGATCTTGATTAAATCATTAATCACAAATCAAACAGAAACTTAAACACTTTAAGATTCATGTGTTTACCTCTTGAAGAGCAGAACCTTTGTAGAAGAAATATTTCTGATCACGAGCAAAGCAAAGCAGCGATGCCTCTACTCAGTCCACACGAACAAAACTTCTCCGATGACCGGTGCTAGCCAATTCCAACGAAGATTCAGAGAGAACAAAGTTTAGAGAGCGGCGGCTAGGGTTTCACAACTTTTGTGATAATGCTTCAACACAAGGGTTCTATTTATAGAATCACTTGTGTGAACAACAAGACAACACTTAAATACACCGTACCTTACGGTGGACCGCGTTTCTCTATTTTTCGTAAATTAAATAATAAAGTCATATTTATTTATTTAATTAATAATAAGTCTCACTTATTATTTTATAAATAAGTCTTACTTATTTATTTTATAAATAAGTCTTACTTATTTATTTCTCTCATCTATCTGTCCTTTGTGTGTGACCCTATAGGTTCCCGTAACGTTGGCAATAATATTACATCACATATTTAATATTATAAACAGTGAGCGGTATCTAGCAACACATCACTGCTACCCAAGTGACGAGAATGTCATGTGATCTGACGAAATCTTTCTGTGATAATGATCATGTGTATAATTACCCTTTTGCCCTCATGTCTATATTGAACACAAGGCATAGACCGTGTCATCCTTGTCTAGTTCAATATTGGGCCCGTAGACATTTCTCCTGTTATGTAGGAGGGGCAAATTCCATCTAGGTCACTCATGTCCCTCAGCATGATTCATGGAGTACCCATCAACCAACTTTATAGTCATCCTGTTACGGACAACGTTTGAATGGTGACAAAGCACTCGACTCCAACATCTAGGTTACATAATGGTTTCAGGTCGAAGGGTGGAATACACCACTATCACTATGAGAATATATTATGACACTTTTCATAACTTTTACTATGTAATATTCTCATGGCGGATCAATCCAATATAAATATTACTCCTAATATTTATATCTATGTGAAGACTTGATAACTCTTTATCCATGATCTGTGAGTTGTGATCATCAGTCTACCTACATAATAGTCTCTATGCTTTAATGATATCTCACTTCTCAACAAAGCTTGACTACGGATACTTTGAGAATAGTTTCCTTATGTTTAATGGGGTCTCACAATTAAGTTATACTTAATGTTCCATTAAACGGACTAACTATTCTAGGGACTTTATTATTTTGAAACAAAACAAAATCAATAAAGAAATGCCTGTTATTATATATTCACAATATATATTTATATCAATATCATGATACAAAACCAAACCCAATCAATATAGATTGGCTATTAGGGCTTATTCCAACAAGTAAAACATCACATAAATGTGATATCACATTACTTAAAAATTTTAAGTAGATAAATAATAATTTATCCTTCATCAACAAAATAGCAGCGGATTTAATTCAACATCATAAAAAGTCTTGGCACGCAGACCTCATCAAAATATCTCATAAAATCAGTTAAACAACTTATTCATAAATTAAATACGTAAAGGAACAAGAAATAGCCACAAAAGATCCCATCTCGTTACGTATCAGAGCACCCTAAGGACACAGTGAGGGATAACCACTCACGACAGCAACTCCAGCTACTTAAACTTGATCACCTGCAAGTTACTCATACGAAGAGCAACATTTCCAAGCAGAAGGGGTGAGATTTCACAAAACAATACTATTAAGCATATAATTCAACAATTATATTTAACAACATATAAACATCTTAATATTCATCATGGATAATAACATATCATAATTTACTTCATTCATAGTTCATATAATTAATCATAATTCCACAACTTATCATCTTTGACTCGACAAATGCAACTATGCAACTTAGACCTCTTATATGCATGTGGTACCAATACAGGGCATCAAGCCCCCATCGCTATTTGAGTATTAATATACTTTCAGGGCATCAAGCCCCCATCGCTAATTTGAGCTAATGCTCCAACGTGGTGAGTACAAAGCTCCAGGGCATCAAGCCCCCAACAATGAATGCTAATGCATGGACTCGACCTCTTAAAACGACTTAATTCGACAACCTCTTATATTAATCCAATAATTTGAAACATCATCATCTTCAACAACTTAGACCGACTCATGCAGCTTAGTTAAATAACAAATAGCAACATAGGCAGTATGCAAACCATCATGATATAATAATATCGAATGCAAATCAACAACTTAAATATCAAACATAAGTCATGTAATGTATATACAATTATATAACATTATAAGCAACATTGAATTCATATGCATCAGCCTTACTGGAATGTTAACAACAAGATAAACAACTTAGTTTCTAACCTCTAGGATCAACTCACATCAACTCGTGCGACAAAGATCACATTTAACCTAAACAAGGCATTCTGTAACACAAGTGCTCGCGAGGCGAGAGCCTCTACTCGCCATGGCGAGTTCGGTCACATTCTCAAGAGTTTTCATTCTAAGTCTTTCCAGGTTCAATCTCATTCTACTTTCTTTCCTAATCATATTAGACATGTTTAGGCACTCAAAAGCATCTAAGGTTCAACTCAAAAGTCAAAAATACGAAATCTTGCATGCTCTCTGGTCAAGCTCGCTAGGCGAGTTCAAGTGTTCGCCATGGCGAGCTGCGACGTGCAACTCGCGAGGCGGGGAAAAGTTACTCGCGTGGCGAGCGATGAAGTTCATCACTCACCGTGGCGAGGATCATAGCTCGGGAGGCGAGCGATGAATGTCGCTACGGGAAGGATGCAATTTTCACCTAAAATCATCAACTCGCATGGTTTTAAGACTAATCTCGATTCCAGAATTCATCATAATCATTATCTAAGGTCTAAGGACAGTTTCTACATCTTTTTAACAAGTTTTCACCGTTTAATCATCAATTCACTCAATTTGACTTAATTTCCGATTCCTCTTAAACTCATCCTAATTCATGTTAAATGTAACCGTTGATTCACATACTTAATAGAATTGCAAAGCTAGTCTCACCCTTACCTTAAAGTGTGAAAATCGCAGCCTCTAGGTCTTCTCCCTCTTCTCTTGGCTTTTTCTTCCTTTTTCCAAAACTGATCGTACGTACGTTATGTTTTTCTAACTTAGGTCTTTCTTATTTATATCTCCTCCAATTATCTTATCTTATTTCTCTTTCTCCCCCAAAACTCTCTAAAATCTCAAAACAGCCCCTAAACTCAATATTTATTTTATTTTCAAATCTTATTTTATTAAACAATAAAATAAGTCACAACTCCTCATAAAATCATAAAATCCACCTCAATCATATAAATCATATAAATCACACATATATTATATAAATATAATATACACTCATCTAAATAACTTCTAGACTCAATTAAATAATGAAATAATTCAAAGAGGGCGTTACATTTGTGCCTTAATTATCGTCTTTTATCATTGTTTCATCGCTTATGATTTAGAACAATATCTACAAATTTCTTTTTAGTGTTGTTGTTCGAGGCAGAAAACACCTCTTCGTTTATATCTTGTTTCCTAGCTTCCTCTTCAATACGAAGGCTTTCAAAAGACTTTTAAGAGAGAACTCCTTAGTTTTTTGCCTCAGAAGATTTTTTAAGTCCTTTGAAACATATGCCAATTTATGAATAATAACAACATTTTGAAATTGTTCAGATAATTACATACCTCCAACAACGATTTCTTGAGCTATCTTTTGTAGTTCATGAGAGTGTGCCTCCACAGGTTTGCCATCGTTCATCTTGGAGTTTAGGTAAATGCTCACAACGTACTTTTTGACTCCAGCTTCTTCGGTATCGTGCTTTTTCTGCAGAGCTTCCCAAAACTATTTAGCAGTATGATAGAGTCCATATTAATCATACAAATTGTCTGCGAGTCCATTCAAAATAAAGTTTTTGCATAGACAACCATTATCTTTTCAGAGGGATTTATCTATAACATGTTGTTTTTCCTTCTCATCAGGATCATACACATCTGATTCCATTGGAGGCTTGCCGTTATTATTCAATTCGGGATGAGTCGAACTCATCTTCATAACATCTATGTCTTCCTTAAAGACGTTTGCAAACTTTTTGGTAGTTAAGAAAAATACAGTCTTTCGTTGCCGGCGTTTGAAGTGACTACCTTGAAACCGAAACAACTTATTGAAGTTAACAGCTAAACCAGAAGCGATAATTTCTTCGGTAGTCAATGTGGTTTTTGAAATCTATTAAAATTGTTAGTTTTCGATTTAGAAAATGTACCTTTTAAAAAGAGAATTTACCACCGAAGAGATTATCGAGTTGAATCACGACCATGTCGCTCTTTTTAAGATGTTTCACGACACTAAATTTGTGCAAGGTAAACTATCAACTGCGCTGCCTCCTGCATAAGATCCCGCTTGTAATGGCCTTTTTAAGAAAAAAATCAGTTTTTTTTTAAATAAAATAATCACTTTTAAGAGTATTGCATCCGTTTGTTACGACTTTTTTTATAAAAAAGATTAAAATCTAAAAAAAATCTAAAAACAGTTTCAAATGAGAAGCTGTTCAGAGCACTTCTAAAAACAAATATTTTTTTAGAGGAGAGAAAATATATGGTTCAAAAGAATGAACTAATTTTGTAACAAACCAAATCTATTTATATAGTTTTATCCAAACAAACTAAATTATTTCTTTAAAAAAAAAAAAAAGATTTTCATTACAGCAAACAAACGCAAAATAGATTCTAATTTTTTTATAAAATCTTTAAAAAACAAACAATCTCTAAATTATTTTAGGGCTAATAGTGGTTTTCAGTCTTGTAATAAATGTCATTTTCGGTTTTTGCCCCTATAAAATTTTCGGTTTGATTTGCACCCTCGTAAAATTTTTATTTTTCATAAGAAAAACACCCCTAATAGGCCATTTTCATAAAAAAAAATTCAAGAAATTTTGGTTTTTGAATGGCCTATTAAGGGTGTTTTCCAGAAAAATAAAAATTTTACGAGGATGCAAATCAAACCGAAAATTTTATAGAAGCGAAAACTGAAAATGACATATATTACAGAGGTGAAAAACACTATTAACCCATTATTTTATGTCAAAATCACTTTTATCAAACATTTGAGTTTAAACGGTGCGATTACCTCATCGCATTTTGTTTGTTACAACGGATAATTAGGATACCATTTTAATAGTTTGGTAACAGAATCCTGTATATATGTTACACTCACTACTGAATTGATTAACTAATTTCCAATGGGTCAGGAAACAACAAGAAATCCACATTCCAAAGTAGAGGTAATTGAACTCGAAACCTTTCACTTATCCGTCAACCACATCTCCGTCGTGATGGACGACGACGATGTTAGGATCCTGGACTTCATTCCCAAAAATACCCTTTTTCGATAACGTAAAAGAAACAACATCGAAAAAAGAGAGTCTTCAAATTCAAATAACACTCAGTTGGTTTGCGAAATCTGCACCGAAACTAAAAGAATGAAGGATGTTTTCTACATCAGCTGTTGCTCTCATGCATATTGCTCTGATTGCATAGCAAAATACATCCGATTCCAAGCTTCAAGATAACATCATCAACGTTCGGTGTCCTGTTTCTGGGTGCAATGGTTTTGCTAGAAGCTGAGTTATGTCGTTCTATTCTTCCTGTGGTCCTTTTTGAACGCTGGTGTAAGGCGTTGTGCGAGGCTTTGTTTGTTTTAGAGAAATTCTATTGTCCCTTTAGAGATTGTGCGAGGCTTTGTTTGTAAGATTCCATGGCATGAAGGGATTGAATGCACCGACTTTTAGAAGATGAATGCGGATGAGAGGCGGGAAGAAGATGATATGTTTATGCGCCTTGTTTCTTGTGTCCAAATCTGAGGGCTGCGAACCCATGACTTGCAGGTTTCCTTTCTGTTTAATCTTTTACTGCATTTATGATTTCATGAAAGAGACCATTTTATTTTGAATGACCCACAAAAAGTGCCGTTTCTAACCCACTACTTTTTTTTTCTTTCTTTCTTCTATCGATTGGAGAGTTTCATAGAAAATCCATAAATGAGATAATGCATAGTATATGCATAATACATGCGGGATTGAGGTTCGAATTCCAAACACTCCATTTAGTGATTTTCTCTAGCCGCTAAGTTACTTGACCCCGAAAAAATAAAACAACTAGTGTGATCTTTTAAATACCTTCACTATAAAAAAACGCGTTAATTCTGGCGGTTTTATACCGGCGGTCCATGTTAACCGCTACTATAACCAGTGTATTGCGGCAGTTTTATTCACCGCCGCTTTTTATTGTACGTTTTCGACTGCTGGTATTAACAAAATATTATGGTACAATTAACCTTGTTTATTATGGTATTTTAGACCGCAAGTATTAACGTTTTTAATTTTTTCAACTCCACAACATTTGGCACACTAATTACTTCCCTTTTTTTTTTTTCCTTAAAATTTTAGAAAATCCCTCCATCTTTCCTTTTCCTCTTTTTTTTTTTATATCTTTCTTAACACATAAAATAATATTTTATAACAAAAACTTCATTCTTTTTCTTTCAAGTTCTCTCTCTCATCGTCTCATCTTCTCCCATCGAAATTGTTATTCTCACCGGAGAATCCTTCAAGTCCTGTCTCTCCGGCCACCGCTTTCCCTTCCGTCACTCTCCGTCTCACTTCCTTCTCAGGTCCTCTCTCTCGCTTTACCTTTTGTCTTGATTTTTTTCACAGGTCTATCAATTTGTGTCGTTTGTGATTCATGGATTCATAATCTTGTAAATTGAATTGAAAATAATGTTTATTATTGATATATTTTCGATTCAAAACCCAATATGGAACCTCAAACCTATGGATTCCTCAATCTTTGACTCAAACCCATCTTCGTTTGATGATTCTGAAATAATTAAACCCTCATCTTTGTATTATTCTTCTTTTTAGTTGATTAATAAGGTTCACTTTTGATAATAAAGTCCAGTTTTGATTATATGATTGATGATTTCCTGGTTTCGTTTTTGATTTTTTTGTTTTTGTTTTGTTTGAATAACCCTCATCTTTGTTTTGTTTTTGTTTTGAAATTAGTTTAATAAATTAATTATTTGAAAGCTCTCAATATGTTATTTGTGCAAGTGTTTTTTTTTTTTTTTTTTGTGTATTATTAAACAAATATGAGATTCTGCCAAATTGCTAGCACACAAAACATGATCCTGATGCAACAACTCATAACAAATACCTGAAAGTCAGTGTTACACTATAGAGATGTTAAGTGTCGCCTGAAGAAATAATATAGTTTGATTTTGCATGGCTAATTGTTTATATGTAAATCATGTACTCATTAATATCAAATATGTACATTGATTAACTTGTACATATTCATGTACTAATTATTTCTTCAGATACCATAACACAGAAATTACTTTAGTATTATTCAGGTTTTGTGGTTTTGTCCCAGTTTCATTATTATATGAACTATATGATGTGAAACCCTTGAACTGAAGTGATGGCCCATCTGTTAGCTTTCTAGATAGTGTTATATTTTAGAATCTCAAGTGGATTGTTGATGAGTCATTTATTACCTATTTTTATATGTTATTTAGTTTAGTTTTAATTAGATTTTATTTTAGTTTACTACAAATTGCATTCTATTTTATTTCAGGAAAGAATATTGGATGGATTGAGTCTTGAAGCAAAAGAAAGAGACTTGGAGCTGATTCGGTGCGAAAATACGAAGATTGAGAGACAAAAATATGTCTCCCCAAAGTCAGAAGCTTGGCACGGCCCGTGCTAGCATTGGCACGGCCGTGCCACCCTCCAGAGTTACTTTTGGTGCTTTTGCTTAGATTTTAAGCTACTCTATTTTAACCCGCAGTTTCTTGTGGAACATTCCAGTAATGTAATCGCTTAGATTTTAAGTCGAATGTATGCTATAAATAGAGTAGCCATCCATCACAAATATTTATCTTTACTTGGAATTCAATAAGTGACAATTGCTTTTCTAATTAAAGTTCTTTTCTTTTCCTTTATTTTCTTGTCATTTACTTTTATGCTTTCTCTGTTCTCCCCCATGTCTACGATGAACATGAGTGAGTAGACTTCTCCTTGTCTTCGGATTGTTGGATAAGTCTAAATGACATAATCCTAATCAAGCCAAGCTCTAAGCCTTAATCTTATGTAACCTTAATTTCTTATCTAAATTCACCGCTTTAACATGGATCAACCATTATCAAACTGTGGAAACGAAAGTGGAGGGTTTGATAATTGTTTATCCATCATCTTAAATATCAATTCATAAAACGAAAGTGGAGGGTTTGATAATTGTTTGTCGTTCCCAAAAACAATTAAATAGTAATAATAATTCAATATCAGAGTAAACCCAACGGGCATGTCACATCACATTCATAATAATCATTAAATCTGCAGCGGAATATTCTCATCAACCCACAATTCATACTGTTTTAAAACTCCATAATAAATTCTTGGCATGAAAGCCTTAACATCATAAAATCCAACATCAATAGGGCTACAACAGCAATATTCAAAATTTGATACATATATAGGAAAGAAATTAAACTATAAAATCTCATCCCACGTATCAGAGCCCTAGACACTTTGAGCCACCACCAACTACTCAGGATCGCCTGCAAGTTACCCATAGGAAGGGCAACATTTTCAAGCAGAAGGGGTGAGATTCACAACAATAATATAGATAAAGAATGCATCAAATGAATCTAACACCCTATCATATAATTCATCAACAATATATAAATATCATCATTTTCAAATATTATCAACAATGGTAATTAATAACCCACTTAACGACTCATGCAACTTATCACCGCTCCACTAAGACTCCTCTAACAACACCCATGCATGTGGTACCATAAACAGGACCGTAGCCCTCACCGCTGTAGAATAGTTAAAGCATTCATTTTCAGGACCTAAGTCCTCACCACTAACACCACTTTGAGCAACTAGTGCTCCACCACTTTGAACGACAAGGCGTTCCAGAGCCGAAGCTCTCCCACTGTTATGCTTATGCAACTAACCCACTTGAGTATATCTACATACAACCAACTTATGCATATATATATATATGTATATGACACACCACTCCAATTTACCATATTCAGGTATAACTTAATTAAATAAAACATACATCCAGAAAAATACACCAACATAAAAGCCATGCTTAATCAACAAGATAAATCAACCATCCACAACAGAAAACAATCCAACAAAATACTGGGCAGCTCGCCTCGCGAGCACATCTGCTCGCTATGGCGAGCTTAGGAACTAAGGCACTTGCCATGGCGAGTTCGAGGCGAACTTGAGGCGAACAGGAACATGGTTCTCTCGGGAGTTTTGGCATTTTCTCACTAAATCATCAATTCTAAGCTCCCTATTCACCCTTTTAATCTAAAACTTGCTGCAATCCTCTCTAAAGTCATCTAGGTACATAAAACTACCCAAAATACGGCTTGTAACAACACTTCAAAAATCGAGATTTTCTCAAGGGTACTCGCCATGGCGAGTTGTCTCACTCGCGAGGCGAGCCATGAAGTTGCTCACTCGCCTTGGCGATCAAAGGCTACTCGCGAGGCGAGCGATGAACTTCTGTACGGGCAGAATGCAGGTTTTTCCCAAAAATCCCATTTTCCTCCAATTCACTCCCCAAATTAGCTTACAGATATGCAATGAGAAGTTATATGCACCCATAACCCATTCATAACACCAATTCAGTGGTTCCTACTCTCAAAACCCATTAATTTAACAAAACCTAACTTCTCCCAATTCTCACATAAACCTGTTAAAAACAAAATCAGAATTCAGAACCTATAAGATTGCGGTAAACCTCACCCTTACCTTAGTTTTGCAGAAAAATCAGTACAGAAAATGACAACCTTGGCTCTCCTTGCTCTTCTCTCCTATTCTCCCAAAAACTGACAGTTACACGTAAAAACGTTTTCTGACTTTTTCTTTCTTTCTTAACTCCTTTCTTAACTCCTCTCTATTCTATTTACTCCCCCTTAATTCTATTAAATTCTAACATAACCCCCAAAACTCTAATTAATTATCTTCCCCACTTATTCTAATTATTAATAAAATAAACCATATAATAAAATAAACACACCACATAAATCACCAAAAATCACATAAAATCATATATGAAGCTCCAAATAAATCAAAAATAATTAAATAACGACTAGGGCGTTACAGAAACTGTCTTGAGAAATTAGGTCTAACATAAAGTTATAAGCTTTTCGTTTGGTTTGTGAAGGACTTGTTATTTAGATGAAACCAACGACCCCAAGACTCCTTTTATTATTATTATCTTTCAAACGCTTGAAAACCCCAACTTGCAATTCTTTTCTTCTCTAATCATTTCCAAAGGTTAATTGAATTAAACTACTCCCTGTCGGAACGATACTCTTTTCATACTACTTCGGTAAAACCGTGCACTTGCGGTTTTATCTCATCAAGTTTTTGGCGCCGCTGCCGGGGAGTTAACTAATTTAATTAACTCTTTCTTTGTGATTAGAACTCTTTCTTCTCCCTCTTTTCTTCTACTTCTTTCTTTCTGTTACCATTAACTTCTTGGGTTCTCGATTTCTTATGCGAAGAAGTAAAAGTCTAGGAGAATTTATTCCTGAGATTGAAAGATATTTGCATAAAAAAAAGAGAGAGGCACAAAATAATATTGCTATGGCTGAACACACTCTCAAAGAGTATGCTACTCGTTCAACGGAAGAGCCACAAACTATTATCGTGTACCCGACGGTTGAGGGTAACAATTTCGAGATCAAGCCTGCACTACTCAATTTGGTGCAGCAAAATCAGTTTTCTGGATCACCCACTGAGGATCCAAATCTCCATATTTCTTCCTTCCTTAGACTCAGTGGCACCATAAAAGAGAACCAAGAAGCCGTAAGACTTCATCTCTTTCCCTTCTCCTTAAGGGATACAGCTAGCGCTTGGTTCCATTCCCTATAAGTTGGTTCTATCGCTTCATGGGATCAAATGAGGCGAGCATTCCTTGCCCGATTCTTTCCCCCTTCCAAAACCACCAAATTAAGAGACCAAATCGCGCGGTTCAACCAAAAAGATGGGGAGTCTCTCTATGATGCGTGGGAGCGTTTCAAGGAAATGCTTAGACTTTGTCCCCACCATGGTCTAGAAAAGTGGCTCACAGTCCACACTTTTTATAATGGCCTAACATATACCACTAAGATGTCTGTTGATGCAGCTGCAGGTGGAGCACTAATGAACAAGAACTATACGGAGGCTTACACATTGATTGAAGACATGGCTCAGAATCACTACCAATGGACCAACGAAAGAGCCATCACCACCTCTACACTCTCCAAAAAGGAGGCAGGTATGTACGAATTCTCCGATTATGATCACCTCGCTGCTAAGGTTGATGCCTTAACTCAAAAATTTGAAAAACTTAATGTTAATGCTGTCACACCTTCACCTACATCTCCTCCTTGTGAAATCTGTGGTATATTTGGTCATATTGGTGTTGATTGACAGTTAGATAGTGCTACTAATAGTATTGAGCAAATGAATTATGCACAATACAACCAAGGAACGAGGCCAAATCAAAACTTTTACAAAAACCCTCAAGGTTCCTATAGGCAAGTAGCACCACCTGGCTATACAAACAACCAGAGGGTGGCTCAGAAATCTAGTTTGGAAATTCTGTTGGAAAATTGCATGATGAATCAGAATAAACAACTTCAAGAACTGAAAAACCAAACGGGATTTCTGAACGACTCTCTCTCCAAAGTCACTACTAAGGTTGATTCTATCGCCACACACACCAAGATGCTCGAAACCCAAAGCTCCCAAGTGGTCCAACAAGTGGCCACCTCTTCTCAAACACCAGGAGTCTTTCCCGGTCAACCTGAAACAAACCCCAAAGCTCATGTCAATGCTATTTCTCCTGGGGGTAGTAGGTTAAAAGAGACCGTTTCTAAAGCCAAAAGTGTCAAGGGAGAGATTGTTAAGCTTCTAGGTGAGAAGGATGCGATAGAGAAATCACATGAAGAAAACAAAGCCATTTCCCCATTAAGGCTCGTTAAGCTTAACTTGGAGGCTCAATTTAATAAATTCTTAAACATACTTAAAAAGATTTGCATTCAGATTCCCTTTGCTGAAGCTTTGTCTCGTATGCCTCTATATGCCAAGTTTTTAAAAGACATTTTTTCAAAGAAAAAGGCTATAGAGCAAAATGAGACAATAGCTTTGACAAGAGAAATAAGTGCAACCATCAAGAAGCCACCTCCAAAGCTTAGAGATCCAGGAAGTTTTGCCATCCCTTGTATGATAAGGAGTGAAACCTTAAATCGAGCCTTATGTGATTTAGGAGATAGTGTTAGTCTGTTGCCCTTACCCCTCTTTAAAAGGCTGGGAATAGGGGAGTTAAAACCTACCAAAACAACATTGAAGTTAGCCGATCGTTCTGATATCCAACCTGTCGGATATGTTGAAGAAATCTGAAGGTGAGAAAAACACAAGAAGGGGGGGTTGAATTGTGTTTTCTTTCTCTCTAAAAAATTCTTCTTCTGATATCACTTCAGAAGCTGGTTAGGAATGCTTCTGATGTGATGTTCAGAATCAGATATGCAGCGGAATAAAAACAGAGCAGAGAAAAGAAAGAGAGACACAAGCAATTATCCTGGTTCCTTCCACAAATCGGAAGTAGTCCAGTCCCCCTTGCACTTCCAAGGAGATTTCCACTAAAAATAATCACACAGATTACAAATGCTTAATACTCTCTAGTATGAGACTTCTCAAATGCTCAAGCACGCAGGCGAGAGACTTCCAATGCTCAAGCACTAAAGCAAGAGTCTTCTAATCGTCAAGCACGCAGGCGAGAGACTTCTAATCAAACAAAATTACACAGAAAATTGTTTGACTTTGAACACTTGATATACAATCAGTGGTGTTCACAATACAATGCAATAAAGACTCTAGACTTAAGAATTTCTAAGATATATCAAATCGGTGCAGAAATTCAAAGTGCTTTTTAGAATCAAATTTGGCAGAGTTTTGGCGCTTTTAACTTGTGTTGATGTCTCCTGCTAATCTTCAAGTCTTCACTCCTTTATACAGTGGTGAGTAGAGAGACGTTGAGATTTTTAGCACGTCTAAAGAGTCGTTGAGTTCCTTTGATCATCCACCAGTAATCTTTTGCCTGATTTGGGTGTAGTCCTATGAAGGATCAACTTCAAATTCATTCCTATCTTGAAGGATCATTTCTGCAGGCAGAGCTGTTGTCTTGTCTTGTAGCATAGACAAAAAAACAGAGTAGTGGAGGTAGTGGTTGTACACTTGTACTTTGTCAACTCTTCAAAGAAGGACAAACACCCAGTGCTTTTCAAATGACCGTTGGTACCTCCCTTTTAATTCATCGTTCTCTTAGACGAGGTTAAAACGAAAAACAGCTCCTTTGAAACTTCAGTTTAAAATATTCTGATCAACTGTAGCTTCTGGTGATGATATAGCTTCTGATGAAATCTTGCTTCTGATGGACTTCTGCTTCTGATGAACTTCTGCTTCTGATGACATCATTACTTCAGAGGCACTTGCTACTTCAGATGCTTTAGATTATTTCAGACGCAATTTTCTTCAGATGCTTTAGATTCCTTTGCTCTCTATTGTTCTTCCAAGACCTATTGAAATTGATTAACTTTGCCTATGGTCCTGTACACTTGAACAATTATTAGCAATAACCAATTGACAATTTTTAATACCTTGTTATCATCAAAACTCATTAAGGCTTATTGTGAAACACATTTTGTTCCAACAACATCCCCGTTAAAATAGAAGGGATACATATCCCAACTGATTTCATGGTGCTTGACATAGATGAGGACAATGAGTGCCCTATAATTTTAGGACGACCCTTTCTCGCTACTGCGGGTGCTATAGCAGATGTTCAGAATGGTAGAATGGTTTTTCAAGTGAGTGATGAGCTGATAGGGTTTGAGTTGGAGAATTTTATGAAAGGTCCCGCTCTCTATTCTTGTAACATGATTAAAGGTCATGTTGTGAAAGAACGCTCATTAGCGTCATCTACATGATATGACCTCTTTGATTCCTTCTAAGGACACTTTCTTAAAACGTCAAGCTAATGACTATAAAAAAGCGCTTCGTGGGAGGCAACCCACGAATTTAACTGCTTTTGTTTTGTTTTGTTTTTTTAATTGTTTTGTAGGTAATTGTCCGAGTATGATTCGAGAACACGGAAAATTTTGAAGCCAATTTATCCAGAACCTTGGCACGGCCCGTGCTCACACTGGCACGGCCGTTCCAGACCTTGCCTTCCAAAAACCATTCCACAATCCAGGAAGTTGGCAAGGCCCGTGCTAAGGCTGGCACGGCCGTGCCCGCCACAAATATCTCTCATCCTTCCATTCTTTCTCTAAAACCTCCATAACCACAAAACCTCAAAACTCCATATCTCCCTCAAAACTCCATATCTCCCTCAAAACTTCACCAATTCACACCATTTCTTTACCCCATCAATCACAAACACCATTCCAATCATAACACACCATTCAAAAACAACTTTCATCCATCCAAACCAAAATCACCCAAATTCGTAACCCCCATTAACCTAACCCAAAATCCACAAATTCATCACCAAACTCCACAACCCAACTCTTAAAACTCACTTAACCCTTAACCCCATCACTAAACCAACCTTTACCACCATCACAAAAGGTCAAACCAAGGTTAAGGATAATGGCATCTAGAAAAGGTGGAGCAAGCTCTTCCGGAGGACCACAATCAAAGAAGAAAACGCAAGCCAAGAATCATGGCATAATCTTCAAGGACACTAAGCAAAGGGACAGGTATAATATTCTTATCTCTAAACCGTTGCACCCTTGTCGATATCCTGATCCTTATACTTTGAGTGTGCTAGGACTAAGGGATAATGTGTTTAGCTTAATTGGAAATTTAGGATGGGTTGATATGCTTAGACCTATGAAAGGTTTTGAAAATTTCACTTATGAATTCTTAAGTTCTATTGGATTTACGAAGGATAAAGTAAACTTTGATAACCCCGACCATAGAGTCTCCTTCCGACTTTTGAATATAGATTACGAGATGTCTCTTGAAAATTTTTGTTTAGAGATGGACTTCGCAAATGCGGGGTTCATCCATGACTCTTGGAATCCAAATCTAAAGTCGGAAGACTATGACCCCGCTCGCTTTTGGAAACGCATTACCGGGTTAAGGCAATATAATCCTCGCAACAATAAGGCTAGTAACATTCACAACCCAGTGCTTAGATACCTCCAAAGAGTCATGGCTTGTACCATTTGTGGTAGAAAAGAGGTAGGAACAACTAGGACGGATGAACTCTTTATGCTTTGGGCAATGCTTAGTAACAACCTCGTTCATACTTGCTTCTACCTACTTGATTACCTTTCCTCCATAGGTGCTAGACCTGATAATAGAGCTGAGATAGTAGTTGGTGGTATCATCACCTTCATCGCTAGGATGTTTGGAGTGAGTGAAGCCGAAGGAATAAATCCAATCGAGGGCAACAATAGGCTTAATATTGAAACCCTTGTATCTATGAATTTCATTAAGCTTCATCCACCCATGACTTATGCACTTCAACTTCGTATACCTCTTTTGTTTCTGCTTCCTAACCCATCTCGGACTAACACCGAGGTGGAGGCAAATTTGTTGTATGTTGGTGATGGATTACAGGTACATGAAGAGCATAATCAAGGTGAAGAAGACGGTGCAAACATGCACTATGAAGAGGAGCCCCATGACCATAATGCCAACAATGAAAGATGGGCATGGATGCAAACTGAGGTACAAAGGATAAGCACCGAGCAACAAAGGCAAGGTGTTGAATTATCCAGGCTAAGGAATGATGTCCTAAGAGGCAACCGCATATCCGAAGAGAATAACCAAATGCTTCAGAACATGATGCAACATTTCCACCTCCAAGGTCCTCCCTATGGAACTCAATAAAAATGTGAGCTTTCCTCTTCCTCTTTTTCACCTTATCTCTTCAATCTCTATCTCATTCTTCTCCTTCTTCTCTTTCTTCTATCTTGAATCATTGAGGACAATGCTTCTCCTAAGTGTGGGGCGAGCCTAAATAAAGTGTCTTTAGTAGTAGTGTTTCCAAACTCCCTTGAACTTTATTCTTTTGTTTTGTTTTATTGTAAAAGGCATGAATAAGTAGCTTCTTTTTATTATTTTATTATGACATAAATTTTTTGTTGTCTCTTCAATGGTCGTTTCTTGTACATGAAAGTGATTTCTTGTGTTGCAAGTGTTCTTGCTATACCCACATCAAGTTTTATTGTGAAAATTCTCTAATGAGAAAAGCACCTAGTTGCAATCCTTGAGTAAGTGTATGAATAGGTATTTTAAGGAACACGTTCTAACTTTAATGGTAACTTGGACCCTTAAAAATCTTCAGAGTAAAAGTAGTATAAGTTTGTGTGGGAATAATTCTAATGTGCTGTAATGTGTAAACCAAAATGGGGCAGAAGAATATCACCAGCACGTGGAGGAAAGGATACCCCCACACTGACTTCCTAAATATGGTGATGACTTCTCAAACAAATTGTGCTTAAATTAAACCCTCTAAAAAGAGGAACTTCCTAAGTGAAGATGAATAAGTTGTAGCACTACTTAGGGTGATCATGGAAACTTGGAGGAATGGATACCCCCTCGCGGACTTCCAATGTGAAATGATAGCCCTTAGGCATCTACAAGCCCCCAAGTGTCTAAATTATCAAATCTATCTAAACTCTCCCATCTCTCTTATATGAAATGAAGAAAGGATTTTTCTCGGTCACTTTAGTGTTAAGGTTAGAACCTGTTCCTCATAATATCTATCTTATACAGGAGCAAGAAAAAGGTTGGACTACACACACACACACTCACTTAAGACTTGATGTTGGGTTGAATAAGTTCTCAAGGAATACTTGAAGTTGTGATTAGTGTACATTGAAATGAAACCTCGAAGGAGACATAAGCTTTTATTTGAATTGTCATATATTAATCCTTTTTTGTTGCTGCCATGTCTATGCATTTTGCTTGAGGACAAGCAAAGATTCAAGTGTGTGGGAGTTTGATGAGTCATTTATTACCTATTTTTATATGTTATTTAGTTTAGTTTTAATTATATTTTATTTTATTTTATATTAGTATTATTTCCTTTTTAGGATAGTTTACTACAAATTGCATTCTATTTTATTTCAGGAAAGAATATTGGATGGATTGAGTCTTGAAGCAAAAGAAAGGGACTTGGAGCTGATTCGGTGCGAAAATACGAAGATTGAGAGACAAAAATATGTCTCCCCAAAGTCAGAAGCTTGGCATGGCCCGTACTAGCATTGGCACGGCCGTGCCACCCTCCAGAGTTACTTTTGCTGCTTTTGCTTAGATTTTAAGCTACTCTATTTTAGCCCGCAGTTTCTTGTGGAACATTCCAGTAATGTAATCACTTAGATTTTAAGTCGAATGTATGCTATAAATAGAGTAGCCATCCATCACAAATATTCATCTTTACTTGGAATTCAATAAGTGACAATTGCTTTCTAATTAAAGTTCTTTTCTTTTCCTTTATTTTCTTGTCATTTACTTTTATGCTTTCTCTGTTCTCCCCCATGTCTACGATGAACATGAGTGAGTAGACTTCTCCTTGTCTTCGGATTGTTGGATAAGTCTAAATGACATAATCCTAATCAAGCGAAGCTCTAAGCCTTAATCTTATGTAACCCTAATTTCTTATCTAAATTCACCGCTTTAACATGGATTAACCATTATCAAACTGTGGAAACGAAAGTGGAGGGTTTGATAATTGTTTATCCATCATCTCAAATATCAATTCATAAAACGAAAGTGGAGCTTTGATATTCGAACAAGTGAATTTAGACAAGGATTTCAAAGGCAGCGAAATAGTCTTTGAAATCTTTGAGACATATAGTTTCGATCTTCAAGGGAACTAATAATAATCAAGTCAGCGAAATAGGCTTGGTTGTTAGAGGAACCAAAATCTAATAGTAATCAAGTTAGCGAAATAGGCTTGCTTGCTAGAGGAACATAAGAGAAACTGTCTTGAGAAATTAGGTCTAACATAAAGTTATAAGCTTTTAGTTTGGTTTGTGAAGGACTTGTTATTTAGATGAAACCAATGATCCCAAGGCTCCTTTTATTATTATTATCTTTCAAACGCTTGAAAACCCCAACTTGCAATTCTTTTCTTCTCTAATCATTTCCAAAGGTTAATTGAATTAAACTACTCCCTGTCGGAACGATACTCTTTTCATACTACTTCGGTAAGACCGTGCACTTGCGGTTTTATCTCATCAATTGTATAATGAATAACTCTGGAACTATAAGGGTTGTGATAGCTCAAAACTTTAAAACATTGTCTTGAACTTATGTGGAACCTTAAGAGGTTCTATTTGAATCATTTATGCGTCTTCTGTCCTTACTATTTGAATCATTTATGTGATTTAAATGATTATGTGGTCTGTTGATGAGTCATTTATATGTTATTTTAATATGCTTTTTAGTTTAGATTTTATATAATTTTATATTAGTATTATTTCCTTTTTAGGATAGTTTACTTTAAAATGCAATTTATTATATTTCAGGGAAGAATATTGGATGGAGAGAGTCTTGGAGCAAAAGAAAGGGATTTGGAGCAGATTGGACACAAAAACATGAAGATTGGGAAACAAAATATATCTCCCACAAGTTAGAAGCTTGGCACGGCCCGTGCTAGCCTTGGCACGGCCGTGCCACCCTCCATATGCCTTTTGCTGCTTTTGCTTTGACTCCAAGCTATTCTATTTTGGCGCACAATCTACCGAGGAATATTCTAGGAATATACTTGCTTAGATTTTAAGTCAATTGTGTACTATAAATAGAGTAGCTAGCCATCACTAATATTCATCTTTACTTGGAATACAATAAGTGACATTTGCTTTTCTAAATAAAGTTCTTTTCCTTTATTTCATTGTCTTTTACTTTCATGCTTTCTCTCTTCTCCCCCATGTCTACGATGAACATGAGTGAGTAGACTTCTTCTTGTCTTGGGATTGTTGGATAAGTCTAAATGACATAATCCTAATCAAACCAAGCCCTAAGCCTTAATCTTATGTAACCCTAATTTCTTATCTGAATTCACCGTCTTAACATGGATTAACCATTATCAAACTGTGGAAACGAAAGTGGAGGGTTTGATAATTGTTCGTCCATTATTCCAAATATCAATTCATAAAACGAAAGTGGAGCTTTGATATTCGAACAAGTGAATTCAGACAAGGATTGCAAAGTCAGCGAAATAGGCTTTGCAATCTTTGAGACATATAGTTTCGATCTTCAAGGGAACTAATAACAATCAAGTCAGCGAAATAGGCTTGGTTGTTAGAGGAACCAAAATCCAATAGTAATCAAGTCAGCGAAATAGGCTTGGTTGCTAGAGGAACTTAAGAGAAACTGTCTTGAGAAATTAGGTCTAACATAACATTATAAGCTTATGGTTTTGGTTTGGGAAGGACTTGTTATTTAGATGAAACCAACGATCCCAAGGCTCTTTTATTATATTGCTTTCAACCGTTTAAAAACCCCCAATTTATAACCTCTTCTCTCTCCTAATCATTTCTAAAGGTTAACTAAATTAAACTACTCCCTGTCGGAACGATACTCTTTATTACTACTTCGGTAAGACCGTGCACTTGCGGTTTTATCTCATCAAGTTTTTGGCGCCGCTGCCGGGGAGTAAACTAATTTAATTAACTCTTTCCTAGTGATTAGAACTCTCTTCTCTTTTCTCTTCCTCTTCTCTTCTATTTTTCTTTCTTTTTGTTTTTACCACTAACTTCTTGGGTTCTCGGTTTCTTATGCGAAGAAGTAAAAGTCTCGGAGAATTTATTCCTGAGATCAAAAGGTTTTTGCATAAGAAAAAGAGAGAGGCACAAAATAATACCGCTATGGCTGAACGCACTCTCAAAGAGTATGCTACTCCTTCAACGGAAGAGCCACAAGCTATTATCGTGTACCCAACGGTTGGGGGTAATAACTTCGAAATCAAGCCTGCACTACTCAATTTAGTGCAACAAAACCAGTTTTCTGGATCACCCACTGAGGATCCAAATCTCCATATTTCTTCCTTCCTTAGACTCAGTGGCACCATTAAAGAGAACCAAGAAGCCGTAAGACTTCATCTCTTTCCCTTTTCCTTAAGGGATAGAGCTAGCGCTTGGTTCCATTCCCTAGAAGTCGGTTCCATTACTTCATGGGACGATATGAGGCGAGCATTCCTCGCCCGATTCTTTCCCCCATCTAAAACAGCTAAGCTTAGAGACCAAATTACGCGTTTCAATCAAAAAGATGGGGAGTCTCTCTATGAGGCGTGGGAGGGTTTCAAGGAAATGCTTAGACTTTGTCCCCACCATGGCCTAGAGAAGTGGCTTATAGTCCACACATTTTTTAATGGCTTGACTTATACCACTAAAATGTCTGTTGATGCAGCTGCAGGTGGAGCACTAATGAACAAAAACTACACGGAGGCTTACGCTTTGATTGAGGACATGGCTCAAAATCACTATCAATGGACCAACGAAAGAGCCGTCACCACTCCTACTCCCTCTAAGAAAGAGGCAGGTATATACGAAGTCTCTGAATATAACCACCTTGCTGCTAAGGTTGAGGCATTAACACAAAAAATTGAAAAACTTAATGTTAATGCTGTCCCACCTTCTCCTGCATCCCCTACTTGTGAAGTCTGTGGTATAACTGGTCATACAGGTGTTGATTGTCAGTTAAGTAGTGCTGCCAATATTGAGCAACTAAATTACGCTCAATATAACCAAGGAATGAGGCCAAATCAAAATTTTTACAAAAATCCTCAAGGTTCCTATGGGCAAACAGCACCACCTGGCTATACAAACAACCAGAGAGTGGCTCAGAAATCTAGTTTGGAAATAATGTTGGAAAATTGCATGATGAATCAAAATAAACAACTTCAAGAGTTAAAAAACCAAACAGGATCTCTGAACGACTCTCTCTCCAAGCTCAATACCAAGGTTGACTCCATCGCCACACACACCAAAATGCTTGAGACCCAAATCTCCCAAGTGGCCCAGCAAGTGGCCACCTCTTCTCAAACACCGAGAGTCCTTCCCGGTCAACCTGAAACAAACCCCAAAGCCCATGTCAACGCTATTTTTCTAGGGGGTAGTAAGATAGAAGAGACTGTTACTAAAGCTAAAAATGTCAAGAAGGAGAGTGTCAGGTGTCTAGGTAAGAATGGTGTGATAAAAAGTGAGAAACCGCTTGATAAAAACAAAGCCCCAACACCTCTAAGGCCTACTAAGCTCAACTCGAAGGCTCAATTCACTAAACTCTTTAACATAATTCGAATGATTTGCGTTAAAATCCCCTATGCTGAAGCCTTGTCTCGTATGCCTCTATACGCCAAGCTTTTAAAGAAAATTTTTTCAAAGAAAAAGGCTATAGATGAAAATGAAACAGTAGCTTTGACAAGGGACACTAGTACAATCATCAAGAAGCCACCTACTAAGCTTAGAGATCCCAGAAGTTTTGCCATCCCTTGTATGATAGGGAATGAATCCTTCAACCATGCCTTATGTGACTTAGGAGCTAGTGTTAGTCTGTTGCCCCTACCCCTCTTTACAAGGCTGGGGTTGGGCAAGCTAAGACCTACCGACACAACATTGAAATTAGCCGATCGTTCTGATATACAACCTGTCGGATATGTCGAGGACGTCCCCGTTAAAATAGAAGGGATGGAAGTCCCAACTGATTTCATGGTGCTTGACATAGATGAGGACAATGCATGCCCTATAATCTTAGGACGACCCTTTCTCGCCACTGCGGGTGCTATAGTAGATGTTCAAAACGGTAGGATTGTTTTTCAAGTGAGTAATGAGTTGATAGGATTTGAGTTGGAGAATTATATGAAAGGTCCCGCCCTCTACTCTTGTAATATGATTAAAGGTCATAAAGTGAAAGAACGCTTATTAGCGCCATCTACACAACATGACCTCTTTGATCCATTCTAAGGACACTTTCTTTCAACGTCAAGCTAATGACTATAAAGAAGCGCTTCGTGGGAGGCAACCCACGTATTTAACTGCTTTCGTTTTTGTTTTTAAGTTATTTTGTAGGTAATCGTCCGAAGGTGATTCAAGCAAAACAAGAAAAATTTTGAGGCCACTATCCAGAACCTTGGCACGGCCGTGCCAGACCATACCCATCCAAAACCAGCCAAAACTCCAGAATGTTGGCACGGCCCGTGCTAAGGTTGGCACGGCCGTGCCCGACTACAGGTAAGGATAAACCCACCTTTTCATCTTCTTCTTCCCTCATTCTCCACCACAAACTCTCTCTCCATTTACACTACTCTCAAAAACCTCCATAGCCATAGAATTTCAAAGCTTCCATATCTCCCCCAAA
This sequence comes from Medicago truncatula, assembly GCF_003473485.1. Classification (NCBI taxonomy): domain Eukaryota; kingdom Viridiplantae; phylum Streptophyta; class Magnoliopsida; order Fabales; family Fabaceae; genus Medicago; species Medicago truncatula. The sequence continues at coordinate 12,168,436 of NC_053044.1, read as the reverse complement.
ACCTCACCATTTCACATAATTCCTTCACCCAATCAATCACAAACCCATTCCAAACATAACCCATCAATCAAAAACAACTTTCCTCCATCCCTCCCGAATATCATCAAATTCGTAGCCCCCATTCACCTACCTAAAAAACCCACAAATTCTTCATCAATTCACCCAATCCAACTCCTATCACTTACTCAACCCCAACCCCATTACCCAACCAACCTTTTCTACTCAAAACATTTCCCAAAACCCCACCCCCACCCAAAACACAAACGGTCACCCAAGGTTCCGGCTAAATGGCATCGAGGAAAGGTGGAGGAAGCTCTTCTGGAGGACCACAACAAAAGAAGAAAACTCAAGCCAAGAATCATGGAATAATCTTCAAGGACACCAAGCAAAGGGATAGGTATAAAATTCTTCTCTCTAAACCTTTGCATCCTTGTCGATATCCAGATCCTTATACTTTGAGTGTGCTAGGACTAAGGGATAATGTGTTTAGCTTACTAGGAAATTTAGGATGGGTTGATATGCTTAGACCTATGAAGGGCTTCGAAAATTTCACTTATGAATTCTTAAGTTCTATTGAATTTACGAAGGATAAGGTGAACTTTGACAACCCCAATCATAGAGTTTCCTTCCGACTTTTGAATATGGATTATGAGATGTCTCTTGAAAATTTCTGTTTAGAGATGGACTTCGCAAATGCGGGGTTCATCCATGACTCTTGGAATCCAAATTTAAAGTCGGAACACTATGACCCCGCTCTCTTTTGGAAACGCATTACCGGGTTAAGGCAATACAATCCTCGCAACAACAAAGCTAGTAACATTCACAACCCCGTGCTTAGATACCTCCAGAGAGTCATGGCTTGTACAATTTGGGGTAGAAAAGAAGTAGGAACAACTAGGACGGATGAACTTTTTATGCTTTGGGCAATGCTTAATAACAATCCCGTTAATACTTGTTTCTACCTACTTGACTACCTTTCCTCCATAGGAGCTAGACCTGACAATAGAGCTGAGATAGTAGTCGGTGGTATCATTACCTTCATCGCTAGAAAGTTTGGAGTAAGTGAAGAAGATGGGATAAATCCAATTGAGGGCAACAATAGACTTAACATTGAAACCCTTGTTGCTATGAACTTCATTAAGATTCACCCACCCATGACTTATGCACTTCAACTTCGCATACCACTTTTGTTTTTACTTCCTAACCCATCTCGGACTAACCCCGAGGTGGAGGAAAATTTGTTGTATGTTGGTGATGGATTACAGGTACATGAAGAGCATAATCAAGGTGACGAAGAGGGTGCTCACATGCACCATGAAGAAGAGCCCCATGACCATAACGACAACAATGAAAGATGGGCATGGATGCAAACCGAGGTACAAAGGATAGGCACCGAGCAACAAAGGCAAGGTGTTGAATTATCTGGGCTAAGAAATGATGTCCTACGGGGCAACCGCATATCCGAAGAAAATAACCAAATGCTTCGGAACATGATGCAACATTTACACCTTCAGGGCCCTCCCTATGGACCTCAATAAATATGTGAGCTTTCCTCTTCCTCTTTTTGACCTTATCTCTTTCATCTCTATCTCACTCTTCTACCTCTCCTTCTCTGTTATTTTTCTTTTATCTTGAATCATTGAGGACAATGCTTCTCCTAAGTGTGGGGGGAGCCTAATAAAGTGTCTTTAGTCGTAGTGTTTCCAAACTCCCTTGAACTTTATTCTTTTGTTCTGTTTTATTGTAAAAGGCATAGTTAAGTAGTTAATTTTTATTGAAAAAATCATGACACAAAAATTTTCATTGTCTCCTCTTATTTTGTTGATTCTTGTACATGAAAGCAAATTCTTGTGTTTTAAGTCTTCTTGATATAACCACATCTTGTTTTAAAGTGAATAAAATTCTCCAATGAGAAAAACACAAAGTTGCTTCCCTTGAGTAAATGTATGAATAGGTATTTTAAGGAAACACATTCTAATCTTAGTGGTGCATTAACCTTTAAAAATTCTCAAAGCGCCAGTAGTATAAGTGAGTATAAGGGAGATCATAAAAAGCCAAAAAGCCAAACAATTCCAAGGTCTCATCACTGAATCTAGATTGGGGAAGGAGGTAGGCCCTCCGACTTCCTACGTGAAGGTGATTGTTATCTTGAGAAAAAACTTTAAAAAGCATTGTTGAAACTAGATTGGGGAAGGAGGTAGGCCCTTCGACTTCCTACGTGAAGACGATGTCTTAAGGAATATCATTGAATCTAGATCGGGGAAGGGGGTAGGCCCTCCGACCTCCTACGTGAAAATGTTGTTCCTTAAATAAAGAACCTAAAATGTGCATATGGCAAAAGAACAAAGATTCTCAAAAAATCCCATCTCTCTTATATGAATTGTAGAAGGAATTTTTCTTGGTTAATTTAGTGCTAGGATTAGACCATGTTTCCTCATTATACCTATCTTATACAGGAGCAAGAAAAGGGTTGGACTTCACACACACACTCACTTGAAACTCGATTGTTGGGTAGAATAAAGATTTCAAGAAATACTTGAGTTTGTGATTAGTGTACATTTTGGGATTAAAGCCCTTGAGGAGACATGTGCTTTAATTAACTGTCATTTGATTTAACTATTGATGCTACTATGTTTATGCCTTTTGCTTGAGGACAAGCAAAGATTCAAGTATGGGGGAGTTTGATCAGTCATTTATATGTTATTTTAATATGCTTTTTAGTTTAGATTTTATATAATTTTATATTAGTATTATTTCCTTTTTAGGATAGTTTACTTTAAAATGCAATTTATTATATTTCAGGGAAGAATATTGGATGGAGAGAGTCTTGGAGCAAAAGAAAGGGATTTGGAGCAGATTGGACACAAAAACATGAAGATTGGGAAACAAAATATATCTCCCACAAGTCAGAAGCTTGGCACGGCCCGTGCTAGCCTTGGCACGGCCGTGCCACCCTCCAGATGCCTTTTGCTGCTTTTGCTTTGACTCCAAGCTATTCTATTTTGGCGCACAATCTACCGAAGAATATTCTAGGAATATACTTGCTTAGATTTTAAGTCAATTGTGTACTGTAAATAGAGTAGCTAGCCATCACTAATATTCATCTTTACTTGGAATACAATAAGTGACATTTGCTTTTCTAAATAAAGTTCTTTTCCTTTATTTCATTGTCTTTTACTTTCATGTTTTCTCTCTTCTCCCCCATGTCTACGATGAACATGAGTGAGTAGACTTCTTCTTGTCTTGGGATTGTTGGATAAGTCTAAATGACATAATCCTAATCAAACCAAGCCCTAAGCCTTAATCTTATGTAACCCTAATTTCTTATCTGAATTCACCGTCTTAACATGGATTAACCATTATCAAACTGTGGAAACGAAAGTGAAGGGTTTGATAATTGTTCGTCCATTATTCCAAATATCAATTCATAAAACGAAAGTGGAGCTTTGATATTCGAACAAGTGAATTCAGACAAGGATTGCAAAGTCAGCGAAATAGGCTTTGCAATCTTTGAGACATATAGTTTCGATCTTCAAGGGAACTAATAACAATCAAGTCAGCGAAATAGGCTTGGTTGTTAGAGGAACCAAAATCCAATAGTAATCAAGTCAGTGAAATAGGCTTGGTTGCTAGAGGAACTTAAGAGAAACTGTCTTGAGAAATTAGGTCTAACATAACATTATAAGCTTATGGTTTTGGTTTGGGAAGGACTTGTTATTTAGATGAAACCAACGATCCCAAGGCTCTTTTATTATATTGCTTTCAACCGTTTAAAAACCCCCAATTTACAACCTCTTCTCTCTCCTAATCATTTCTAAAGGTTAACTAAATTAAACTACTCCATGTCGGAACGATACTCTTTATTACTACTTCGGTAAGACCGTGCACTTGTGGTTTTATCTCATCATCTGTTGTTGCTTTTATTAAGTGACTTTATTTTATTATTTAATAGAATAAGATTTGAAAATAAAATAATATTAAGTTGAGTGGCTATTTTGGAATTTAGAAGAGTTTAGTGGAATAAGATAACGTAGGTTGAGGAAATAAATAGAAAAAACTAGGGTCAGATAGTTTTTCACATGAAACCTGTTTTTGGAGAAAAAGGGAGAAAACCAAGAGAATAGGAGAACCAGGGAGGAGAAGCTTTCGATCAATCTAAGGTAAGGGTGGGACTAACTTTCTCTAATTTTAAGTGATATAATTCTAAAAATCGAATTTAACAAGTTGTAGGTTGTAGTTTTGGAAATTTGGGAATTAGGTTTAGAAGTTGGAAATTGATTAATTTAAGAGTAGGAATCTATTGAATTGATGTAGAAATAGTGTCCAGACCTTAGATTATTCATAGAACAATGATTAGAATCAGTTTTAAGGTTAGAGTTATGGAATTAGGTGAGTTTTTGGAAAAACTGCATTCTGCCCGTAGAGCTGACATTCATCACTCGCCATAGCGAGTAGCTGTTCTCGCCTCGCGAGTAAACCAAGTTGTCGCTCGCCATTGCGAGTAAATCGCTCGCCATAGCGAGTTACTCAGTGAGAAAAACATGATTTTGTGAATTAATGTTAGGGGTCAAATTTTAGATGGTTTTGAGTGCCTTAACATGTTTAGAAATGAGTAGGAAAGTTTTTGGATTAAGTTTGGGCATAAGGAAGTTAAAAATGGGATTTTTGAGTGAAAAATATCAAACTCCCGAGAGCCATCAGTTTTAGCTCGCCACGACGAGTAGCTTGCTCGCCATAGTGAGTACCCCTTTTTCTGAACTCGCCATTGCGAGTAGAGTGGCTCGCCTCGCGAGTTACTCAATGATGAGGGCATGGTTGTCCATGACACAAGTGCTTCAATTCAAGGGCTAGGAGGACCAATGACAAGGTCGAGAACCAAGAAAGCTAAGGAGGCCCTAACTCAATTGGTGGCAAAAGTCTTGGAGTCCAAACCTACACTAGAAAGCATGGAGGATAAAATGGTCATGTGCATCAAACCATTGGAGGAGGGGTGGGGCGCATCTCTTGCTGCCCATTTTATTTAGTTGTTCTTGTTATGTTATAATAAAAAGTGTAAGAGACCAATTTTGGTCCAAAAACACTAAGTATGGTTATTTTGTGTGTTTAATCCATTTTGAAGAGGAAAGGGACAAGACTTCAATGAGACAATGAAGGCATTTCATTTCAGCATATGAAACCACCATCATCATCAAATTCACGTCCATCATCATGATCATCAAGACCAGCCACCCTCATTCATTGATTTGTCTTGTAACCATTTCTTGTATTCATGTTAATTTACTTCAGCCATAGGAAATAATGATAGATTAATTTGGCTGAAGGAATCCTAAGAGCTATTTGCATTTTTCTTTGTAATTCAGCAAGTGTCCCTCCTACCTATATATAGGACACGAAAATTGAATAAAAGACAAGTTAATTTTCGTTAAAAAAAAGTGAGTAATTGCTCTTTAGGTTCTGGATTGGACCTTGTATTGATCATATCAAGAATCCTTTCTTGTGGTGATCTTCATTCCATAGACTTATCATTTTCTAGGATTAGAAAGTGTGGCGTCCCTAAACTCTCCATTCCATTTCTTGTTTGAAACCACAGATCAGCCTAAACACCAATTCAAAAAACCAAATTCTCATTTTTCAACTCCAAATCATTGTCAAAATTAATCCCAATACATAATTTTCGTTTCTTGTTGGCACACCCTTTCATTAACAATATTTTTAGTTCATTTCTTGTGTTTTGTGCTTTTAATTAAACTTTCAGCAAGCAACTTTTATCAATTCATGATTAAAAGTCAAATATGAACAATTTTCACAAAATAGTGTTCATCAAGTGATCCTAAAGGTAAAAACATTACTTCATCCCAAAATGTTTCTACTAACAAGATTGTTACGTGTTTCAAGTGCCAAGGTAAAGGACACATAGCTTCTCAATGTCCAACAAAGAGAACTATGTTAATTGAAGAGAATGAGGACCTTGAGGAGGAGGATTATGTCGTGAATGATGAAGGAGGGGAAGAAGAGGAGGATGGTGAAAATGGTGAATTTCTCATGATTAGGAGGATGTTGGGAAACCAAGCTAAGGAGGAAGAATCAAATCAAAGGGAAAGTCTTTTCCATACAAGATGCTTAGTGCAAGGAAAGGTATGTTCTCTAATTATTGATGGAGGTAGTTGTACTAATGTTGCTAGTGCACACATGGTGGGTAAATTAGAATTAGAAACAAGACCTCACCCTAGGCCTTACAAACTTCAATGGCTTAGTGAAAGTGTAGAAATGCTTGTTGACAAACAAGTAGAGGTTTGTTTTAAAATTGGGAAGTATGAAGATGTTGTTGTGTGTGATGTAGTACCAATGGAGGCTTGTCATTTGTTGCTAGGAAGACCATGGCAATTTGATAGAGGAGTGCAACATGATGGCCGAAGTAATAAGTATTCTTTTATGCACTTTGGGAAAAAAATTATTCTTGCACCATTGAGTCCTAATGATGTAAGAGAAGATCAAAAGAAAATGAAAGAAAAATATGCGCAAGAAAAAGAAAAAGAAAGAAAAGAAAAAGAAACAGAAAAAGAAAAGAAAGAAAGTTTCATGGCAAAAAAAGAAGAAATAAAAAATGCCATTGTCACCAAGCAGCCCCTATATTTGCTATTTTGCAAAGAGGTGGTTTTGTTTACTAACAATTCTAACACTCAAAAATTTCCAAGTTGTGTTGAATCGCTTTTGCAGGAGTTTGAGGCTTTGTTCCCTAAAGAGATACCAAATGGGCTGCCACCTTTAAGAGGTATTGAACATCACATTGACCTCATTCCAGAAGCATCTTTACCAAATCGTCCAGCCTACCGAAGCAATCCCCAACAAACACAAGAAATTCAAAGTCAAGTTGCTGAATTGGTAAGTAAAGGATGGGTAAGAGAAAGTTTAAGTCCTTGTGCTGTCCCTGTTATTTTAGTTCCAAAAAAATATGGTAGTTGGAGAATGTGCACTGATTGTAGAGCTGTTAACAATATTACCATTAAGTATAGACATCCAATCCCTAGGCTAGATGACTTACTTGATGAATTGTTTGGTGCATGTTTATTTTCTAAAATTGATTTGAAAAGTGGCTATCACCAAATAAGAATTAGGGAGGGGGATGAATGGAAAACTGCTTTTAAAACAAAATATGGTTTGTATGAGTGGATGGTTATGCCGTTTGGTTTAACTAATGCGCCAAGTACTTTTATGAGACTCATGAACCATGTCTTGAGGGAATTTTTGGGAAAATTTGTTGTTGTGTATTTTGATGATATCTTGATATATAGCAAAAATTTCTAGGAACATTGTGGTCATTTAAGGGCTGTTTTAGAAGTTTTAAGAAAAGAACATTTGTTTGCAAATTTGGAAAAATGTGTCTTTTGCACGGATCATGTAATTTTTTTAGGTTTTGTTGTAAGCTCCAAGGGAATCCATGTGGATGAAGAAAAGGTAAGAGCAATCAAGGATTGGCCACCACCCAAAAATGTAAGTGAGGTAAGAATTTTCCATGGTTTAGCAAGTTTCTATAGGAGGTTTGTCAAAGATTTTAGCACCATTGCTGCACCTCTTAATGAGATTGTTAAGAAAAATGTTTTTAAATGGGGTGAGAAACAAGAGCAAGCTTTTGCTGCACTTAAAGAAAAACTCACCAAAGCACCAATTTTAGCATTACCAAATTTTTTCAAATCTTTTGAAATTGAATGTGATGCTTCTAATGTTGGAATTGGGGCTGTTTTGATGCAAGAAGGACATCCAATTGCTTATTTTAGTGAAAAGTTGAAGGGTGCTTCCCTTAATTACTCCACTTATGATAAGGAATTGTATGCTTTGTTTAGATCATTGCAAACTTGGCAACATTACCTACTGCCCAAAGAATTTGTCATTCATAGTGACCATGAATCTTTGAAACATTTAAAAGGGCAAGGTAAGTTGAACAAGAGACATGCCAAGTGGGTTGAGTTTCTTGAACAATTCCCATATGTGATCAAACACAAAAGAGGTAAAGCTAATGTGGTTGCAGATGCACTTTCAAGAAGGTATGCCTTACTCTCCACTCTTGAAACTAAAGTTTTTGGACTTGAACAAATTAAGAGTTTATATGAAAGTGATATTGATTTTTCATCAAAATTTTTAGCTTGTGAACATGCTGCCATTAATGGATATTTTAGGCACAATGGTTATTTGTTTAAAGAAAAAAGATTATGTGTGCCAAAATGTTCCATAAGAACTTTGCTTTTAAAAGAGGCGCATGAGGGGGGATTAATGGGACACTTTGGGGTTGTTAAAACTTTAGAGTTGCTGCAAGAGCATTTTTATTGGCCACATATGAAAATTGATGTCCAAAAGTTGTGTGAAAGATGCATAGTGTGTAAAAAGGCCAAATCAAAAGTTTTGCCTCATGGTCTTTATACACCGTTACCAACTCCTGAATTTCCTTGGGTTGACATTTCCATGGATTTTGTTTTGGGTTTACCTAGAACAAAGAATGGGAAAGATTCTATTTTTGTTGTTGTTGATAGGTTTTCCAAGATGGCACATTTTATTGCATGCAAAAAGGTAGATGATGCACGCCATGTGGCTGATTTGTTTTTCAAGGAGATTGTGCGCATTCATGGAGTTCCAAGGAGCATAGTTTCAGATCGTGACACAAAATTTTTAAGTCACTTTTGGAGGACCTTGTGGGGTAAGATTGGAACAAAGTTACTATTCTCAACAACTTGTCACCCTCAAACAGATGGTCAAACTGAGGTAGTAAATAGAACTCTCTCTACTCTTCTTAGAAGTGTTCTTACAAGAAATTTGAGAATGTGGAAAGAATGTTTACCCCACGTGGAATTTGCTTACAATCGTGTGGTTCATAGTACTACAAAAATGTCACCATTTGAAGTTGTTTATGGTTTTAACCCACTAACTCCACTTGATTTGTTACCTATGCCTAACAGTTCTTTTTTGAAGCATAAAGATGGAAAAGACAAAGCTGAGTTTGTGAAGAAAATGCATGAGCAAGTGAAGTTGCAAATTGAAAAGAAAAATGAAGGGTATGCTAAAAATGCAAACAAAGGAAGGAAGAGGGTGATTTTTGAACCCGGTGATTGGGTTTGGGTGCATATGAGGAAAGAAAGGTTTCCTAAACAAAGGAAGTCAAAACTTCAACCAAGGGGTGACGGACCATTTCAAGTGCTAGAAAGGATCAATGACAATGCATACAAGCTTGAGTTACCCGGTGAGTATGATATAAGTGCTACTTTTAATGTTGCTGACTTAGCTCCTTTTGATGTAGGTAATAGTGATTTCAATTCGTGGACGAATTCCTTTCAAGAGGGAGGGGATGATGAGGGCATGGTTGTCCATGACACAAGTGCTTCAATTCAAGGGCTAGGAGGACCAATGACAAGGTCGAGAACCAAGAAAGCTAAGGAGGCCCTAACTCAATTGGTGGCAAAAGTCTTGGAGTCCAAACCTACACTAGAAAGCATGGAGGATAAAATGGTCATGTGCATCAAACCATTGGAGGAGGGGTGGGGCGCATCTCTTGCTGCCCATTTTATTTAGTTGTTCTTGTTATGTTATAATAAAAAGTGTAAGAGACCAATTTTGGTCCAAAAACACTAAGTATGGTTATTTTGTGTGTTTAATCCATTTCGAAGCTTCCAAAGCTTTGAATGGAATGTTTTGTGTGTTTATTTCGTGCAAAGGAGTGCTGAAGACAAAAGAAAAACAAGGCATTAACGAGCATTTAATCTGAAGGATGAAAGAATGCAAGAATTGAAGAGGAAAGGGACAAGACTTCAATGAGACAATGAAGGCATTTCATTTCAGCATATGAAACCACCATCATCATCAAATTCACGTCCATCATCATGATCATCAAGACCAGCCACCCTCATTCATTGATTTGTCTTGTAACCATTTCTTGTATTCATGTTAATTTACTTCAGCCATAGGAAATAATGATAGATTAATTTGGCTGAAGGAATCCTAAGAGCTATTTGCATTTTTCTTTGTAATTCAGCAAGTGTCCCTCCTACCTATATATAGGACACGAAAATTGAATAAAAGACAAGTTAATTTTCGTTAAAAAAAAGTGAGTAATTGCTCTTTAGGTTCTGGATTGGACCTTGTATTGATCATATCAAGAATCCTTTCTTGTGGTGATCTTCATTCCATAGACTTATCATTTTCTAGGATTAGAAAGTGTGGCGTCCCTAAACTCTCCATTCCATTTCTTGTTTGAAACCACAGATCAGCCTAAACACCAATTCAAAAAACCAAATTCTCATTTTTCAACTCCAAATCATTGTCAAAATTAATCCCAATACATAATTTTCGTTTCTTGTTGGCACACCCTTTCATTAACAATATTTTTAGTTCATTTCTTGTGTTTTGTGCTTTTAATTAAACTTTCAGCAAGCAACTTTTATCAATTCATGATTAAAAGTCAAATATGAACAATTTTCACAAAATAGTGTTCATCACTCAGTGGCAGTCAGCCTTACTTAGTGTTCTTGCGATCTTTGTCGCACGTAATGTTATGAGTTGGTCCTTGGGATAGGAATGAAAGTTGTTTATAAAGGTATAGCCTTTCAGTGAGTCTAAATTAATATGATTATTGTTGTTGGTTAATTTGAGCTACATATATTATGTGAAAAATGTATGATATAGAAAATATTGTTGTTCATATCATTCAAGTTGTTATTATCAGTTGTTGTATGTTGCAAGTTGTTGATGTTGCTATCTTTGCTGTTGTTGATTATTAATATCATTAAGTTGCAAGTGTTGGTCAAAGTTGCTAAGTTGTAAGTTGCATTGTCGAGTTAAAGTCGCTAAGTTGTTGTAGTTGCATTGTCGAGATGATTAAGTTATTGTAGTTGCATTGTCCAGTTAATGTCGTTGTTGTCGCTTTGTCGTTGTTGCTAAGTTGTCAATTAGCAATGAGTTGTTAATGAAGAACTATATGAAGAGTTAATATTATTAATTGATGTTGTCTATGTTGTTAAATTCTATTGATGAATTATATTCTTATTATTATTGAATGTGAAATCTCACCCCTTCTGTTTGAATGTTGCATCTACGTGGGTAACTTGCAGATAACCAAGGATAGTTGTTGAAGTGAGTTGACTCTCTCACAAGTCGTCTAAGGGTCGCTTTGATACGTAACGGGATGGGGATCTTACTTGTTTTCCATGTGTTACGTAATTGCTATGATTTTATGTTGATGAATCACCTAGATTGAATTCTAATAAGTTGTTTATGTTGGGGCCGTTGTGCCATTACGTTGTTTAATTAAAGTTTTCCGCTGCAAAGAGATTTGAATTGATAACATGAGATGTTTTGAATAAATAGTAATTTTTTCTATTTATATTTTAATGTAGTTTAGCATCCTCTTTAGTTGATTACTCTGATTTTATGCAAAAAAATATCAAGTTGGATAAACGGGGTGTTACAGAATGCAGCAGAAATATAGAACATAAAGATAGAGAGTCAGAGAGAGAAGACAGACATAAGGAGTAGTCCAGTCCCCTTGCACTTGCAAGAGATTTCACAATAACCACTATGGATTACAATTAGCTTAAGGACACTACCAAGAGACTTCTCTTTTCTCAAGCACAACTGCAAGAGACTTATATGCTCTAGGACTCTACCTAAAAACTTCCTGCTCAAGGATAACTCCAAGAGACTTACATTTGCTTAAGCGCAACTGCTTAAGACTTTCCCTTGCTCAATGACAACTCCAATAGACTCTCTGGGTACTCAAGGTTTTACCAAGAGACTTATATGCTCAAGCACGCAGGCGAGAGACTTTCTTAAATGTTTGCACAACTGCAAACAAGTTACTTTTTTCTTACACTAGATTTAACAATGGTAGTGAACTGAACAAATGAACAGACTCCTTAGGATTTCTAAGATATAAACTTGAAAGCTAAAATTCTAAGTGTTTTGCGCTATTTGATTTGACGGAGATTTGGCATATAAAAATAACATAGTCTTGTTATTTCTGCTTCAGGTCTTCAACTCCTTTTATAGGCAGTGATTTGAGAGACATTGGAAAAGAGTTGCAATGCAAATAGAGTCGTTGGATAACTTTGATCAAGAAAGTTGACTCTTTGCCTGATATGGATAATTCCGTTGGAAAATCCTTTGAATTTCCTTTCCTGAAAGATGAATTATGTGTTGTATTCTCTTTGTTCTTGAGGTCATTTGTCTAGTTGCACACGTAGACAGAAGAAGACAAAAGAACTCCTCTATCAAATACTACGGTATAGACAGCTCACAGTATTAGACAAAAATTTACGTGCATTTCGGGTCCCTCAGATCCAAGTATGCCAGACATATTATGCGTCTGATGGCCTTCACGAAATCTCTTGAGGTCACTCTTCAGCTTCTTTGAGACATCTTTCTTCTAATGATGTTGACTTTTGGTTGACTTTCCTTTAGATCTTCCATCATAGTCTTCTAGGCTTCTCCGGTTCCTTCTTATGCTCTTCATATGTTATTTCTTCATGATAGATAGATTTTACACACTTGAACGTATGTTAGTATTCCAATTGTTCTTCAATACTTTTTTATCATCAAAACCTTAGAGGACTTGTATGAACCATTGTTGTTCTAACACACTTTTCAACCATTTTATTTATTAGGGTTTTATTTCTTAATTTATATTATTTATCTTTGACTATTCTCCTCTCAATATATTTTTTCTTATGTTTTTTTTCTTCAATATTATTATTGTTTATTTTTTGAATGGGTATTTCATTTTTCTACTTAGAATAAAAAGTGAAAAGTACTCATTTATTTAATAGTATGTTTTAATTTTATTTTTCTATGTTTTGTGGCTTATAAGAAAAAAAGGAATGATGTTGAACATTTTCATTTGTCAAGCAATACCATAAAAAGAATAAATTTATCAATGTTTCTTTTATTTGTTCTTCTTAAATGTTACTTTCTTTATATATTGACAAAAAATTGTTGCAACTATTTTGAATGTCTAGTAAACATTTATCAATTTTGAATCAATTATCGTGACATTTGTATTATTCTTTGGACTTTATCAAATTTTTTCGCTCTTTATATTTTGAGATTATTTCTTTTTAATAGAAGTGTGACTTTATCATTATTATATAATAATATAATAATAATTTTATTGTTGTTGCTACTATACTATTAATAGGGATGATAATCGATGTCCACATGATATACATAGTAGTTAGTTGATAAAACTGATATTTAGATCATTCTTACATTCGTGTGAATATCCGCTACACGAGTATTAGTGGATATTAATGTATTTACATATATTTACAAATATCAACGAGTAAAATGTTTTGTTTATAAACAAAAATGCATTATTATAAAATAATTGAATTTTTGTAGAATTTATTCCTTAAAATCTATTATTAATAATTGTGGAACTAATGATCATTTTACAACTGTTTCATGTGCGATTTGAACAATGTCTCTTGAAGTTACAAATTCAAGTCTTTACCACTAAGCTGACACATGTAATGTTTTGAGGGAATTCAAAGACTTTTAGGTGGATTCTATTGTTTGGATGATAAATTTTTTCATTATTATAGTTGTTCAAATTTTTCATTTTGGTTCACACATTTTCCAAAATTTTCAAACTGACCCCTATATATTTTTTTTGAAATTACAAATTTTCCCTAAAAATGTTCAAAAATTATAAATTGACCCCTCAAAATTTTAGAAAATTACAACTTGATCGCTAATTTAAATTTCCAAATTTGGCCAAAATAAATTAAAATTTATAAAAGTTACCCAAAAATTATGACAATTACTCCATCGAAACAAAAATATTTAAAAATAACAGAAATTTAATTGAATCATTTAAATTGGCTAAAATTCTAAATTCTTCAAAATTTTCCATTTACCTCATACAAACACAAGATGATGAAACTTATCAAACACTTTGAAAGCAGAAATAACACTTTGAAACTAATGGAAAATGTGAGGACCAAAATGATGGAAAATTGCAATGCACTTGGAGTGCATGTTTACGGATATCTGTTGAAATAATTCAATTGGATAATTTATTTATCTCTTGAGTTATTCATGTTATTTCTGACTTATTAAAAGTTAGGCCAGGTTTGAAGGATTGGATAATTAATTTTTTTTCTGAGTTATTCATGTTAATTCGATCTGTCATTCATGTTATTTCTGAGATATTAAAACTAGGCCATGTTTGTAGGATTGGATAATTTATTTATTGTTTATACAAAAGAGGGATATTGGTTAAATTATAAGTCATAACATTTCCTTTGTAATAGTTATTAAATTTGTTATTTTTTTGTACCAAAAAAAAAAAAAAATTGTTATTTTTAGAGAGAAATGATTAATATATACAATACTGACTTCTGATTCAAAAATAACTCTATGGTTTCTTCAATACAATCTACAAAGAGAAAAATTAGACAATGTTGATTTACATTTGTAGATGGCTTCTCATTTCTGGACTTATGTGAGAAAAATTAAACTTATGTGAGAAATCTAATTCCCTAAAAATTGTTTGATTCATGCTGTCTAGTAGGTCTTCAAGCAGAGATAGTAAGCCCTTTCCTGAGACTTTCCTTCGTTGCCATCCTATCAGCAAACGTTTCTCAATTGATGAAAACGGTATTTTGACAGTTTCTGCGAGAAAGTATCCACCGACATCATGAATTACCTGCGCGAAGTAAGAAAGTTCATCACTTCATAATTAAAATTTATTTACAGCAAAAACTTATGTCAGATTGTGAAACTGAATTTCTACGTACTGCTTTATTGTAATTTGTACATTAAGGACTTTTAAGCTCTGTAGCAGCGACACAATGTCGACGTGTCCGTGTTTGTATCGGTGCTTCACAACTTTTAAGTTATATGCTTTCAACAAAAGGCTAACCAAATACCAACTAATCATATGCACTTCAGATGAAAGTAAAATTTGTTTAATCATCAAATAGTTATGATTGATTAATAAGGTAAATATTGTCACAGTTAGTGCTTATGAATTAAATCTATAAAAACTGTACTGAACAAAAATACACAGATAAACTAAGAAAAATATAACCCACTTGGATTGACGGGTGATGTTGACTTAGGACCTTGGAGTGCGTTCCTCCTCAAGGTCCGAGGTTCGATTCTCCCCGATGCCAATTTCGGTAATCTAATTTAGCTTCTTCATTAAAAGAAAACTAATCAAAATATGGAGAGAAAAAAAATCAAAATAGATAAGTAAATACAAACTGAAGCTTTGTGACATACATTTATGTTGCCAGCAACTCTTGTTCTTATAACCAAATCTCTGTGTATGGACTTTGCACGCCTTACCGATGACAAACCTATTAACAACAAAAGAATAAAAATTAACAATGGCTTCGAAAACATTATAAGTTTAATCTCAACTAGGATCAAGAATATGATTTTAAAAATTTAAACTGGTTTTCAATAGGATTATAAGAAAGAATTATTTGTTCTTGTCACAAAGATAAAGTTGTAAATTGCAATTGTAATTGTATTTATTTATCCATGTAAATGTATAAAATATCTGTTAACTGTTCTTTAGTTTTATTTCAACAAAGATATGTCTCAAGGAACATCAAATCTCATTGAGGTGCATGTTGCATAAAACAGACATTGAAGTTATTACCTTAGGATATAGATATATTTTACTGGAACAAGTTGGCATTACATTGAACCAAGAATCAATCTGGATTCTTATTTTCATCTACTTCTACTTATGCAGTAGACCTTTTAGTTTTCTTTTAGTTGTTGAGAAAATTGCGTAACAACGTCTTAGATCCATTAACTTAAAAATCTCAAGAAATGGTGTTTTACCACAGTTTGTAGGTTATTATAAATGAACTTGACTATTTTATTACACAGAAAAAATTGAACAATTCTTCATGGATAGATGCATAAAAGAGAATCATACCTGAAACAGGATTACAAATTTTCTGTCCGTTCCCTCATATTATCACTTCGTTATTTATTTCCAAGACTGGGATGGACAAATGTTCCCACCTCTGACTTTTATAGTTTGCTTCTAACAGAGGACATTCAATGATGCGCAGTATCTTAAGAGAGGATGGAAAAGTGTCTTTTGAAAGAGACTCAAGCCTTGGACAATTATAAAAACAAAGTGTTTCAAGAGAGGATAGGTGTCGGAGTCCATTTCCATCAATGGATTTTATTTCACAGAGATTAGAAATATACAAAGACACAAGTGAAATTGGCAGCAACCGCTCCTTCAGCAAGGTGTTAACAATATCATCGTAACCTCCAATATACAAACTTGAAAGAGAAGTAAGATGTTGGAGACCCCATTCAGCTACAGGCGTTGCTATTCTCACTGATTCAATATAAATACTTCGTATTTTGGGAGGTAGGCAAGTTCCTTTACAAAATGGTAAAGTTAGTTCTGGAAGATTTTCGAGAGACAAACGTTCAAGAGAGATCAGGGTGTCTATTGGTAGAGTCAATGATCTAAGTGCATCACAATTATCTACCCTAAATGATTGGAGGGTTGACGGGAGATGGGAAGAACTTTCTGAAATAAAAATGGATTCCAGATTTTTACAGCCATCAATGTAAAGACCTTGGAGGGCTGGGAAACCATCCAAAGGGAATGAGGTAAGTGCATAACAACTATTCAATAAGTGCAAAGCCACAAGAGATGTGTAATTGCCCCATGTTTCAAGTGGCAGGAATGCTAAATTCGGACAATGAGAAATTCTAAGTGACTGCAATGAAGTGGGTAGATCATCTGTTGGAAAAGCAGCGAGAGATGGAAGATCACAAAGTTCCAAGAATCGAAGACAAATGCTGCTCCAAATAATTTTGGGTAACGAAAACAGGGTAGCACAATACATGATTTTTACACTTTGTAGCAAACAGGGAGATTCAATTTCAAGTAACAACAATTGGGAACTTCCTGTAGACTCTTTTATACCTATTTTGTTTAATGAGGAGAGCCAATGCAAAGTAGTTGGTGGTGTTGTCAAGAGACGGTCACAACCAGTTATATTGATTTTATCTATTGAAGGAAGACTGCTAGGCAAATTCCCCCTTAGTTTAGGACATTGGCTTAAGCGCAAAGTTCTAAGGCGAGGAAAACCAAATTCACCACTTTCATAGTGTATCCATTCCTTCCAATTCGGCATGCTAAAGAATTTTAAAGACTCGAGATACTGAAATGGTTTGAATGAAGAAGTGGAAGGTTCTACTGTCATGCCATAGAACTCTAGCCCAATTGTTTCCATTGTCATACCCTCAATAGTCAAGTCC
Source organism: Medicago truncatula (assembly GCF_003473485.1). Classification (NCBI taxonomy): domain Eukaryota; kingdom Viridiplantae; phylum Streptophyta; class Magnoliopsida; order Fabales; family Fabaceae; genus Medicago; species Medicago truncatula. The sequence continues at coordinate 12,151,150 of NC_053044.1, read as the reverse complement.
TTGAGAGAAGGTAGTTGACCTAGTGATGGAAGTGTTACACAATATTCACAATTCGAGATACACAAGGACACCATGTTAGAAAAAAAAGGATCACCCAACCAACTCGGAAAGCTTGTCCCACCATACAAGCTAATGCTCAGTTTCCTCAGGTTAAATGATGGTTGCAACATATCAAGCACATCTTTCTCTATTCGCGAGTCTTCCGTTTGTTTGCTCCATTGTAACTCTAATTCCTCAATATCTTTGTTTCTCATGTTGACATCATAAGCCTCAATGGCATCGATGACATTCTGCAGGTTCTTGATACAAAGCTTTCCCCGTAGGTTAGGAAACTTACCAACCTCTTTCAAACTTAACCCGGTGTCTTGCTTGCCAACTGAAAAAACAGTTAATGTTTGCAGGTTATTGAGTCCAAGAATTTGCGTTGGCATCTCCTTTATGCATGTCCCGCTGATATCAAGGTGCCGTAAGTTAATTAACTTTCCAAAATTTGGTGGCAACTCAGTGAGGTTTTCACACCGTGTTAAATTCAAGGTTTGCAGATTGTAAAGATTGCATGTTGCATTAGGTAAGCTTTTAATTCCAGTGAATGAGAGATCTAAATACCTCAACTCCACCAAACTACCTACTGATTCTGGCAGCAGGTTGATGTTTTGATAATTTTTTAAGGATAGCACACGTAACCGTTTGAGTTTGGGTATTAAATCTTCAACAACCTTACTAGATAAGCAATATGATCCCTTCACGATACTAAGGTTAACGGGTAGAAAGCTCCGCAACCATTTGAAATCGTAGAGAACCTCAAACTTCTTGAAAAAGTCGTAATATCCTTGATTATATGACAAATGACGTACATTTTTAGACATGTTACCACCACATTCAAGCCTGAAGCAACTTGTTCCTGACACCACTAAGGCTAAATCATTGACAAGGTCATGCATAACAAATTTTTCTTTTCCATCATCATTTGATTGTTGAATTAAGCACCTGGATAACAATTCAATAAAGTAGTCATGGCCTACTTCCTCAGCTGTTTTATTACGTTGAGAATGCTCTAGGAAGCCTTCTGCCATCCATAACAAAATCAATTCCTTCTTGTCCAGTGGAAAATCCTTCGGAAAAATTGAGCAATAGGCAAAACATCTTTTCAAATGTGAGGGAAGATATTGATAACTTAGACGCAAAGCAGGTAAAATATTATCATTTGGTAAGTTCCATATGTCACTATTTAGAATTGCAGTCCACTCTTTTGCATCTACCTTTGAACGCAAAATTCCTCCGAGTGTTTTAGGAGCTATGGGCAATCCACCACACTTTTTGGCAATCTTTCTACCAATTTCTTCTAGATTTGGGTACTTTCTACCTCGACGGTCTTCACTTCCGAATGCATGCTTTGAAAGTAACGACCAACAGTCATCATCTGATAGAGGATCTACTTTGTGAATAGGAAACGTGTGTGCAACCTCCGCAACTTTTTGTTGGCGTGTTGTGATGATCACCATACTTCCCGTTTTGCCGTTAATCAATGGAGTTACTAACTCATCCCAATCATTATAACTATCATTCCACAGATCGTCCAGCACTAACAAAAATCTTTTATCCCTCAAGTTTTGATTCAATTCAACTCGAAGAAAATCAAGATTATTGTTTTCACCACCTCTTGAAGTGACAGATTCATGAATGGTTTTAGTTACTCTCAGAATATCGAAATCCTCCGATACACAAACCCAGACTTTCAGATCAAAATGGTCTTGAACTTCTTTATCATTATAAAGAAGTTGGGCAAGAGTGGTTTTGCCAACACCGCCCATACCCAAAATTGCAACCACACCAATACTACTATTGGTAGTGCCACTGTCAGATATCAACATACTAATGAGTCTCTCTTTATCATCCTTCCTTCCAACCATAACAGATTCATTTACCATTGAACTTGAAGGCGTTCTTAGAGAAACTCTCCCGCTCACAGTTTGCAAGCCAAGGATATCTCTCTGTTGTGCAAAAAGTTGCAGCCTTTGACACATAATCTTCATTTGTGAATTGATCTCTCCATAGAGATTTTTAAAAGGACATGAAAAGAGGTTCCAAACCTGATTAGTCATGTTTTCAGATTGTATCTTCTCCACCTTACATCGGAGGGAGTCGTAATTGATTTGGTTAAGCAAATCCTCAGCATCATAGATTGCATCTTTCAGTTGATCCATCCATTGTTTGACAGCAGTGTTGGTGATTTGCTTCTGTTCTGCATCATCAAGAACCGCCTGAAGAGCGAGCAGTGTTGTTTCCAACTCTGCCAACAGTGAGGAATTCAGCTTGGTGTTTCTGATGTAATCACAAAACTCTTGTGAAGCAAGTTTCTCAACTAAAGTCTGAACAGTAGCAGAGAGAAAAGCCCCTCCCACCAAAGTTGCAGCCATCTTCTATTGTTAAAGTAAAAGCAGCAAGGAATGAAGTTGTAACTAAATCTTGAATGAATTTTAGAACTATGTTGTGAATGGTAAAGAGATAAGGCTTAATAAAAATACACGGTTATGTTGTGAATGAATAACTAAAGTATTGAGAAAAGCATTGACAAACTACAGAAAAAAGCACACCAATGGTTAATGGACACACATCTGGCAAAATAATTGATATAAAGAAAAGAAAACAATAAAGCAAAAGAGAGGATTCCAAAGTGATCACCTTTCAGCAGAGGAGATATACCTTTTTTTATTGGGTCAAGTAATCAAGTGATTAGAGCTCACACATTTTAAATATGGTTAAATGTTTGGAGTTTGAACCCTGACACATGCATATAATATGCAATATCCCTACCAATTAAGTTTTTTTTTTTTTTTTTAAGGATCCCTACCAATTGAGTTAAACTCACGTGGATGTACATGAAGTATATTTATTAGACACAAACCCATGCAAAAATAATTGGGAATACACAAAACTGTTTTTTTATTTATTTAATAAAAACGATGTCAATTGATACGACTAAATTCTTTCTCTTAAATTTTATTCATTTCATTGAAGGGTATCCAAATAATATTGATTTAGGGTTGTATCTATGAAAGAATTATCATCACCATATTTCTTAGATAATTGTTTGTTGATGTTTAAAAGTCATGCTGCGAATAAAGCATAATTTAGCAAAAGCTACTATCTATATATTCCCTTTTCGTCTATTAATTGAAGAAATAATTTGAAAATAAAACAGTAAGTACAAAAATGAGTAATAAACCCCAGTAGAAACTGGTACGATTGGGACATGGACAACTGTGTGGACCAATGGACTTACCAGTCTTGATCGTTATAAAGGACGCTGCTACCACATCGAACCTGTTGCTGGAGAAGAGAGTCAATTTATTGCTTATGTAGCTTATCCCATAGACCTTTTTGAAGAAGGTTCTGTTACTAACATGTTTACCTCCATTGTAGGTAATGTATTTGGGTTCAAGGCCTTGCGTGCTCTACGTCTGGAAGATTTGCGAATCCCCGTTGCTTATGTTAAAACTTTCCAAGGTCCTCCTCACGGAATCCAAGTTGAGAGAGATAAATTGAACAAATATGGATGTCCCCTATTGGGATGTACTATTAAACCTAAATTGGGTTTATCCGCTAAAAATTACGGTAGAGCAGTTTATGAATGTCTACGTGGTGGACTTGATTTTACCAAAGTTGATGAAAATGTGAACTCCCAACCATTTATGCGTTGGAGAGACCGTTTCTTATTTTGTGCCGAAGCTATTTATAAAGCACAGGCCGAAACTGGTGAAATCAAAGGACATTATTTGAATGCTACTGCGGGCACCTGTGAAGACATGATGAAAAGAGCTGTATTTGCTAGAGAATTGGGCGTGCCTATCGTAATGCATGACTACTTATTTGTATTTTGTATAAAGTATAAAAAAAATACAAATAGAATTCTGAATTCGATATAATATTATCTATATAGTTTATAATTTATAATAGGTCATTCATTCATTTTCTTTCTATCTTTTTTTAGTTTTAGAATATTCTATATTATAGATTTACATTATACTGATTAGACTAATTAGAATAATATTTTCTATCTATATATAGTATTATTATATTCTCATATTCAATATATGATATTTTATTGAATCAAAAAAAAAATAAAAAATAACAGGAGCACGTTTATTATATCGAAAGTAAGGAGCAATAATCTATCGTGGGTAAAGATACTATCGCTGATATGCTAACTTTGATACGCAATGCTGACATGAATCGAAAAAGAACGGTTCAAATACCACTTACTAATATCACCGAAAACATTGTAAAATACTTTTACGAGAGGGTTTTGTTGAAAACGTTAGAAAACATGGAGAAAGCAACAAATACTTTTTAGTTTTAACTCTACGGTATAGAAGAAATAGGAAAGAATCGTATAAAACTTTTTTAAATTTAAAAAGGATCAGTACACCTGGTCTACGAATCTATTCTAACTATCAACTATATGAGTGAGAAAAGTATAAGGAAAAGTGATTCAATAATTGATGTTGGAAAAGTGTCCCATTAAGTGAAGTGTGTGTGACAACTCACAATTATTAACTACATCCGTTCCTTTTTAATTGTCACATTTTTACATTTTATACAAACCAAGACAATCAACAATTGATGCAATAAGTTATACTTTTACTATGATTAGCTTATTCATTTAATATCTCATTTCATATATTTCTCTCTCTGTAATAAATAACTAAGGATAATATTGGTAAAACAACATTTAATGTTGCATTGAACTTTGAAAAATGACAGTTAAATAAGAACAATAATTTTCTCTAAAAGTGACACTTAAAAAGGAACGGAGGGAGTATTACTATCCTAACTTTGGAAGTTTCCTTGGTCAAAAAAAATAAAATAAAATTTAGAAGCCTCCATAGTCTTACTATCCTAACTTTCGATGACCATATTTTACGATGGTTTGTGGTTACCATGGCTGAAATTGTGCCGAACTTGGGAGGCATGTTAGGGTAGAAAACAATTAAGAATGAGCGTAGAAGGGGAAAAAGGTTGAGAGTGTGTCTATTAAAGGATTTTTTTGTGGAATTTCAATTATATAAGTAGAAATTATTAATTATAAATATCTTTTTGCCAAAAAAATTTTGTGGATTTTAAATAGCTAGTTATGGTGGTTAATTGCTATGAGTGTTAGTGAGAAGATGAAATGCCAACAAAATGTTGTTAATGAAGAATTGTACGGGGGTTTGCTTGGGATTTAGTGGCAAGGAGCTCCTTCCAAGGACGTACGTATCTGGGGAATATCGGGTTCGATTCCCAAAAGGAACAACGCTTGGCCAGTGCACATGCCTCTAACAGAGGGCATTTTGTTGGAAACCGGTGCAAAAGAAAAAAAATATATATATGTTGTGGCCTTCGTAGTATTTGAGGTAGTGGTGTCAGAACAGTCAATGGCAAACAGTAGGAAACATCTATCCTCAGGCAAATATATGCTTCAGTCTGACCCCTGAGGATTCCTGCAAATAAATAGAGTGTTTGGATTGCATTTAGTCTTTCTTAAATTGTTATATTTAGATTTTCAAATTGTTTCTGAAAATAGAATTTTTATCTATCGAAATTTTTTGTTAAGTACGATTAGGTCAATCTTTTAAAAATGTTTCGTGGCAATGTTCATAATTATGCAAGATAAACTATCAACCACGCTGTCTTTAGGATATAGTAAGCTTAACTGCAACTGTGCAATTAAGTACTGCTATGTAGAAAATCGCTCGATTAACAACTAAGACCACTCTTATTTTATCACTAAAACCAAATCAATTATGGTACAATGACTACTCTACTATAATATTGTGACCACTCAAATATGGTGTTACCACTATTCTAACTTTTAACATCTCCAAATGTCAGTATGGTATTTCAACCACTTAAATAGGGTGTTACAATCATTATAACATATAACTTCTCCAAGAATCGAAGAAGAATATATTTTTCATATCATTCTTAATTTTGAAGGGACATTATACCGAAAAAAGACTACGATCTTAAAATATTATTTAATTCAAATGGACATAAAATATCAAAGGGACTATGCTAGACCATTCTTAAATCCAAACGGACATTATATCAAAAAGTGACTATGATCTTGGGGAAGAGAGAAGAAAAGTATTTGAAGTTTCAGAATACTTTTCGGTGCATCGAATGAACTAGGTGAACTCTCCTTTTATAGGGAGAGGATCATGATTAATCTAGAGAAACTTAAGAATTAAGTAAACTAAAAATATTAAGCAACTCACGTATCAACTTAAGTAACAAAACAATAGGTAAGTTCAAAATGAAACGAACCAAAAAAGGGGAAGAAACAAATTGGATATAAATAAAGGAAAGATAGGAAACTCCGTTGGATTCAAAATGTTATCACAACCAACATAAGTTAAAACTTTGAAAATTGATATCTATGAATAAAAATAATAATAATAATAATTAGTTTTATCATTATCATGTATTTAGGTACCGTTTGCCCCGACTTTTTTTCAACTTCTCTACATTTTCAAGGAGAAGTTAGGACAAACACAATATCAATAAAGTACCTTCTAAAAAAAGTATTTTTTTTATAATGCATAAAACTGAATGGAATGAGCTTTGACCAAAAGTTGTTGCATGCTACTTCAAAAAACTACTTCTTGTCAATTTATTTCACAATCACCTCTCTTCAACTTCAACTCACGCAGGCAACTTTTTCTTTTATTTTTTAATATTATATTTCAATTTGCTTTTTTCTTACATTTAATATTTTTTTTGAACCGGTCCATTTAATTTTTTTTAAGGAGGGTCCATTTAATTTTATTATCTTTTTTTTTAAGGAATTTTATTATCTTTTTATCACTTGTATATTTAATTTCAATATCGTTTAATCATTACAACCTCACAAATATTTTTATTTCCTTTCTTCAACCTCACAAATATATACACACAAACATTATTTTTTTGTTTTGGTAAATAGAGATATATTTCATTAACCAAAACAATTATTACAAATTTCATGCAACCTAGAAACCAAAAACAAAGAATCTCTAGTCTAGGCTCTAACAATGAAACAAACAAAAAAGCAAGAAAAGTGATTTCAGGTTTTTCTGCCAAATTTATGGACTTGGAGAAAGACTTATGATAGATCTAATCCTATAACAAAGTGAGAATCTGGATAAGAAAAATTCTAATTTCCTAAAAATTGTTTGATTCATGTTGTCTAGTAGGCCTTCAAGCAGAGATAGTCAGCCCTTTCCTGAGACTTTCCTTCGTTGCCATCCTATCTGCGTACGTTTCTCAATTGATGAAAACGGTATTTTGATAGTTTCTGCGAGGAAGTATCCACCGGCATCATGAATTACCTGCGCGAAGTAAGAAAGTTTATCACCTTTGTTGAATTAAATAGTGTGTATATATTAAAATAAAATCGAACTATACAGAGGAAAAAGTACAACCTGAGTAAATGTTAATTTTTCTTTATTACTAGTAATCAATTTAAAAACAATGTAAATGTGACAAATCTAAGGGTTTCATCTGGTTCAACAATGTAGATGTGACAAGCCTAACACTTTAGTCCCTCCAATATGAGCTACAAAGACTAAAATGAAAAGAAAGAGGATCAAAAGCAGCTTTTGTATCAACTTGCTAATTCTTTGGTAGTATCACTAATTGTATTCTTTATGTCAGGCTTTTTGTTCTTTCAGTTCATCACTTCATAATTAAATTTATCTACAGAAAAATCTTTTGTCAGAAACTGAATTTCTATGTACTGTTTTATTATAATTTCTAAACTAAAGTCTTTTAAGCTTTGTAGCACCGACACGACACTGACACATGTGATTACTTTTAATTATGTCATTTTCTTAAGTTACCACTTACTACTGATGTTGACGTGTCCGTATTTGTATAAAGTCATTTTCTTTTCGTAATTTTTAAGTTCTATGCTTTCAACAAAAGGCTAACCCAGATACCGACGATTTATTTCAAAATATAACCCACTTTGATTGACCTGGTGGTGTTGGCTTTGGACCTTGGAGTGTGCTACTCCTCAAGGTCTTAGGTTCAATTCTCCCGTGCCAATTTTCGTAGACTAGTTTAGTTTCTTGATTAAAAATAAAACTAATCAAAATAGATAAGTAAGTACAAACTGAAGCTTTATGACATACATTAATGTTGCCAGTAATTCTTATTCTTATAGTGTCTGCTGCTTCCTTAAGAGAAATGAAAAAATGAACCAAATCTCTGTGAATGCACTTTGCACGCCTTACCGATGACAAACCTATTAACAGCAAAAGAATAAAAATTAACAATGGCTTCGAAAACATTATAAGTTTAATCTTAACTAGGATTAAGAATAGGATTTTAAAAAATTAAACTGGTTTTCAATAGGATTTTAAGAAAGAATATTTTGTTCTTGTTATTGAGATAAAGTTGTAAATGTAAATTGTAATTGTAATTGTATTTATTTATCCATGTAAATGTATAGAATATCTGATAACTATCCTTTAGTTTTATTTCAACAAAGATATGTCTCAAGCAACATCAAATCTCATTGAGGTGCATGTTGCATAAAATAGACATTGAAGTTATTAACTTAGGATAGATATATTTTATGAATTGTTCCACAGAAAAAATCAAAGAAAAAGTTGAAAAAAAATTCTATATGGATAGATGCATAAAAAAACTCATACCTGAAACAGAATTGTAAATTTTCCTTCACTTCTCTTTTCATCCCTTCCCTCATATTATCACTTCCCCATTTATTTCCAAGACTGGGATGGACAACTGTTCCCACCTCTGACTTTTATAGTTTGCTTCTAACAGAGGGCATTTCCGGATGCGCAGTATCTTAAGAGAGGATGGAAAAGTGTCTTTTGAAAGAGACTCAAGCCTTGGACAATTATAAAAGCTAAGTGTTTTAAGAGAGGATAGGTGTCGGAGTCCATTTCCATCAAAGGATTTTATTTCACAGAGATTAGAAATATACAAAGACACAAGTGAAATTGGCAGCAACCGCTCCTTCAGCAAGGTGTTAACAATATCATCGTCACCTCCAATATACAAACTTGAAAGCGAAGTAAGATGTTGGAGACCCCATTCAGCTACAGGCGTTGCTATTCTCACTGTATTAATATCAATACTTCGTAATTTGGGAGGTAGGCAAGCTCCTTTACAAAATGGTAAAGTTAGTTCTGGAAGATCTCCGAGAAGCAAACGTTCAAGAGAGATCAGGGTGTCTATTGGTAGAGTCAATGATCTAAGTTCATCACATTCATATACCGCAAATGATTGGAGGGTTGACGGGAGATGGGAAGAATTTTTTGTAATAAAAATGGATTCCAGATTTTTACAGCCATAAATGGAAAGATCTTGGAGGGCTGGGAAACCATCCAAAGGGAATGAGGTAAGTGCATAACAACTATTCCATAAGTGCAAAGTCACAAGAGATGTGTAATTGCCCCATGTTTCAAGTGGCAGGAATGCTAAATTCGGACAATCATCAATTCTAAGTGACTGCAATGAAGTGGGTAGACCATCTGTTGGAAAAGCAGCGAGAGATGGAACATCATAAAGTATCAAGAATCGAAGACAAATGCTGCTCCTAATAATTTTGGGTAAAGAAAACAGGGTATCACAATAATAGATTGTTGCACCTTGAAGCACACAAGGAGAATCAATCTCAAGTAACAACCATTGGGAACTTCCTGTAGACCAATTTATACCTATTTTGTTTAATGAGGAGAGCCAATGCAAAGTAGTTGGTGGTGTTGTCAAGAGACGGTCACAACCAGTTATATTGATTTCATCTATTGAAGGAAGACTGCTAGGCAAATGTCCCTTTAGTTTAGGACATTGGCTTAAGCACAAAGTTCTAAGGCGAGGAAAATTAAACTCATCATTTTCATAGTGTATCCATTCTTTCCAATTCGGCATACTTGAGATTTGTAAAGACTCGAGAGATTGAAATGGTCGGAATAATGAAATGGAAGGTTCTACTGTCATCCCATAGAACTCTAGCCCAATTGTTTCCATTGTCATACCCTCAATAGTCAAGTCCTTGAGAGAAGGTAGTTGGCCTAGTGGTGGAAGTGTTACACAATATTCACAATTCGAGATACACAAGGACACCATGTTAGAAAACAAAGGATCACCCAACCAACTCGGGAAGCTTGTTCCACCATACAACCTAATAATCAGCTTCCTAAGGTTAAATGAAGGTTGTAAAATATCAAGCACATCCTTCTCTGTTCGCGAATCTTCCGTTTGTTTGCTCCATTGTAACTCTAACTCCTCAATATGTTCTTTTTTTCTCATGTTGACATCATACGCCTCAATGGCATCGCTGACATTCTGCAGGTTCTTGATACAAAGTTTTCCCCGCAGGTTAGGAAACTTACCAACCTCTTTGACACTTAACCCGGTGTCTTGCTTGCCGACTGAAAAATCAGTTAATGTTTGCAGGTTATTGAGTCCAACAATTTGCATTGGCATCTCCTTTATATTTGTCTTACTAATATCAAGGTGCCGTAAGTTAATTAACTTTCCAAAATGTAGTGGCAACTCAGTGAGGTTTTCACATTGTGTTAAATTCAAGGTTTGCAGATTGTAAAGATTGCATGTTGCATTAGGTAAGCTTTTAATTCCAGTGAATGAGAGATCTAAATACCTCAACTCCACCAAACTACCAACTGATTCTGGCAGTATGTTGATGTTTCGATAATATTTTAAGGATAGCACGCGTAACCGTTTGAGTTTGGGTATTAAATCTTCAACAACCTTACTAGATAAGTAATATCCTCCTACCCAGTTGCGTAGGTTAATGGGTAGAAAGCTTCGCAAGCACTTGAAATCGTAGAGAACCTCAAACTTCTTGAAAAAGTCGTAATCTCCTTGATTATATGAAAAATGACGAACATTTTTAGACATGTTACCACCAAATTCAAGCCTGAAGCAACTTGTTCCTGACACCACTAAGGCTAAATCATTGACAAGGTCGTGCATAACAAATTTTTCTTTTCCATCATCATTTGATTGTTGAATTAAGGACCTGGATAACAATTCAATAAAGTAGTCATGGCCTACTTCCTCAGCTGTTTTATTACGTTGAGAACGCTCTAGGAAGCCTTCTGCCATCCATAACAAAATCAATTCCTTCTTGTCAAGTGGAAAATCCTTCGGAAAAATTGAGCAATAGGCAAAACATCTTTTCAAATGTGAGGGAAGATATTGATAACTTAGACGCAAAGCAGGTAAAATATGATCATTTGGTAAGTTCCATATGTCACTATTTAGAATTGTACTCCACTCTTTAGCATCTACCTTTGAACGCAAAATTCCACCGAGCGTTTTAGCAGCTATGGGCAACCCACCACATTTTTTGGCGATCTTTCTACCAATTTCTTCCAGATTTGGGCATTTACTACCACCACGGACTTCACTTCCAAATGCATGCTTTGAAAGTAACGACCAACAGTCATCATCTGATAGAGGATCTACTTTGTGAATAGGAAACGTGTGTGCAACCTCCGCAACTTTTTGTTGGCGTGTTGTGATGATCACCCTACTTCCTGTTTTGCCGTTAATCAATGGAGTTACTAACTCATCCCAATCATTATAACTATCATTCCACAGATCGTCCAGCACTAACAAAAATCTTTTATCCCTCAAGTTTTTATTCAACTCAACTCGAAGAGAATCAAGATTATTGCTTTCGCCAGCTCTTGAGGTGACAGATTCATGAATGGTTTTAGTTACTCTCAGAATATCGAAATCCTCCGATACACAAACCCAGACTTTCAGATCAAAATGGTCTTGAACTTCTTTATCATTATAAAGAAGTTGGGCAAGAGTGGTTTTGCCAACACCGCCCATACCCAAAATTGCAACCACACCAATACTACTATTGGTAGTGCCACTGTCAGATATCAACATACTAACGAGTCTCTCCTTATCATCCTTCCTACCAACCATAACAGATTCATTTACCATTGAACTTGAAGGCGTTCTTAGAGAAACTCTCGCGCTCACAGTTTGCAAGCCAAGGATATCTCTTTGTTGTGCAAAAAGTTGCAGCCTTTGACACATAATCTTCATTTGTGAATTGATCTCTCCATAGAGATTTTTAAAAGGAGATGAAAAGAGGTTCCAAACCTGATTAGTCATGTTTTCAGCTTGTTTCTTCTCCACCGTACATCGCAGGGAGTCGTAATTGATTTGGTTAAGCAAATCCTCAGCATCATAGATTGCATCTTTCAGTTGATCCATCCATTGTTTGACAGCAGTGTTGGTGATTTGCTTCAGTTCTGCATCATCCAGCACCACCTGAAGAGCGAGCAGTGTTGTTTCCAACTCTGCCAACAGTGAGGAATTCAGCTTGGTGTTTCTGATGTAATCACAAAACTCTTGTGAAGCAAGTTTCGCAACTAAAGTCTGAACAGTAGCAGAGAGAAAAGCCCCTCCCACCAAAGTTGCAGCCATCTTCTATTTAGAACTATCTTGTAAATGGTAAAGAGATAAGGCTGAAGAAAACTACACGGTTATGTTGTGAATGAATAATTGAAGTATTGAGAAAAGCATTGATAAAAAGCAAATAGTTGGTACTGTGTGTAGTAAAGAGATTCAGGTTTGCAGGTAGCTTTGAAGGAAAATTAAAGGAAAATAAATACTACTAGTAAATACTAGTGGTAAATATAAATAAATATGATATAAGGTAGTACATTAGTCAAAAAAATGTTATTATTATAAGGGTTCTGCTAACCGGTGCTCGTGGATACTGATTAAGCATACCATAAAAAGAAATTATTACCGTAATAGAAAACTGTTTTTGACTTTATTATCAATTAATTACACAATTTCAATGTATTAACTACTATATAATTTCCTTTTTCATATCCTTAACTAGAACCCCAGGAGCACCGGTTAGCATTTCCCTTATTATAATGCTAAACTGTTTCAAAACAATTAATTGTAAATAATAAAAATAGAGCAATGATATTTGTACATCCATTCCATGACAACTTTAGTGACAACCTTGTTTTTCTCTCTTCTTATTGGTCAAAAACAATGGAGAGAGAAAAAGGAAGAGAGACGATAAGACCATCATATGAGTATGAGAGAGAAAGTTGTACAAAAGTTGTCACAAATTAATTGTACAGATATCATTTCTCATAAAAATAAATGCAATACAACTGAGAGAGAGAGAGAGAGAAAGCCAACAGTTTTCAATAGAGAGTAGTGGTTTTGGAGTCTATGTGTGGTTTTGCAGGTTGTGTCTTTCAAAAGAGAAAATATTACAGCCTGTGTGAAGTGAGTCCCCATTGTGATAACATGTGATTCAATTATTGATGTTGGAAAAGTGACCTCTATTGAAATTAGAGCTGTCAAAAATGGGCCGGGCTCATGGGCCGGCCCATTGGCCCGGGCCGGGCCTAAAAAACTAACCAAAAAATGCGCTCGGGCTTTTTTGGCCCAAGCCCATTTGGGCCAGACAAAAGTTGGGCCGGGCCGGGCTGGCCCACCGGGATTTGGGCCGGCCCATTGGCCCATATTTCATTTTATTTTTGTTAAAAAACAACATATTTTTTAAAAAATTATCAACTAATTTAAAATTTATTAACAAAAAAATATTTAAATAAATAAACTTAATAAATATGGATGAATTTAGCTTACGGTTTTAAAATTTTAAAGTTTATAAATTATTAATTTGATTTAATTGAAAGAATAATCTTGAGTTTAATTATTATTCAATGTTAATGTAAAAATTATTTATATTTTTATGTCCATCCAATCATATTTTAGCAAAAAAATAATGGTGAGTAACTAATACATAAGAAAATATATAAAAAAAGTGAATAAAATTTAAAAATAAAACACAAACGGGCCAGGCCGGGCTGGCCCATGGCCCACCCGGGCCGGGCCAGGCTGGCCCATTTCTATAGTCGGGCCTCTCGGGCTTGGGCCGGGCTGGGCCGGCCCATTTGACACCTCTAATTGAAATCATTGATGTTGAAAAGTGATTAAATAATTGCATAACATGTGATTCAATTATTTATTTATTTTGTAGTATTAATTCTATTTCTTTAAGAATTTAATTTGTACACATGCATCCAACAAATCATCTATTTCATCCGTTCCTTTTTAAGTGTCACTTTTGAAGAAAAAAAATTGTTTCTATTTAACTGTCATTTTTCAAAGTTCAATGCAACATTAAATGTTGTTTTACCAATATAATCCTTAGTTATTTATTGCGGAGAGAGAAATATAAGAAATGATATATTAAATGAATAAGGTCATTATAGTAAAAGTATAACTTATTATATCAAAAGTAGTATCAATTTTTTATTGTCTTGGTTTATGTAAAATGTCAAAATATAACAATTAAAAAGGAACGGAGGTAGTAATAATTAAAAACTATTTATAAAAGTGACACTAAGGTGTAATTTGATTGGATACATTTGTAAAAAAGTTTTACATTGTAAATATAGTTTAGGTTCAATTGATAATGCCGATATTCTTAGGATGGACATCTTGCTTGAATTCAAATCTAGAACCTTGCACTTGTGTGTGACTTTTAGGTGGCATTTGTCATTTAAAAAGATTGGCAATGTATACAAATTAATCTCTTATTTTTAGTATACTAGTATAGTGACATGTGTTATGCAACTTGAACAATGTTTATTTTTTATAGGTAGATGAATTCAAAAATTATAAATAAACTAAATTGAAAAATGTAAGAAAATAAAATTTCGATTTGATTGCATTTATCTTTATTTGACTTGACAAATTCGATCGACAACAAAAAATATTATAAATACCACAAAAAGAAACATGACAAATTTCATACTTATCCGATTAATGAATATTAATATAATTGATAATAATATAATAATATATTTCTTGAAATAAAAAAAAATAGCATGAAAATATCATTGATGTACTTTTTTTTTTAATATGAGCAAAGGAAGATTGCTCTTGTGATTAGGCATGACAATGAAAATCTATTCTATATAAAAGATACCTTTTCATATAGTAAAATCATCTGAATAAACTAATATTTATTTGGATATTTAAAATTTGGAAGTCTCCATAATCTTATGAGAAAATTACACTCACCTCCTATAAAATTTCTTTAAACAATACATAAACCCCATCTAGTTACTAAAAAACAGGCACCACCCTTATAAAATAACACTGTTAGCCTAAAACGTTCCAGCTTCTTCTCTTTCGGGTTTATTCTTATTCCACTGCAACACAACTCATTTGATCTTTATAATCTTTTTCAACCTTGTCCCAAGATCTACGATTCATTCCTATTCCACATTGATGAAGACGAATGGGAAATTGCAATTAACTTATAATCTTTGTCTAAATTTATCTACTTCGACTGCTAGAAGATGATTATCTTCTCTTTTTCAACATTTATTACTCTAGCTATCAAAATCACACAGCAGTATTGATTCTCTAATCCCTAACAAATATCTAAGCTAGGATGTTAAATGATTAAAAATCTAATAAAAAAGAAAAAGAATATTTTGGATGACACTAGATTAGATTAGATGTTAAAGTGTTAGGAACTGAGAACCCTCGCTAACAAGAGTAGTGTAATATTTGTTCTCACTATAAAAAATGGGCGTGGGAGAAAATTGATTAGAAGTTGTCCCTTCCTCAATTTGTATTCTAGAAATTTCCACAGTAGTCAATAAGGGAGGTGAATGTTCAGTTCTAAACTAGAGGAGGTTTGTGTGTTATTTAAAAAAAATTTAGGGAAGGTGAGTGTAATTTACCCTAATTTTATTATCTTCACTGTCGATGACCATATTTTACAATGGTTTGTGGTTAGAATGGCTGAAATTGTGTCGAACTTGGGAGGCATGTTAGGGTAGAAAACAATTAAGAATGAGCATAGAAGGGGGAAAAAAGGTTGAACGTGTGGCTGTTGAAGGAAATTTTATGGAATTTCAATTATATAAATAGCAATTATTATTTATTAATATCTTTTTGTGAAAAAAGATTTTAGATGTTAAATTATATAAATAGCTAGTAATGGTGGTTAACTGCTACGAGTGTTAGTGAGAAGATGAAATTCCAACAAAATATTGTTGTTAATGAAGAATTCTAAGGGGGTTAAAATATGCACGTGTCCTTCGTGGAATTTGGGGTAGTGGTGTCACTGTGTCAGAACAGTCAATGGCAAACAGTAGGAAACATCTATCCTCAGGCAAATACATTGGCATTTAGTTTGTCTTAAATAGTTGGATTTTGGATATTCAAACGGGTATATGGATTTTTAAATTCGTTTCGAAAATAAAATTTTCAATCTATCGAAATTATTATTAGGTTAAGTCACTATCAGATGCTCTCTTTAAAATGTTTCGGGATACTGTCTAAAATTATGAAAGATAGATTATTAACCACGTTACCTCCATGATATATTAAGCTCAACTACAATTGTGCAATTAACTACTGCTCTATAGAAAACCCCTCGATTAACTACAAAGACCACTCATATATATAACACTGAAATCAATCAATGATATTGGTACTATGACTACTCTACTATGGTAATGTGACCACTCAAATATGGTGTTACCACCATTCTAACTTTTAACATCTTCAAATGTCAATATGACACTACGATCTGAAAATATTGTTTATTCCAAATGGACATAAAATATCAAAGGGACTATGCTAGACCATTCTTATTTTCAAAAGGACATTATATCGAAAAAAAGTCTATGATATTGGGGGAGAGAGAAGAAAAGTATTTGAAGTTTCAGAATACTTCTCGGTGCATCGAATGAACTAGGTGAGCTCTCCTTTTATAGGGAGAGTTCATGATTAATCTGGAGAAACTTAAGAGTTAAGTAAACTTAAAAATTAAACAACTCAGAGATCAGCGCAAGTACCAAACGAATCAGATAAGTTCAAAATGAAACAAAAAAAAAGTGAAACAAACTATTGGATATGAATGAAGGAAACATACGAAACTTAATTGGATTCGAAATCTTATCACAATCTACATAGGCTAAAACTGTAGAAATTGATATCTATGAATCTATACTATATCTATACTATATATAAAGAAAATAACCCAGCTTCTGACTTTTTTCTCTTTCCAAATATACTCTCAATTTTCAATACAATTAACACATATAACAAATAGATAAGAATAATTTGAAATATTAAAAAAATGTAACAAACACGCTATGAATATATATATATATATATGTTTCGTTTTTCCCTTTTTCATTAAAAAAGTGTAACAATTAGATGTCTATATTTATACTTACCTTTTCATAATCCCAATTATACCTTTAAACAACTTTTTCTATAATAAAGATTGTTGGTGTCATTAAAAAAAATTAGATTATATTTTTTTGTTATATTGTTTGTAACACCCAATGCTGACGAGGGCGGGGAGTGTCGCCGGTGCACAAGGCACGACAATGAGCGGTCTCGACAGCTTCTAGAGGAACCGAATCACGCCGAAATGAGAGGATCCTGAGGCCTTGTAGGTATGGGACTATGTAACACCCCGTTTTCCCAACATAAAAATTTCGCATAAATAATCAGAGTTTTTCAACATAAACGGAATGTCACATTCTTTTCTTAAAATCATAAACTGAATAAATAACTATTTATCCTTTAAAATTCAAATACAAGATCTTTAATACTTCGCAGCGGAATTTATTTTAATAACTAAAACAGTCTTTGGCACGAAGGCCTCTTCATAAATGTCTCATAAAAATCCAATCTAAAAACATAGTCATAAATCTTCAAAAACAATACGTAAGGAATAGAAAAGCAATAACAAAGTTCCCATCCCGTTACGTATCAGAGCACCTAAGACACACGAGAAGGAAAGTTCACACGACATCAACTATTCTTGGTTACCTGTTAGTTACCCATGGTGGGCAAACAGAAGGGGTGAGATTTCACAAACAATAATATTAAGCATATAATTCATCAATTACATTTAACAACATAAGCATCATCAATCATATTTAACAACTCATAGACAACATCATGTAATCATCATAATATTCATCATAGATAATAATATATCATAATTCACTTCTTTAATAGTTCATATAAAGTATCACAGCTTTAAACAATTTCATGATTTAACAACTTAACAACTCGACAACTTGACAACTTAACCTCTTGACTATGCAACTTAATCTTCTAATCATGCATGTGGTACCAATCTTTGAGCGTAAATAGGCTCCCAGGGCATCAAGCCCTCAACTTTATTTGAGCGTAAAAAGGCTCCCAGGGCATCAAGCCCTCAACTTAATTGAGCAAAGGCTCCAGGGCATCAAGCCCCAACAATGAAATGCTAATGCATGGACTCGACCTCTTAACATCTTAAATCGACAACCTCTTATATAATCCAATAATTTGGAACTTCATCATCTTAATCAACTTAGACCGACTCATGCAGCTTTAGTTAAATAACAACAGCAACACAACAGTATACAAAAACAGCATGACATAATAATATCAAATGCAAGTCAACAACGTCTCAATTATTCACATATAATTCAAGTAATGCATATACAATTATATCACAGTATAACAACATCAAATAATAATCAACATCTTAAAACATCATATATACATATAACACTTCATCAATCATGGACAATATCGTATTCACAACATATACATTCATATACTAATTCATCAATCATATACAATTATTCACTGTTACCTACGTGCAGTAATTTGACTATAACTCAAGTTCTATAAATCCTTTTGAAGTCAAACTAACGGCATTAGAAAGCTAACATTCATACCTAAAACTTTCGTGTTTACACCTATGACCAATTCTGTACCAATCAATACCAGTTTTCATTTCAAATTCGGACAAAGTTGTGCTGAAATTCATAAAAATTCACTGTGACCTATGTGCAGTAATTTGACCTTAACTCATAAACCAAAATTCATTTTTAAGTCAAACCGACGCCACTGGAAAGCTAACACAATTATCTACAACTTTCATGTTTACACCAAAGGCTAATTCAAAACAGAAACGTGTGAAAAAGATGCAAGAACATGAAACAGGACATGCTGTCAGAGAGCAACTCGGGAAAAACACACTTTTCACCCCAAAATCCCAATTTTAACTTCCCTTTGCCCAAATTTGATCCCAAAGTTTGTCTAAACATTTATATACATCAAAAGAGACTCAAAACCATATAAAACTTGACCAAAAACATTATTTTAGAAAATCATCAATTAACCACTTTTAACCTTAATTCCCAAATTCTCAAAAACTAAAACCTACAACATGTTAAATCCAATTTTCAGAATCGATGACTTAAGATTATTGAATGTTAGTCCCACCCTTACCTTATAGATGAAAATCGCAGCACTCCTAGGTCTTCCCCCTCCTCTCGGCTTTTTCTCCCTTTTCTCCAAAATTGATCGTACGTTATGTTTTTTCTAAATTAGGTTTCTCCTATTTATAACCCTTTTTCTATTTTATCTTATTTCTCTTTCTCCCCCAAAACTCTCTAAAATCTCATAACAAACTCTCAACTCAATCTTATTTCTATTTTCAAATCTTAATCTATTAAATAACAACATAAGCCACTTAATAAATCACATAATCAAATAAATATATTTTAAACTCTTCTTAATAAATTTTAGACTCAATTAAATAATGAAATAAATCTAATAATTCAAAGAGGGCGTTACAACTCCACCCCCCTTAAAAGAATTTCGTCCTCGAAATTCAAAGCACACAAGAAAGGAATTCAATTATTGCCTAAACATCTTAAACCAAACATAGCCAAATAGAAACTTCAAACAAAACATGTAAGCCACATCAAAGTTAGTCAATCAAACATGATCACATAATAAACATAACCATTAGTCAGAAAACACAACAACAATCAAGACAACATAAGACAGTATTTCAACTGTCACACGACTTGACACGACTCAACTACTTGGCCGGACGGACCGACATGCTCTGATACCAATTGTAACACCCCGTTTTCCCAACATAAAAATTTCGCATAAATAATCAGAGTTTTTCAACATAAACGGAATGTCACATTCTTTTCTTAAAATCATAAACTGAATAAATAACTATTTATCCTTTAAAATTCAAATACAAGATCTTTAATACTTCGCAGCGGAATTTATTTTAATAACTAAAACAGTCTTTGGCACGAAGGCCTCTTCATAAATGTCTCATAAAAATCCAATCTAAAAACATAGTCATAAATCTTCAAAAACAATACGTAAGGAATAGAAAAGCAATAACAAAGTTCCCATCCCGTTACGTATCAGAGCACCTAAGACACACGAGAAGGAAAGTTCACACGACATCAACTATTCTTGGTTACCTGTTAGTTACCCATGGTGGGCAAACAGAAGGGGTGAGATTTCACAAACAATAATATTAAGCATATAATTCATCAATTACATTTAACAACATAAGCATCATCAATCATATTTAACAACTCATAGACAACATCATGTAATCATCATAATATTCATCATAGATAATAATATATCATAATTCACTTCTTTAATAGTTCATATAAAGTATCACAGCTTTAAACAATTTCATGATTTAACAACTTAACAACTCGACAACTTGACAACTTAACCTCTTGACTATGCAACTTAATCTTCTAATCATGCATGTGGTACCAATCTTTGAGCGTAAATAGGCTCCCAGGGCATCAAGCCCTCAACTTTATTTGAGCGTAAAAAGGCTCCCAGGGCATCAAGCCCTCAACTTAATTGAGCAAAGGCTCCAGGGCATCAAGCCCCCAACAATGAAATGCTAATGCATGGACTCGACCTCTTAACATCTTAAATCGACAACCTCTTATATAATCCAATAATTTGGAACTTCATCATCTTAATCAACTTAGACCGACTCATGCAGCTTTAGTTAAATAACAACAGCAACACAACAGTATACAAAAACAGCATGACATAATAATATCAAATGCAAGTCAACAACGTCTCAATTATTCACATATAATTCAAGTAATGCATATACAATTATATCACAGTATAACAACATCAAATAATAATCAACATCTTAAAACATCATATATACATATAACACTTCATCAATCATGGACAATATCGTATTCACAACATATACATTCATATACTAATTCATCAATCATATACAATTATTCACTGTTACCTACGTGCAGTAATTTGACTATAACTCAAGTTCTATAAATCCTTTTGAAGTCAAACTAACGGCATTAGAAAGCTAACATTCATACCTAAAACTTTCGTGTTTACACCTATGACCAATTCTGTACCAATCAATACCAGTTTTCATTTCAAATTCGGACAAAGTTGTGCTGAAATTCATAAAAATTCACTGTGACCTATGTGCAGTAATTTGACCTTAACTCATAAACCAAAATTCATTTTTAAGTCAAACCGACGCCACTGGAAAGCTAACACAATTATCTACAACTTTCATGTTTACACCAAAGGCTAATTCAAAACAGAAACGTGTGAAAAAGATGCAAGAACATGAAACAGGACATGCTGTCAGAGAGCAACTCGGGAAAAACACACTTTTCACCCCAAAATCCCAATTTTAACTTCCCTTTGCCCAAATTTGATCCCAAAGTTTGTCTAAACATTTATATACATCAAAAGAGACTCAAAACCATATAAAACTTGACCAAAAACATTATTTTAGAAAATCATCAATTAACCACTTTTAACCTTAATTCCCAAATTCTCAAAAACTAAAACCTACAACATGTTAAATCCAATTTTCAGAATCGATGACTTAAGATTATTGAATGTTAGTCCCACCCTTACCTTATAGATGAAAATCGCAGCACTCCTAGGTCTTCCCCCTCCTCTCGGCTTTTTCTCCCTTTTCTCCAAAATTGATCGTACGTTATGTTTTTTCTAAATTAGGTTTCTCCTATTTATAACCCTTTTTCTATTTTATCTTATTTCTCTTTCTCCCCCAAAACTCTCTAAAATCTCATAACAAACTCTCAACTCAATCTTATTTCTATTTTCAAATCTTAATCTATTAAATAACAACATAAGCCACTTAATAAATCACATAATCAAATAAATATATTTTAAACTCTTCTTAATAAATTTTAGACTCAATTAAATAATGAAATAAATCTAATAATTCAAAGAGGGCGTTACAGACTACATGGTTGAAGGAAGGCTTATAAGAATTGTTGGGTACTACCTATATCAACAAGATGCATCTTCTTTTCGGTAGCTCATTCCATAAGAACTCCACAGTTAAGCGTGCTTGACTTGGAGCAATTTTGGGATGGGTGACCTACCGGGAAGTTTCCCGGTAAGTGTGCGAGTGAGGACAAAACACGCTGAAAAGACTCGTGTTGATTTGTGGGGTCAGTCGACAATGCTGAAAGCAGTCTGGGATGTTACAAATGGTATCAGAGCAGACCTCTCCCAGTACGGTGTCGTTCGGGGACGAACCAAGCGGAAGCTGGTGGGCATGTAACACCCAAGGCTGATGAGGGCGGGGAGTGTCGCCGGTGCACAAGGCACGACAATGAGCGGCTCTCGACAGCTTCTAGAGGAACCGAATCACGCCGGAATGAGAGGGCTCCTGAGGCCTTGTAGGTATGGGACTACATGGTTGAAGGAAGGCTTATAAGAATTGTTGGGTACTACCTGTATCAACAAGATGCATCTTCTTTTCAGTAGCTCATTCCATAAGAACTCCACAGTTAAGCGTGCTTGACTTGGAGCAATTTTGGAATGGGTGACCTACCGGGAAGTTTCTCGGTAAGTGTGCAAGTGAGGACAAAACACGCTGAAAAGACTCGTGTTGGTTTGTGGGGTCAGTCGACAATGCTGAAAGCAGTCTGGGATGTTCCATTGTTAATGTCATCGAAATAGATAATCATATACGGTTCACAATTTTCAAACGTTGGTGTAATAATAAGAGCGGAAAGACAAGCACGTGAGTGCCCATCTTTTCGCTTGTAAAAATAATAATTACTATAATTATCAGGTATTTAAAAATTGAATACCATAATTTAAACACTACTTATGTATATATTCTATTTTATATGGGATCCTCACACTCTATTTTATTTTCAATTCACACAACACTAGTTCGATGTCTATTTACTTGGTTTTTAATCTTTCAACCTTAATTTTGTTTCAACTTCATACCAATGTTCCAACAATCCCCCCAATGAATTTCAAAAATAGTTTCAAAAATCCAATTAACAAGAGTTTCTCATGGCATTGAACTCAAACTCAGACATTGAACCCACACACAACCTTTTCGAGGTGTAATCGTTAAAATCCCATAGGAACGACCTCGGTTCCACATTCTTGTAGGTGAATCTATCAAGAGTATCATGTAGCTTTGAGCTCCAATCCATATAGAGCATGGATTTTCATTAAGAGATTTTGTCATCTCAACCTCATGTTGCTTTAAAAATCATGGTTTCTTAGTTTTATTACAACATGTTCTATCACTACTCAATGACTTGTTATTACCCACTAAACCTATTTCTTGATATCTCCAATCATTCAGGTCGTCACTCGTGATCTTTATGCATTAGTCCATCCTATTGGATGTGTTTCAAATTTTCTTTCTAACTAATCCTTTCATCAAAGGAATTGCTATGTTTTCTTCATCAATGTGTACATAGTTGATTTACTTTAACCGTTTCTTTAAAGAGTAGCTAGATTCTCTAATTGTCATGTGTTTGTACCTTAATTATCGTCTTTTACCATTGTTTTATCGCTTATGCTTTAGAACAATATCTACAAATTTTTTTTCAGTGTTGTTGTTCGAGGCAGCAAACACGTCTTCATTTATATCTTGTTTCCTAGCTTCTTCTTCAATACGAAGACGGGTAACGAGACTTTCAAGAGAGAACTCCTTAGTCTTTTGCCTCAGAAGATTTTTTAAGTCCTTTGAAACAGATGCCAATTTATCAATAATAACAACATTTTGAAATTGTTCAGATAATTACATACCTCCAGCAACAATTTCTTGACCTATCTTTTGTAGTTCATGATAGTGTGTTGTTGGAACAAAATATGTTTTACAATAAACCTTAATAAGTTTTGATGATAACAAGGTATTAAAAATTGTCAATTGGATATTGCTAATATTTGTTCAAGTGTACAGGACCAAAGACAAGTTGATCAAATTTAATAGGTCTTGGAAGAACAAAAGAGAGCAAAGGAATCAACAAGAAGAGAAACCTAAAGCATCTGAAGAAATCTGCCTCTGAAGTTGAAAGTGCTTCTGAAGCCAAAATGCATCTGATGACGTCATCAAAAGTGAGTTTATCAGAAGCAAGTCCTTCAGAAGCCAATTTGATCAGAAGCTGTATATCGCCAGAAACTGAAGTTGATCAGAAGATGCAACCTGAAGTTTCAAATAGCTGTCTATTGGATTCAACCTCGTCTAAGAAAGCGAAAGACTAAAGGAAAGGTGGCAACGATTCATTTGAATAGCTTTGGGTGCTTGTCCTTCAATGAGAGTTGACAAAGTACAAAGTGTACAACCACTACCTCCACGACTATGCGTGCGTCTACGATACAAGACAAGAAAAACAGCTCTACCTGCAGAATTGTTCCTTCAAGATAGGAATGGATTTGAACGTGATCCTTCATAGGACAACATCCAAATCAGGCAAAAGATCATTGGTGATTGATCAAGGTTTCACAACGACTCTATTGACGTGCTTAAAGATCTCAACGACTCTCTCACACCTCTATATAAAGGAGTGAAGACTTGAAGATCAGAGTGACAAGACAACAAGTTAAAAGCGCCCAAACTCTGCCAAATTTGTTTCACACAAAAGCACTTTGAATTTTCTGTGTTCATTTGATATATCTTAGAAATTCTTAAGTCTAGAGAGTCTTTCAATTGCATTGTATTGTGAACACCACTGATTGTATATCAAGTGTTCAAACTCAAACAATTTTCTGTGTAATTCTGT
Source organism: Medicago truncatula (assembly GCF_003473485.1). NCBI lineage: Eukaryota > Viridiplantae > Streptophyta > Magnoliopsida > Fabales > Fabaceae > Medicago > Medicago truncatula. Next base: position 12,126,191 of record NC_053044.1, on the reverse strand, counting down.
TTGAATAGAAGTCTCTTGCTTTAGTGCTTGATCAAAGTAAGTCTCTTGCCTGCGTGCTTGAGCAATTTTGAAGTCTCATACTAGGTGTAGTATTGAGCAAGTTGTAATCAGTTGTGATTAAACTTAGTGAAACTCTCCTTGGAAGTGCAAGGGGGACTGGACTACTTCCGGTTTGTGGAAGGAACCAGTATAATTGCATGTGTCTTTCTTTCTTCTCTCTTACTCTGTTTTTACTCCGCTGCGTATCCAATTATGAATTGCACATCAGAAGCAAGTCAATTGCATATGAAGTGTTATCACATCAGAAGCATTCTTAAACAGCTTTTGAAGTGATCTCAGAAGAAGATTTTTTTTGAGAAAAAGAAAACACAATTCAACCCCTCCCCCCCTTCTTGTGTTTTTCTCACCTTCAATTGGTATCAGAGCTTGCTCCGTTATGAAAACACTTAACCGTGTAACAGATCAAGATCTGAGAAAAACATATCTGCTGAACGTGAATCCAGTACATCTACAAGATACACTGCTTCTGCATATGATTATGGTACAGCTAATAAGAAATCAGATTCTGGAAAAGCTCCAAAGTTCAATGGAGATCCAGAAGAGTTTTCTTGGTGAAAAACCAACATGTACAGCTACATCATGGGGACTAGATGAGGAGCTGTGGGATATTCTTGAAGATGGAGTTGATGATTTGGACTTGGAAGAGGAAGGAGCTGCTATTGACAGAAAGATACACACTCCTACTTAGAAGAAGCTACTCAGCATTCAGCCCAAGGTACAAGGGAGGAAAAGTAAAACCTCCAGAACTAACCCCAAAGGACCCATGAAGATATGGGTACCTAAGTCTGAATTAATCAATACTGCAGGTGTGCCTAAGGGCAAAAGAGAAACAAAGGTCCTAGTATCTGGACAACGGATGTTCAAGGCACATGACAGGAGAGAAAGCTTTGTTCCTCACCATCACCATGAAAGAAGGAGGAGAAGTGAAGTTTGGTGGCAACCAAACTGGAAAGATAATTGGTACAGGTACTATTGGTAATTCCTCCATTTCAATAAATAATGTTTGGCTTGTAGATAGTCTGAAGCATAACCTATTGAGCATCAGTCAATTTTGTGACAATGGGTATGATGTAATGTTCAGTAAGACCAACTGCACATTAGTCAACAAGGATGACAAATCCATTACCTTTAAGGGAAAGAGAGTTGAGAATGTCTATAAGATAAACTTCTCTGATATGGCTGATCAGAAGGTAGTTTGCCTTCTGTCAATGGGTATGGCATAGAAGGTTGGGACATGCTAACTGGAGATTAATCTCTAAACTTAGCAAGTTACAACTTGTCAAAGGCTTGCCTAACATTGATTATCATTCAGATGCACTTTGTGGTGCATGCCAGAAAGGAAAAATTGTTAAAACTTCTTTCAAATCCAAAGACATTGTATTAACCTCCAGACCCTTAGAATTACTTCATATTGATTTGTTTGGACCAGTTAACACTGCATCCTTATATGGAAGTAAATATGGATTAGTCATTGTCGATGATTACAGTAGATGGACTTGGGTAAAATTCCTAAGAAGTAAAGATTATGCATGTGAAGTGTTTAGCAGCTTCTGCACTCAAATACAGTCTGAAAAAGAACTGAAAATTTTGAAAGTCAGAACTGATCATGGTGGAGAATTTAAAAACGAGCCATTTGAATCTTTTTGTGAAAAACATGGAATTGTCCATGAATTCTCTTCTTCTAGAACTCCACAGCAAAATGAGGTTGTAGAGAGAAAGAACATAACTCTACAAGAAATGGCCAGAACCATGATTCATGAAAATAACTTAGCTAAACATTTCTGGGCAGAAGCAGTTAATACTTCATGTTATGTCCAAAATCGGATCTACATCAGACCTATGTTGGAGAAAACTGCATATGAACTCTTCAAAGGAAGAAGACCCAATATCTCTTACTTTCATCAATTTGGATGTACATGTTACATTCTAAATACCAAAGACTATCTGAAGAAATTTGATGTCAAGGCTCAAAGAGGAATCTTTTTAGGTTACTCTGAAAGGTCAAAGGCATACAGAGTGTATAATTCAGATACACATTGTGTTGAAGAATCTATGCACGTAAAATTTGATGATAGGGAGCCTGGAAGTAAAACTCCAGAGCAAGATGAAAGTACTGCAGGTACACATGATTCTGAAGATGCATCAGAATCTGATCAACCTTCTGATATTGAAAAGAATCCAAAAGCTGAGTCAAGTGCAGAAGCTGAATCAAATCCAGAAGCTGAGTCAAGTTCAGAAGCTGAACAAAACCCAAAAGCACAGGATGAAAATGCTTCTGAAGATATTCAAGATAACACTCAGCATGTAGTTCAGTCAAAATTCAAGCACAAATCTTCACATCTTGAGGAGCTAATCATTGGAAACAAAGACAGTCCTAGAAGAACAAGATCCCATTTCAGACAAGAAGAATCTATGATAGGATTGCTGTCAACAATTGAACCTAAGACAGTTGATGAAGCTCTCTCAGATGATGGATGGATACTAGCTATGCAAGAAGAGCTAAATCAGTTTCAAAGAAATGATGTGTGGGATCTGATACCCAAACCTAATTAGAAGAACATTATTGGAACAAAATGGGTATTCAGAAACAAGCTGAATGAACAAGGTGAAGTAACTAGAAACAAAGCCAGACTTGTTGCACAAGGTTACAGTCAACAAGAAGGCATTGATTACACTGAAACATTTGCTCCAGTTGCAAGTTTGGAAGCAATTAGGTTACTTCTATCCTATGCAGTTAATCATGGCATAATATTATATCAAATGGATGTCAAGAGTGCATTTCTTAATGGTGTCATTGAAGAAGAAGTGTATGTCAAGCAACCTCCTGGTTTTGAGGATCTCAAGCATCCTGACCATGTTTACAAACTTAAGAAATCACTATATGGCTTGAAACAAGCTCCTAGAGCTTGGTATGATAGACTAAGTAATTTCTTAATCAAAAATGATTTTAAGAGAGGCCAAGATGACACAACACTCTTCAGAAGGACTCTTAAGAAAGACATACTGATTGTGTAGATATATGTTGATGATATAATATTTGGTTCTACTAATGCATCTCTTTGCAAGGAATTCTCTAAGTTAATGCAGGATGAATTTGAAATGAGCATGATGGGAGAATTAAAGTTCTTTCTTGGAATTCAAATTAATCAAAGCAAAGAAGGAGTATATGTTCATCAAACAAAATATACAAAAGAGCTTCTGAAGAAGTTCAAGCTAGAAGATTGTAAAGTGATGAACACTCCAATGCATCCAACCTGCACCTTAAGCAAAAAAGATACTGGAACAAAAGTAGACCAGAAGCTGTACAGAGCTATGATTTGTTCTCTGTTATACCTCACTGCATCTAGACCAGATATTTTATTCAGTGTATGCTTGTGTGCATGATTTCAGTCAGATCCTAAAGAATCTCATTTAACTACTGTTAAGAGAATCTTCAGGTATCTGAAGGGAACAACTAATCTTGGACTCCTTTATAGGAAATCCTTAGATTATCAGTTGGTTGGATTCTGTGATGCTGATTACGCTGGTGACAAGATTGAAAGAAAATCAACTAGTGGAAACTGTCAGTTCCTGGGAGAGAATCTGATATCCTGGGCAAGCAAAAGACAAGCAACAATTGTTATGTCTACAGCAGAAGCAGAATACATTTCAGTTGTAAGTTGTTCTACACAAGTACTTTGGATGAAACATCAGTTGGAGGACTATCAGATAAATACTAACAGTATTCCCATTTATTGTGATAATACTACTGCCATTTGTTTATAAAAGAATCCAATTTTACATTCAAGAGCCAAGCATATTGAAATCAAACATCATTTTATCAGAGATTATGTTCAAAAAGGAGTTTTAGATATACAATTCATTGATACAGAGAATCAACGGGCTGATATATTTACAAAGCCTTTAACTGTTGAAAGATTTGATTTTATTAAGAAAAATTTGAACATGCTCTTTGTGTCTGATTAAAACTTGCTTGTCTCTGAATAAGAAGTTTGGTTCTGAAGTCTGTTCAGAAGCCTTGGTCCATCAGAAGCTCTTAACGGAGGTTCTGAGGAAAATGCACTTCTAAAGATGACATCAGCACTAAAACTTCAGAAGCTGTATTCTTTGCTTCTGAACGGCAGGGTTAGTGGAGGCGTTGGTAGTTACTTTTTAGTAACACCTGTCCCACTAACCAAAGCATTGTGTCTGAAAAACCTCTGACGTGCTCTATTTGTATTGGTGTATAACTTAAAAGGGCAATGATGACTTTATAAGCTTTTAAATGTATTTTCACACGCCCCTAATTTGTCATTAATGCAGTGTTTGTTTGTCTCCTCTGAATTGCAATCGTTTTTTTTTAAAACACTATATAAACCAAACACACACTACTCACTCACTTTTCCTACACTTTCAAGTTTTTTAAGACCCTTCGCTGAAAAACTTAGTTTATCAAAACCTAGAATCCCAATATTTCTTCAAATCAAATGGCTTCTTCAAGTTCTGTTTCATCCATCAAGATCAACACCAACAAATCATACGTTCTCAAAGAAAGAACGGTGACCATTCCACTGAACAGACTGGATGTTCAAGTAGAAGCTGCAGTAGACTTTGGTTCCTTGAAAAGGAATGGAATGGACATCAAGGGTTACTTTGCTGCTCAACACATGATGGATTACTTCGGAATGTTGAATAGACCTTCGTATGAGAATCTAGTCAAGGATTTCTGGGTTAGGGCAGAAGTGTTCGACAGGAAAGACGCTGAAGAGGAAGAAGCTAGGTTAATAAAGGAAAATCCTAGACTCAAAGGGAAATCAAGAACGGAAATGGGTCTAAAACCGTGCAAAGGAACAGAAATCAGGTCTGTTGTGATGGGTATGGAGATTATCATCACAGTAGAAACAATTGCTAAAGCTTGCAGATGCTCAAATACTGACTTGTTTCAGGTGGATGCCATTAAAAGCCAGTGGGAGAACAAGATTAATGGAGTCCTGTTGATGAGTCATTTATTGACTATTTTAATATGCTTTTTAGTTTAGTTTTATTTAGATTTTATATAATTTTATATTAGTATTATTTCCTTTTTAGGATAGTTTACTTTAAATTGCATTTTATTATATTTCAGGAAAGAATATTGGATGGATTGAGTCTTGGAGCAAAAGAAAGGGACTTGGAGCCGATTGGACACAAAAATATGAAGATTGAGAGACAAAATATGTCTCCCACAAGTCAGAAGCTTGGCACGGCCCGTGCTAGCCTTGGCACGGCCGTGCCACCCTCCAGAGTGTCTTTTGCTGCTTTTGCTTAGATTTTAAGCTACTCTATTTTTAGCCCAAATGTAATAGCTTAGATTTTAAGTCGATCAAATGCTATAAATAGAGTAGCCATCCATCACAAATATTCATCTTTACTTGGAATTCAATAAGTGACAATTGCTTTTCTAATTAAAGTTCTTTTCTTTTCCTTTATTTTCTTGTCATTACTTTTATGCTTTCTCTCTTCTCCCCCATGTCTACGATGAACATGAGTGAGTAGACTTCTCCTTGTCTTGGGATTGTTGGATAAGTCTAAATGACATAATCCTAATCAAACCAAACTCTAAGCCTTAATCTTATGTAACCCTAATTTCTTATCTGAATTCACCGTCTTAACATGGATCAACCATTATCAAACTGTGGAAACGAAAGTGGAGGGTTTGATAATTGTTTATCCATTATTCCAAATATCAATTCATAAAACGAAAGTGGAGCTTTGATATTCGAACAAGTGAATTCAGACAAGGATTGCAAAGTCAGCGAAATAGGCTTTGCAATCTTTGAGACATATAGTTTCGATCTTCAAGGGAACTAATAACAATCAAGTCAGCGAAATAGGCTTGGTTGTTAGAGGAACCAAAATCTAATAGTAATCAAGTCAGCGAAATAGGCTTGGTTGCTAGAGGAACATAAGAGAAACTGTCTTGAGAAATTAGGTCTAACATAACATTATAAGCTTATAGTTTTAGTTTGAGAAGGATTTGTCATTTAGAGGAAACCAACGATCCCAAGGCTCTTTTTATTATTATTATTATCTTTCAAACGCTTGAAAACCCCCAACTTACAATTCTCTTCTCTTCTAATCATCTCTAAAGGTTAATTGAATTAAACTACTCCCTGTCGGAACGATACTCTTTTATACTACTTCGGTAAGACCGTGCACTTGCGGTTTTATCCCATCAAGTTTTTGGCGCCGCTACCGGGGAGTAAACTAATTTGATTAACTCTTTCTTTGTGATTAGAACTCTCTTCTCTTCTTCTTTTCTTCTACTTCTTTCTTTTGTATTACCACTAACTTCTTGGGTTCTAGGTTTCTTATGCGAAGAAGTAAAGGTCTCGGATAATTTATTCCTGAGATCGAAAGGTTTTTGCATAAGAAAAAGAGAGAGGCACAAAATAATACTGCTATGGCTGAACGCACTCTCAAAGAGTATGCTACTCCTTCAACGGAGGAGCCACAAGCTATTATCGTGTACCCAACGGTTGCGGGTAATAACTTCGAAATCAAGCCTGCACTACTCAATTTAGTGCAACAGAATCAGTTTTCTGGATCACCCACTGAGGATCCAAATCTCCATATTTCTTCCTTCCTTAGACTTAGTGGCACCATAAAAGAGAACCAAGAAGCCGTAAGACTTCATCTCTTTCCCTTTTCCTTAAGGGATAGAGCTAGCGCTTGGTTCCATTCCCTAGAAGTCAGTTCCATTACTTCATGGGACGATATGAGGCGAGCATTCCTCGCCTGATTTTTCCCCCCATCTAAAACTGCTAAGCTCAGAGACCAAATCACACGTTTCAATCAAAAAGATGGGGAATCTCTCTATGAGGCGTGGGAGCGTTTCAAGGAAATGCTTAGACTTTGTCCCCACCATGGCCTAGAGAAGTGGCTTATAGTCCACACGTTTTATAATGGCTTGTCTTATACCACTAAGATGTCTGTTGATGCAGCTGCAGGTGGAGCTCTAATGAACAAAAACTACACGGAGGCTTATGCTTTGATTGAAGACATGGCTCAGAATCACTACTAATGGACCAACGAGAGAACCGTCACCACTCCTACTCCCTCTAAGAAAGAGGCAGGTATATATGAAGTCTCTGAATATAACCACCTTGCTGCTAAGGTTGAGGCATTAACCCAAAAGATTGAAAAACTTAATGTTAATGATGTTACACCTTCCTCTGCATCCCCTCCTTGTGAAATCTGTGGTATATCCAGTCATATAGGTGTTGATTGTCAGTTAGGTAGTGCTGCCAATATTGAGCAACTGAATTACGCTCAATATAACCAAGGAACGAGGCCAAATCAAAATTTTTACAAAAATCCTCAAGGTTCCTATGGACAAGCAGCACCACCTGGCTACACAAACAACCAGAGAGTGGCTCAGAAATCTAGTCTGGAAATTCTGTTAAAAAACTGCATGATGAACCAAAATAAAAATCTTCAAGAATTGAAAAACCAAACAGGATTTCTGAACGACTCTCTCTCCAAACTCAATACCAAGGTTGATTCTATCGCCACACACACCAAAATGCTTGAGACCTAAATCTCCCAAGTGGCCCAACAAGTGGCCGCCTCTTCTCAAACACCAGGAGTCTTTCCTGGTCAACCTGAAACTAACCCCAAAGCCCATGTCAACGCTATTTTTCTAGGAGGTAGTAAGCTAGAAGAGACTATTACTAAAGCCAAAAGTGTCAAGAGGGAGAGTGTTAGGTGTTTAGGTAAGAATGGTGTGATAAAAAGTGAGAAACCGCTTGATAAGAACAAAGCCCTTACACCATTAAGGCTTACTAAGCTCAACTTGGAGGCTCAATTCACTAAATTCTTTAACATAATTCGAAAGATTTGCATTAAAATCCCCTATGCTGAAGCTTTGTCTCGTATGCCTCTATACGCCAAGTTTTTAAAAGAAATTTTTTCAAAGAAAAAGGCTATCGATCATAATGAAACAATAGCTTTGACAAGGGACAATAGTGCAATCGTCAAGAAGCCACCTACAAAGCTTAGAGATCCAGGAAGTTTTGCCATCCCTTGTATGATAGGGAATGAAACCTTAAACAGAGCCTGGTGTGACTTAGGAGCTAGTGTTAGTCTGTTGCCCTTACCCCTCTTTACAAGGCTGGGGTTGGGCAAGCTAAAGCCTACCGAAACAACATTGAAATTAGCCGATTGTTCTGATATCCAACCTGTCGGATATGTCGAGGACATCCCCGTTAAAATAGAAGGGATAGACATCCCAACTGATTTCATGGTGCTTGACATAGATGAGGACAATGCGTGCCCTATAATCTTAGGACGACCCTTTCTCGCCACTGCGGGTGCTATAGTAGATATTCAAAACGGTAGGATTGTTTTTCAAGTGAGTGATGAGTTGATAGGATTTGAGTTGAAGAATTATATGAAAGGTCCCGCCCTCTATTCTTGTAATATGATTAAAGGTCATAATGTGAAAGAACGCTTATTAGCACCATCTACACAATATGACCTCTTTGATCCTTTCTAAGGATACTTTCTTATAACGTCAAGCTAATGACTATAAAGAAGCGCTTCGTGGGAGGCAACCCACGTATTTAACTGCTTTCGGTTTGTTTGTTTTTGTTGTTTAAATTATTTTGTAGGTAATTGTCCGAAGGTGATTCAAGAAAACGAGAAAAATTTTGAGGCCCCATGTCCAGAACCTTGGCACGGCCCGTGCTCACACTGGCACGGCCGTGCCAGACCATGCCATCCAAAACCAGCTGAAACTCCAGAATGTTGGCACGGCCCGTGCTAAGTTTGGCACGGCCGTGCCCGACTACAGGTAAGGATAAACCTCCCCTTTCATCTTCTTCTTCCATCATTCTCCACCACAAACTTCTCTCTCCATTTACACTTCTCTCAAAAACCTCCATAACCATAGAATTTCAAAACCTCCATATCTCCCCCAAAACCTCACCATTTCACAAAATTTCTTCACCCAATCAACCACAATCCCCATTTCCATCATAACCCATCAATCAAAAACAACTTTCCTCCATCCCTACCAAATATCATCAAATTCGTAGCCCCCATTCACCTACCTAAAAACCCACAAATTCTTCACCAATTCACCCAACCCAACTCCTACCACTTACTCAAACCCCAACCCCATCACCCAACCAACCTTTTCCACCAAAAACATTTCCCAAAACCCTACCTTCACCCAAAACACAAAAGGTCAACCAAGGTTCAGGATTAATGGCATCTAGGAAAGGTGGCGCAAGCTCTTCCGGAGGACCACAATCAAAGAAGAAAACGCAAGCCAAAAATCATGGCATAATCTTCAAGGACACCAAGCAAAGGGAAAGGTATAAAATTCTTCTCTCTAAACCTTTGCATCCTTGTCGATATCCAGATCCTTATACTTTGAGTGTGCTAGGACTAAGGGATAATGTGTTTAGCTTACTAGGAAATCTGGGATGGGTTGATATGCTTAGACCTATGAAAGGTTTCGAAAATTTCACTTATGAATTCTTAAGTTCTATTGAATTTACGAAGGATAAAGTGAATTTTGACAACCCCGACCATAGAGTCTCTTTCCGACTTTTGAATATGGATTATGAGATGTCTCTCGAAAATTTCTGTTTAGAGATGGACTTCGCAAATGCGGGGTTCATCCATGACTCTTGGAATCCAAATTTAAAGTCGGAAAACTATGACCCCGCTCTCTTTTGGAAACGCATTACCGGGTTAAGGCAATATAATCCTCGCAACAACAAGGCTAGTAACATTCATAACCCAGTACTTCGATACCTCCAGAGAGTCATGGCTTGTACCATTTGGGGTAGAAAAGAGGTAGGAACAACTAGGACGGATGAACTTTTTATGCTTTGGGCAATGCTTAGTAACAATCCCGTTAATACTTGTTTCTACCTACTTGATTACCTTTCCTCCATAGGAGCTAGACCTGATAATAGAGCTGAGATAGTAGTCGGTGGTATCATTACCTTCATCACTAGGAAATTTGGAGTGGGTGAGGAAGATGGGATAAATCCAATTGAGGGCAACAATAGGCTTAATATTGAAACCCTTGTTGCTATGAACTTCATTAAGATTCACCCACCCATGACTTATGCACTTCAACTTCGCATACCTCTTTTATTTCTACTTCCTAACCCATCTCGGACTAACCCCGAGGTGGAGGAAAATTTGTTGTATGTTGGTGATGGATTACAGGTACATGAAGAGCATCATCAAGGTGACGAAGAAGGTGCCCACATGCACCATGAGGAGGAGCCCCATGACCATAACGACAACAATGAACGATGGGCATGGATGCAAACCGAGGTACAAAGGATAAGCACCGAGCAACAAAGGCAAGGTGTTGAATTATCCGGGCTAAGAAATGATGTCCTACAGGGCAACCGCATATCCGAAGAAAATAACCAAATGCTTCGGAACATGATGCAACACTTCAACCTCCAAGGCCCTCCCTATGGACCTCAATAAAAATGTGAGCTTTCCTCTTCCTCTTTTTCACCTTATCTCTTCACTCTCTATCTCACTCTTCTTCCTCTCCTTCCCTTTTATTCTTCTTTTATCTTGAATCATTGAGGACAATGCTTCTCCTAAGTGTGGGGGGAGCCTAATAAAGTGTCTTTAGTCGTAGTGTTTTCAAACTCCCTTGAACTTTATTCTTCTGTTTTGTTTTATTGTAAAAGGCATGAATAAGCAGCTTGTTTTTATTGTTTTATTATGACATAATTTTTTGTTGTCTCTTCAATGGTCGTTTCTTGTACATGAAAGTGATTTCTTGTGTTATAAGTATTCTTGCTATACCCACATCAAGTTTTATTGTGAAATTAATTCTCCAATGAGAAAAACACCTAGTTGCAATCCTTGAGTAAGTGTATGAATAGGTATTTTAAGGAACACGTTCTAACTTTAATGGTAACCTGGACCCTTAAAAATCTTCAGAGTAAAAGCAGTATAAGTTTATGTGGGAATAATTCTAATGTGATGAAATGTGTAAACCGAAATGGGGCGGAAGGATATCACCACACGTGGAGGAAAGGATACCCTCTCACTAACTTCCTAAATGTGGTGACGACTTCTCAAATAAATTGTGCTTAAATTAAACCCTCTAAAAAAAGGAACTTCCTAAGTGAAGTAAACAAGTTGTAGCACTACTTAGGGTGATCATAGAAACTTGGAGGAAAGGATACCCCCTCACGGACTTCCAATGTGAAATGATAGCCCCTAGGCATCTACAAGCCCCCAAATGTATAAATTCATCAAGTCTATCTTAACTCTCCCACTTCTCTTATATGAAATGAAGAAAAGATTTTTCTTGGTCATTTTAGTGTTAAAGTTAGAACCTGTTCCTCATAATATCTATCTTATACAGGAGCAAGAAAAGGGTTGGACTAAATTTGTTGTCGGGTTGAATAAGTTTACAAGGAATGCTTGAAGTTGTGATTAGTGTACATTGAAATGAAACCTCGAGGGAGACATAAGCTTATTATTTAAAGTGTCATATATTAATCCTTTTGTTGCTGACATGTCTATGCCTTTTGCTTGAGGACAAGCAAAGATTCAAGTGTGGGGGAGTTTGATGAGTTATTTATTGACTATTTTAATATGCTTTTTAGTTTAGTTTTATTTAGATTTTATATAATTTTATATTAGTATTATCTCCTTTTTAGGATAGTTTACTTTAAATTGCATTTTATTATATTTCAGGAAAGAATATTGGATGGATTGAGTCTTGGAGCAAAAGAAAGGGACTTGGAGCCGATTGGACACAAAAATATGAAGATTGAGAGACAAAATATGTCTCCCACAAGTCAGAAGCTTGGCACGGCCCGTGCTAGCCTTGGCACGGCCGTGCCACCCTCCAGAGTGTCTTTTGCTGCTTTTGCTTAGATTTTAAGCTACTCTATTTTTAGCTCAAATGTAATAGCTTAGATTTTAAGTCGATCAAATGCTATAAATAGAGTAGCCATCCATCACAAATATTCATCTTTACTTGGAATTCAATAAGTGACAATTGCTTTTCTAATTAAAGTTCTTTTCTTTTCCTTTATTTTCTTGTCATTACTTTTATGCTTTCTCTCTTCTCCCCCATGTCTACGATGAACATGAGTGAGTAGACTTCTCCTTGTCTTGGGATTGTTGGATAAGTCTAAATGACATAATCCTAATCAAACCAAACTCTAAGCCTTAATCTTATGTAACCCTAATTTCTTATCTGAATTCACCGTCTTAACATGGATCAACCATTATCAAACTGTGGAAACGAAAGTGGAGGGTTTGATAATTGTTTATCCATTATTCCAAATATCAATTCATAAAACGAAAGTGGAGCTTTGATATTCGAACAAGTGAATTCAGACAAGGATTGCAAAGTCAGCGAAATAGGCTTTGCAATCCTTGAGACATATAGTTTCGATCTTCAAGGGAACTAATAACAATCAAGTCAGCGAAATAGGCTTGGTTGTTAGAGGAACCAAAATCTAATAGTAATCAAGTCAGCGAAATAGGCTTGGTTGCTAGAGGAACATAAGAGAAACTGTCTTGAGAAATTAGGTCTAACATAACATTATAAGCTTATAGTTTTGGTTTGAGAAGGATTTGTCATTTAGAGGAAACCAACGATCCCAAGGCTCTTTTTATTATTATTATTATTATCTTTCAAACGCTTGAAAACCCCCAACTTACAATTCTCTTCTCTTCTAATCATCTCTAAAGGTTAATTGAATTAAACTACTCCCTGTTGGAACGATACTCTTTTATACTACTTCGGTAAGACCGTGCACTTGCGGTTTTATCCCATCACCTGTTCAAAGGAAATGTTAAAGCAAAATCTTCAGATTTGTCTCCAATTCACAGGATGCTTAAGAAGATCTTATCATAATGCATCTTTCAGAAGGGAGGAGGTACTGATTCTCCTTCTCTGGATCACAAGGTAGTTTTGTACTTTCTTGCTACCTTTGATAGGATAAATCTACCGAAGTACATATTGCATCATATGTGCTGGGCATTACCGGAAAGCCAGAAGAATGAAAGAAGACAGATCCCCTTTGGAAGGCTTCTGTCTGAAATTTTTGTTCAAGGACAATTGCTAAAGCATCTGAAGAACTGTGGAGTCTCCTCAGATGAAGAGCTTGGAACCGTTGTAGGCAAAATTATCAATGGAAAAACTCTTAAGTCTATGTACTTAATTGAGAAGGTCAATTTACATGAAGAGGATCTGAAGATAGAGACTATTCAATCAGATCTAATGACGGATTTCCCTCTCATCTCAAAAGAGGACAATCATGAGGTTCTGTATCAGTTCATCAAAGCTCACTTCAAGGAGACTGGTGAGATAATCAGCTATGCATCTATTCTTGACAAAATGGGAGGAGCCCCTCTTAAGGTCAAAGGAAAGAGAACAAAGAATGTTGAGAAGGATGATGCTTCAGCACCCAAACCCAAAAGAGCTAAAACTGTTAAGACTGAAGGTTCAACAGCTCTGAGTACGCTTCTGATGAAGTCATTCAGAAGAAAAGAACCAAGAAGCCTGAGGTTCGAGATGCTGCTAGGGAAGCTGCTCTTCGTGAAGAAGTTATTCAGAAGAAAAGATCCAAAGGAGAAAGAGATTATCAGGAAGCTGCCAAGAAGCTTCTGAAGAGTTAGAAGAAGAAGAAGAGCCTTAGAAGAAAATGGCTAAAAAGCCTCAATTTATTGTATCACCTATGGTGGAAGTTACTCCTGAGATGGAACAAAGGGCCAAGGAGGTTGCTGCTGATGAATTAGCCAAGCAAAAGAAATTGGTTGAACTATACAGAAAGCAAAGAGATGAAAAGCTCAAAGCTGCAGGATTTGCTGAATCTGGTTCTCTAGATGCTGAGAAAGCTGCTGAGTTTGTGACTCTGGTTGCTGAAGTTGAAAAACAGACAGTTAAGGAAGCAACTGGTCTACTTCAAGAGGATCTGACAAAAGGAAAAAGAACATCAGAAGCTGCTGCTTCAGAATATGCATCAGAAGCTGCGAGATCATAACCTCTTCTCTCAGGTAATTCAACTGATCCAAATGCTCATATTAATAGTCAGATTCTCAGTTCTTCCCCTTCACCATTATCATCCTCCACTGGCTTAGATGACATTCATCTAAGTTAGCGCTACAAAAAGCCTCTCCCCAAATCCAAATCAACTAAAACTTCCAACCAACCACAAACATATTCTTTTGAAACATCTAATATTGATGAAAGGATTGGAGAACTAGTTCAAAGGAGAATAGATGGTTGTATACATCTACCTCCTAACCATCCCTGTCAACCAGCATTCTTAAAACCACTCTCCATAATTCAACCAGAAGCAAACCCAGAATCTCAAAAAGCTTCTGAAGTAGCTTCAAAAGAAGTCACTTCAGAAGACCCCCAACCACAACAACCATCCTCTCCTTCAACCCTATTTTCTCTAGAAAAATACTTAGGTGGTGAGATGATTATAACTCCACAAAAAGCCTCTAAAACAGCTCCTGAAAAGACTGTTCTAGAAAATCAACAACCACCAAGCCCCTCTGTAGAAAACGATCCTGAAGTTCAAAGTGAACTTTAGAACCAACCCCAAAATGACCCTGAACCCCAAATTGAGCAAACTGTTCCTGAACAAGTTGTTTCTGACCAACCCCAACCTGAAATTATCCCTGAACCACAAATGGCTTCTGACCTACCATCCACTTCTCAAACCATAACCATCCAACAACCTTTACCAAATATTCTAGAATCTGAATTTATTAATAATGACTTGCGAAGGATCAAGGATGAAGTAAAAGAACTAATTCTGCTTAGAAAAGTTCCTATACTTTCCATCCACTATGAGGATCAATGGATGAACCTGAAGAAGAATGCCGCTGAGCTGCTGGACAAGATAAGTCAAAAATGCCCAAGAACACAAGCTATAGTTCTTAAAAGGCATCTGGCAGCAATTCACAAAGTTGAGAAAGCTAAAGGTCCGCTTCTCTGCCTTGCTAATGCTCCTTTCTTTTCAGAAAGTGAGTATGTTACAAGGGATGCTAAGATCTTTCAGCAGTTGAAGCAGAAACTTCTGTCTAGTCAAGCTGAAGCACAGGCTAGGGAGAATGAGTTTCAGGAGATGAAGCAGAAAACTGAAGTTTTAGAAGATATAGTGTCCAAGCAAGAAGAAGAATTGAAGAAACAATCTGAGCAGATCAAGTATTTGATGGAAGTAGTGTCTAAACTGTTGGAACAAAATGTGTTTCACAATGAACCTTATTAAGTTTTGATGATAACAAGGTATTAAAAATTGTCAATTGGTTATTACTAATAATTGTTCAAGTGTACAGGACCAAAGGCTACTCAAGTTATTTCAATAGGTCTTGGAAGAACAATGGAAAGAAAAAGAAATTCTGAGCATCTGAAGAAAACTGCTCCTGAAGCTGAAGTGCTTCTGAAGAGATGACGTCATCAGAAGCAGAAGGTCATCAGAAGCAAAAGTTTTCATCAGA
Organism: Medicago truncatula; assembly: GCF_003473485.1. Lineage (NCBI taxonomy): Eukaryota > Viridiplantae > Streptophyta > Magnoliopsida > Fabales > Fabaceae > Medicago > Medicago truncatula. The sequence goes on along the minus strand of NC_053044.1, from coordinate 12,110,648 downwards.
AGCAATATCTTCACCAGAAGCTATGTTTGATCCTTTAATCAAACTGAAGATTCAAAGTAGCTGATTCTCAATTCAGTCTTATCAACGAAGAACGAAGAATTGAAAGGGAGGTATCAACGGATATATGGATAGCACTGAGCACTTGTCTCTCATTAATAGAGTTGACAAAGTACAAGTGTACAACCACTACCTCCACTACTCTGTTTTCTGTCTACGCTACAAGACAAAACAACAGCCATGCCTGCAGAATTTGTTCACTCAAGATGGGAATGAATTTGAAGCTTATTCTTCAAAGGACTACACCCAAATCAGGCAAAGGATCACTGGTGGATAATCAAAGGATTTCAAACGACTCTTTAGACGTGCTGATTATCTCAACGTCTCTTTCACGCCTCTATATAAAGGAGTGAAGACTTGAAGATTGTAGATAGAGATACATAAGTTCAAAAGCGCCAAAACTCTGTCAATTTGATTCTACAAAGCACACTGAATTTCTGCACTGATTTGATACATCTTAGAAATTCAAAGTCTAGAGTCTTTTCTGTATTGTATTGTGAACACCACTGATTGTATATCAAGTGTTCAATTCAAACTCAATTCTCTGTATTTTTGTTTGATTAGAAGTCTCTTGCCTGCGTGCTTGAGCATTAGAAGTCTCTTGCTTAGTGCTTGAGCATTGGAAGACTCTTGCGTGTGTGCTTGAGCATTTTTGTGAAGTCTCATACTTAGAAAGTATTGAGCAGTTGTAATCTTTGTGATTATAGTGAAATCTCCTTGGAAGTGCAAGGGGGACTGGACTACTTCCGTGTTGTGGAAGGAACCAGGATAACAGCTTGTGTCTTTGTCTTTCTTTTCTCTGCTCTGTTCTTTTCCGCTGCAATCTGACTCTGATCATTTCATCAGAAGCAATCAAACTGCTTCTGAAGTTTTATCAGAAGAAGTATTTTTTAAGAGAAAAAGAAAACACAATTCAACCCCCCCTTCTTGTGTTTTTCACCTTCAATTGGTATCAGAGCTTGCTCTGTTATCACAGCACTTAACCGTGTTACAGTTCAAGATCTATTAGAAAAACATGTCTGCTTCTCTATGTGCAAACTTTGAAGGCAGCAAGAAAGTAAAAGAGGCTAAAGCTTTGATGCTAGTTCATCAGTATGAACTTTTCAGAATGAAGGATGATGAGAGTATAGAAGAAATGTACTCAAGATTTCAAACTTTAGTTTCTGGATTGCAAATACTGAAGAAAAGCTATGTTGCTTCTGATCATGTTAGTAAGATTTTGAGAAGCTTACCTTCAAGATGGAGACCCAAAGTAACTGCTATTAAGGAAGCTAAGGATCTAAATACTTTAAGTGTTGAAGATCTTGTTAGCTCACTCAAAGTGCATGAAATGAGTTTAAATGAGCATGAAACCTCTAAGAAGAGTAAATCCATTGCTTTACCATCTAAAGGAAAGATCTCAAAATCTTCCAAAGCCTACAAAGCCAGTGAATCTGAAGAAGAATCACCTGATGGAGATTCTGATGAAGATCAATCTGTAAAAATGGCTATGCTGTCCAACAAGCTTGAGTATCTGGCAAGGAAGCAGAAGAAATTTTTGAGCAAGAGAGGTAGCTACAAGAACTCCAAGAAAGAAGATCAGAAGGGATGCTTCAATTGTAAGAAGCCTGGTCATTTCATTGCTGATTGCCCTGATCTTCAGAAGGAGAAGTTTAAAGGCAAATCCAAGAAATCAAGCTTCAATTCCAGTAAATTCAGAAAGCAAATCAAAAAGAGCTTGATGGCGACCTGGGAAGATTTGGATAGTGAATCTGGTTCTGATAAAGAAGAAGCTGATGATGATGCTAAGGCAGCCGTGGGGTTAGTGGCAACAGTATCATCAGAAGCAGTATCAGAAGCTGAATCAGATTCAGAAGATGAAAATGAGGTATATTCCAAAATCCCTAGACAAGAACTTGTTGATTCTCTAAAAGAACTTTTATCACTGTTTGAACACAGAACCAATGAGTTGACAGATTTAAAAGAAAAATATGTTGATTTGATGAAACAACAAAAGTCAACTCTATTGGAATTGAAAGCTTCTGAAGAAGAACTCAAAGAGTTTAACCTCATATCAACAACATATGAAGATAGACTCAAGAGTCTTTGTCAGAAGCTACAAGAAAAATGTGATAAAGGTTCAGGCAATAAACATGAGATTGCCTTGGATGATTTTATTATGGCTGGAATAGACAGAAGCAAAGTTGCTTCTATGATCTACAGCACATACAAGAACAAAGGCAAAGGGATTGGATATTCTGAGGAGAAATCCAAAGAATACAGTCTCAAGAGCTACTGTGATTGTATCAAGGATGGATTGAAATCCACCTTTGTGCCTGAAGGTACAAATGCTATAACTGCTGTTCAGTCAAAACCTGAAGCTTCAGGTTCACAGGCTAAGATCACATCAAAGCCAGAGAATCTTAAGATCAAGGTAATGACAAAATCTGATCCTAAGAGTCAAAAGATTAAAATTCTGAAAAGATCAGAACCTGTTCATCAGAATCTGATTAAACCAGAATCTAAAATTCCAAAACAAAAGGATCAGAAGAACAAAGCAGCTACTGCTTCTGAGAAAACAATACCAAAAGGTGTCAAACCTAAAGTATTGAATGATCAGAAGCCACTCAGCATTCACCCTAAGGTACAAGGGAGGAAAAGTAAAACCTCCAAAACTAACCCAAAAGGACCCATGAAGATATGGGTACCTAAATCTGAATTGGCCAAAAATGCAGGTGTGCTTAAGGGCAAGAGAGAAACAAAGGTCATGGTACCTAGACAGCGGATGTTCAAGGCACATGACTGGAGAGAAAGCTTTGTTCCTTACCCTTACAATGAAAGATGGAGGAGAAGTGAAGTTTGGTGGCAACCAAACTGGAAAGATCATTGGTACAGGTACTATTGGTAATTCCTCCATCTTAATTAATAATGTGTGGCTAGTAGATGGTCTGAAGCATAACCTATTGAGCATTAGTCAATTTTGTGACAATGGGTATGATGTAACGTTCAGTAAGACCAACTGCACACTAGTCAACAAGGATGACAAATCCATTACATTCAATGGAAAGAGAGTTGAGAATGTCTATAAAATAAATTTCTCTGATCTGGCTGATCAGAAGGTAGTTTGCCTTCTGTCAATGAATGATAAAAATGGGTATGGCATAAAAGGTTGGGACATGCTAATTGGAGATTAATTTCTAAAATTAGCAAGTTACAACTGGTCAAAGGATTGCCTAACATTGATTATCATTCAGATGCACTTTGTGGTGCATGTCAGAAAGGGAAAATTGTGAAAAGTTCTTTCAAATCTAAAGACATTGTATCAACCTCCAGACCCCTAGAATTACTCCATATTGATCTTTTTGGTCCAGTTAACACTGCATCTTTATATGGAAGTAAATATGGATTAGTCATTGTTGATGATTACAGCAGATGGACTTGGGTAAAATTCATTAAAAGTAAAGACTATGCATGTGAAGTGTTTAGCAGCTTCTGCACTCAAATACAATCTGAAAAAGAATTGAAAATTTTGAAAGTCAGAAGTGATCATGGTGGAGAATTTGAAAATGAGCCATTTGAACTTTTTTGTGAAAAACATGGGATTCTCCATGAGTTTTCCTCTCCTAGAACTCCACAACAAAATGGAGTTGTAGAGAGAAAGAACAGAACTTTACAAGAAATGGCCAGAACCATGATCCATGAAAACAGCTTACTAACATTTTTGGGCAGAAGCAGTCAATACTTCATGTTATATTCAAAATAGGATCTATATCAGACCTATGTTGGAGAAAACAGCATATGAACTCTTTAAAGGAAGAAGACCCAATATCTCTTACTTTCATCAGTTTGGATGTACCTGTTACATCTTAAACACTAAAGACTATCTGAAGAAATTTGATGCCAAGGCTCAAAGAGGAATCTTTTTAGGTTACTCTGAAAGGTCAAAGGCATACAGAGTGTATAATTCAGAAACACAATGTGTTGAAGAATCTATGCATGTAAAATTTGATGATAGAGAGCCTGGAAGTAAAACTTCAGAGCAAAGTGAAAGTAATGCAGGAACAACTGATTCTGAAGATGTATCAAAATCTGATCAACCTTCTGATTCTGAAAAGTATACAGAAGCTGAAATCACTCCAGAAGCTGAGTCTAATTCAGAAGCAGAACCTAGCCCAAAAGTACAGAATGAAAGTGCTTCTGAGGACTTTCAAGATAACACTCAGCAGGTTATTCAACCTAAATTCAAGCACAAATCTTCACATCCTGAGGAGCTAATCATTGGAAGCAAAGATAGTCCTAGAAGAACAAGATCACATTTTAGACAAGAAGAGTCATTAATAGGACTGCTTTCAATAATTGAGCCTAAAACTGTTGAAGAAGCTCTCTCAGATGATGGATGGATATTAGCTATGCAAGAAGAGCTAAATCAATTCCAAAGGAATGATGTGTGGGATCTGGTACCCAAACCTTCTCAGAAGAACATTATTGGAACAAAATGGGTATTCAGAAACAAGCTGAATGAACAAGGAGAAGTAACCAGAAACAAAGCCAGACTTGTTGCTCAAGGCTACAGTCAACAAGAAGGCATTGATTACACTGAAACATTTGCTCCAGTTGCAAGATTGGAAGCAATCAGGTTACTTCTATCCTACGCAATTAATCATGGCATAATATTATATCAAATGGATGTCAAAAGTGCCTTTCTTAATGGTGTCATTGAAGAAGAAGTGTATGTTAAACAACCTCCTGGGTTTGAGGATCTTAAGCATCCTGACCATGTTTATAAACTTAAGAAATCACTATATGGCTTGAAACAAGCTCCCAGAGCTTGGTATGATAGACTAAGTAATTTCTTAATTAAAAATGATTTTGAAAGAGGACAAGTTGACACAACACTCTTCAGAAGGACTCTTAAGAAAGATATTTTGATTGTGCAAATATATGTTGATGATATAATATTTGGTTCTACTAATGCATCTCTTTGCAAAGAATTTTCTAAGTTAATGCAGGATGAATTTGAAATGAGTATGATGGGAGAACTGAAATTCTTTCTTGGAATTCAAATCAACCAAAGTAAAGAAGGAGTATATGTTCATCAAACAAAATATACAAAGGAGCTTCTGAAGAAGTTCAAGCTAGAAGATTGTAAAGTGATGAACACTCCAATGCATCCAACCTGCACCTTAAGCAAAGAAGATACTGGAACAGTAGTAGACCAGAAGCTATACAGAGGTATGATTGGTTCTCTGTTATACCTCACTGCATCTAGACCTGATATTTTATTCAGTGTATGCCTGTGTGCAAGATTTCAATCAGTTCCTAGAGAATCTCATTTAACTGCAGTTAAGAGAATCTTCAGGTATCTGAAAGGAACAACTAATCTTGGACTCCTGTATAGGAAATCCCTAGATTATAAGTTGATTGGATTCTGTGATGCTGATTATGCTGGTGATAGGATTGAAAGAAAATCAACCAGTGGAAATTGTCAATTCCTGGGAGAGAATCTGATATCCTGGGCAAGCAAAAGACAAGCAACTATTGCTATGTCTACAGCAGAAGCAGAATACATTTCAGCTGCAAGTTGTTGCACACAACTACTTTGGATGAAACATCAGTTGGAAGACTATCAGATTAATGCTAACAGTATTCCCATTTACTGTGATAATACTGCTGCTATTTGTTTGTCAAAGAATCCAATTCTACATTCAAGAGCCAAGCATATTGAAATCAAACACCATTTTATCAGAAACTATGTTCAAAAAGGGATTTTAGATATACAATTCATTGATACTGAACATCAATGGGCTGATATATTTACAAAACCTTTGTCTGTTGAAAGATTTGAATTTATTAAGAAAAATTTGAACATGCATTTTGTGTCTGATTGAAAAATTGCTTGCCTCGGAATAAGAAGTTTGGTTCTGAAGTTTATTCAGAAGCATTTTTGGTTCATCAGAAGCTCTTAACTGAGGATCTGAGGAAAATGTGCTTCTGAAGATGACGTCAGCACTAAAACTTCAGAAGTGTTATTCTTTGCTTCTGAATAGCTTGGTTAGTGGGAACGTTGGCAGTTACTTTATGTAACAGCTGTCCCATTACCCAAAAGGTAGTTTTCTGAAGAGTCTCTGACGTGGTCTATTTGTATTGGAGTATAACAAAAAGGGCAATGATGTTTTATTTGTTTTTTAACATACTTACACGCGCCCCCAATTTGTCATTAATGCTGTGTTTGTTTGTCCCTTCTGAATTACAAACGTTTTAATAAAAACACTAAGTCATTTCACACACTTCTCACTTCACAACAAACACTTTCTATTTTTTCTTCTCAACCCTCTGCGAAAGTAAGCACATCCACTCATCCTCTCAAAACACCTTAGAACCCTAAATCTACTTCAAATCAATGGCATCTTCAAGTTCTGCTGGTGGTTCTTCATCAAATATGGATATAGATACTCCAGCATATGAAATCAAAGGAAGAACTATGTCTATTGAGGAATGGGAGTTAATCATTCAAGCGGAAAATCCAGTGGATTTCACTTCTCTAACTCACCATGGGTGCGACTTGGTAAGATTCTACAAGAAGCAGAAGCTGATGAGTTACTTCAGTCTTCTCAATGGTCCTACTTACGAAGTGCTGGTCAGACAATTCTGGGTAAGAGCTTCAGTGTTTGACAAAGTTGCTGCTAAACAGGAAGAAGCTCAGATGATTCTGATTGATCCTTCTTTGGAGGGAAAAACCAGAGAAGAAATGGGTCTACTCGCCTTCACTGGGACTGAGATTAGATCAAACGTCATGGGCATTCCTGTAACAATCAATGAGCATGTGATTGCTCAAGCCATGAGAAGGGATGCTGCTGGGACATACGATGGAGAAGAAATTCCTAACCCCAGAACAAGTCCTTGGAAGGAAATTGTAAACAACACTATTTACGGATCAAAGGATGCTAAACCTTACAGCACCTTAAGCATGGAAAAGAAAATGCTGCTGAAGATCCAGAATGAGAACATCTTTCCCAAAGGTGGAGGAAATGATCAACCTTCACTTGGTCACAAAGTCTTTCTGTATCACACCATCTCTCAGGAAACAACAATGAACGTTCCCAAGTATATGTTTAAATACATGATCAAGGAACTCAAGAAGAGCCAGATGGAGAACAGGAAGTTTGTTCCCTATGGAAGGCTGCTCTCCATAATCTTTTAAGAAGGAGGACTCCTAAGTGCCCTGAAAGACGTGGGCATTTATGATATTCAGAAGCTGGGAGCAGTCACAGGAAAAATAATCAATGGGGCAACTCTGGTCAAGATGAGGCTGATTTCAACTTGCAAGAAACTAGATACAGATATGCATGAATCTGATGTCATATCTGATCTAGTCACTCATCACATCCCCATCTGCAAGAAGGATCCTCTGGATGTGCAGAGAGCATACATCTTGGACTTCTACAAAACATACAACAAGAAGATCAGCTTGAAAGATGTCCCTGAGGAAATGTATGGTGGTGATCTGCCTGTGGCCAAAGGCAGAAAATCTAAGAAGAAGCAGATCACCAAGGAAGAATACCTTGCTGAAGATGCTACTGAGGAGGGTGCTCAGAAGCATAAGAAAGCCAAGAAGGAAAAATCTGCTATTTCCACCATTCTTGAGGAAGTGGAGGATTTGGATGATGTCCCTCTTATCTCAAAAAGGACAAGGAATGCTCAAGAAACAGCAGAACAGCCTGCTTCTGAACAAACAGGTTCTAAGCAAGCTGCTTCTGAAGAGCCTCTAAGTCCCAAGAAGAAAAGAGAAGCTGCTCTTAAGACCATCAAAAGGAAGAGATCTTCAAGGAATCTGAAGACAGCTGAAGGACGAAGGGCAGAAATGTTGGAAGAACTGGAAGAAAACTGGGATGAAGACTCAAGCCCCAAGAAGGCAAAAAGGACTATAACTTCAGAGCCTATAGTCATGCCCAGTTTTGAAATGACTGAAGAAATAAAGCAGTATGCTAAGGAGTACTCTGCATCCAAGATAGCAGAGAAGAAAAGGTTGAAGGAACTGTTTGAGAAAGATAGGGATGAGTGTCTCAAGGCTGCAGGGTATGTGCTTACTCCTGACATTGCTGCTTTAGCGTCTGAGTTAGAAACTGTTCAGTATGGAGCAACTCTGCTTTCTCAAGCCTTGAAGAATAAGCAAGCTTCAGGAGCAACTTCATCAGAACCTGTTTCAAAAGCTCCAGAAGCAGTTCATCCAGAAGCTCAATCTTCAGGTAATTCATCGAAACCTGACATCTATACTCAGATTCCATCTCTACCCTCTTCACCCTCTTCATCATCCACAGAATCAGATGACCAACCCCTTAGCCAACACATAGACAAACTTCTAAAAACCAAACCTACCAAACTAACAGAATATGGAACACTTGACTATGAGAGCACTCAAATAGAATTTTCCAAAAATAGGATTAAACTGTGTGAGAAATTCAATTTGCCTACTACTCATCCACTATATCCAGATATTCCAGAGCCTGTTAGTGTACAACAACCTGAACCCAACCAAGAACCTAACCAAACTCCACAAAGAGCCTCTGAAGTAGTTTCAGAAGCAACTACTTCAGAAATCCCCCAACAACAAGAATCCTCAACCATTCACAATTTAGAAAAACACTTAGGTGGTGAAATGCAACCTACACCTACAAAGGCCTCTAAGACAGTCCCTGGAAAGACTGTGTTAGAAAACCAACAAATAGAAACCATCCCTGAGCAAAATGTTCCTGAGCAAACTGTTCCTGAACAAACTGTTCCTGAACAAGATGCTTCTGAACAAGTTGCTCCTGACCTTCAAACAACTTCTGACCAAACAACAGAACCAGAACAACAACCAGAACCACCAATAATTGACCTAACTTCTTCTGACCAACAAACAGCCTCTGACCAACCCTCCACATCTCATACAACTCAATCTGAACCTTCAACCATCCCTGACTATATCCTTGAATCTGAGTATATTGATGAACAGTTAATCAAGCTTAGTGATGAGATTCAGACACTGATTCTTCGCAGAACAGTTCCTGTACCTCCTATTCACTATCTTGATCAATGGATGGATCTGAAAAAGAGTTTTGATGACCTGCTGGATAAGCTTAGTTCAAAGTGTGTCTCATCTCACTCTGCCATGCTGCAAAAGATGTTGGATGATATGCATGAAGCAGCTAAAGTGAAAGAGCTGAATTACGTGCCTCTGCTGGACATCACTCCTTTCTATCCAGAAGAAGAGTACATCTCAAGGGCAACAAGAATTCATTCTGGGTACAAAAGAAGATTGAGGGAAAAGGATGAGCTACTCAAAAAGAAGGATGAGCAAATCAAGTATCTATTGGAACAGATGTACAAGCAAACCCAACCTTAGTTGCACATTTTTTTTTGCTTGTTTTAATTTTTGTTCTAAGTACTTTAGTTGCACTGCATTTGTATCTCAACTTTTCTATATATATATATATTATCATTGTTTCTGGATCTTGTGCTTTTTCACCTTCAATATGTTTTACAAGCTTTCACTCTGATGATATTTACTGTTTTCAATGCTGCTTGCTCTGAAATACTATTTTTAAAGGTTATATGTTTATTCTTTTGTTTTGTTTTGGCTCTGATACTCTTTCTTTTGTTTCTATTCTTTTTGTTGATGACAAAAGGGGGAGTAAATGTATAGTATTTTTAAGGCACTGAGCCCCACTACAACCACTTCTAAATTTCTTTTAAAGACTTCTGATTTGATTTTATGAGTATTTTATTGAAATTTAATTAATAAGAATAGAACTTAGGGGGAGCTTACAAACCTCACCTTAAAGATCTATTAGACTCAGGGGGAGCTTACAAACCTCTATCCCAGTAGTCAACTTATTAATTAGATCAACAACAATTGAACATTTTAAATACTATTGTTTGTCATCATCAAAAAGGGGGAGATTGTTGGAACAAAATGTGTTTCACAATGAACCTTATTAAGTTTTGATGATAACAAGGTATTAAAAATTGTCAATTGGTTATTACTAATAATTGTTCAAGTGTACAGGACCAAAGGCTACTCAAGTTATTTCAATAGGTCTTGGAAGAACAATGGAAAGAAAAAGAAATTCTGAGCATCTGAAGAAAACTGCTCCTGAAGCTGAAGTGCTTCTGAAGAGATGACGTCATCAGAAGCAGAAGGTCATCAGAAGCAAAAGTTTTCATCAGAAGCAATATCTTCACCAGAAGCTATGTTTGATCCTTTAATCAAACTGAAGATTCAAAGTAGCTGATTCTCAATTCAGTCTTATCAACGAAGAACGAAGAATTGAAAGGGAGGTATCAACGGATATATGGATAGCACTGAGCACTTGTCTCTCATTAATAGAGTTGACAAAGTACAAGTGTACAACCACTACCTCCACTACTCTGTTTTCTGTCTACGCTACAAGACAAAACAACAGCCATGCCTGCAGAATTTGTTCACTCAAGATGGGAATGAATTTGAAGCTTATTCTTCAAAGGACTACACCCAAATCAGGCAAAGGATCACTGGTGGATAATCAAAGGATTTCAAACGACTCTTTAGACGTGCTGATTATCTCAACGTCTCTTTCACGCCTCTATATAAAGGAGTGAAGACTTGAAGATTGTAGATAGAGATACATAAGTTCAAAAGCGCCAAAACTCTGTCAATTTGATTCTACAAAGCACACTGAATTTCTGCACTGATTTGATACATCTTAGAAATTCAAAGTCTAGAGTCTTTTCTGTATTGTATTGTGAACACCACTGATTGTATATCAAGTGTTCAATTCAAACTCAATTCTCTGTATTTTTGTTTGATTAGAAGTCTCTTGCCTGCGTGCTTGAGCATTAGAAGTCTCTTGCTTAGTGCTTGAGCATTGGAAGACTCTTGCGTGTGTGCTTGAGCATTTTTGTGAAGTCTCATACTTAGAAAGTATTGAGCAGTTGTAATCTTTGTGATTATAGTGAAATCTCCTTGGAAGTGCAAGGGGGACTGGACTACTTCCGTGTTGTGGAAGGAACCAGGATATGAACTCTTTAAAGGAAGAAGACCCAATATCTCTTACTTTCATCAGTTTGGATGTACCTGTTACATCTTAAACACTAAAGACTATCTGAAGAAATTTGATGCCAAGGCTCAAAGAGGAATCTTTTTAGGTTACTCTGAAAGGTCAAAGGCATACAGAGTGTATAATTCAGAAACACAATGTGTTGAAGAATCTATGCATGTAAAATTTGATGATAGAGAGCCTGGAAGTAAAACTTCAGAGCAAAGTGAAAGTAATGCAGGAACAACTGATTCTGAAGATGCATCAGAATCTGATCAACCTTCTGATTCTGAAAAGTATACAGAAGCTGAAATCACTCCAGAAGCTGAGTCTAATTCAGAAGCAGAACCTAGCCCAAAAGTACAGAATGAAAGTGCTTCTGAGGACTTTCAAGATAACACTCAGCAGGTTATTCAACCTAAATTCAAGCACAAATCTTCACATCCTGAGGAGCTAATCATTGGAAGCAAAGATAGTCCTAGAAGAACAAGATCACATTTTAGACAAGAAGAGTCATTAATAGGACTGCTTTCAATAATTGAGCCTAAAACTGTTGAAGAAGCTCTCTCAGATGATGGATGGATATTAGCTATGCAAGAAGAGCTAAATCAATTCCAAAGGAATGATGTGTGGGATCTGGTACCCAAACCTTCTCAGAAGAACATTATTGGAACAAAATGGGTATTCAGAAACAAGCTGAATGAACAAGGAGAAGTAACCAGAAACAAAGCCAGACTTGTTGCTCAAGGCTACAGTCAACAAGAAGGCATTGATTACACTGAAACATTTGCTCCAGTTGCAAGATTGGAAGCAATCAGGTTACTTCTATCCTACGCAATTAATCATGGCATAATATTATATCAAATGGATGTCAAAAGTGCCTTTCTTAATGGTGTCATTGAAGAAGAAGTGTATGTTAAACAACCTCCTGGGTTTGAGGATCTTAAGCATCCTGACCATGTTTATAAACTTAAGAAATCACTATATGGCTTGAAACAAGCTCCCAGAGCTTGGTATGATAGACTAAGTAATTTCTTAATTAAAAATGATTTTGAAAGAGGACAAGTTGACACAACACTCTTCAGAAGGACTCTTAAGAAAGATATTTTGATTGTGCAAATATATGTTGATGATATAATATTTGGTTCTACTAATGCATCTCTTTGCAAAGAATTTTCTAAGTTAATGCAGGATGAATTTGAAATGAGTATGATGGGAGAACTGAAATTCTTTCTTGGAATTCAAATCAACCAAAGTAAAGAAGGAGTATATGTTCATCAAACAAAATATACAAAGGAGCTTCTGAAGAAGTTCAAGCTAGAAGATTGTAAAGTGATGAACACTCCAATGCATCCAACCTGCACCTTAAGCAAAGAAGATACTGGAACAGTAGTAGACCAGAAGCTATACAGAGGTATGATTGGTTCTCTGTTATACCTCACTGCATCTAGACCTGATATTTTATTCAGTGTATGCCTGTGTGCAAGATTTCAATCAGTTCCTAGAGAATCTCATTTAACTGCAGTTAAGAGAATCTTCAGGTATCTGAAAGGAACAACTAATCTTGGACTCCTGTATAGGAAATCCCTAGATTATAAGTTGATTGGATTCTGTGATGCTGATTATGCTGGTGATAGGATTGAAAGAAAATCAACCAGTGGAAATTGTCAATTCCTGGGAGAGAATCTGATATCCTGGGCAAGCAAAAGACAAGCAACTATTGCTATGTCTACAGCAGAAGCAGAATACATTTCAGCTGCAAGTTGTTGCACACAACTACTTTGGATGAAACATCAGTTGGAAGACTATCAGATTAATGCTAACAGTATTCCCATTTACTGTGATAATACTGCTGCTATTTGTTTGTCAAAGAATCCAATTCTACATTCAAGAGCCAAGCATATTGAAATCAAACACCATTTTATCAGAAACTATGTTCAAAAAGGGATTTTAGATATACAATTCATTGATACTGAACATCAATGGGCTGATATATTTACAAAACCTTTGTCTGTTGAAAGATTTGAATTTATTAAGAAAAATTTGAACATGCATTTTGTGTCTGATTGAAAAATTGCTTGCCTCGGAATAAGAAGTTTGGTTCTGAAGTTTATTCAGAAGCATTTTTGGTTCATCAGAAGCTCTTAACTGAGGATTTGAGGAAAATGTGCTTCTGAAGATGACGTCAGCACTAAAACTTCAGAAGTGTTATTCTTTGCTTCTGAATAGCTTGGTTAGTGGGAACGTTGGCAGTTACTTTATGTAACAGCTGTCCCATTACCCAAAAGGTAGTTTTCTGAAGAGTCTCTGACGTGGTCTATTTGTATTGGAGTATAACAAAAAGGGCAATGATGTTTTATTTGTTTTTTAACATACTTACACGCGCCCCCAATTTGTCATTAATGCTGTGTTTGTTTGTCCCTTCTGAATTACAAACGTTTTAATAAAAACACTAAGTCATTTCACACACTTCTCACTTCACAACAAACACTTTCTATTTTTTCTTCTCAACCCTCTGCGAAAGTAAGCACATCCACTCATCCTCTCAAAACACCTTAGAACCCTAAATCTACTTCAAATCAATGGCATCTTCAAGTTCTGCTGGTGGTTCTTCATCAAATATGGATATAGATACTCCAGCATATGAAATCAAAGGAAGAACTATGTCTATTGAGGAATAGGAGTTAATCATTCAAGCGGAAAATCCAGTGGATTTCACTTCTCTAACTCACCATGGGTGCGACTTGGTAAGATTCTACAAGAAGCAGAAGCTGATGAGTTACTTCAGTCTTCTCAATGGTCCTACTTACGAAGTGCTGGTCAGACAATTCTGGGTAAGAGCTTCAGTGTTTGACAAAGTTGCTGCTAAACAGGAAGAAGCTCAGATGATTCTGATTGATCCTTCTTTGGAGGGAAAAACCAGAGAAGAAATGGGTCTACTCGCCTTCACTGGGACTGAGATTAGATCAAACGTCATGGGCATTCCTGTAACAATCAATGAGCATGTGATTGCTCAAGCCATGAGAAGGGATGCTGCTGGGACATACGATGGAGAAGAAATTTCTAACCCCAGAACAAGTCCTTGGAAGGAAATTGTAAACAACACTATTTACGGATCAAAGGATGCTAAACCTTACAGCACCTTAAGCATGGAAAAGAATGCTGAAGATCCAGAATGAGAACATCTTTCCCAAAGGTGGAGGAAATGATCAACCTTCACTTGGTCACAAAGTCTTTCTGTATCACACCATCTCTCAGGAAACAACAATGAACGTTCCCAAGTATATGTTTAAATACATGATCAAGGAACTCAAGAAGAGCCAGATGGAGAACAGGAAGTTTGTTCCCTATGGAAGGCTGCTCTCCATAATCTTTCAAGAAGGAGGACTCCTAAGTGCCCTGAAAGACGTGGGCATTTATGATAATCAGAAGCTGGGAGCAGTCACAGGAAAAATAATCAATGGGGCAACTCTGGTCAAGATGAGGCTGATTTCAACTTGCAAGAAACTAGATACAGATATGCATGAATCTGATGTCATATCTGATCTAGTCACTCATCACATCCCCATCTGCAAGAAGGATCCTCTGGATGTGCAGAGAGCATACATCTTGGACTTCTACAAAACATACAACAAGAAGATCAGCTTGAAAGATGTCCCTGAGGAAATGTATGGTGGTGATCTGCCTGTGGCCAAAGGCAGAAAATCTAAGAAGAAGCAGATCACCAAGGAAGAATACCTTGCTGAAGATGCTACTGAGGAGGGTGCTCAGAAGCATAAGAAAGCCAAGAAGGAAAAATCTGCTATTTCCACCATTCTTGAGGAAGTGGAGGATTTGGATGATGTCCCTCTTATCTCAAAAAGGACAAGGAATGCTCAAGAAACAGCAGAACAGCCTGCTTCTGAACAAACAGGTTCTAAGCAAGCTGCTTCTGAAGAGCCTCTAAGTCCCAAGAAGAAAAGAGAAGCTGCTCTTAAGACCATCAAAAGGAAGAGATCTTCAAGGAATCTGAAGACAGCTGAAGGACGAAGGGCAGAAATGTTGGAAGAACTGGAAGAAAACTGGGATGAAGACTCAAGCCCCAAGAAGGCAAAAAGGACTATAACTTCAGAGCCTATAGTCATGCCCAGTTTTGAAATGACTGAAGAAATAAAGCAGTATGCTAAGGAGTACTCTGCATCCAAGATAGCAGAGAAGAAAAGGTTGAAGGAACTGTTTGAGAAAGATAGGGATGAGTGTCTCAAGGCTGCAGGGTATGTGCTTACTCCTGACATTGCTGCTTTAGCGTCTGAGTTAGAAACTGTTCAGTATGGAGCAACTCTGCTTTCTCAAGCCTTGAAGAATAAGCAAGCTTCAGGAGCAACTTCATCAGAACCTGTTTCAAAAGCTCCAGAAGCAGTTCATCCAGAAGCTCAATCTTCAGGTAATTCATCGAAACCTGACATCTATACTCAGATTCCATCTCTACCCTCTTCACCCTCTTCATCATCCACAGAATCAGATGACCAACCCCTTAGCCAACACATAGACAAACTTCTAAAAACCAAACCTACCAAACTAACAGAATATGGAACACTTGACTATGAGAGCACTCAAATAGAATTTTCCAAAAATAGGATTAAACTGTGTGAGAAATTCAATTTGCCTACTACTCATCCACTATATCCAGATATTCCAGAGCCTGTTAGTGTACAACAACCTGAACCCAACCAAGAACCTAACCAAACTCCACAAAGAGCCTCTGAAGTAGTTTCAGAAGCAACTACTTCAGAAATCCCCCAACAACAAGAATCCTCAACCATTCACAATTTAGAAAAACACTTAGGTGGTGAAATGCAACCTACACCTACAAAGGCCTCTAAGACAGTCCCTGGAAAGACTGTGTTAGAAAACCAACAAATAGAAACCATCCCTGAGCAAAATGTTCCTGAGCAAACTGTTCCTGAACAAACTGTTCCTGAACAAGATGCTTCTGAACAAGTTGCTCCTGACCTTCAAACAACTTCTGACCAAACAACAGAACCAGAACAACAACCAGAACCACCAATAATTGACCTAACTTCTTCTGACCAACAAACAGCCTCTGACCAACCCTCCACATCTCATACAACTCAATCTGAACCTTCAACCATCCCTGACTATATCCTTGAATCTGAGTATATTGATGAACAGTTAATCAAGCTTAGTGATGAGATTCAGACACTGATTCTTCGCAGAACAGTTCCTGTACCTCCTATTCACTATCTTGATCAATGGATGGATCTGAAAAAGAGTTTTGATGACCTGCTGGATAAGCTTAGTTCAAAGTGTGTCTCATCTCACTCTGCCATGCTGCAAAAGATGTTGGATGATATGCATGAAGCAGCTAAAGTGAAAGAGCTGAATTACGTGCCTCTGCTGGACATCACTCCTTTCTATCCAGAAGAAGAGTACATCTCAAGGGCAACAAGAATTCATTCTGGGTACAAAAGAAGATTGAGGGAAAAGGATGAGCTACTCAAAAAGAAGGATGAGCAAATCAAGTATCTATTGGAACAGATGTACAAGCAAACCCAACCTTAGTTGCACATTTTTTTTTGCTTGTTTTAATTTTTGTTCTAAGTACTTTAGTTGCACTGCATTTGTATCTCAACTTTTCTATATATATATATATATTATCATTGTTTCTGGATCTTGTGCTTTTTCACCTTCAATATATTTTACAAGCTTTAACTCTGATGATATTTACTGTTTTCAATGCTGCTTGCTCTGAAATACTATTTTTAAAGGTTATATGTTTATTCTTTTGTTTTGTTTTGGCTCTGATACTCTTTCTTTTGTTTCTATTCTTTTTGTTGATGACAAAAGGGGGAGTAAATGTATAGTATTTTTAAGGCACTGAGCCCCACTACAACCACTTCTAAATTTCTTTTAAAGACTTCTGATTTGATTTTATGAGTATTTTATTGAAATTTAATTAATAAGAATAGAACTTAGGGGGAGCTTACAAACCTCACCTTAAAGATCTATTAGACTCAGGGGGAGCTTACAAACCTCTATCCCAGTAGTCAACTTATTAATTAGATCAACAACAATTGAACATTTTAAATACTATTGTTTGTCATCATCAAAAAGGGGGAGATTGTTGGAACAAAATGTGTTTCACAATGAACCTTATTAAGTTTTGATGATAACAAGGTATTAAAAATTGTCAATTGGTTATTACTAATAATTGTTCAAGTGTACAGGACCAAAGGCTACTCAAGTTATTTCAATAGGTCTTGGAAGAACAATGGAAAGAAAAAGAAATTCTGAGCATCTGAAGAAAACTGCTCCTGAAGCTGAAGTGCTTCTGAAGAGATGACGTCATCAGAAGCAGAAGGTCATCAGAAGCAAAAGTTTTCATCAGAAGCAATATCTTCACCAGAAGCTATGTTTGATCCTTTAATCAAACTGAAGATTCAAAGTAGCTGATTCTCAATTCAGTCTTATCAACGAAGAACGAAGAATTGAAAGGGAGGTATCAACGGATATATGGATAGCACTGAGCACTTGTCTCTCATTAATAGAGTTGACAAAGTACAAGTGTACAACCACTACCTCCACTACTCTGTTTTCTGTCTACGCTACAAGACAAAACAACAGCCATGCCTACAGAATTTGTTCACTCAAGATGGGAATGAATTTGAAGCTTATTCTTCAAAGGACTACACCCAAATCAGGCAAAGGATCACTGGTGGATAATCA
The DNA here is from genome assembly GCF_003473485.1 of Medicago truncatula. Taxonomy (NCBI): domain Eukaryota; kingdom Viridiplantae; phylum Streptophyta; class Magnoliopsida; order Fabales; family Fabaceae; genus Medicago; species Medicago truncatula. The sequence goes on along the minus strand of NC_053044.1, from coordinate 12,092,829 downwards.
AAGGATTTCAAACGACTCTTTAGACGTGCTGATTATCTCAACGTCTCTTTCACGCCTCTATATAAAGGAGTGAAGACTTGAAGATTGTAGATAGAGATACATAAGTTCAAAAGCGCCAAAACTCTGTCAATTTGATTCTACAAAGCACACTGAATTTCTGCACTGATTTGATACATCTTAGAAATTCAAAGTCTAGAGTCTTTTCTGTATTGTATTGTGAACACCACTGATTGTATATCAAGTGTTCAATTCAAACTCAATTCTCTGTATTTTTGTTTGATTAGAAGTCTCTTGCCTGCGTGCTTGAGCATTAGAAGTCTCTTGCTTAGTGCTTGAGCATTGGAAGACTCTTGCGTGTGTGCTTGAGCATTTTTGTGAAGTCTCATACTTAGAAAGTATTGAGCAGTTGTAATCTTTGTGATTATAGTGAAATCTCCTTGGAAGTGCAAGGGGGACTGGACTACTTCCGTGTTGTGGAAGGAACCAGGATAACTGCTTGTGTCTTTGTCTTTCTTTTCTCTGCTCTGTTCTTTTCCGCTGCAATCTGACTCTGATCATTTCATCAGAAGCAATCAAACTGCTTCTGAAGTTTTATCAGAAGAAGTATTTTTTAAGAGAAAAAGAAAACACAATTCAACCCCCCCCCCTTCTTGTGTTTTTCACCTTCATAAACAAGTCAAACCTTAATTGCACACATTTTTTTTACTTGTTTAGATTTTTACTTGTATGTTTAGTCTTCTGAACTATTGACTCTCTTTGATTGTTAACATTGCTTGTTCTGATTATCATTATTATACACTACTTCTGAAGCAATGTTATTCTTCTAATACTTATTTTTGCTCTGATACTTATACTGCCTCTGATTATTTAAAAAAAAAAAAAGTTTTTCTCATTTTTTTTAACTCTCTTACGTTTTGTCTTTCTTTTATACTTTTTGTTGATGACAAAAGGGGGAGTAAATGTATAGTATTTTTATTTTTAGGCTCTGAGCCCCATTAATTAATCAAGTTAAATTAATAGTGTTGAGGCAAAATCCCTAATTAATTTTAAAGATAATAAACTTTAATGATTAAGGATTAAATGGATTTTGATTAATTCCTTGGTATTTAACTTGTGCTCTTGAGTGTTTTTACTAAGACAAGAACAAGGTTTGAATCATACCAAGATGCATAAAATCAAAGGACATTGAATCCATGAACTAATTCTGAAGTTCAGAAAGTTAGTTCAGAATGTTGATCAGAGAGTCGATCAGAACGTTCTGATGATAGTTCAGAAGGTTGTTCATAAGCAACCCAGATTCATCAAGAACGTGAAGAACATGCAAGTACACTTGACATGAATAAAAGGTCCAGAAAAGTACATCTGCATGGATCTATCAACAAATAAAGGCATGAACAAGGAACTATGTCAAAAGGATCTTTAATGTTCATCCAAGACTATGAACATTAAAGTACTAGGAATATTTCAATGAGAATATTATCCTAGATGATGCATTCACTGCACTTCAGTTGTGTCTTACTATTAGGTTTGATTACATTAAAAGTTAAGTCTTACAGATCAACCTAAAGTAAGAACAAATGGAACATTCTGAGATCAGAATGTTCACTTCTGCACATGCTTCCAGCCATGAACGGTGTAGTTGGTGGAAAGATGGAAAAGCTAGCAAAAGGAGATCTTGCATCAGAGATAACATGTACTCTGAACAAAATCAAGCAAATCTCCTTGAAGCATGGGCCTGAAGATGCAGATCCACTATCCTCTCTCTCCTACACCAAATCCAAGACAGATTTGAATCAACTTTATCCTACTTTTTCAAGCAACTTTTGATGCATATGGAGAAGTAACTTTTGAAGGATAAAACTTGAACAAATCTCATGTCACGTATTGGATGGACCCAGAAACTCATCAGACATTCATCCTTGATGAACCCAGATGAAGAACATCATGAATATTAAACATTCTGATGGTCAGAATGTTCAGCTCAGCACATGCTTACTTTATGAATAGTACAGTAGGTGAAAAGCAAAAAGCTTATTTGTCTTGATCAACAAGAGATAGAAACATATGGGAGTTGGTACAGTACAAGGACCATACAATCCCTCAAAGCATGGGCATGAAGATGCAGAATCCCACTAGATCTTTCATGCACCAGTCCCAAGGCAAATCTGGGAAAGGAACATTCTAATGTATGTGGAAAAGCCCATACTTTGGTTGTTGCCCAGAAATTCATATGAAAAGCATATGACACGCCCAGAAATTCATGTGTTCATTCATATATGATGAACCCAGATGAAGATCATGATGAACCTAGAGGAAGATCATCATGAACGCAACAACATTCTGATGTTCATCAGAGATCAGAATGTTTGCCCAAAATTTCAAGTTAAAGCTTGTGGGACCCAGGACACATGGCATAACACCATTGGACACCCTACAACGGCTATATGAGCCCAAAGACTCTATAAATAGAGATCAAGGCCTTAGCAAAACTTGCACCATTGCAAAGCATACAAGAAAACAACAAAGATTGTTTGAAGCTCTTGCAAATTGAAATTGATCAATCTCTAAGGCTTTTATTTCCTTAGTGCACATCAATACTCTTTGTTATCTCTTTAAAGATAACACTTCCTTCCTTTCTTCTCTTGTATGATTTCAATCATTCAAGCTTCAAACATCTTGTAAAGTCTCATCTAGCTTTAGGGGTACTAAAGTGTTAGTTTGAGCTAAAGGTGCAAAAGTCTAAATGCGTAACTTAGAAAGAAGAAAAGAAAGTCTCATCTAGCTTTAGGGGTACTAAAGTGTTAGTTTGAGCAGAAGAAGAAAAAGTCTAAGTGGGTAACTTAGCAAGAAGAAAAACAAATCTCATCTAGTTTTAGGGGTACTAAAGTGTTAGTTTGAGCTGAGTTTGTAAAAGTCTAAGTGGTTAACTTAGCAACCGGGTGCAAGCCTGCTGAGGCTTAGAGAATACAGTTGTTGTAATTGTTCAGGTGAACAAGGATTGTAACGTGCAGGATTTGAGAGGTTATCTCAAGCATCATAGTGGAAACTCTCACAAGATTGTGAGGAGTGGACTAACCCACATTGGGTGAACCACTATAAATTTGCTATGTTGATTCTCTCTTCCTATACTCTTTACTTACTGCATACACAACACACACAAACACATTTACTTTATTAAACTGTTTTTGCACTCAGACATCAGAACGTTATGAAGTCTGCTTTTAACTTAACCATTCCAAGTTTCAACTTGAGAATCAATTTTAAGTTACAGGTTTAATTTTTAAAGGGTCACAATTCAAACCCCCCTTCCTTGTGACTATTTTATCTACTTCAAATAGAACCGTTTTCTAAACTCTTAGTCTTTTAATGAGAAATACTTCTAAGTTATTACCTTCTGAGAACACATTTATTTGCACTATAATAAATATGATGATTGAATGCGTCAAATTCTGTCATGTCTAATATGTGCATATATCAAATGTTTGAACTTAAATGCAAATAAGTGTTTCATACTTTGTTCTTACTCCTTTCATGATGGTATTATACTCATTTATAACTGCACACGTCATAATTGATGATTCAAATCATTGTATGATGTCTTATGCTTTAACAAGATATATTAAGGGTGCATTGAAAATGAATTAATGTTCTTATTATTGAACGATGGGTTGTTTCTGTTATGTATAAATTCATGCATAATATTCTCTCATTATTTGCCCCAAAATTCTTTCTTAACTATCATGTTAAATGTTAAATGTGTTACATCATTTTGTAATACTTATCTCTTCACATTTGAAATAAATTACTCTTAAGCATTTCTATCCGAGTTATTGACATGAGATGGAAACTAATTCATCATTGTTGTTAAATAATTCATAGGAAGATTTATGTTTGATCATAAATGTTAAATCATGATTGTTCATTGATATGAAACATAAAAATGTCCTAATTTGTCAAACTTCAGAATAATCTGAAACGTGAAGATTTCACTTAATTTTGATATGGTTTAAGAAAATATCATTCATCAAACATGATTTTAAATGAATCTTATGTTTGAATTTATCATTAGAAGATTTTTTATATACTTGATCTTCATTATGATGTTGTATGTGATCTTGTTATAATCTTCAAAAATTGCTCTAAGGTCTGCATATTTTGTTCTTACACTTATATTGGCCCTGCTTTGAGCATAAAATTTGTTTTAAGCATTGTTGAATAATTATCTTACTTTAATTACAAAAATTGAAGACAAAGATAGAGTTGTAAACATCAATGGCATGTCAATATGTGCTAGATTTCAAACATGTTCAAAAGAATCATATTTAACTGCAGTTAAAAGGATTTTTAGATATCTAGTAGGTACTACTGATCTTGGCCTTTGGTATAGAAAAGGTTCTAGCTTTGATCTTGTAGCTTATTGGATGTTGATTATGCTGGAGACAAAATTGAGAGGAAGAGTACAAGTGGCTCCTGTCAATTCTTTGATCAAGCATTGATTGGATGGTCTTGCAGAAAGCAAAACACCATTGCACTCTCCACAACTGAAGCTGAGTATGTATCTGCAGCAAGCTGTTGCTCTCAAATTTTGCGGATCAGAAATCAGTTGGAAGATTATTCACTAAGGTACACAGATATTCCTATTATGTGTGATAATGCTAGTGCTATAAATCTTTCTAAAAATCCTGTACAACATTCTAGGTCTAAACATATTGAAATTAACCATCATTTCATAAGAGACCATGTTCAGAAAAAGGATATTGTATTAACCTTTGTTGATACTGAAAATCAACTAGCTGATATTTTTACAAAACCCCTTGTTGAGGATAGATTCAATTTTCTTAAAGAAAAATTGCAAATCATGAAAAATCCCAATAAAGATTGATCACTAATCACTAAGGGCCTTGAACTTACCCCATTGATGTTATCTGATTCATTTCAGTTAAATCAATCTTAATCTGAACAATTCATCAGAATGTTCATGAGATTAGAATGTTCATCCGTTCAGTTTGTTCATACAGGTCAGAATGTTCTTATTTATCAGAATGTTCAGGATCTGGATTTTGGGTCAGAAATCTCAAACGAGAGATTTTGTGTTGACTTTAACCAAAAATCTCTCTATAATCTGAAGCATTTAATGTTTGGTGATAAGAAGATAGGTTTAAGGATTAACCATCATGTAAAACCTTAACGATCAATCAAACCATCCATTCACTTTCCCTCAAACGGCTAGTTTCTCTCTCCTGGCCGCTACTTTTGAATTTCATCTTTTCCAATGCAAAAAACTGTTAAGTCACTTCCTCTTTCTTCCCTCAACTGAACACGTTTTGGCTCTATAATAACCAACAACTATTCAGATTATTTCCATCACACCCCTTCTTTCCGAACCAACTTTTTCTCAAAACAAGTTCATACTCTATTATTGCGAAAAATGGCACGAACCAAAATTTCTTCACGCGTTCGTTCTCAATCACCACCAACCGCTGCTGATGATCAACCCTCTGATCATTCCCCACTCAACGAAACCCCTCTTCATACCATTCTACAAGATGTAATCATCCCTACGCATGATACTCTAAAATTATCCAAACCCAAATCTTCTAAAAAGCCAACTAGAAGATCTTAAAGGATGAGAAAAGGATCATCATCTAAACCAACTACTACTCATGTAGATCTAGTTTCTGATGATGAAAAGAAAGAGAATGAAGAGATGCATGGAGACTCTGATGAAGAAACCATTTTTGAAAAGAGAAATGTTTATGAGAAAGTTGAAGAAGAATCCTCTTGAAAAGGAAAAGGAGTTGCAGAAGAAGGAGCAACTCTGAGAAAACTGAGGAAACTCTCTTTGAAATGGCCAAAGCTGCAAAGATAGTTTACCAAAGAAGGAAGCAGATTGCAAATGAAGCACTGCCTCTGCCTGAAGAGAAAACCTCCTCTGAAGATGAACAAGAAGCGAAAACAGAGGAAGAGGAATCTGTTCCTAGGAAAAGAGGAAAAGGCAAAGACATTGCCATACTTGCTTCTACTATAAAGATTCAAAGTATTGAAAAGATGGCTAACAGACCCATCAACAAAACTAAGAACTTTGACTTTGAAAGTCTTAAGACAAAAGGATGGAATCTGAAGAAGTTCACAGATCCTCAAGGCTGATCAAGTTTTGTTTCCACTCAATGTCAGACTTTTCCAGACTTGGTGAAGGAATTCTATGCCAACATGACTGTAAAGGAACAAAATGAAGAAAAGTTCCTGGAATCCATAGTCAAAGGAGTGAGAATCCAAGTTTCTCAGAACTTTCCTTCAGATATTCTTAATATCCCAAATGAAGCTCAATCTGTGCTTTGTCATGCTCCAAAACATGATGGATCAATGCTACTCCTTCAAATAGAAAGTTGTTGGGTTGCCACATGGGATGCACTTGACACCCATATTTGAAGCTGCTGGAATTTCTCTGGACATGGAAAAAGGTCAAGACACTTATATGAGATTCACAGCCAAAACCATTAGTCAACTTCAAATCACAACTTCAAACATGCCTATTCCTTAAAAGACAGGATCAGTTAAGAGACTTGCTGATAAGAAAGTTCAGGAAGTGAGAAAGAAGTAGAAAGCTGACAAGCCTGCCAATAAGGAAATTGGTTCAAGTTCTCAGAAGGTTGAGAAAGGAAAGACTACTCCAGCTCTTGAAGTCTTTGCTCATGTTGCTGAACATGCAAGAGAGCTAGTTGAAGCAAGTCAAGAACAGTTTGAAGCTATGCTGGCTAAGAAAGCTGCTGAGAAGGTTGGAGAATCTGATGGTGATCATCAGAATGTTGAAGACTCTTTGAATCAATGTGTTGAAGCACCCTCTGAAGATATTAGAGTTGAAGAAAATACTGAGCTACAAGCTCAGAATGTTGATACAGATACTAGGGAAACTGCAGAAATTCTAGTATCCAACACCTTTGGAAGTGAAAATCAACCAATGGATGTTGATGAAGAAGTCCAGATGGATAAAGAGAATGTTGGTGTTCGACCTGAGTTTGATCTTTAATGTAGAAGACACTACAGATGATTTCAATGATGAAATCTTTCAAGATGTTCAAGATAACACTGATCAGAATGTTCTCAAAACTGTAGCTCAGAATGTTCCTACTGCACCTATCGAGCAGCTGTCAGCAGATCCTAATCCATTGGCTTCAGGATATTTGCCTTCTGAGGAAGTTCAACTTCTTGTTCAACCTGGTCAAAATGTTCAGAATGATCAGAATGTTCCATCTGCTCAGAACATGGAACATGCTCAGTTTGTAAATCTGTCAACTTCAACCATGGGGTCTACTGCTGGAATTAGCAAGTATCTGGTGTCTTCCCTACCAACACCAAGTACCATTCCTTCATCCACACCACCTCCACCACAAATCAAAACAACTCAGAATCTCCCAAATATGTCTGCTTTGTTTGACTCTTTAAACACTTTTGTCACAGCAAACAAAGAAAAAGTTGTTGCTTCTGGTGATGCTGCACCTGCTAAGCCCTCTAAGGCTGAGAAAATGGTTGCAAGGGCTCTCAGAGTTGTGTCACCAAAACTCACAAAATTGTGTGTGCACTTGCTAACTGGACAAGGGATGTTCAGGCTCCTGGTTTAGCAGTGGACAAGCATGTCTTTGATGATCCAACAGTCTTTGAATCTGAACCATCCTCAGATTCTGGGGATTCTACTCCCTGAATCATTTCTGGTCCTACTCCCTATCCTTTTTGCAGATGACTAAAGGGGGAGAAGCTTTAGGATTTTATGTCTTTAAGTTTTCTAAGTTTATGCCTTAAGTAGGCTAGTGATCAATAGTTATTGAAGTCTTATAAAACTTCATTTTTGCTTGATCAAACTTAGTTTATATGCTTTTTTGTTTTTGAACCATGTTCATCATACAATTGGACTTCATGAATGATATTAATGAATGAATATTGATGTTGGTTCAAATTTGCATATTTTTATTTATGCTATGGATTATAAAAATGAGGGGGAGCTTTTTAAAAAAAAACTTCTAAAAACTCATAATGGATTATAAAAATGAAGGGGAGCATTAAAATAAAATTTTCAAGCTCTAAAATTCTTCATTTATAATCAAAATCCATAATTCTAAATCATAAGTTTATCATCTTCAAAAAGGGGGAGATTGTTGAGGATAAATCCCTAATTAATTTTAAAGATAATAAACTTTAATGATTAAGGATTAAATGGATTTTGATTAATTCCTTGGTATTTAACTTGTGCTCTTGAGGTGTTTTTACTAAGACAAGAACAAGGTTTGAATCATACCAAGATGCATAAAATCAAAGGACATTGAATCCATGAACTAATTCTGAAGTTCAGAAAGTTAGTTAAGAATGTTGATCAGAGAGTCGATCAGAACGTTCTGATGATAGTTCAGAAGGTTGTTCATAAGCAACCCAGATTCATCAAGAACGTGAAGAACATGCAAGTACACTTGACATGAATAAAAGGTCCAGAAAAGTACATCTGCATGGATCTATCAACAAATAAAGGCATGAACAAGGAACTATGTCAAAAGGATCTTTAATGTTCATCCAAGACTATGAACATTAAAGTACTAGGAATATTTCATTGAGAATATTATCCTAGATGATGCATTCACTTACTATTAGGTTTGATTACATTAGAAGTTAAGTCTTATAGATCAACCTAAAGTAAGAACAAATGGAACATTCTGAGATCAGAATGTTCACTTCTGCACATGCTTCCAGCCATGAACAATGTAGTTGGTGGGAAGATGGAAAAGCTAGCAAAAGGAGATCTTGCATCAGAGATAACATGTACTCTGAACAAAATCAAGCAAATCTTCTTGAAGCATGGGCCTGAAGATGCAGATCCACTCGTACACGACAACACATCACACCAAGTCCTTATATTGAAGATTATCTACGTCAAGCTGGATTTTTTGAGGTTTCTAAAATAGGGCGTTACAAAATTGATAAGCACATCGTAACCGCTCTTGTAGAAAGATGGCGGTCCGAAACACATACTTTTCATTTTCGAACGGGTGAATGTACAATCACGTTGGAAGATGTATATTTTTTACTCGGCTTACCTTTTGGATGACCAGTTGTTACGGCTCCTCCAAATCTTCCGTGGAATAATTGTGCTCAATTGTTGGGAATAACTCCTCCAGCACACAAAACTGATGGTTTTACTCTCTCGTTGTCGTGGTTAAAGGATAATCTGGTCGATAATAACTTCAATGAACAATCTCCTCCTGAGGTAAAAATACAACACACTAGGAGGTACCTACTATACCTCTTTGGAGGGTTCTTGTTTCCTAATACAACTGGATTATTTGTGCATAACTCTTGGTTGTATTTGTTATTGAATTTTAATGAAACAAGAAATTATAGTTGGGGATCGGCAGTTTTGGCTTACCTTTATCGTGGCTTGTGTGAGGCATCACACCCAAATATAAAAGCACTATCGGGATGTCATTTTCTGTTACAAGTTTGGGGGTATTGTCGGTTGAGTTATATCGCTCCGAGAAATGATAACCCACTCCAGTGGCCGCTAGGATTAAAGTAATCGTGGTCAATTATACAATTTATTTTTTTTATTAATTTCCTCACATATTCTCGCTTCTTATTAATATTATTATTTGATAAATTAGCTACTAATTTGTTTATATCATTTGTTAGATGGACAGGTGCAGGTTCAAGATACTACGAGAATCCAAGCCATGACACAATATCTTACAGAAAAAAGTTTGATGACATACTGGAACATGAGGTAATATTATAATTGATTTTTGAATTATGAGTTTATATATATATATATATATATATATATATATATATATATATATATATATTGAACAGTAAACTTTTATTATGTAATTTGAAGGTGTCATACCCCAATTTTTGACCTAAGGCCCCACTGACACATGTCACTTGACTCTGATCGATCTCTGATTTTTCAGTGAAAAAATTCGGCAGGGAGGTATTTTAAAATACCTCATTTTTGATTCCGAGTCGGACCCTCTTTTCTCTTTTTATTTTCTTTCCATCTTTTATTAATTTTAATTTTAAGATTAGTTACTTTTTTATATTTAATAATTTTTATTTTCCATCTTTTAATTTTAATTTTATTTTTCTTTACATAATTTAGTTTAATTTGTTTTTATTTTATTTCGTATTAGATTTATTTTATTTTTATTTTTCTTTTTAATTAATTAGTGTCCAAAAAAAAACAAAGTGTCAATAGGTCCAAAATAAAATGTACAAGGTCTAAAAAAAATTCAAGTCAAGTGTCAACTTTAACATTCCTTTTTCAAAATTCACCATAATTGTCCATCATTTCCATTTTTCATCAACCTCCTCACCTATAAATAGAGCCATCATTCCACACAATTTCACACACCAAAAGTTCTCTTGAGTTGTCAAAGAACTTTTCTCTCTTCTCCCTCTTTAGCTTGTGTTGACGAGCTATTCTTTTCTTCTCCCTCTTTTTTCTGTCCCTTCGGAATAAGTCCCTTCGGTAATTTTTGTCCCTTCGGTTGTCAATTTCTTTTATTTTCTTGAATTTTATTTCTTTTTAGTATTTTTGCATTTTTTTTTATTTCTATTTAGCATTTTAATTATTGTTATTTATTTTCCAGCAATTAGAATGTATTTAGGTCCAATGTAAATATAAATGAGAAAAGTGTGTGGGTGTGTGTGTCCTTTTATTTCTTTACCGCCTTATATATATCCAAAAATGCAAAAAAAAAAAATTAGATTAGGGATTTTGTGGTGATCCAACGTCACTACAAAAATTCACGCGCTTTTATTTTTATTGCTCCGTTAGTTTAATTTTTATTTAATATTCCAAAAAAACAACAAAAAACATGCAAATAATCAAAATCACAAAAATATTTTCATAATAAACCTTGATCCAAATCAAGTGACCGCATTTTTATTTTCTTTTCTCAATCAAACTTCAATCAATTTAACTTTACTTTAAGTCTCTTTTTTCAATATTAAAAAACACAAACAAATACTCATTTGCCACTTGGCTTTTCATTTTAAAACCTTTTTCAACATTAATAAAAGACACTCAACAAATCAAACGTCAATTTCTACCCCGAACTACGAGGTTTTGATCCCTCACGGGTACGAAGGCAGAGGACCATGTCCTTCCAAATCAATAAAAAATGTAGATAAATAGGTCTTTATTTTTCCACTTTAATTCCTTCTTTTTAAAAAAAATAAGCAAGCAAGTTATAGCACATTAATTAAATAAAATCAAGAGGTTCTCGTAGAGTACTACGAATATTTAGGGTGCTAATACCTTCCCTAAATATAACCAACCCCCGAACCCTAAATCTCTCAATATGGGGTGTTTTGAACTTTTTTCCCCTTTTCCTTAAAAAATAAAATGTTCAGTCGTGAAATAATTAGTGAGTCAAAAGCTAATCAAATAGCCTTGATCTCCGAAAAAATGACGCGACAGAAATGGCCACTTCACTGGGGATGCCCTAAGAGGGTTGAGCCTAACTTGACTTTATTTAATTATTTGTGCTATAACTTGCTTAAAACAAAAAATAAAAATGATGGAAATACTTGTATATTTGTTCTCTCTTCTTCTTTGTTCTTTCTTCTTTCTTAAACGTGAGTGGTGAGATAAGTTCTACACCCGGACTTGAGAGAAATATAAGATAGGAGTGGTAGACTCATAGTGGCATACCGGGAGTATACTCGTGTCTTGTCACATGTGAGATAACCACACTTAGCGGAGGAGCTTGAAGTGATATATATTGGCGTGTGTTTTCACGTTTAGACTTTATTACTCTTAAGTTTCCAATGAAGCTAAGGACCTTTAGTAACCCTTAACCCATCCTGGCCTTTTAGGACGTAGTGCGGTGGCTAACCGGGTGTTTTCTCGGAACTAGTCGACACGCGATACTACACTCAAACGAGACTTTCCTACGAACGTTGTTGGACCGGGTGTTTTCTCGGTATCTGATAATATTCGGAAGTAGTCGAGGACTTTGGGAACTTGGTAGAACCCGTGATACAGGTACATTTAAAACCATAGTCCCTACCAAATGGCGTTGTTATCCTTAAGCTCCAACATTATGGACTTAACCTCACCATGCATTCCATGTTCCTTAGCATAATCATGCATTCATTCATAAAAACTTTTTTTTTCTCACTAATATCGAAGGACTTAGATAAGTTCTTGTAAACATCAATGATATGGACCTTGTAAGAAGGAACACCTACAACTTCAAAAACCTTAACTAAGCTTTAGCTTTTGTTAAGAATTTTTTCCTTGGTTTTGTTTTTACTTTTGAAAAGGGAACCAATTGCAACATCTTCACAATTTTCAAATAAAACAATGTTCCTTATCAAGTTTACAATTACTTTGACAAGTCCTTCAAAAAAAAAATGTGTCTATTTTTGCATAAGCATAGCATGCATACATAATTTCAAGTCTGAGTCTTACACTGTGTCTTTTCTACTAAAGGTCAATCCATCTCAAAGGTGTCCCAACTGTCCTCGTCCAAAGTCAACTCGCACCTACAACACTCGGGCAAACAAAAAAAGAGAACATATCAGTTTGAACAAGAAATCCACGAGCATTCGTGAAGAGGTAACAACACTATTGACGTTCCTTCCGCTACTTTTTGTTCAATTAATTTTTGCTTGTTGATTTTCACTTTTAAGAAAAAAACATCCTTTCGTCCCGCCCGAGATGAAATTGATCTTGTGTAGGGCTTTTTGCTTTAAGTATTGGTCATCTTTAATAAAAAGGTCGTTTTGATCCCGACTTTATTTTATTTTGTGCTTTTTCTGAAAAATGGTAATACAAAAAACCAAAAAGAATTTCTTTAATCATTCTCATATATCTGCATAATCATAGCTTGTACTTACTTGTCAAAATCAATAATCAAATCATGCATTAATAAACCCGTTGAACATAATAACCATGTACTCTCTCCCAACTTTGAGTTCTCTGTGACCGAAGATAAGGAAGAGGAGAATGAAGAGGCTCCCAGCAAGATCTCTCGCCCACTGAGGCATCTTAGCCGTCAAAGCTGCAAATAAAATATCAAAGAAGATTTTCCAAAAAAATTGCTTTCATTTACAAAGACTGGCACGAGATGCTACCACTTGCACTTCATGAGTATTGTCCGGTAGTACACACTTCAACAGGGGCAACCCCCTCCTTCCCTCAAGTATATAACTTAAAGGTCGTGCTTCCTATGGAGGTCGAAGTCCCGTCAATAGGAGTTCTGCTGGAGTCCCAACTTGATCGAACTAAAATGTGTGACGACCTTGTGCAACTATATCAAAAAGAGGTTTGAAACAAACTTCCAACAAGAAGGTTCGTCCCCGTGAAACTCAAGAAAGAGACTTTGTGCTCAAAAAGATACTATCTTTCCAACCAGACTCCAGGAGCAAGTGGACGCCTAACTCTGAAGGCTCATGTGCAATGAATTTTACAACTATGGATGGTGACAAACTTGCACTTCCTATGAATGCCGGTGTAGTCAAGAAATACTCTGTCAAATATAAAAGATCGATAAGTCGCAAACCTGAAAAGGCGGCTTAGGCAAAAATGAGCGTCTCGGTGGACTGAAAACCCAAAAGGGTGGTCCAGGCAAAAGTTAGAGACATGAACAAAAAAGATTATCCTGATAGACCGCAAACCCGAAAAGAAGATCTATGCAAAAGTTAAGGATCAAAAGACAAAGTAACTGCATCCGGTCAGGCACAGTCCACTTGGGGCATCCAGCTATCAAAAGACCTCCGATACGAAGCATCTGCAGATCAAAGACTCGGAACAGGGGCATTCAAAGTTGTTAGGGAGAATAGCGGTTATTGTTTTCAATGTACCATCCCATACATTTACCATTTTCCAAATTTTTCAAAGATCCATGGAGCCATACCATTGGTAGGTCACCACTCAATTCATCAAATTTGATCCTATGCCTATTTGTTTGGAACTCTCATTTATTCTATTTGCAAAATTTCTTCTACTTTTTATGGCAATACTTAAGGCAAAAATTTTCAAAAAAAAAATAAAAAACTTTTTTTTACATCTTTTGAAAAGTGTGAACAACAAACGCACTCTCTTTGAAACTCATGAGTAGATGAAGCATACATCAACATCCGCCTCGAAGACGGTTACATTCCGAAAGAGAAACATGGCTAAGCACTATGGAAAGAACCTCTGCCTTGAACAAGATGTTGTCACAGTCAAAAAAAAAATATATAAAAAAAATAATACAAAAAAATCAAAGCTCGCTAAGTTGAAAACCTGAAAAGGCGGCTTAAGCAATAGAGAGCGTCCCGGTGGACTGAAAACCCGAAAGGGCGGTCCAGGCAAAAATTAGGGGCACAAAAAAGAATATAATCCCGGTGGACTAAAAATCTGAAAGGACGGTCCAGGCAAAAGTTAGGGATTTTTTTTTTAAAAAAATGACTGCTGAAACATACCAATGGAGGAACACTCTGTGCCAGTTCACAAATGGCGACTTCTTCCAGACTTTTTATCGACGATGGGCTTTACCCCCAGGAGGCATCAGTTGCTCCTTGTGTCGGGTCTTACACCGTCAACGGCTCGTTTTGTTCACAATAATATCATCTCCAATGAAGTTTGCCGAGTGCTTGTGCTGCGATGTCAGTTCGCCTCCAATCTTACATGTCCTGTCTCGTTTCATCGAGTCACCTGTCACATAGAGTTTATACAGTCATGCAAGTTGTACATTCATAACATTTGTACATTCATAAAATTTGTACATTCATACATTGATGCATACACCATATATATATACAACATCATTCACACATGATTGCATTAGTCACCGAGAGTCTTGTTTAGCCGTGTCTCTTTGGTTAATCCTGACCCAAACAGCAAGTGGCAGTTTCTTCATATGAACAGCTTGCAATTACAAATTCTTTTCCTCTCAAAAGTGTCATCCCCAATATAACTGACCAAGTTGTCTTCTCTAAATTTACCTTTGTTAAGCTATCTTTGTGTGATAGTTAGGTAAAACTTTTCAATCGTCTTTATTAAGCTATCATTTCATCGATAGTTAGACGATGTTTTTCTCTCATTCTTACCTTTGTTAAGCTATCTCATCGATAGTTAGGTAAAAGTTATCAGTCGTCTTTGTTAAGCTATCATTTCATCGATAGTTAGACGATGTTTTTCTCTCATTCTTACCTTTGTTAAGCTATCTCATCGATAGTTAGGTAAAAGTATCATTTGTCTTTGTTAAGCTATCATTTCATCGGTAGTTAGACGATGGTTTTTCTTTCATTCTTACCTTTGTTAAGCTATCTCATCGATAGTTAGGTAAAATTATCATTTGTCTTTGTTAAGCTATCATTTCAACGGTAGTTAGACGATGGTTTTTCTCTCATTCTTACCTTTGTTAAGCTATCTCTTCGATAGTTAGGTAAAAGTATCATTTGTCATTGTTAAGCTATCATTTCAACGGTAGTTAGACGGTGGTTTTTCTCTCATTCTTACCTTTGTTAAGCTATCTCATCAATAGTTAGGTAAAAGTATCATTTGTCTTTGTTAAGCTATCATTTCAACGGTAGTTAGACAATGGTTTTTCTCTCATTCTTACCTTTGTTAAGCTATCTCATCGACAGTTAGGTAAAAGTATCATTTGTCTTTGTTAAGCTATCATTTCAACGATAGTTAGACGATGGTTTTTCTCTCATTCTTACCTTTGTTAAGCTATCTCGTCAATAGTTAGGTAAAAATATCAATCGTCTCTGTTAAGCTATCAATACGATAGTAGACAATCATTTTCCCCCAGTGAAACTACATTCCCCTAGCGGAGTCGGACCCCTTTTTTCTTCAACGAATTCGGGTATCCCGTTGTTATTTCTCATTCGAGTCAAATCATCCTGCATTCATAAATTGCATCACATGCATCCATAGCATCTTAGGTCAAAAATTGTGTACTTTGTATTTAAGTCTCTTCGACTCGTCAAATCAAAGATTTCATCTTCAAATCTCCGGACGAAGAAACTTAAATAGGGGCATCTGTCATACCCTAATTTTTGACCTAAGGCCCCACTGACACATGTCACTTGACTCTGATCGATCTCTGATTTTTCAGTGAAAAAATTCGGCAGGGAGGTATTTTAAAATACCTCATTTTTGATTCCGAGTCGGACCCTCTTTTCTCTTTTTATTTTCTTTCCATCTTTTATTAATTTTAATTTTAAGATTAGTTACTTTTTTTATATTTAATAATTTTTATTTTCCATCTTTTAATTTTATTTTTCTTTACATAATTTAGTTTTATTTTATTTTATTTTATTTCGTATTAGATTTATTTTATTTTTATTTTTCTTTTTAATTAATTAGTGTAAAAAAAAAACAAAGTGTCAATAGGTCCAAAATAAAATGTACAAGGTCTAAAAAAAATTCAAGTCAAGTGTCAACTTTAACATTCCTTTTTCAAAATTCACCATAATTGTCCATCATTTCCATTAAACCAATTTTCCATTTTTCATCAACCTCCTCACCTATAAATAGAGCCCTCATTCCACACAATTTCACACACCAAAAGTTCTCTTGAGTTGTCAAAGAACTTTTCTCTCTTCTCCCTCTTTAGCTTGTGTTGACGAGCTATTCTTTTCTTCTCCCTCTTTTTTCTGTCCCTTCGGAATAAGTCCCTTCGGTAATTTTTGTCCCTTCGGTTGTCAATTTCTTTTATTTTCTTGAATTTTATTTCTTTTTAGTATTTTTGCATTTTTTTTTATTTCTATTTAGCATTTTAATTATTGTTATTTATTTTCCAGCAATTAGAATGTATTTAGGTCCAATGTAAATATAAATGAGAAAAGTGTGTGGGTGTGTGTGTCCTTTTATTTCTTTACCGCCTTATATATATCCAAAAATGCAAAAAAAAAAATTAGATTAGGGATTTTGTGGTGATCCAACGTCACTACAAAAATTCACGCGCTTTTATTTTTATTGCTCCGTTAGTTTAATTTTTATTTAATATTCCAAAAAAACAACAAAAAACATGCAAATAATCAAAATCACAAAAATATTTTCATAATAAACCTTGATCCAAATCAAGTGACCGCATTTTTATTTTCTTTTCTCAATCAAACTTCAATCAATTTAACTTTACTTTAAGTCTCTTTTTTCAATATTAAAAAACACAAACAAATACTCATTTGCCACTTGGCTTTTCATTTTAAAACCTTTTTCAAAACTAATAAAAAACACTCAACAAATCAAACGTCAATATCTACCCCGAACTACGAGGTTTTGATCCCTCACGGGTACGTAGGCAGAGGACCATGTCCTTCCAAATCAATAAAAAATGTAGATAAATAGGTCTTTATTTTTCCACTTTAATTCCTTCTTTTTAAAAAAATAAGCAAGCAAGTTATAGCACATTAATTAAATAAAATCAAGAGGTTCTCGTAGAGTACTACGAATATTTAGGGTGCTAATACCTTCCCTAAATATAACCAACCCCCGAACCCTAAATCTCTCAATATGGGGTGTTTTGAACTTTTTTCCCCTTTTTCTTAAAAAATAAAATGTTCAGTCGTGAAATAATTAGTGAGTCAAAAGCTAATCAAATAGCCTTGATCTCCGAAAAAATGACGCGACAGAAGGGTAACTAACTTTCATGGTCTAATTAAATAGAATTAAGATATTTTGTTATTTAAGCTACATATTAACACTTTCATGGCCGTAAAGAAATAAAAAGCTATATGTTAAAATTAATTATTTATTTAATCATGAGTTTTTTTACAAGTATTTAATTAGGAGTTATTTAATTAATAATGAATATATATTTCACCTATCGTACAATATTTATATATATATATATCAAAATTGTTAACCTTATACTACAACTTCTCTCTTCTGCCAGTTTAAATGGAGACCATACAAGAATGTTCCACACAATTTGCCTGAAGACTATTGGGAGTGGACTGCAACAACTTACCTTATATGTTTTGACAAAGTTGAATGGCATCTAACTGATAGGGTCAAGCTACAATTTGGTTTGCCACAGGAAATACCAGGGCCCCCACGAGACATGCGACAATTCCACATAGTGGACAAACGGTTCAAGACGTGGTACCGATCAAACGGTTTTCGCTTTCCAGAAGAAAGCTTACATTGGGACAACCGACGGAGTCATACTTTACCTCGCATGCGGCCAAGATCACTCACCCCAACTCATGTGTATATTGAGTGGTTGACAACCACATGCAACCCACATCTAAGGATTTCAATTGACACACAACCATCAAATTCAGATCCAGACGAAGAAGAAGAGCGGGAACATGAACCTGAAATTCACAACAACCAAACACCAATTCATGATGATTTTTGGGATCAAGACATTTTTTCTCAACTACAAGATCATCAATCCCAACCACATACAACACAAAACATTGATGGTTCTGTAATGTATGAATTTCTCGACACCCCCCAACAAAATATCATCCAACCACCACCATATACCTCCCCGAGAAATGCATATGAGCCCCATTATTAGTCAACTTACCAACAAAATACAATGTCAAATTATGGTTACAATGACCCAAACCAAGCTAGCACATCCAACAACAACTACTTATCCTATAATGACCCAAACCAAGCTGGACCGTCCAACACCAATTACCCCCCCTACAACAACCAACAATACCCAATGTACACCAACCAAAACTACAACCACCCACCAACACCAACAAACCTGTTATCTCACTTCTCACCGACTTCGTTGAACACCAATGAACAATTTCTGGATATGAGATGGCCAACAAGGGAACACGATGTGTCGTTGTCACTGGGTTATGGTAGTCAAATACAATCAACTACAAATAATAATGACGAAGACCAACATGACCGTCAAGTAAATCGCGGAAGAAATCGTCGAAGACGGGGGTGTGGGACAGCCGGGCATTTATAATAATTATAGATATTGTGGTATTTTATTTGTTTATTATTTTTTTTCCTTATTATTTGTTTTATTATTTTTTTTGTTTTGAGGGATATTTAAAAATAAAAAAAAAAACCCAAAAATATCAAGCCATTTTGACTTGCGGGGTATTAAATTTTTTTAAAAAAAAACTTAAATATACCCCGCAAGTGGGGGTTGCAAGGTATTTAAATATTTAAAAAAAAAACAAAAAAATGCCACGCAAATGTGACTTGCGGGGTAGTTAAAATTTTAAAAAAAAATTTAAAGGTACCCCGCAAGTGGGGGTTGCAAGGTACACTTTTTTTTAGGTACCCCGCAAGTGGGAGTAGAGGGGTACCAGAAAGTAGGGCATTTGTGCAATTTTTTGAAAAAGTGAGGCATTTTTGTATTTTTTGACACAAATTAGGGCAGAATTTTTTTTTTTTCCCTTGTTGATGCCATTCACTATACCTATACTCACCTCAATGAATGCGGACACATTAGAGTGTCGTATATTACGAGGTAAGTTATTAAGGTTGCTCATAGTTTAACTAGAACTTCCTTATCGCATCCTAACCCCCCTCTTTTTAATATTGTACCAACTACTTTATACTCTTTGCTCATGAATGAAACGCATTAATTTTGCCTTTGCTAAAAAAAATAACTTGTGTTTGTTATTTTTCTAGAAATTTATGAATGTTCTTGATGTTCTTGATAAAAAGATGAATATATCGTCGAATTCAACGAAGTCAAATCCATCGAAGTTGTATTTAGTAAGATAGGACATAAATACTTAAAGAAACAAATTTGTAAAGCAATTTAAGAAAACAAACTTAAATTACATTGATTGAATGTAAATTGGTACACAGATTTATACATTTCGACTTGTAACTCGTTTCTCTCTAAATGCGGATAGTTTGAGTGTATGTTTTCTGTATGGTTGAACTGTGACCCGTTTTTCCTATGAGAAACTGCTATTTATACTAGAAAACTACCTACACATAGACATTTGAAACTATAACTGCTACGAACGGTCCGAGACACCTCTTCGATTTGAATTTCGAAAGCATCCTTTGATAGTATCCGTTATTTGAACTTTATCTGAAACTAACTTGTTCTTCGACATCTTCGCTCTCTTGTCGAACCGGAATCCTTGTAAAACAAAATCCTGCTAAATCCATATCTTCGACCAAGTAAAAATTAAATTTTCACTAATTATGATGTCGAACATAATAACTTTTCTTCAAAACACAAAGTCAAACTCTATTGAGTGCATTTAATATAGTCTGTCGAAAATGAAAGCTAACAATAGGCGAGTGAGATAGGATTAAGTTTGGCCCAAAATGACACTGAAAAAATGGGTTTCAATCGAATTATCAAAGTCTTGAATCGATTCAATAGTGTAAAATGTGAAATCCATGTTGTCATGAAGATTCAATAGTATAAGAGAATACTTGAATAATATCAAAGAATTCTAGATGAAGACTAAATAAACAATCATAAAAAAAATATTTATTCTTTAAACAATCTTTATAAACAATCATAAAAAGATATTTATTCTTTAAACAATCCTTCAGGATGATAATTTGGAAATAACACAAATATCCATATTTAAGAAGACAAAAAATATTGCTCAAAATCTAAATCAATTTAAAATTGGAACATAAACAATAGACAGTATGAAGCCAAGAAAGCAATATTTTCATAAACTTAATCAAAGAGATGGTCGGTAGGTACTTACAGTGATTATATTAGAAGCAAACATAAGATTATAGCACGTGCAACCACTAGAAATATTTCAGTAATAAGTTTTTCTATAAGTTCTTGTTTTGCTTCCATAAGGTCTCCATCACTCAGATTGTTAGAGATTCATGCTGATAACGTGTTATAAAATAAACTAAAAAGATCAGATTAAAGATGAAGAAGGTGAAATCTTTGTATATTATTCTCTTCAAAATGTGTATCTTTACATCAAAACATGAGTCCTATTTATAGGATACAAATAAGCAAGTGAATGATCACGTACAATCAAAGACCACTAGGACCTACCCGTCTTGACTTCAATCTAGGAACTTCTAGATCTGAGATCCTATCTCACTTCCCTCAATCAACCACATCCCTTGTGATTATCAGATTACAACTCAATTTGATGAAGCTACATTCAAAAACACACTACCTCAGTGCTTCAAAGCTTAGGAGCAGTGGCGGAGCCATTCATGGCACAACTTAATCTTATTTCTATTTTCAAGGCTTATTCTATTAAATAATAAAATAACACTACTTAATAAAATAACGACACACCACATAATCAATTAAATCACATAAATACTAAAAATAGATTCTTAAACTTAATAAAATAATCAAATAAATAAATAGGGTGTTACAGTGCTAGACCTCAGAGTAACCCTATTGTGAACATGACAGGTTGTGTTCATAGCTTCAGCCCAAAAATAATAAGGCAAATGTTTTGCATGCAACATAACTCTGGGTGAATCTTGTAGTGTTTTGTTCTTCCTTTCAACAACACCATTTTGTTGAGGTGTTATAGGGGAAGAAAATTCATGTCTGATTTCTTCACTAGAGCAGAATTCATTGAACTTTGCATTTTCAAACTTTGTCCCATGATCACTTCTGATCCTCATAATGGCACTATCTTTCTCTCTTTGGAGGTTACCTGATGTTCCAACTTTGGATGAGACATCCTTGTTTGTTGACCAATATGACATTCACCACATATGTCACCTTCATCAATTTTGAGTTTAAGAAGTCCTCTGATTGCTTCTACTGAAATGGCCTTTTTCATCCATTTTAGGTTCAAATGGCCATGTTTTTGACGCCACATTTTAACCTCTTCTTTACTCATGAGACAAGTGGGAAAATGAGCTTCTTCCTGAGGTACCCATAGGTAACAATTGTCTTTAGACCTTGTCCCTCTCATATGCACTTTTCCTTTTTCATTAGTAATCTCACACTCAGGCTTGCTAAAATTTATTTTCAATCCTTGATCACACAGCTGACTTATGCTAATCAGGTTGGCAGTTAATCCTTTTACTAACAACACATTGTCAAGTCTTGGTAATCCATTTTTGATCAAATTACCAATACCTAGAATTTTTTCTGTACCTCCATCACCAAAAGTAACATAACTGCTAACATAAGGCTTCACATCTTCAAGAAATTTGTCAACTCCAGTCATGTGTCTTGAGCAACCACTGTCAAAGTGCCAGTCTTCTTTTGATGATACTCTTTGAGAAGTGTGAGCTATCAACCCAACATTATCACACTTGGATATCCATTTCTTCTTGAGATTACTCCTCCTTAGTTCAGTTGATCTTTGCTGAGATTGTTTATGACGACCTACAATTTGGAATAGAATGCTTTATATGACCTCTCCCTCTACGGTAGTGACAAATCCAGGCACGATGTGATTTCATGTTCTTAGAATTATGATGTTCCTTATACTGTTGCAACATCGACTTACTCATGGGAATAGTCATCAGTTGTTACATCTGGGCCTATATGCTCTTCCTCACTATACCACAATCTTCTAGAGCATAGGCATAACTCCTATTTCTTTGTTTCTTGTTTAGAGTTTTATAATAAAAAACAATAGCTTTAGGATTTTCTTTGCTCTGTGTTTCTAGGATTTCCTTCAATACATTGGTCATGTGGTCATTGATGGGATAAAACCGCAAGTGCACGGTCTTATCGAAGTAGTAAAAATAGAGTATCGTTCCGACAGGGAGTTATGAATTCAATCAACTTTAAATAATGATTAGACTTAAGGTTTAGAAGGTAGAAAGGTTTTGGTTTTTTAATTAAAAGTAAATAATAAAAGAAAAGATAAAAGTCTTGGAATTATTGGTTCATCCTAATGACAAGTCCTTCACAAACCAAACTATTAAACTTATAACCTTATGTTAGACCTAATTTCTCAAGACAGTTTCTCTTTTGTTCCTCTAGCAACCAAGCCTATTTCGCTGACTTGATTACTATTAGATTTTGGTTCCTCTAACAACCAAGCCTATTTCGCTGACTTGATCATTATTAGTTCCCTTGAAGATCGAAACTATATGTCTCAAAGATTGTAAAGACTATTTCGCTGCCTTTACAATCTTTGTCTAAATTCACTTGTTCGAATATCAAAGCTCCACTTTCGTTTTATGAATTGATATTTGAGATGATGGATAAACAATTATCAAACCCTCCACTTTCGTTTCCACAGTTTGATAATGGTTGATCCATGTTAAAGCGGTGAATTTGGATAAGGAATTAGGTTTACATAAGATTAAGGTTTAAAGTTTGGTTTGATTAGGATTATGTCATTAGACTTATCCAACAATCCCAAGACAAGAGAAGTCTACTCACTGACGTTCATCGTAGACAAGGAGAAGAAGAGAGAAAGCATAAAGATAAATAACAAGAAAGTAAAATGAACTTTTATTAGAAAGATAATTGTCACATATTGTATTCCAAGAAAAGATGAATATTTGTGATGGATGGCTACTCTATTTATAGCATACATTCGACTTAAAATCTAAGCAATTACATTCGGGCTAAAAATAGAGTAGCTTAAAATCTAAGCAAAAGCAGCAACAGTAGTTATGGAGTGTGGCACGGCCGTGCCAAGCCTAGCACGGGCCGTGCCAAGTTTCTGACTTGAGGGAGATATATTTTTGTCTCCGAATCTTCGTATTTTCGTACCAAATCAGCTCCAAAACCCCTTTCTTTTGCTCCAAGACTCAATCCATCAAATATTCGTTCCTGAAATATAACAATATGCAATTGTAGTAAAATAGTTCAAGAAAGGAAATAATATTAATATAAAATAAACTTAAATCTAATTAAAACTAAACTAAATAACATACTAAAATAGATAATAAATGACTCATCAAACTCCCCCACATTTGAATCTTTGCTTGTCCTCAAGTAAAAGGCATAAACATGGTAGCATAAACAAGATTACTTCATGACAATTTAATTAAAACACATGTCTCCTCAAAGGCTTTAATTTCAAGTGTACACTAATCACAAACTCAAGCATTCTTTGTAATCCTTTTTCAACCCAACAATCAAGTTTCAAGTGAGTGTGTGTGTGTAGTCCAACTCTTTTCTTGCTCCTGTATAAGATAGATATTATGAGGAAACATGTTCTAATCCTTGTACTAAACCAACCAAGAAAAACTCTTTCTTCATTTCATATAAGAGGGATGGGAGTATTTGCAATCTTTTTGATCTTTGCCATTTGCACATTTTTGGAATTTCAACATACTTTATTTAAGAAACAACACCTTCACCTAGGAAGTCGGAGGGCCTACCCCCTTCCCCAATCTAGATTCAGTGGTGCTCCTTAAAACATCATCTTCACGTAGGAAGTCGGAGGGCCTACCCCCTTCCCCAATCTAGATTCAATGATGCTTTTTAAAGTTTTTCAAGATAACATTACCTTCACGTAGGAAGTCGGAGGGCCTACCTCCTTCCCCAATCTAGATTCAATAATGCAACCTTGAAATTATTTTGGCTATTTGGCTTTTTATAATCTCCTTTATACTAACTTATACTACTTTTACTTTGAGAGTTTTTGAAGGTCAACGTACCACTAAAATTAAAACATATTTCCTTAAAATACTTATTCATACACTTACTCAAGGGAAGCAACTTGTGTTTTTCTCATTGGAGAATTGTATTCACTTTGAAGCAAGATGTGGGTATATCAAGAAAACTTAAAATACAAGAGTTCACTTTCATGTACAAGAAATAACCAATTAAGAGGAGACAATAAAAAATTTATGTCATGATATTTTTCAATAAAAAAAAGCTACTTAACCATGCCTCTCACAAAAAACAGAACAAAAGAATAAAGTTCAAGGGAGTTTGGAAACACTACGACTAAAGACACTTTATTAGGCTCCCCCCACACTTAGGAGAAGCATTGTCCTCAATGATTTAAAAGAAGAAGAAGAAGAAAAAGAAGAAGATGATGAAGAAAGAAGAGAAGTAGAGGAAGAGGAGAGCTCACAATTTTATTGAAGTCCATAAGGTAGACCTTGGAGGTGGTGTTCCATCATGTATCGGAACATTTGATTGTTTTATTCATTTATTTGAGTGCCCCTTAGGACATCGTTTCTTAGCCCGATCATTTCAACACCTTGTCTTTATTGCTCGGTGCATGTTCTTTGAACTTTGGTTTGCATCCATGCCCACCGTTCATCATTATAGTTTCCACCGGCTTCTTGTTAATGGTGCAAGTTTGCACCTACCTCCTCTTCATCACCACCATCATCACCATCATTGTGTACCTGTGGGTTAGTGTCAACATAAAAGTTTTCTACCACCTTCGGATTAGTAATATCTGAATTAGGTAGAATAATCAAGAAATTAGAATTATTGACTCTCCACTCATGTTGGGAATTGTGAGAAGGGCCATGGATTCTAAAAAAAAAAAAAACATGGTAGTGAGGGTTTCTAAGTATAGGTAGTAGTTACCCTCAATCCTATTTATCCCTTTGTTCACATTTACCTCAAAATTTCTAAGAAATGAAAGTGATGATTCCACCTACCACTATATCACCTTTATATCCGGTTTCTTTCTAGCAATTGAAACAAGATAATAAATCAAATAATAGCAAATGTTAACATGGTGGTTATAAAGTATAGCCTACAACATAAACAGCTCAATAGTCCTCATCATTCCTACCTTTTTTCTACCCCATATGGTGCAAGCAATAACCGTGTGAAGGTACCTAAGCACAAGGTTGTGAATTTATTCAATAGCCTAATCACATGTTTATCTATTTCTAGTCTATCCATAGCATTAACATCAAGGTACCTGCAAGGAGAGATAGTTCTAGAGATTAGAGATTTATACCTATTTCTTTGCTCGGAATCCTTGAATTGGATCCCATGATTGCGGGTTGTTGATTGCTTCTTGCTTGCACCTCTCTTCCAGAGGCTTCAATATCCTCACCTCTCCTTTTTTTTTTTTCTTTTTTTTTTTGCTGATGGGTTGGCACGGGCCGTGCCAACTTTCTGGAAAAAGAGGGAAGATTTTTATTTTTATTTTTTTTTCTGGTCAATGGCTTCAAATTTTTTTTCACTTTTTCGCATCATATTTGGACAAATACCTACAAAACAAATTAAAACAACAAAACAAACAAAATAAAAGCAATAAAACTCATGGGTTGCCTTCCTTCGAAGCGCTCTTTTAGAGTCATTAGCTTGACGATTAGAAGGTTTCTCTACCCAATACCCAATCTTTCCCAAAGGGATAGTGGCATCAACCTGAGATTCTCTCCCAAATCACACATATTTTTTTCAATGGTTTCACTCTCAATCACACAAGGGGTGGAAAAACTCTCAATCACTATGAATTTAGGCTTAGCAAGCCTTTGTGGGACATGGATTTTGAGTTTATAAGGTGGTGAAACTATTGGCTTATCACTCTCTCCTATGACTTTCTCAGCTTGTTGCTTTTCACTCTCTATCTCACCCTCAATTGTCTTAGTTTTCATAATGGTGTCCTCTAACTGCTTACCGTCCCTAAGTTGAATAGCATTTACAAGACCTTTGGGATTGGCTTCAGTTTGACTTGGAAAGACTTCGGGGGTTTGAGAGGAAGTAGCTACTTTTTGGGCTACTTGAGAGATTTGAGTTTCTAGCATTCTAGTGTGAGTAGCAATGGAGTCCACTTTAGATGTAAGCTTGACAAAAGAGTCATTCAAAGATCCAGTTTGATTTTTAAGTTCTTGAAATTGCTTGGTTTGCTCCATAGCATGTTTTTCGAGTAAAATTTCCAAGCTGGATTTCTGAGGGACTCTTTCGTTGTTTGCATAAATGGATGGTGTTGTTTGTTGTCCAAAGGTATAAAATTTTTGCTCTCCCGAGCAAAAATTTTATACCTTTGGACAGCACTACCTAGTTGGCATTCAACATCAGTATGGTCAAGTATTCCACAAAATTCACAAGGTGGTGAAACAAGAGCAGGTGTGACGACACTTACAGTTAATTTATCAAATTTTTGAAGAAGGGTGCCCACCTTAGCAGATAGATGATCAAGGGTAGAAACCTGACATATACCTTCCTCTTTTTTAGAGGGTGGAGGAGTACCTTCAGTGATAACTCTCTTACTTTTCCACTGATAGTGGTTGTATGTCATGTTCTCGATCAAATCATAGGCTCCTGTGTAAGTTTTATTCATCAAAGCTCCACCTGCAGCTGCATCAACATTCATTTTTGTGGAAAACTTTATATATATATAGAGAGAGAGAGACATGATGTTGAATAACTTGATGTGATTCAACTTAGAAAGACAAGTCCTTCACGTTTAGTTTCTAGCAATCACACAAGTTACCTCTATAACTTGATGAGTCATTTATTATCTATTTTAATATGTTATTTAGTTTAGTTTTAATTAGATTTAAGTTTATTTTATATTAATATTATTTCCTTTCTTGAACTATTTTACTACAATTGCATATTGTTATATTCCAGGAACGAATATTTGATGGATTGAGTCTTGGAGCAAAAGAAAGGGGTTTTGGAGCTGATTTGGTACGAAAATATGAAGATTCGGAGACAAAAATATATCTCCCTCAAGTCAGAAACTTGGCACGGCCCGTGCTAGGCTTGGCACGGCCGTGCCACACTCCATAACTACTCTTGCTGCTTTTGCTTAGATTTTAAGCTACTCTATTTTTAGCCCGAATGTAATTGCTTAGATTTTAAGTCGAATGTATGCTATAAATAGAGTAGCCATCCATCACAAATAATCATCTTTTCTGGGAATACAATATGTGACAATTGTCTTTCTAATAAAAGTTCATTTTACTTTCTTGTTATTTATCTTTATGCTTTCTCTCTTCTTCTCCTTGTGTACGATGAACGTCAGTGAGTAGACTTCTCTTGTCTTGGGATTGTTGGATAAGTCTAATGACATAATCCTAATCAAACCAAGCTTTAAACCTTAATCTTATGTAACCCTAATTCCTTATCTAAATTCACCGCTTTAACATGGATCAACCATTATCAAACTGTGGAAACGAAAGTGGAGGGTTTGATAATTGTTTATCCATCATCTCAAATATCAATTCATAAAACGAAAGTGGAGCTTTGATATTCGAACAAGTGAATTTAGACAAGGATTGTAAAGGGAGCAAAATAGTCTTTGCAATCTTTGAGACATATAGTTTCGATCTTCAAGGGAACTAATAACAATCAAGTCAGCGAAATAGGCTTGGTTGTTAGAGGAACCAAAATCTAATATTAATCAAGTCAGCGAAATAGGCTTGGTTGCTAGAGGAACAAAAGAGAAACTGTCTTGAGAAATTAGGTCTAACATAAAGTTATAAGTTTAATAGTTTGGTTTGAGAAGGACTTGTCGTTAGGATGAACCAATAATCCCAAGGCTTTTATCTTTTATTATTATTTTCTTTTAAATATATAAAAATACAACTCTCTACTTTCTATACTTTAATTCTAATCATTGTTAAAAGATAATTGAATTCATAACTCCCTGTCGGAATGATACTCTTATTTTACTACTTCGATAGGACCGTGCACTTGCGGTTTTATCCCATCAAGTTTTTGGCGCAGCTGCCGGGGAGTTATTGTAATTTGATTAACTTTTCAATAGTGTTTAGTCTAAAATAAAAAAATAAAATAAAAAAAATTATTTAAGTAAATAAAATATATATATATATAAAAAATATATTTTATTTCTTTTTCTTATCTTTTTTATTTTTTATATTTATCTCTCTCTCTCTCTCTAAAAAAACATATATAAAAAATAAAAATATATATATATATATATTTATATATATAAAATCTCTCTCTCTCTCTATAAATAAAAATATATATATATAAAAAAAATATATATATATATATATAAAATCTCTCTCTCTCTCTCTATAGATAAAAAAATAAATATATATACATATTTATATATAAAATCTATCTCTCTCCCTTTCTCCTTATTTTATTTTATTTTATTTTATTTTTATTATTATTTTTTATTTTCTATCTTTAACCGCTTTGATTTCAGGGATGGCTCAAAGAAACACATAGTAATAACGATATGGCTAAGAAACGTGCTCTCAAAGAGTATGCAATCACATCTTCAGATGAGCCGTGCGATGCTATTGTGTACCCAACGGTTGAGGATATTAAATTTGAAATAAAGCCTGCACTTATTTACCTGGTGCAGCAAAATCAATTTTTCGGATCACCCACTGAGGATCCGAATCTTCATGTTTCAATTTTTTTAAGACTCAGTGGAACTTTGAAGGCAAACCAAGAGGCCGTAAGGCTGCACCTCTTTCCTTTCTCTTTGAGGGATAGAGCTCGTGCTTGGTTTCATTCATTGAAAATTGGTTCTATAATTTCATGGGACCAAATGAGGAAGGCATTCCTTTCCCAATTTTCTCCCCATAGTAAAACTGCTCAATTAAGGAGTCAAATCACACAATTCACTCAAAAAGATGGTGAATCTCTTTACAATGCGTGGGAGCGTTTCAAAGAAATGCTTAGGCTTTGCCCCCATCATGGTTTTGAGAATTGGCTTATTATCCACACTTTTTATAATGGTCTTTTGTTTTCCACAAAAATGAATGTTGATGCAGCTGCAGGTGGAGCTTTAATGAATAAAACTTTCACAGGAGCATATGATTTGATCGAGGACATGGCACAAAACCACTATCAGTGGACAAGTGAGAGAGTTATCGCTGATGGTACTCCTCCACCCTCTAAAAAAGAGGCAGGTATGTACCATGTTTCTACCCTTGATCATCTATCTACTAAGGTGGACACACTTTTTCAAAAATTTGATAAATTAACTGTAAGTGTCGTCACACCTGCTCTTGTTTCACCACCTTGTGAATTTTGTGGAATACTTGACCATACTGGTGTTGAATGCCAGCTAGGTAGTGTTGCTAAAAGTCACGAGCAAAAATTTTATACCTTTGGACAACAAACAACACCACCCGTTTATGCAAACAACGAAAGAGTCCCTCAGAAATCCAGCTTGGAAATTTTACTAGAAAAACATGCTATGGAGCAATCAAAGCAATTTCAAGAACTTAAAAATCAAACTGGATCTTTGAATGACTCTTTTGTCAAGCTTACATCTAAAGTGGACTCCATTGCTACTCACACTAGAATGCTAGAAACTCAAATCTCTCAAGTAGCCCAAAAAGTAGCTACTTCCTCTCAAACCCCCGAAGTCTTTCCAGGTCAAACTGAAGCCAATCCCAAAGACCTTATAAATGCTATTCAACTTAGGGACGGTAAGCAGTTAGAGGACCCCATTATGAAAACTAAGACAATTGAGGGTGTGATAGAGAGTGAAAAGCAACAAGGTGAGAAAGTCATAGGAGAGAGTGATAAGCCAATCGTTTCACCACCTTATAAACCCAAAATCCATGTCCCACAAAGGCTTGTTAAGCCTAACTTCATAGTGATTGAGAGTTTTTCCACCCCTTTTGTGATTGAGAGTGAAACCATTGAAAAAACTATGTGTGATTTGGGAGAGAATCTCAGGTTGATGCCACTATCCCTTTGGGAAAGATTGGGTATTGGGTAGAGAAACCTTCTAATCGTCAAGCTAATGACTCTAAAAGAGCGCTTCGTGGGAGGCAACCCATGAGTTTTATTGCTTTTATTTTGTTTGTTTTGTAGGTATTTGTCCAAATATGATGCGAAAAAAAAAAATCTTCCCTCTTTTTCCAGAAAGTTGGCACGGCCGTGCCAACCCATCAGCAAAAAAAAAAAAAAAAAAAAAAAATTTATTTTTTTATTTTTTTATTTTTTCTTTCCGTATCCAAATCAAATAACATCTATAATCCTTCTTCCATAATTCTCTCCAAACTTCACCAACATTCATCCACCCACAATCAAACCAAGCTAAGGTCAATGGCATCAAAAAGGAAAGGTGAGGATATTGAAGCCTCCGGAAGAGGTGCAAGCAAGAAGCAATCAACAGCCCGCAATCATGGGATCCAATTCAAGGATTCCGAGCAAAGAAATAGGTATAATTCTCTAATCTCTAGAACTATCTCTCCTTGCAGGTACCCTGATGTTAATGCTTTGGATAGACTAGAAATAGATGAACATGTGATTAGGCTGTTGAATAAATTCACAACCCTGTGCTTAGGTACCTTCACACGGTTATTGCTTGCACCATATGGGGTAGAAAAAAAGGTAGAAATGATGAGGACTATTGAGCTGTTTATGTTGTAGGCTATACTTTATAACCACCATGTTAACATTTGCTATTATTTGATTTATTATCTTGTTTCAATTGCTAGAAAGAAACCGGATATAAAGGTGATATAGTGGTAGGTGGAATCATCACTTTCATTTGTTAGAAAATTTGAGGTAAATGTGAACAAAGGGATAAATAGGATTGAGGGAAACTACTATCTATACTTAGAAACCCTCACTAGCATGTTTTTTTTTTAGAATCCATGGCCCTTCTCACAATTCCCAATATGAGTGGTGAGTCAATAATGCTAATTTCTTGATTATTCTACCTAATTCAGATATTACTAATCCGAAGGTGGTAGAAAACTTTTATGTTGGCACTAACCCACAGGTACACAATGATGGTGATGATGGTGGTCATGAAGAGGAGGTAGGTGCAAATTTGCACCATTAACAAGAAGCCGGTGGAAACTATAATAATGAACGGTGGGCATCGATGCAAACCAAAGTTCAAAGAACATGAACCGAGCAATAAAGACAAGGTGTTGAAATGACCGGGCTAAGAAACGATGTCCTAAGGGGCACTCAAATAAATGAATAAAACAATCAAATGTTCCGATACATGATGCAACACCTTCACCTCCAAGGTCTACCTTATGGACTTCAATAAAATTGTGAGCTCTCATCTTCCTCTACTCTTCTCTACTTCTCTTCTTTCTTCATCATCTTCTTCTTTTTCTTCTTCTTCTTTTAAATCATTGAGGACAATGCTTCTCTTAAGTGTGGGGGGAGCCTAATAAAGTGTCTTTAGTCGTAGTGTTTCCAAACTCCCTTGAACTTTATTCTTTTGTTCTGTTTTTTGTGAGAGGCATGGTTAAGTAGCTTGTTTTTATTGAAAACTATCATGACATAAATTTTTTATTGTCTCCTCTTAATTGGTTATTTCTTGTACATGAAAGTGAACTCTTGTATTTTAAGTTTTCTTGATATACCCACATCTTGCTTCAAAGTGAATACAATTCTCCAATGAGAAAAACACAAGTTGCTTCCCTTGAGTAAGTGTATGAATAGGTATTTTAAGGAAATATTTTTTAATTTTAGTGGTACGTTGACCTTGAAAAACTGTCAAAGTAAAAGTAGTATAAGTTAGTATAAAGGAGATTATAAAAAGCCAAATAGCCAAAATAATTTCAAGGTTGCATTATTGAATCTAGATTGGGGAAGGAGGTAGGCCCTCCGACTTCCTACGTGAAGGTAATGTTATCTTGAAAAACTTTAAAAAACATCATTGAATCTAGATTGGGGAAGGGGGTAGGCCCTCCGACTTCCTACGTGAAGATGATGTTTTAAGGAGCACCACTGAATCTAGATTGGGGGGGGGGGGGGGGGGTAGGCCCTCCGACTCCCTACGTGAAGGTGTTGTTTCTGAAATAAAGTATGTTGAAATTCCAAAAATGTGCAAATGGCAAAGATCAAAAAGATTGCAAATACTCTCATCTCTCTTATATGAAATGAAGAAAGAGTTTTTCTTGGTTGGTTTAGTACTAGGATTAGAACATGTTTCCTCATAATTTCTATCTTATACAGGAGCAAGAAAAGGGTTGGACTACACACACACATAAAGTCTTGGGTGGTGTTGTTTGTTGTCCAAAGGTATAAAATTTCTCCTGTTCTCGATCAAATTGATTTTGCTGCACTAGGTAAATAAGTGCAGGCTTTATTTCAAATTTAATATCCTCAACCGTTGGGTACACAATAGTATCGTACGGCTCATCTGAAAATGTGATTGCATACTCTTTGAGAGCACGTTTCTCAGCCATATCGTTATTACTGTGTGTTTCTTTGAGCCATCCCTGAAATCAAAGCGGTTAAAGATAAAAAATAAAAAATAATAATAAAAATAAAATAAAATAAAATAAGGAGAAAGGGAGAGAGGTAGATTTTATATATAAATATGTATATATATATATATATATATATATATATATATATTTTATATATAGAGAGAGAGAGAGATTTTATATATAAATATATATATATATATTTTTGTTTTTTATATATTTGTTTTTTTTAGAGAGAGAGAGAGAGAGATAAATATAAAAAATAAAAAAGATAAGAAAAAGAAATAAAATATATATTTTTTTTTTATATATATATATATATATATATATATTTTATTTACTTAAATAAATTTTTTATTTTTTTTTAGACTAAACACTATTGAAAAGTTAATCAAATTACAATAACTCCCCGGCAGCGGCGCCAAAAACTTGATGGGATAAAACCGCAAGTGCACGATCTTATCGAAGTAGTAAAAATAGAGTATCGTTCCGACAGGGAGTTATGAATTCAATCAACTTTAAATAATGATTAGACTTAAGGTTTAGAAGGTAGAAAGGTTTTGGTTTTTTAATTAAAACTAAATAATAAAAGAAAAGATAAAAGTCTTGGAATTATTGGTTCTTCCTAATGACAAGTCCTTCACAAACCAAACTATTAAACTTATAACCTTATGTTAGACCTAATTTCTCAAGACAGTTTCTCTTTTGTTCCTCTAGCAACCAAGCCTATTTCGCTGACTTGATTACTATTAGATTTTGGTTCCTCTAACAACCAAGCCTATTTCGCTGACTTGATCATTATTAGTTCCCTTGAAGATCGAAACTATATGTCTCAAAGATTGTAAAGACTATTTCGCTGTCTTTACAATCTTTGTCTAAATTCACTTGTTCGAATATCAAAGCTCCACTTTCGTTTTATGAATTGATATTTGAGATGATGGATAAACAATTATCAAACCCTCCACTTTCGTTTCCACAGTTTGATAATGGTTGATCCATGTTAAAGCGGTGAATTTGGATAAGGAATTAGGGTTACATAAGATTAAGGTTTAAAGCTTGGTTTGATTAGGATTATGTCATTAGACTTATCCAACAATCCCAAGACAAGAAAAGTCTACTCACTGACGTTCATCGTAGACAAGGAGAAGAAGAGAGAAAGCATAAAGATAAATAACAAGAAAGGGAGAGTATACTCCTTTTTCTCTTTCTTTTTTTGTGCTTTATATCCCTTTCTCCTTCTTATTGTTGTTTCTAACCTCAAAAACTTTAAAACCGAACCTTAAAGCTCTAGATCTAAGTGACACGAAATTATACCTTTTCTTTCTCTTCGATCTGCGACGCGGTGCTTATAATCCTGGTCCGTTTTCGTGAAGCTTGCTTCTCGCATCCGATATGCTTCTCTCTGTCTTTCTCTTTCTCTATTCTTTTCCTTTTTTGATTCTTTCCTATATTAAAACAAGACAAATAGAAAAACAATATAAAGTTCTAGATCTAACTACCTTTCATAGTGGATTTGTTTGGTTTGAGGTTCTGGACGTGTTGGATTTGGTTTGGAACGATGGTGTATTGGTTGTTTGATGATTATCACGGCTGTGTGTTGTGTTGTTAGTGAGTCATGCATCCGAATTGTATTGCATTGGCTGTTTTTCTTTTGTGCAGATTTTGGGAAAGTTGTGTTTTAATTTGGGTTGTGAAAATTGATTGTGAACTGTGGTTCATGAATTTGTGCGTTGGATTTTTGGCCGATTTTTGGTTCTCTTTCTATGAATTTCGGCCCCCTGATTGTGTGTGCAAGTTGTTATTTATAGTGTGGAATTTGGGACTTTAGGGTTTGTTGAAGAGTGCAGAAAAACTGGCTTGGATTGGGATGAGAGGAGCGTGTTTCTGCTCCTGAAGAATTGCTTGCAGATTGGCGTGTGACGATGGATCAGTACCTCTTTCGTTGGACTTATCATTGGACAAAAAATAATAAAATGAAATAAAAACAAGATAAAGACTAACAATAAAAAGATTTTTAAAAGCAAAATTAAAGTTAATTAAAGTTAATTTAAAAATAAAAGATGGAAATAAAAATAAAGAGAGAAGAGGCCCGACTCGGATTCAAAAAGGAGGTATTTTAAAATACCTCTTTGTCGATTTTTTCATTGAAAAGTCAGGGACTGATCAGGGTCAAATGACATGTGTTAGTGGGACCTTAGGTCAAAAATTGGGGTATGACACTACTAGTCAAAATAGTAACATGTTTAGCAGATTCACTTTCAACTTCCTTTTCAGAGTCATCATCATCAGACCAAGAAACAAACAAACTTTTCTTTTGTCCTTTGAGAAATGTGGCACATTTTGTTCTGATGTGACCATATCCTTCACATTCATGATATTGGACCCCCTTTGATTGAGTGCTCTTTTCATCAGTTCTTACATTCTTGACATTTCTAGGTTCTGATGTTGGACCTGATGTTCTGAACATTTGACCTAGGTCTTCTGTCAACTTGTTTCAAGATTCTCCTGAACTGTTTTCCTAGAAGCACAATATTTTCTGACAAGCTTTCATCATCCTCATGATTTCCTTGTGTTTCTTCAGCGTCAACATTTGAAAAACTACAATGCCTTTGCCTTTCTTATCAGTTTTGGTATTGACATTTAATTCAAAGTTTTGAAGTGATCCTATAAGTTCATCAACCTTCAGACTTGAGATGTCCTGAGCTTCTTCAATGGCAGTAACCTTCATGTCAAATCTCTTAGGTAGAGATCTGAGAATTTTTCTAACAAGCTTTTCATCATAAATTTTCTCTTCAAGAGATTCAGATGTATTATGAATATCAAGAATATTCAAGTGATAATCATGTATGCTCTTATCTTCCATCATTTTCAAATTCTCAAATTTTGAGGTAAGAAGTTGAAGTCTTGCACTTTTTACCTTAGATGTACCTTCCTGAGCAGATTTGAGAATATCCCAACATCCTTGGCCATAGTGCATTGCTTGATCAATCTGAACATATTCTTGTCAACCCCATTGAATAACACATTCAATGCTTTGGAGTTACCAAGAGCTAACTCATCTTCAGTAGTAGAACATTCTTCTTCTGGTTTCAGAATAGTTGTCCTGATCCCATCTGCATCAAGTAGCACAACAACCCTTTAGAACTGCCTTCCATGTCTTGCTATCTATGAATTTAAGGAAAGCACTCATACATGATTTCCAATAATCATAGTTGGTGCCATCCAACAGAGGTGGCATGTTCACAAATCCTCCTTCCTTGTCCATAACCCTAGAAAATAACATCCCTGGATCATACCCTAAAACAGGCAGGGTGTCTCCTCTGATACCAATTGAAATTCTAGCACGTTAGTTTTTGATGTTCTAAGCGATGTTCCAACACCAGACGTACAAAAGCGAATGTTGAACTTAATGTTTAAACATCGTAAAGACTAACACAATAATACGTAAAAGCAAAAGACAAGAAAAATAAAAGGCACAGGAGAATTGTTAACCCAGTTCGGTGACAAATACACTTACTCTTGGGGCTACCAAGTCAGAAAGGAAATCCACTAGTGTAGTCCTTATACTAACTTCTCACCAAACTCCTTGTTTACAACTCTAGACCTAGGACCTATCCGTCTTGACTTCAACCGAGGAACTCCTAGATCTGAGATCTCATCTCACTTCCCTCAATCAACCATAACCCCTGTGATTATCAGATTACAACTCAATTTGACGAAGTTACATTCAAAAACACACTACCTCTGTGCTTCAAAGCTCAGGAGTAGCAACAACTTACAACTCAATAAAACAGTCATATGCTTGCATCAACATGATACAAGAAAGGCTCACAAATAACAAACTAAAACACAGTTCTGATCATGTATCCATACGATACAAGAAAAGGCTCATAATTAACGAAGACTCAAAACCCTAAAAACACTATTCTTTAGAATGACGGCTTGAATGAATAATTAGGTCTTCTAGTCTTGTATATATACTGAAGCAGGACGGGCTTGATAAGCTTGTTGGGCTTCAGAATAACTGTAGATCCTTCAGCTGATCCACGTTACAAATATAACACTTCCTAAAAAGTAGGAACATCTTTAGGAACCGCCGCAAACAACACCAAGTAATCCTAAAATATAATCTATACTTTAGAAACAAATCACCCAGAATATTCTGGACAAAAATACGATATTTGGTGAACAAGAGATAAGACGTTATTTTCTTAAAAAGATAAAGTGCGTGGAAACCAAGTCACAAAACCAGGGCACACTCTACCGTGTCAGGCTGTTGGAACATTATATCCAACACCTTACAAGATGACAGGATATGTTGGAACAACATTTCCAACATCAAACAAGAGTATTTGTTTTAGCAATAATGAAGCCAATACACCAAATATCCAACAAATTCATTCACCAATGAATGTTAAAAGAATTTGGAAGATCAAGAATGGACATCCACCAACATTATTATTCATAACAAAAATATTATTATAAGCGGTTAACAAGATTAAAATCGAAATCTTTCATTTATATGTATTAGTTTTCAAATGGTATTTGCCATAGTCTACATGCTTAAGAAAAAACATGTTTCATTTTTCTATCTTCTTGCAATATTTCAAATTTATAAACGGTGCCTACTAGTAATTAAGCACGTAAGATAGCAAATCTGACATTTGTTTTTTGATGGGAGATAACAAATCTGAAAGTAACAGATAACAAATCTGATAATAACAACTAATGAAAGTAGGTTTTCATTTTACAGGATGCATACGTTATAAATAGCACATGTTTTGTCCACATCAAAAGAAAATAGTACATGTTTAAATTTATTGGCTAAGCACTATTCCATGGTTACCAGCCTTACGAACATTTATTTGCAGTTGGTCCTATGTTCAGCTATTTAAAGCATTTGTACCAAATA
The DNA here is from genome assembly GCF_003473485.1 of Medicago truncatula. Taxonomy (NCBI): domain Eukaryota; kingdom Viridiplantae; phylum Streptophyta; class Magnoliopsida; order Fabales; family Fabaceae; genus Medicago; species Medicago truncatula. The sequence continues at coordinate 12,054,961 of NC_053044.1, read as the reverse complement.
TATTTCAATACTATAAGAGCACCATATTGACATGGCTTTTGATGGGATAGATATCCATATTGACATGCAGAATGCCGTCCTTCACATATATCTTGGTAGACACCATAGTCTATGTCAGTGTTTTAACTAATTGTCGTTTTCATTTACAGTTGTTGATTATTTTTTGAGGACCCAAAAAAAAAATTCAAAAAATGATGAGAACCACTCAATTATATGTGTACCTTTCAAATTTATTCAAAAATAAAAATAAAAATTATATTTGTACCTCAAATAGATTCAACACGTCAAAGTACAACAAAACAACAAGCTAAGAAAACGACTTTAAATATTGAGTAATCCATACAAGTTGGATTACAACAACAAGAATTAAAATCTAAAATATAAGTCGGGTTTCAAGCCTTCAACAACCATTAAGATTCAAGATTGATGCTATCAAGCAAATGATCAGGAGACTATTATTTGATGAAAAAAACATGTGAATTTCGCACATTCAAAATGACCCAAATAGATGACAATCAAATCACCCGAAGATAACCACGAATATTCTTCGTAAACAGATGAGATCCACCATATTGCATAGTGTTCTGGATCGGTCAGAACACTAATCCCACGCTGACACATGGCCTAAGCCTCCGTGTCTGAAGCAGCACCCCAACTTTGATATGCCGTATGACGTACAAGTGTTTCTCCACGCAAGGATCACGCTACACGTGTCCTCTAACCGTTGCTAATGACATGCTGCAAAACCCGGATGCGATTATTCCCAATGCGGCTCTATATAATGGTGACATTGTTTCACACTCAAATTATGATTCACTTTTCACAACACTTTCTACACACTCTTTCTCAATTGCATTACTGATTTGAGCGTTAGAGTGCTAACGTGCCTACATGCACCTTTCCTTCCACCGTGAAGACTCATCGCCACCGTAATAGAGTACTTTTCGCCACTTTTGCCTCTCATCCATCCTCACTGGACAGATCATTTGGCGCTAGAAAGAGGGGATCGTTCTCTAACCTCCACAGTCTAACGATCCTCCACTGTAACCGTTTTCTATTATGCGCTCCTCGGCCGTAACCGTTTTCAGTTACGCATTCCTCCACCGTAACGATTGACAATTAATGTTCCATTCTTTGAAGTAATGGCTGGAACTCATAGGAGAACTACCACAAGTCGCTCCTCCACCGCACAAAGATCTCGTCCTACGCTTCAAATCCTCCAAGATCGAATTGTTATGATTCTATAACCTGTGAATCCAAAAGGAAATAACAACAATGCCAACCTCGTTGCTCTGATCGACGCTCATCCTTCTGCAGCGATGAACGTAAAGCTCCTTCCTCCACCTCCTCCGCACATGGAAGATGTTCCTCTCCCTCCACCACTTCTTTTGGTTCCTCCGCCACAGGAGACAAACGAAATCTTGACGAATTTAGTGAACTTGCATCAACAACAAAATAATAGGCTTGAACACATGGAAAAGAATCAAGAGAATATTCAGCGGAACAAGCATCATGAGACATTGGATGCGGTAGACAACACCGCCTATATTCCTGCGAACCATCGAAAAGGTGGCAAGAAGCCTCCCAATGACTCGAACAAAGGAAGTAGCAGTCAATCTCCTCGCCATTCTCGTCGCGGTAAACCCTTCGACCGCCACGGAGGTAAAAACTCTCCTCCGCGGCAAAGTCATCAAAAGAAGGAGGATTACTCTCTGGAGTGCCATTACAAGAACTACCGCAAAGGTCCTTTCACAAGGAAGGTAGCAGAATATTTTATCCCCCACGTTTTTGTAAAACATCCCAACATAGAGACTTAAGACGACACCACGGATCCGGACGAACAAATGGAACACATAGATAACATCCTCGATTACAACCAGGCGCAAGGTATGGTGAAATGAAAACTGATCGTTTTAACGCTTAAAGGCCCCACTATGACCTGGTTCAAAGGGCTGGAGGATAATTCTATCAACTCTTGGAAAGAACAGTATGACAAATTTGCTTACCACTTTACTGCGAGACGAAAGCAACTAAAAACCATGGATGTGTTGAATGGCATCGTTCAAGACACGAAAGAAACCCTAAAGGAGTACGTCGAGCGGGTGTGGAAGTCCATGACGTCCAAGATATCTTGAAGTGTGTCATTTTCGACATTAACCTCTATGCGATTACAAATTCAAAGAGGAGCTGGGGCGTCCAGCCATACATTAACTACAAAGAGAAGAGGATTGTGGAAGAGGCACTCAAAAGAAAACAGTCAGGCAAAAGAGGCGACGAAAAACGGCGCAGCGACAACGACAATACGAAAAATCAACGTTCTCGTTTCACAGACTACACTCCCCAAAACCCATCGAGAGAAACTATCCTCCGAGAATGCCTCAACACAGAGTTTAAAGAAGTGGGCATCAAGGCGCCCCAGTTGCTGAGACAAACCAAGATAACCGACAGGACAAAGTATTGTCTCTACGATCAAATTCGCGACCACGATACATAGGATTGTAACCAGATTTAATACACGATCGAAGAATTAATAAAGAGAAGGAAGCTGGACCTCTTAACTGAAAAATGATTGTAAAGAGACGCAGGGCGCCGCAAGGCCTCCCAACGGAAGTCCCTAAAGTAGAAACGGGAAGAGTTCCCTCCATGGAAGGTCCGGAAAACTAGCGAAGGGGAAAGAACGAATGGCGAGAACGATAGTGAAGACAAGGGGAAGGGAGATCGAATCTTCTTCAGAGCAATATTAGGCGAATTCGCCACTTGAACCAACAATTTGAAGGGGACAGTCAAATGAAAGATAGCCGAGCGAATGACGATACAAGAAGCAGCGCCAATCTCAAAAGTATCAAAGAAAAGACCATTATTGGGATTCGCCGATAGCTAGAAAATATATGGAATTCCTACCGAATACCTGCCGCTCGTCATCATCGTGGGCGTCCATGGCCACAATGTCGCTAAATGTTTGGTGGATGAAGGAAGTTCTGTGGACATCCTATACCAAGAAGCCTTTGAGACGTTGTGCATGAGGAAAGAAGACTTGGAATCCTACAACGGCACTGAACTTCACGGCTTCAACGAGACGAGCGCACATCCGTAGGGATATGTCAAATTGGGTGTAACCATTGGGAAGGGGGTGGTCGAACAGACGGTGGAAGCATCCTTCCTAGTAATTGCAGTCATATATGTCTACAACTGCATACTAGGGTGCCCAACCCTGGAGGCACTCGAGGTTGTCTGGAACGCCCTATTTTATTTATTTAATTATTTTATTGAGTTTAAAGTCCTTTAGAGTAATTTGTTTAATTTATTGTGATGTGTGTTATTTTGTGTTATATGTTGGTGTTTTTAGTAGCATATTATACTATATTATATTATATTATATTTGTTATTTGGTGTAGAAATATATATGTTCTGTGGTGTAGAAATATATTTGTTATTTGGTGTAGAAATATATATGTTATCTGGTGTAGAAATATATTTGTTATTTGATGTAGAAATATATATGTTATCTGGTGTAGAAATATATTTGTTTTTTTTTTTTTTTTGAGCAAATATTTGTTATTTGTTATAGAAATATTATATATATATATATATATTAAAATAGAATAATGAGACTTTGGGGGTAGATTTGGAAATAAGAGAAAATAAGTAGGTTAAGGATTTATATAAAAGGGAGAGTTAGAATTAGAAAATAAGGATTATGTGAAACTGTTTTTGGGAGAAAAGGGAGAAAAGTGAGAAGTCAGAGAAAGAGAACAAGAACAAACTTTAGAGTCCAGAATCATCTAATATAAGGTAAGGGTGGGACTAGCTTTCTCTAATAATGGTTGTATAATTCTGTAAAAGGGTTTAACCTTTGTAGTTGTTGTTAGTTTTGATGTTATAGTGATTAGGGTTAGATTGAATTTAATCGTTGAAAGAGTAGGGTAAACCATTGAATTAACGTAAGGATGAGACTAGCTCTCTCTAATAATGGGTTGTATGGTCATATGGGTAGTGAAGGGTTTGTGTTTTTCTTCCTTGTTTTCATGTTTTTTTGATGAATTCATGTTAAATTTGTGCTCTAATTTGCTGCCGTGATTTTTGGGTATATTATTGTCTATGGCTTTATTATTTAAATGCGCTAAATTCGTGGTTAATTCATGGTTATGATTAAATTATTAAATTCAAATATGATTTTATCATACTTATATGCATGTTTGATTAAATTTGATTTGGTACTGTGATGATATGAATACGAATCGTACGTGTCTGTTCGTTTTACAAGCTTATTGAATAGGCAAATTAATATATGGTTTTATGTGTGTCTGCTATCATTTTGACAGTATGTCTTTATAAATTTATATTTTAATGACTAATATATTGTTTTGTAATCCCTAATTTTATTTTTAATTTTACTTCCGGTCCCTAAGTTCCGATATGACACAAGATTAAGTTTTGTCTGCTTGTAATTTAATTCATTCAATTGTTGATTTTGTCATGATATTATTTTGGAATTAGCATAAAGTAGATTTTATAATATATGGAATCATGTCATAGATGCCCTTTAAAACTAGGATATCATAAGAGTGAATTAGTTAGAAAATGTTTCAATAGTGTTATCATTATTTGGTTTCGGATTCTCACATGCCTAAAGTATCTATGATTTATTTCATCAGCCTTTATGATAAATTGTTTTAGGTGTCAAGTTTAAAACTATATAAAATCGATAGTTATAATAATAAGTTACTATTACTTTTGAAATGATAGGTTCATGGTTGATGAATTATTATATGAATGTATATGTTGACGAATATGATGTTATATGATGTTGTTCATGATTGATGAATTATTGTATGAATAACTTTGATTGATGAATTATGATATTATGATGCAAAGTCGTTGTTGTTGTTGTTGCCGCTGTTGTTGTCAAAGTCGCTAAGTTGTAAGTTGTTGTTCTAAGTTGTTGAAGTCGTATAAGTTGTGGAAGTTGTCTAAGTTGTCGAAGTTGTTAAATTTGTTGGTTGTTGAGTCCATGCATACTCATTAAAGTTGAGGGTTTGATGCCCTGTGAGCCTATTTGCTCTATACGTTGGACTGTTGATGCCCTGATTGGTACCACATGCATATTGCATTGTCAAGTTGATGTTGTTGTCGTTGCATTGTCGTTGATGTCGAGTTGTCGGTGTTGTCGTCGTGTTGTCAAGTCGTCGAAGTAATTAATGATTTATTGTTGGAATTATTTAAAGCATTAACATTGTTTAATTATTGTTGTTTATGCTGATAAATTCTCTTACTTAAATTATTGTTTATTAGTTTTACTAATGATGGATAGATGTTGTTATGTGTTGTTAAATTCTTTTAAAGAATTATGCGCTTATTATTATTAAATGTGAAATCTCACACCTTCTGTTTGAATGTTGCCTCTACGTGGGTAACGTGCAGATAACCAGGAATAGCTGCTGAAGTGAGTTGACTCTCTCACGCGTCGTCTTAGGGTCGCTCTGATACGTAACAAGATGGTGATCTTGTTTTGTTTTCTATGTGTTACGTATTTTTATGATTTATCTTGATGAACCACCTAGAAAGGAATATTAATAAGTTGTTTATGTTGAGGCCGTTGTGCCATTACGTTGTTTAATGAATGTTTTCCGCTGCAATGTAATTTGAATTGTTGACATGAGATGTTTTGAATAAATAGTAATTTTACTCTATTTATCTTTTAAAGAAGTGTGACATCCTGTTTAAGTCGAATACTCTGATTATTATGTAAAAAATTTCAAGATGGGAAAACGGGGTGTTACAATTGGTATCAGAGCAGGTCGGTCCGTCCGACCAAGTAGTTGAGTCGTTTGTATCGTGTTACAGTTGAATATTGTCATTGTGTTTTCTAATTAATGTTTGTTGTGTAGAGAACTGAGATGGCTGGAAGGAATGATGCTGCTATTGCTGCTGCATTGGAAGTTGTGGGGCAACAGCCGAATGCTGGTGCTGGTGCTATTGGTGAAGTTAGGATGTTGGAGACTTTTCTGAGGAATCATCCACCTACTTTCAAAGGAAGGTATGATCCAGATGGAGCTCAGTCGTGGCTCAAAGAAGTTGAAAGAATTTTTCGGGTCATGCAATGCAGTGAAGTTCAGAAGGTGCGTTTTGGTACACACATGTTAGCGGAGAAAGCTGATGATTTGTGGGTTAGCATTAACCGATCCTAGAGCACGGAGGTGGAGTTGTTACCTGGGCTGTGTTTAGGAGAGAGTTCCTGAACAGATACTTTCCGGAAGATGTTCGGAGGAAGAACGAGATAGAGTTTCTCGAGTTGAAGCAGGGTGACATGTCGGTGATCGAGTATGCTGCTAAGTTTGTGGAGCTGGCTAAGTTTTATCCACACTACACTGCAGAGACTGCTGAATTCTCCAAGTGCATTAAGTTTGAGAATGGCTTGCGTGCTGAGATCAAGCGAGGCATTGGATATTAGAAGATCCGTCATTTTTCTGAATTGGTGAGTAGTTGCAGAATCTATGAGGAGGATACGAAAGCTCATTACAAGGTTTTGAAGGAGAGGAAAGGTAATAGTCAGCAAAGTCGTCTAAGCCTTACAGTGCTTCGGCTGATAAGGGTGAGCAGAGGGTGAATGATGAGAGGAAGCCCATAAAGAAGGATACTCCTACTGAAGTTGTTTGTTACCGATGTGGAGAAAAAGGTCACAAGAGTATCGCTTGTGGTGTCAAGTTTAAAACTATATAAAATTGATGGTTATAATAATAAGTTACTATTACTTTTAAAATAATAGGTTCATGGTTGATGAATTATTATATGAATGTATATGTTGACGAATATGATGTTATATGATGTTGTTCATGATTGATGAATTATTATATGAATATCTTTGATTGATGAATTATGATATTATGATGCAAAGTCGTTGTTGTTGTCGTTGCCGCTGTTGTTGTCAAAGTCGCTAAGTTGTATGTTGTTGTTCTAAGTTGTTGAACTCGTATAAGTTGTTGAAGTTGTCTAAGTTGTTAAAGTTGTTGATTGCTGAGTCCATGCATACTCATTAAAGTTGAGGACTTGATGCCCTGTGAGCCTATTTGCTCTATAAGTTGGGGGTTTGATGCCCTAATTGGTACCACATGCATATTGCATTGTTGATGACAGTCAGTCATATCTCATTTTTAGAGTCTTTTTAATTAAGTTTTAATCTACTTTTATTCATTTAGTATTTAATTTAGAGTCATTTTAATTAAATTTTCATTTTCTTATTTTTTGAGTCAAGTAGTGTATTGTCACTATTATTGGTCAATTAGTATGACATATTCTTAAGTTTAAAGAGAATGAGAAACAACTAATATTTTGCCACTATTGTGCCACTGGTCTAGCCTAAGAAGAAAGAGAGGTATGAATATATATATCAGCATGCATAATTAAATAAAAATGGGCTTTGACCAAGTGAGAGTTATTGACCCGAGAGAAGATAAAGGAAGGCATCATGCTATGATGAAAGGGGGCTGCCGCACAACATAGAAAAAAAATACAACACACGTTTTGATAGAGCTTTCTTGTACAGAGCCACATACATTTTGAAATAAAAAGGGTATCACGCCATGGTTAGCAAGGAGCACACTTTTGGGAGATATTTGGTTTGACATTTCTAGAGAGAAACACAAAGTAAGGTGTTAGGAGTAGATTCTATCCAAGATTTGTTGAGACATCATGAGTCTAGGCATGGAATTTTCATATCTTCTTCGTCCTTTGCAAAGTTATCACAGACATATGTAGCTACATCTACCTTTGTGGGTTTTGAGGTATTCAAACAAGCCATTATGTAAACTCTTGATCTTTTAATATATGGTGTAGCTTATTTATTCAATATTGTTGTTATTCTTGCATTTAATGTTTTATTGAGATTCAAAATAATATGGACACATACTTTTGAATCTAGAAATAGAATAACAATCTATCTTAAGTTATCACTCTAGACATGGATGTTAATATTTGATAATCACTTTTAATCTAGAACTTAATGATTTTGGGTCATTTAATCGGTTGGGAAATCGTCGATTAAACGATCCAATCGACTTTGTGATTGTTTTAATGTTTGGGAAATCGACATTTAAACGATCCCTTAGAAATAACGATATCATTTGGACACGAATGATATTGTCGAGTGATTGTGATAATATAATTTAAAAAGCTAGAATCCATTATTTGATCGTGAGATTGCAGTTGTTACGCTTGGTTGAGTGTCTCTGACCCCGAGCGAAATGGTCATATCCCTTCTTTATTTATTTTATGTCAAATAGTTTATATAGTTTACACAAACAAACATTTTAAATCCATACACTTAGAACCATATTGATTGTTCAATGGCTTGAATATCGCGCTAGTCCCTGTGGAAACGATATACACAAAAATACTTACTTTTGATTGATAGAAAAATACTACATTGTTATACCCTGTTTTTGGACCTAAAAATGCTGGGCCCAATTTCATTTCAAACTTTGTCAAATGTCAAATTTCAACTGCACAGTTCAATTTGTCTCTGCTACGCAGTGTTTTCAATCACAATTTTACCTATGTTTTTCTTGCATAAAACCTTTCAAAATGTCTTTACTTGTCTTGTAAGTCATTCAAAAGTGTCTCTGAATCATTACATTGCTTTTTCTACAGTTTATTTCAAAATTTGCAAAAAGTCATGCAGAAGGGTATTTTGGTCATTTCCTGCAGTGGGACCCATTTTCATCCTTGTGACTGTCTCTGAGTCTTTTCAAATTCATTTTTAACTTTTCATCAGTAAACCTTGTTAAATTCATTTCAAACTTGCGTCTGAGTCAGTGTTAAGTCAATTTCAATCTGTTTAGGTCAATTTTAGCCCTAGGGGCATTTTGGTCATTTCACACGAAATTTTGGCATAGAGAGGTTACTTTGAAGTACCTCATTTAGGCCATTGGTTCGTTTTAGTCCGTTTTGTCAATTTTATTTTGGTTTCACTTTACGTTTGATCAAATTGCGTTTTTTATTCAAATTTTATTTTTTATTGCATTTTGGTCCCTCAATTAAGGTCCCAAAATTGCATTTCAGTCCAAAAGTTTCTAAAAATTGCATTTCAGTCCTTTTATTATCTTTTTTTGCAGAGGCGCCCCTAAGGGCATTTTGGTCCAATTTTTCGCACAAATTTTAGTCCAGTCCAGATGTCACTTTTTTATTGGTTCAGTGTACACATGTCAACTATATAAACAGTGAGTCAGATTCAAAGCCATGGATTACACGCCACTTCACCAAAACAGATTCAATTTTTCTCTTTCTTGTCAGTTAGATCAAACCAAGAAAATCACAGAGAAATCACCAAGAACACAAGAACCCTAAGATTTCCAGAACCAAATTCATACACAAATTCATTGATTTTCACATCAATCCTCAGAGATTCGTGTGAATCTTCATCACCGGATTGAAGATTTCCCCTACAATTCAAAGTGCGAGCTCACATTGAAGCAAGCTCAAGCACTGATCATAGGGATTTTTCACGCAGATTCAAAAAACGTTGAAGCAAGCTCAAGCACGTAATCACAGAGAAGCAGAGAAAGAATCAGAGAAGATGAAGATGAACCGGTAAACCGATTTATTTTCGGTCCAAAAGCAAGCAAAATCATCAAAACCGTCAAGAACATTCAAGTTTTCCCAAAGATTTCCTCCATTAAAGGTTTCAACCAAAACCTTAGGTAAAACTCAGAATCTTTTCTCAAAAGTAATATCACTGTTAAACCTGTAGAAAACAATCACGCGAGCAAAGCACATCAAAAAATTTCCAGAATTCAAAGAAAACCGTAACCGTAAACACGAAACCTAGATCCATAAGGATCTAAGTTTTGAAAGCAAGAACGAGTACTAGAAGCGTAATCAAACAACGAAACGATGTAGATCTTTAAACGATCTAAACATTTCTTTTCAAAAACCAAAAAATCAGTTTCAAAACCGTACGGAACTTTTTAGATCTACAACGTTTCAAACCGTATTTGAAAAAACAGCTACTGGATTCGTGTTTAGGGTTAAAGGACGAATCAAATGAAGTAAGAATCTTTGAAATCTGGAAATTTAGGTCGCCGGAAACTGCATGAACTCGCCGGAGAAGATGAAGTTTCCGGCGGACCTTCAAGGTCTCCGCCGTAGCTTCATCCTCGCCGGCGGCGAGGTTAGTGAGAGGTGAGAGATGAGAGAAGAGAGAAGAGTTAGAGAGAGAAAGGATTTGCAGAAATGAAATAAACCGGCACTCTTCTGTTTAAATAAGCTAGTGAACCAGACCGGTCCAAGACCGGTCCAATCCTGTTGATTCCAGGCCGTTTGATCTAGGGTTTCAGGATCCTGGATCAATCCTGTGGCTCCTGTGAATCCGGTTCTTTAGGGTTTTGGGTTGGGCCTTTGGTTTCTTTGGATCTTTACGTTTTGCCATTCCTGTGCTATTCACACCCTGTTTTTGCTACCTGCACCTATGTCTTGATTAAAATTGTGATAAAATTCCTAGAAAAATTCATACATGTTTCTTGATATTTTCTTAGTGTTTTTATGACATTTTTGCACATTAAGGATCTATGAAATTTTGTATAATTAATTCATAGCATTTTAATTCTCTTTGAATTATTTGTTATGGATTCTTCTTCACACATTTGTCCTTGATGTAAGAATATGTGATAAAAGCTACTTGATATGATAATATGAGAGATTTGTGCTTATAATTTCATGTTGATTTGCTGTTTTGATTTGGTTCATAAGTTCTTGATTTTATGAACAATATATGCATATTTTGAAAGATATGAAATGCCAAGTTTATTCTAGAAAATATGGCATGAAACCATGCTTGCATATTTCCAATAATTCCATGCTATAACTTGAGATAAAGAAAACTCTTTCAAAATTTGTTAGAGCATGAGAATTATAGGCCAAGAATGCTTTAGGTTTCATACCTAAGTTTTTAGGGTTTAATGTCATTTTTTTGTGCCATCTTGCATGCTTTTATTTCTTAGTACTTGTTATGTTTTTTTTTTTCTTTTCTTTTCACTAACAAGCTTATTTCCATGTTTCATGCATCTCATTTAGCATTCCCTCCACCTTCTTTAGCCTAGCATTTATTTTTGCAAGTTTTAATACGTTTTAGAGATGTAATTTGTCATCATTATTTTGTAGCTTGGCAAAGGGGCCATAGAATGTATTTAGGCAATTGTTGTAATATGGACTATGGACACTATGGCGCACCGACACGCACACACTCACCTTAGATGTATGTATAGGATTGTATGGTTAAGTAAGCGTTTAGGTTTTAAACACTTAGAGAAAATCCATCCTTTTTTCAAAAAAAACAATTGAACTTCACTTCAAAAATTTTCATGATAAGTATGAAGTCAACACTTCATTTTTTCCCTTTCTTCTTTTTCTTAAGAAAAATTCAATTCATCTTAACCATTCAGACTTTCTTTCTAATCACTAATCAAACCTCACTTTTTTGCTAAATCTAATGCTCATGAAGCCTCCCAATCTCCTTCTTCAAAACCTTTTTTTTCAAAACTTAAAATCAAACAATTAAAACAAAAAACAAGTCTTTTTAGCAAGAACTACGCCGGTTTTGATCCCGTAAAACGGTACGTAGGCAATGAGTCAAAACTCATCCAAGCCGAAATAAAATTAAATTCTACTTCTTCTCACCCCCATTCTTAACTAATCACACTTTCCTTTTTTTACAAATAAGCAATAAAACTAAAGCGTAAAAATAAACTTAGGAGAGCGGTTCTTATGGAATACCATAATCGCTCCGGGTGCCTAACACCTTCCCGTAGCGAAAACGACCCCCGAATCTAGAACTTTTTAAGGGTTTTTCTCCTTTTACCCTTCCCAAGAAAAAAGAGAGATATCAACGGTCAAAAGGTTCAAGTCCAATTAATGGCTTGGCACCCGAAAACCATGATAACAGAAATGGCGACTTCACTGGGGACTATTTCTTTTAGCGGGTCACGCCTAGTTTTCCTTAGTTTATATTTACGCCTTGTTTTATTGCTTACATATGTGAATATTTTGTTTACTTCCATTTGACGTGTGGGGTGAGAATATCAAAAGTTCTAACCCGGGCTGAGTGAACTTATGTTTAGGTAGAGATATAATCGACAATTCGATCCGGGGGTTGCCTCGTGTATTGGATTATGCGATCAATCTCACATAGCTGAGGCATTTTGAAGGTGATATTGTCGGCGTGTGTTGTCATGCTTAGGCACTTCACTTTCAATTGTTCGACGAAGCTATGAACCGTAGTTACCAAACCCATCCTAGCCTTTTTAGGACGTAGTGCGGTGGCTAAATTGAGTGTTGTCTCAAACTTTAGTCGTCACGCGATACTACACTCAAACTAGACCTTCTCACAAATAATCATGGAACGGGTGTCGTCCTGTACTACCATGATATATGTGAGAGAGGTTGCAGTTTGGGAACTGTGTTAGAACCTTGGTTACTACTATCCAGAGCCTTAGTTCACCGGACGCCGTGTCCATCCGTGGCCCCGTTACCTTGAAACTCAATCCACTTTTAACAACACAATCATGCATACATGCATTCATGCATAAACTTTTTTCATGCATTCATCGAAGGGTTTAAACAAATGAGAATTTTTTGTAAATAATCATAGGTATGAAGAAGACTAAGTGCTACAAGTTCAAGGAAGTGGATTTGGTTGGTTTGAGAGAGTTGGCACTCAAGGTCAAGAGTCAAACAGGGTTCCGACTCCGATATGGGGGATTGCTTACTTTGCTCCGAACCGATGTGGACGAGAAGCTAGTGCACACTCTAGTGCAATTTTATGATCCGAGCTTTCGTTGCTTCACTTTCCCGGACTTCCAGTTGGTTCCTACTCTCGAGGCTTACTCCAATCTAGTGGGTTTACCTATAGCCGAGAAGACACCTTTCACCGGTCCCGGGGCTTCTCTTACTCCTCTGGTTATTGCTAAGGATCTCTACCTCAAGACTTCCGACGTCTCCAACCATCTTATTACCAAATCTCACATCCAGGGGTTCACTTCGAAGTATCTTCTTGATCAGGCTAATCTCGGTACTACTCGTCAGGATACACTCGAGGCTATTCTTGCTTTGCTTATCTACGGGCTCATTCTCTTCCCGAACCTCGACAACTTCGTGGACATGAATGCTATCGAGATCTTTCATTCCAAGAACCCGGTTCCTACTTTACTAGCAGATACCTACCACGACATTCATGACAGGACTCTCAAGGGCCGTGGGTATATTCTTTGCTGCACATCTCTTTTGTATAGGTGGTTTATTTCGCATCTTCCGAGTTCCTTCCATGACAACTCGGAGAACTGGTCCTACTCGCAGCGGATTATGGCCCTTACTCCTAATGAGGTCGTCTGGCTCACTCCGGCCGCTCAGGTGAAGGAAATCATTATGGGTTGTGGAGACTTTCTCAATGTACCTCTTCTTGGTACTCGTGGAGGAATCAACTACAATCCCGAGCTTGCTATGAGACAGTTTGGTTTTCCTATGAAGTCGAAGCCCATCAATCTTGCTACATCTCCAGAGTTCTTCTTCTACACGAATGCTCCTACCGGACAAAGGAAAGCTTTCGTGGATGCTTGGTCCAAGGTTCGAAGGAAGAGTGTGAAGCATCTAGGTGTGAGATCCGGTGTCGCTCATGAGGCCTATACCCAGTGGGTGATAGATCGAGCTGAGGAGATTGGTATGCCTTATCCAGCTATGAGATATGTGTCTTCATCCACTCCGTCTATGCCTTTACCTCTACTTCCCGCAACTCAGGATATGTATCAGGAGCATCTAGCTATGGAGAGTCGTGAGAAGCAAGTGTGGAAAGCTCGGTACAATCAAGCCGAGAATCTAATCATGACTTTGGATGGTAGAGATGAGCAGAAGACTCATGAGAATCTGATGTTGAAGAAAGAACTAGCTAAGGCCCGGAGGGAATTGGAAGAGAAAGACGAGCTGCTTATGAGGGGTTCCAAGAGAGCTCGAGGACGACGAGACTTCTTTGCCAGATACTGTGATTCAGATTCCGAGTCCGATGATCTTCCGACTACTTCCTATGCTTGAGAGCTTTATTTGTTTACCTTGTTGAAAATGTTGTGTAATTTTGATTATTTGCAAGATTTCTAATTTGTTTTAAAATCCTTCGATGAAAAAATAAGTCTTTTGCATTCGCATTTGCATATCATGCATCATATGCATCATGCATTGGTCACAAAGGCTTCCAAGTGCTCACTATCTCCTGGTTCCTCTGCCGCAGTGTGAAAAGTGGCTCGTGCTCAGAGAGTTTACGAACCAGATAGAATTGATCGAACCAGAGAATACAGAAGAAAGAAAAGGGCTATGGAAGAAGAGAACGCTCAGCTTCGCACCGAGTTAGCCTCTCTAAAGGAGGAATTGGCTAAAGCTAATGACGTCATGACTGCTCTACTAGCTGCTCAAGAGCAATCAGCTACAGCTATCCCTACAACCACAGCTGCACCAGTAACTACAAGCGTGCTCCCTACCACTTCTGCAGACAATCGCTTTGCTATGCCAGTGGGGTTTCCGTATGGGCTTCCACCGTTCTTCACTCCCGTTGCTACAGCAAGCACCTCGGGCACTGCTAACAATGTTCTGATCCCTGCAACAAATGCCGCCTCCATCATTGCTACTTTGCCACAAACAACAGCAGCTGTCACTGGGCCTCTGGTACACACTCTGCCTCAAGGTATTAACATCAACACACAGCACAGAAGCATCCCCGTAACCAAGACTATGGAAGAGATGATGGAGGAACTTGCTAAAGAACTCCGTCACGAGATCCAGGCCAATCGAGGGAATGCAGACTCTGCCAAAACTCAAGACCTTTGCTTAGTGTCAAAAGTGGATGTCCCTAAAAAGTTCAAGATTCCGGACTTCGACCGGTACAACGGGCTAACTTGTCCTCAAAATCACATCATCAAATACGTCCGGAAGATGGGCAATTACAAAGACAATGATTCCCTTATGATCCATTGTTTTCAGGATAGTCTGATGGAGGATGCCGCAGAGTGGTATACTAGTTTGAGTAAGAATGACATCCATACCTTTGATGAATTAGCCACCGCTTTCAAGAGCCATTATGGGTTTAACACTCGACTGAGGCCAAATAGGGAGTTTCTCAGGTCCCTATCTCAGAAGAAAGAGGAAAGTTTCCGTGAATATGCACAAAGGTGGAGAGGGGCAGCTGCCCGTATCACTCCTGCTTTAGATGAGGAAGAAATGACCCAGACGTTCTTAAAGACGTTGAAGAAAGATTATGTTGAGAGGATGATCATCGCTGCCCCGAACAACTTTTCAGAGATGGTCACTATGGGAACCCGTCTTGAGGAAGCCGTCAGGGATGGAATCATTGTGTTTGAGAAAGCTGAATCCTCTGTGAATGCATCAAAGAGGTATGGTAATGGACACCACAAGAAGAAAGAAACGGAAGTGGGGATGGTGTCAGCGGGAGCCGGTCAATCCATGGCTACCGTCGCTCCTATCAATGCAGCTCAAATGCCTCCGTCATACCCATATATGCCATATTCTCAGCATCCGTTCTTCCCACCGTTTTATCATCAGTACCCTTTGCCGCCGGGCCAGCCTCAAGTGCCCGTCAATGCAATTGCCCAACAGATGAAACAACAGATGCCGGTTCAACAACAACAACAAAATCAGCAAGCTAGGCCTACTTTCCCTCCGATACCGATGTTATATGCTGAGTTGCTTCCAACTTTACTCCAGAGAGGGCATTGTACAACTAGACAGGGCAAGCCACCACCTGATCCGTTGCCTCCAAGGTTCGGGTCTGATCTCAAATGTGACTTTCATCAAGGTGCCTTAGGTCATGATGTCGAGGGGTGTTATGCTTTGAAGTATATCGTGAAGAAGCTCATCGATCAAGGGAAGCTGACTTTTGAGAATAATGTTCCACATGTCCTCGACAATCCGCTACCAAATCATGCCGCTGTGAATATGATCGAAGTGTGTGAAGAAGCTCCGAGACTTGATGTCCGCAACGTCGCAACTCCTCTGGTGCCTCTGCACATCAAGCTGTGCAAAGCTTCTCTGTTCAGCCATGATCATGCCAAGTGTCTAGGATGCCTCCGTGATCCTTTGGGTTGCCATGCTGTTCAAGACGACATCCAAAGCTTGATGGATGATAATCTTCTGACTGTCAGTGATGTTTGCGTGGTCGTGCCAGTTTTTCACGATCCGCCTGTCAAGAGTGTACCTTTGAAGAAGTATGCTGAGCCTTTGGTGATAAGGTTGCCAGGACCAATTCCTTATGTTTCGGACAAGGCAGTGCCATACAAGTACAATGCTACTATGATAGAAAATGGAGTAGAGGTGCCTCTAGCCTCCTTTGCCACAGTAAGCAATATTGCCGAAGGGACTTCTGCAGCACTAAGAAGCGGGAAGGTCCGTCCGCCGTTATTTCAGAAGAAGGTAGCTACGCCAATCGCTCCACAAGTTGAAGAAGCAACTCCAACCGTTGTTTCACCCATTGCTACAGATATGAACCAGTCAGGCAAATCTATAGAGGATTCAAATTTAGATGAGATTCTGAGGATAATAAAGAGGAGCGACTACAAGATCGTTGATCAGTTGCTGCAGACTCCTTCGAAGATATCTGTCTTGTCATTACTCTTGAGCTCTGAGGCTCACAGGAATACCTTGTTGAGAGTGCTGGAGCAGGCATATGTTGACCACGAAGTTACGGTAGATCGGTTTGGTGGCATAGTGGGAAATATTACTGCTTGTAACAACCTCTGGTTCAGTGAAGAAGAGTTGCCGGAAGCGGGAAAGAGTCACAATCTGGCTTTGCACATCTCGGTAAATTGTAAATCAGACATGATATCAAATGTGTTGGTGGATACCGGTTCCTCTCTCAATGTAATGCCCAAGACAACTCTAGATCAGTTGAGCTACCGTGGGACCCCGTTGAGGAGAAGTACTTTCTTGGTTAAAGCTTTTGACGGATCTCGAAAGAATGTGCTGGGGGAGATAGACTTGCCGATAACCATTGGCCCTGAGAATTTCTTGGTTACCTTCCAAGTGATGGACATCAATGCATCCTACAGTTGTCTGCTGGGAAGACCGTGGATACACGATGCAGGTGCGGTTACTTCCACCTTACATCAGAAGTTGAAATTTGTGAAGAATGGAAAACTCGTTACAATCCATGGTGAAGAAGCATACTTAGTCAGCCAATTGTCTTCTTTTTCTTGTATTGAAGCAGGGTCTGCTGAAGGGACTGCTTTCCAAGGTTTAACCATTGAAGGTGCAGAGTCTAAAGAAGCTGGGGCTGCTATGGCTTCATTGAAGGATGCTCAGAGAGCCATTCAAGAAGGTCAGACTGCCGGCTGGGGCAAGGTGATACAGCTCTGTGAGAACAAGCGTAAAGAAGGTCTCGGGTTCTCCCCGTTATCAAGAGTTTCCTCGGGAGTCTTCCACAGTGCTGGGTTTGTTAATGCTATCTCTGAAGAAGCCACTGGATCTGGTCTCAGGCCTGCATTTGTTACACCAGGAGGCATTGCGAGAAATTGGGATGCCATTGACATTCCTTCAATCATGCATGTTTCTGAGTAATGTGTCTTGTTGCTTTAATGCTTTGTTTTCAAAATAACAATCCTCTCGCTCTGCCCAAAGCGAGAGTGATATTTTCTGTAAGGGCATGTTTGTTTCGGCATTGCCGTTGTTTAATAAAATTTTGTCGTTTCTTCCACGACTACTCTTTTTTAGTGCTTTTTCCCTTGGAAACAATGGTAATGCCAGAAAAAACCAAAACGTCTGTATTTTTCTTATTAATTTCAAAAATCTGCATGAAAAAAAAAAACTCTTTCTAAAATCATCCAATCATTATATGCAGGTTGAACCATAATAAACCCGTTGAACACAGTAATCCTGCGGTTCCTCCGAATTTTGAATTCCCTGTGTATGAAGCCGAAGATGAGGAAGGTGATGATATACCATATGAGATTACTCGGTTACTTGAGCAAGAAAAGAAGGCCATTCAGCCTCACCAGGAAGAGATTGAGCTTATCAACATAGGTACCGAGGAAAACAAGCAAGAAATCAAGATTGGTGCTACTCTAGAGGAAGGGGTTAAACAGAAGGTCATCCAGCTCCTCCGGGAATATCCGGATATTTTTGCATGGTCGTATGAAGATATGCCAGGTCTAGACCCTATGATTGTGGAGCATCGGATCCCTACCAAGCCTGAATGTCCTCCCGTCAGGCAGAAATTGAGAAGGACTCATCCTGATATGGCTCTCAAAATCAAGAATGAAGTTCAAAAGCAGATTGATGCGGGTTTCCTCATGACAGTTGAGTATCCCGAATGGGTTGCCAATATTGTGCCTGTGCCAAAGAAGGATGGTAAAGTTCGGATGTGTGTTGACTTCAGAGACCTGAACAAAGCCAGCCCAAAAGACAACTTTCCATTACCTCATATTGATGTGCTTGTTGATAATACTGCTCAATCTAAGGTGTTCTCCTTCATGGACGGTTTTTCCGGTTATAATCAGATCAAGATGTCTCCTGAAGATAGAGAAAAGACGTCTTTTATCACTCCATGGGGTACCTTTTGCTACAAAGTGATGCCATTCGGTCTAATTAATGCTGGTGCTACCTACCAAAGGGGAATGACTACTTTGTTTCATGACATGATTCACAAAGAAGTTGAGGTATATGTGGATGACATGATTGTGAAGTCAACAGATGAGGAACAGCATGTTGAATATTTAACAAAGATGTTTGAAAGGTTAAGAAAATACAAGCTGCGATTGAATCCCAACAAATGTACATTCGGTGTCAGGTCCGGAAAGTTATTAGGCTTCATTGTCAGCCAAAAGGGCATTGAAGTCGATCCTGATAAAGTCCGGGCCATCCGAGAAATGCCAGCTCCACAGACAGAGAAGCAAGTCAGAGGTTTCTTGGGACGTTTGAATTACATCTCCCGATTCATATCTCATATGACTGCAACCTGCGGGCCGATCTTCAAGCTACTTAGAAAGAACCAGCCTGTTGTATGGAATGATGAATGCCAAGAAGCTTTTGATAGCATCAAGAATTACCTGCTGGAACCACCTATCCTTGTCCCTCCCGTGGAAGGAAGGCCTTTGATTATG
Source organism: Medicago truncatula (assembly GCF_003473485.1). Classification (NCBI taxonomy): domain Eukaryota; kingdom Viridiplantae; phylum Streptophyta; class Magnoliopsida; order Fabales; family Fabaceae; genus Medicago; species Medicago truncatula. The sequence continues at coordinate 12,035,819 of NC_053044.1, read as the reverse complement.
TATTTGGCAGTATCTGATGAATCCATGGGATGTGTACTTGGTCAACAAGATGAAACTGGAAAGAAAGAACATGCTATCTACTATCTAAGCAAGAAGTTCACCGATTGTGAAACTCGGTATACAATGCTTGAGAAGACTTGTTGTGCTTTAGCTTGGGCTGCCAAACGCCTGCGTCATTATTTGGTGAATCATACAACTTGGTTGATGTCCAGAATGGATCCGATAAAGTATATCTTTGAGAAAGCTGCTGTTACTGGAAAGATCGCACGCTGGCAGATGCTTTTGTCCGAATATGATATTGTGTTCAAAACTCAAAAGGCAATCAAAGGCAGCATTCTTGCCGATCATCTTGCTTATCAACCTCTTGATGATTACCAACCAATTGAATTTGATTTCCCTGATGAAGAGATCATGTATTTGAAATCCAAAGACTGCGACGAACCGTTGATTAATGAAGGTCCAGATCCCAATAGCAAGTGGGGTTTAGTCTTTGATGGTGCTGTCAATGCTTATGGCAAAGGAATTGGGGCAGTCATTGTATCCCCGCAGGGGCATCACATCCCTTTTACCGCCAGAATTCTGTTCGAATGTACAAACAACATGGCTGAGTATGAAGCATGTATCTTTGGGATCGAGGAAGCAATTGACATGAGAATCAAACACCTCGACATCTATGGAGATTCTGCGCTCGTCATCAATCAGATAAAGGGTGAATGGGAGACCCACCATGCTAAGTTGATTCCTTATCGTGATTATGCGAGACGCCTTCTGACATATTTTACAAAGGTTGAGCTGCATCATATTCCTCGTGATGAGAACCAAATGGCTGATGCTCTTGCTACTCTATCCTCCATGTTCCGAGTAAACCATTGGAATGATGTGCCAATAATTAAAGTGCAACGCCTTGAAAGACCTTCGCATGTGTTTGCTATTGGGGATGTGATCGATCAGGCTGGTGAAAATGTGGTTGACTATAGACCCTGGTACTATGACATCAAGCAGTTCTTGCTGAGCCGTGAGTATCCGCCAGGTGCTTCCAAACAAGACAAGAAGACCTTGAGAAGATTGGCCGGTAGATTCCTGTTAGATGGAGGTATTCTGTACAAGAGGAACTATGACATGGTATTGTTAAGATGTGTTGATGAACATGAAGCGGAGCAGTTAATGCATGATGTACATGACGGTACCTTCGGGACCCATGCTACAGGGCATACTATGTCAAGAAAGTTGCTACGGGCAGGTTATTACTGGATGGCTATGGAGCATGATTGCTACCAGTACGCCAGAAAATGCCACAAGTGTCAAATCTATGCTGATAAGATTCATGTGCCTCCGCACGCTCTCAATGTTATGTCATCTCCATGGCCGTTCTCAATGTGGGGCATCGACATGATTGGAAGAATTGAACCGAAGGCTTCAAATGGTCATCGTTTCATCTTAGTGGCAATTGACTACTTTACCAAATGGGTTGAAGCAGCATCTTATACCAATGTGACCAAGCAAGTGGTAGCTAAGTTCATCAAGAACAACATCGTCTGTCGATATGGTGTTCCCAGCAAGATTATTACCGACAATGGTACCAACCTGAACAACAATGTGGTGCAAGCTCTTTGTGAAGAATTCAAAATTGAGCATCATAACTCTTCTCCTTATAGACCTCAGATGAATGGTGCAGTCGAGGCCGCCAACAAGAATATCAAGAGAATTGTCCAGAAGATGGTAACCACTTACAAGGACTGGCATGAGATGTTACCCTATGCTCTGCATGGCTACCGTACTACTGTGCGCAGTTCAACCGGGGCAACCCCTTTCTCTCTTGTATATGGTATGGAAGCAGTTCTTCCTTTGGAAGTGGAGATCCCGTCTCTCCGTGTGATCATGGAAGCAAAGTTATCGGAGGCTGAATGGTGCCAAAGCCGGTATGATCAGTTGAATTTGATTGAAGAAAAACGCATGGATGCCATGGCTCGTGGACAGTCGTATCAAGCAAGAATGAAGACTGCTTTTGACAAGAAAGTCCATCCTCGAGAATTCAAGGTAGGAGAACTTGTATTGAAAAGGAGGATAAGCCAGCAACCCGACCCAAGGGGCAAATGGACGCCTAACTATGAAGGTCCTTATGTTGTCAAGAAGGCCTTCTCTGGTGGTGCTTTAATCCTTACACACATGGATGGTGTGGAACTTCCAAATCCAGTGAATGCCGATATAGTCAAGAAATACTTTGCCTAGAAATGTGAAAAGAACAGCGTGGTAGGTCAAAAACCCGAAAGGGCGGCCTAGGCAAAAATGCGCTTCCCGGTGGATCGAAAACCCGAAAGGGCGGTCCAGGCAAAAATAAGGGACAAAAAAAATATATATGAAAAGCTCGCTGAGATTGTACACAACTCAGGCAAGAATGAGCGTCTCGATGAGCCGAAAACCCGGAAGGGCGGTTCATGCAAAAATGAGATTGAAACAAAAGGCAAGTAACTATATCTGACCAACCACCGTCCCCCTTGGGACATCTGCTGCTGTTAATGACTATCTTCATCTAAAGCTCCTACGCTTGCGAATTCAAAGTTTCCAGGAAGTGTAATGATTGCTGTGTTCAATGTACCACCAACCAATAAAATTACCATTTTCCAAGCTTTGTGAATCCGTGGAGTCATGCCTTTGGCTGACCACCACTCTTATACATCAATTTGAGCCTTTGCTTTTGTTTGAAAACTCTATTTTCTTCTACTTTCAAAGTTATATACAAAAATATTTTCTTTCTATTTTGATAATGACAATGCTTGAAACAAACATTTTGAAAATTGAAAACCTTTTGTCTATTTTGAAAAGCAAACCTGAGCAACAGGGTACCTTCAAATGAAACATGCATGAGCGAGAGTATGTTGATGTCTATTTCAATATATGTTACAAGCAGGTTCTCCTCCAGGATAGTCTGTGGTCAATGGCAAGAATGAAAAAACAGAATAAAAATGCATGAAAATAAATGAGCTCGCTAAGTTGAAAACCCGAAAGGGCGGCTTAGGCAAAAATGAGCACCCCGCTGGATTGAAAACCCGAAAGGGCAGTTCAGGCAAAAATGGGGCATTAAAAAGAATTTATTTCCCCGGTGGATCGAAAACCCGAAAGGGCGATCCAGGCAAAAATGGGATGCAAAAAATGAATGAATGAAATTGAGAATATAACATGCAAAAAGCATTGACCACAGATGCAATGTCTACAACATGCCCAGCACAACGGCATTTTCCCCAGTCAAGTCTTCCAAGATTCTATCTCCAGCAAGTTGCATACCTGCCTGCCCTCAGCCTTGGTCCCGATACGTCTCCCAACGACGTCATCTCCAAAGAGGATTTCCAAGAATGTGTAATATAGCACGAGCCACTACGTGCCCAATACTCTAATGTCTTGTCTTCCCCGTGAAGTCGTGCCTACAAAATGCCAATAGTCATGCATTACAAGCATTCATACATGCATAATCATGCATATTACGTACCCGTGCACTTAATGAATCTTTTATATCATCCGTGCATATTGCATTTCCAATATCAACATCAGTCTCAATTCGATGCTCATGTCAGGTTCTCTGTCAAAGCCTTGTGAGTCAATAATATCGGTCAATTTCTACCTTTCAATTCAAATCGACGTCAAGTCAATCTCAATTTATATTTTGTCAAACAAACTAATCCCCAGTGAATATGTTTCTGTTCGGACAAGTGGCTAGTTCAAGACCAAGAACAGCTTGTACCTATCAATTTGCTTATGTTATCGGTCGAGTGCCCAGCTCAATCCAAGAGCAGCTTGTACCTGTCAATATGTTTCCGTTTGGTCAAGTGCCCAGCTCAATCCAAGAGCAGCTTGTACCTATCTATCTGTTTGTCTCCGGTAGAGTAACTAGTTCGCATCCAAGAACAAGCTCGCACCTGTCTATTTGCCTTGCTTTCAGTCGAGTAACCAGTTCGAATCCTTAAGAACAACTCGTACTTGCCAATTTTCTCTTTTTTCCAGTCGGGTCACCAGTTCGAATCCATAAGAACAACTCGCACTTTCCAATATCCCCAAGTGAGTTACCAGTTCGAATCCATAAGAACAACTCATGTTTGTCCAGTAACCTCTATCCCCTGTGAAGTGACCAGTTCGAATCCATAAGAACAACTCGCAGTTGTCTGTTTGTTTCATCCCCGGTCAAGTGGCTAGTTCGAATCCAAGAACAGCTTGTACCTGTCCAACTTGTTTCTAGTTTCCCGTTACTCTGCTATTCACTATCTTTGTCAATGTCTACCAATCCCGCAATGGATACGACATATTTTGTTAATTCCAATCCCCATGAGGTCTTGCATTCATAATCCAAATGATGCATGGCATGCATATTATTTGAAAATGGGTAGGCGTATTTTTACGTCCAAATACAGTGCAAATGCTAATATTTAAGTATCTTCGTCCTGTCAAGCCAAAGACTCCGTCTCTTGACTCTCCAGACAAAGAAACTTAAATAGGGGCAGCTGTTATACCCTGTTTTTGGACCTAAAAATGCTGGGCCCAATTTCATTTCAAACTTTGTCAAATGTCAAATTTCAACTGCACAGTTCAATTTGTCTCTGCTACGCAGTGTTTTCAATCACAATTTTACCTATGTTTTTCTTGCATAAAACCTTTCAAAATGTCTTTACTTGTCTTGTAAGTCATTCAAAAGTGTCTCTGAATCATTACATTGCTTTTTCTACAGTTTATTTCAAAATTTGCAAAAAGTCATGCAGAAGGGTATTTTGGTCATTTCCTGCAGTGGGACCCATTTTCATCCTTGTGACTGTCTCTGAGTCTTTTCAAATTCATTTTTAACTTTTCATCAGTAAACCTTGTTAAATTCATTTCAAACTTGCGTCTGAGTCAGTGTTAAGTCAATTTCAATCTGTTTAGGTCAATTTTAGCCCTAGGGGCATTTTGGTCATTTCACACGAAATTTTGGCATAGAGAGGTTACTTTGAAGTACCTCATTTAGGCCATTGGTTCGTTTTAGTCCGTTTTGTCAATTTTATTTTGGTTTCACTTTACGTTTGATCAAATTGCGTTTTTTATTCAAATTTTATTTTTTATTGCATTTTGGTCCCTCAATTAAGGTCCCAAAATTGCATTTCAGTCCAAAAGTTTCTAAAAATTGCATTTCAGTCCTTTTATTATCTTTTTTTGCAGAGGCGCCCCTAAGGGCATTTTGGTCCAATTTTTCGCACAAATTTTAGTCCAGTCCAGATGTCACTTTTTTATTGGTTCAGTGTACACATGTCAACTATATAAACAGTGAGTCAGATTCAAAGCCATGGATTACACGCCACTTCACCAAAACAGATTCAATTTTTCTCTTTCTTGTCAGTTAGATCAAACCAAGAAAATCACAGAGAAATCACCAAGAACACAAGAACCCTAAGATTTCCAGAACCAAATTCATACACAAATTCATTGATTTTCACATCAATCCTCAGAGATTCGTGTGAATCTTCATCACCGGATTGAAGATTTCCCCTACAATTCAAAGTGCGAGCTCACATTGAAGCAAGCTCAAGCACTGATCATAGGGATTTTTCACGCAGATTCAAAAAACGTTGAAGCAAGCTCAAGCACGTAATCACAGAGAAGCAGAGAAAGAATCAGAGAAGATGAAGATGAACCGGTAAACCGATTTATTTTCGGTCCAAAAGCAAGCAAAATCATCAAAACCGTCAAGAACATTCAAGTTTTCCCAAAGATTTCCTCCATTAAAGGTTTCAACCAAAACCTTAGGTAAAACTCAGAATCTTTTCTCAAAAGTAATATCACTGTTAAACCTGTAGAAAACAATCACGCGAGCAAAGCACATCAAAAAATTTCCAGAATTCAAAGAAAACCGTAACCGTAAACACGAAACCTAGATCCATAAGGATCTAAGTTTTGAAAGCAAGAACGAGTACTAGAAGCGTAATCAAACAACGAAACGATGTAGATCTTTAAACGATCTAAACATTTCTTTTCAAAAACCAAAAAATCAGTTTCAAAACCGTACGGAACTTTTTAGATCTACAACGTTTCAAACCGTATTTGAAAAAACAGCTACTGGATTCGTGTTTAGGGTTAAAGGACGAATCAAATGAAGTAAGAATCTTTGAAATCTGGAAATTTAGGTCGCCGGAAACTGCATGAACTCGCCGGAGAAGATGAAGTTTCCGGCGGACCTTCAAGGTCTCCGCCGTAGCTTCATCCTCGCCGGCGGCGAGGTTAGTGAGAGGTGAGAGATGAGAGAAGAGAGAAGAGTTAGAGAGAGAAAGGATTTGCAGAAATGAAATAAACCGGCACTCTTCTGTTTAAATAAGCTAGTGAACCAGACCGGTCCAAGACCGGTCCAATCCTGTTGATTCCAGGCCGTTTGATCTAGGGTTTCAGGATCCTGGATCAATCATGTGGCTCCTGTGAATCCGGTTCTTTAGGGTTTTGGGTTGGGCCTTTGGTTTCTTTGGATCTTTACGTTTTGCCATTCCTGTGCTATTCACACCCTGTTTTTGCTACCTGCACCTATGTCTTGATTAAAATTGTGATAAAATTCCTAGAAAAATTCATACATGTTTCTTGATATTTTCTTAGTGTTTTTATGACATTTTTGCACATTAAGGATCTATGAAATTTTGTATAATTAATTCATAGCATTTTAATTCTCTTTGAATTATTTGTTATGGATTCTTCTTCACACATTTGTCCTTGATGTAAGAATATGTGATAAAAGCTACTTGATATGATAATATGAGAGATTTGTGCTTATAATTTCATGTTGATTTGCTGTTTTGATTTGGTTCATAAGTTCTTGATTTTATGAACAATATATGCATATTTTGAAAGATATGAAATGCCAAGTTTATTCTAGAAAATATGGCATGAAACCATGCTTGCATATTTCCAATAATTCCATGCTATAACTTGAGATAAAGAAAACTCTTTCAAAATTTGTTAGAGCATGAGAATTAGAGGCCAAGAATGCTTTAGGTTTCATACCTAAGTTTTTAGGGTTTAATGTCATTTTTTTGTGCCATCTTGCATGCTTTTATTTCTTAGTACTTGTTATGTTTTTTTTTTTCTTTTCTTTTCACTAACAAGCTTATTTCCATGTTTCATGCATCTCATTTAGCATTCCCTCCACCTTCTTTAGCCTAGCATTTATTTTTGCAAGTTTTAATACGTTTTAGAGATGTAATTTGTCATCATTATTTTGTAGCTTGGCAAAGGGGCCATAGAATGTATTTAGGCAATTGTTGTAATATGGACTATGGACACTATGGCGCACCGACACGCACACACTCACCTTAGATGTATGTATAGGATTGTATGGTTAAGTAAGCGTTTAGGTTTTAAACACTTAGAGAAAATCCATCCTTTTTTCAAAAAAAACAATTGAACTTCACTTCAAAAATTTTCATGATAAGTATGAAGTCAACACTTCATTTTTTCCCTTTCTTCTTTTTCTTAAGAAAAATTCAATTCATCTTAACCATTCAGACTTTCTTTCTAATCACTAATCAAACCTCACTTTTTTGCTAAATCTAATGCTCATGAAGCCTCCCAATCTCCTTCTTCAAAACCTTTTTTTTCAAAACTTAAAATCAAACAATTAAAACAAAAAACAAGTCTTTTTAGCAAGAACTACGCCGGTTTTGATCCCGTAAAACGGTACGTAGGCAATGAGTCAAAACTCATCCAAGCCGAAATAAAATTAAATTCTACTTCTTCTCACCCCCATTCTTAACTAATCACACTTTCCTTTTTTTACAAATAAGCAATAAAACTAAAGCGTAGAAATAAACTTAGGAGAGCGGTTCTTATGGAATACCATAATCGCTCCGGGTGCCTAACACCTTCCCGTAGCGAAAACGACCCCCGAATCTAGAACTTTTTAAGGGTTTTTCTCCTTTTACCCTTCCCAAGAAAAAAGAGAGATATCAACGGTCAAAAGGTTCAAGTCCAATTAATGGCTTGGCACCCGAAAACCATGATAACATACATCAATTGTCAAGTTGATGTTGTTGTCGTTGCATTGTCGTTGATGTCGAGTTGTTGGTGTTGTCATCGTGTTGTCAATTCGTCGAAGTAATTAATGATTTATAGTTGGAATTATGTGAAGCATTAACATTGTTTAATTGTTGTTGTTTATGTTGATAAATTCTCTTAAATTATTGTTTATTAGTTTTACTAATTATGGATAGATGTTGTTGTTATGTGTTGTTAAATTCTTTTAAAGAATTATACGTTTATTATTATTGAATGTGAAATCTCACATCTTCTGTTTGAATGTTGCCTCTACGTGGGTAACGTGCAGATAATCAGGAATAGCTGTTGAAGTGAGTTGACTCTCTCACGCGTTGTCTGTAACACCCAATTTCTAATATAGCAATAAAACATGCGAATGATATATTTATTCAAGAAATAAATGCTACGTCATCATACAAAATTCAAATCCAAAATGCATGCATATAAATTTCAACAGTCGCAGCGGATATAAATCAGAGTACTTCAAGCGTGCATATCATGAATCAATAATACATCAACATAGATGAATCTCCAAATCCCTACATCGGGTAAATCTCTAACATAAAAGAGAATCCAAACAGATAAATCTAGGAAATCCAACAGACGCCTAGATCAGAGCCACCTAAACTCGACTAACAACGATACCGGAGATAGCTCCTGATATCCACCAAGCAAAAATCGACTGATCAGAGCAACTAATCCTGCACAGCGTCTACCCATCCATACAGACAGGTAGGCGGTCAAAACCACTTGGGGTAAGTATTACATCATCATAATTCACATAACACTTAACATGAATAATTCAATTTAAATATCATGTACTTAATCTGATAATAATATCACAAATATATATTCACACTATAACTTCAATATCTCATATCAATCACATGTGTCATGAGAAATCATCAAATCACATTTAATCATGCACAATCATCAATCACATTTCACCAATAAGACTCATGCCATGATGTGCACCTAGTTCGACACATATATGCATGTGGTACCATTTCACTTCAAGGTCGTCACCTATATCTAGATCGTCAAAGGTCTCTGCAAGGCCGAAGCCTACAATCTAGATCTCTAATGGATCTCTACAAGACCGAAGTCCACAAAACTAGATCACTAAATGATCTCTGCTAGGCCGGAGCCCAATGATGCAACAAAAACATCATATAAATTCTCAACACGACTATGATGCATGGACATGTAACAAAGATTCGATAATGCGACAACACTTCACAAATTTTCACCACAATATAGAGGAAAAATTCCAAATATATTGATCATCTCCACAACAATTGCATTATCAAGAAAACATGTCCGTACACAATCAAATCATAAGATTCATTATCACAACATCAACATGATCATCAATAATCAACAATGTCATTCAACATCAACTACCTCATATAGTTTTACCAATTCAAGCATTCCTTACATTCTAAGTAAGAGAACATACACATCTCAAGATAAATATCATATCCAACATACAATCATTCATTCATACAACTTCACTTAGTCATATAAGAATGGTCACGATAGAACGTAAGACAATTGACTCAAGGAACATTTCCGCCCAAAAACCGTACCAAGTGGCAAATGGCCAACGTTGATAATCCCCAAGACAAAACAACATAGACAAGTTGAAAGTTCTCAAACAATCTTAATCGATCATGTGGTCATGAGCTTAAGCCACCTTCGGACTATTAGACATTAATCCAAGGAATAGCTTAAGTTCGTACGGAAAACCCAATTTCACAATCCTTCACATTCCCACCAAAAATATCATTTTTGACATGATTAAGATGTTTGACCACTCTTACAAGTCTCACCTAAGTCTATATGAGCTGTAGGTTCAACTTGTAAGCTCCATTAATTTGCAAAAGTTTGTTTCGACAAAAGTCTAAAATTCTCAAAACTTCCAAGTTAAGACTCAAACGGAAAAGTTCAAGTTTAGGCAAGTTAATCATGTTCCAGTAGGTTTAGGGGTTTAAATAATGGTTTAACATGTTGACATAATCATTTTACAAAGTGATGACATCTCGTCATTACGTAATTTTTTATATGTATTTTGATCACAAAGTGGAGTTCACAAGGCAACTTATGCAGCAAAAGAGCAGAAAAATGAAGAAAATACAAAGAAGGAAATCGTGTCACGATTTGGTAAAAACGTGACACGATTCTGGAAGACCAAAACTTGCTTCGACATTGAGAAATCGTGACACGATGACTAAATCGTGACACGATTTGAGGAAACCCTTATTCAGCAATTTGCGATTCAAAGGAAAATCGTGTCACGATTTACTAAAAACGTGACACGATTTTGGACGAAATTATGTACCTATTTAAGCTGAAGTCTATTCCAAAGACAAGGGTTACGATTTTGAGAGAGCAAAGTGCGATTTTGAGACTACAAGACGGCGAGAAGGGCGATTTCTTCACTCTTTTACCAGTTCATGTATGTATTGATTCCTCTAATGATTATGTTATTTGTAAACACCATTATGAGTAGCTAAATCCATTAGAGGTTAGGTCTGAGATGATTCTTTGTAACCCTAATTGATTCATGTTGCTGTGAAACTCTATTATTTGTGAATGACAATCTAGTTTTTATTGAATTCAATTGTTCTTAATGCTTTTTATATCCTGATCAAATATAAATATGATTTAGTGAGAACGAATGACTACTGACCATAGCTTTCGACTTAGACCTAATTGAATTGTTCTAATAAACATGGTTAGTCTAGGAATGGATAATCCTTTATTAGTGATATTAGGTTAACGTGCTTAAACCTTCAAAGGTTATTAGACCACCTAAGGAATTAGGGGCTGTAACCCTAGAAGAGGGTCCTAACTCAAGGGATTGATTAGGACTATTTTGTTAACTATCGTAAAACTAGGGACTCTTTCACAAGAATAGGTGCAGTATATCAATTAGGGGAACATAGATGATTCGAAAGACCTAAACTCATCTCTCTCTTATTCTTTAAACCAATCTTTATATCTTTATTTTATGTTAATTGCTTATGCAAACAAACCAATCAACTGCCTAGCGGCAAATTAAAAGAACTTTTATACATCTTAAGTTATAACGTAGTTGAATTATTGAGATTAAAACCAGTCCTTGTGGAACGATATTTTTACTACTTCGACAGTATGTGGTACACTTGCCAAAATTCTATCACAAAGCTCGGATTGATCCCCTAAGACCCGAAATAAAAGATTAAAGTGGCTGAAACTGGGCTTGCTCGCTTAAGCCACCACCTAGTTCACTTAAGGGAACGAGTTCCACTAGCCACCAGAAGTGTACGGTTTCTGGTTGCTGGCAGGACGCTCACTAGTTCGCTTAAGCGAACAAGTTCCAGAAGCTACCAGAAAGTACGCTTGCTAGCTCGCTCATAGGACGCTTAAGCGACCTGAACCTAGAACTTCATTTGAATGTTCGCAAGCGACCCCTTAAGCGAACATTCATAGTTCTGCAGAAAATGTTACGGGTTTCAACCCCTTTCACCCAAAATTCCCAATTTTGATCCCTCAATGCCCAAATGTGTTTCCAGATGTTGTTTACAGGTCAATATGACTAAAAATACCCACAAAGACTCAACAAACATGAAAACAATTGACCTTTGGACCAATTCACCAATTTTTATCAAACTACCAACAACATCTCATTTCTCAACATCAAATCATGAATCATGCATACCCAAGCCAGGAATTAACATCCACAACATCACTTAGCAACAACAACATCCATTGATCATGAATCATATCACAATTCAACAACAACATAGCATAATTCAACCAGTTGGGCATATTTTCACATATACCACTTTCTCATACTTTGAACATGAAATTTCTCTAACAAAAATTCAAGTATCAATAACTTCAAGCATTCAATCATAACATCATAATTGGAGCACGAATTCTAACAATTATGAACAATTAATCAATTACTCAATTAAGCACTTATTCATACAATAATTGAAAAATTGCAATAAATGATTATGATGAATTTTAACCCCCTTACCTTAGTTAGATTAATCTCCCTAACTTAAGCTTCAATTTAGCTCATAGTTCTCTTCCAATCCTTGATTCTTCAAGTTCCCCTTCTCTCTAACCCTTTTCCTCTTGCTCCCACTTTCTCTCTCTAACTCTCAAAAATATCTTGTAAATGAAAGTGTGAGGAAATTTCCTCTAAGACAAGGTTTTTATAGTATGTCCCCTTAATGGGTCTAACCTTAAAGCTTCGTGGACTTAACCCATTTCCATTCAATCTAAAATGTTCATACACACACAACGGTAAATCACTAATAACGGTCATTTAATGGTAAAATTCTACCAACGGTCACTTAACGATAAAATACCAATTACTACTCTAGTAACTTAGTATAAATAACGGTTCTCACTAGACACTAAAAATAATCCTCACTAAATTTACCAATTTACGCTTATTCACAAAATGACAAAAATACCCCTGAATCCAAAATGACTAAATTACCCTTCTAACACGAAAACCAATGAAATGCACCCAATGACGAATAATCACATACAAGCACATATAAACACATAATAAAAAAAATTAAAATAAATCTAGCGAAAAATCGGGCTGTTACATCGTCTTAGGGTCGCTCTGATACGTAACAGGATGGTGATCTTGCTTTGTTTTCCATGTATTACATATTTTTATGATTTATGTTGATGAACCACCTAGAACGGAATTGTCGCGTCATTTTTTGAAGATCAAAGCTATTTGATTAGCTTTTGACTCACTAATTATTTCACGACTGAACATTTAATTTTATTAAGAAAAGGGGGAAAAAGTTCAAACTACCCCATTTTGAAAAGATTTTGGGTTCGGGGGTTAGTTACATAAAGGGAAGGTATTAGCACCCTTTATATCCGTAGTACTCTACGGGAACCTCTTGATTTTATTTAATTTAATGTGCTGTAAACTTGCTTGCTTTTGAAAACAGAAGTTAATGTGATGATTAAAAGAAAAAGAAAATGAGACCTAATTTACTTACATTTTTTATGATTCGAAAGGACATGGTCCTCTGCCTACGTACCCATGAGGGATCAAAACCTCGTAGTTCGGGCTAGAAATTGACGTTTGATTTGTTGAGTGTTTTTTTATTAGTTTTGAAAAAGGTTTTAAAATGAAAAGCCAAGTGGCAAATGAGTATTTGTTTGTGTTTTTTAATATTGAAAAAAGAGACTTAAAGTAAAGTTAAATTGATTGAAGTTTGATTTAAGAAAAGAAAATAAAAATGCGGTCACTTGATTTGGATCAAAGTTTATTATGAAAATATTTTTGTGATTTTGATTATTTGCATGTTTTTTGTTGTTTTTTTGGAATATTAAATAAAAATTAAACTAACGGAGTAATAAAAATAAAAGCGCGTGAATTTTTGTAGTGACGTTGGATCACCACAAAATCCTTAATCTATTTTTTTTGCATTTTTGGATATATATAAGGCGGTAAAGAAATAAAAGAACACACACCCACACACTTTTCTCATTTATATTTGCATTGGACCTAAATACATTCTAATTGCTGAAAATTAAATAACAATAATTAAAATGCTAAATAAAATAAAATGCAAAAATGCTAAAAAGAAATAAAATGCAAGAAAATAAAAGAAATGGACAATCGAAGGGACAAAAATTACCGAAGGGACAGAAACAAAAAGGGAGAAGAAAAGAATAGCTTGTTAACACAAGTTAAAGAGGGAGAAGAGAGAAAAGTTCTTTGACAACTCAAGAGAACTTTTGGTGTCTGAAATTGTGTGGAATGTGTAACGCCCTAGCTATTTATTTAATTATTTTACTATGTAGAGTATATATATATATTATTATATATGATGTTTGGTGATTTATGCGGAGTATGTATATGCATATATTGTCATATATGTGATTTTTGAGTGATTTATGTAGTATATTATTTTATTATATGGTTTATTTAATAATAATTAGAATAAGTATGAAATAATAATTATTTTGGTGTTTGGGGAACTAATAGAATTTATTTGAAATTAAAAGGAGTTAAGTGTAATAATGGGGAGTTGAGAAGGCAGTTAAGATAGAAAGTTAGAGTCAGAAACACTTTTACGTGAAACTGACAGTTTTTGGGAGAAAGGAGGGAAGAGCAAGAGAGAACCAAGAGTTGATCATTGCTGTGCATTTCTTCTTCAATTTCTAAGGTAAGGGTGAGGTTTACTTCAATAATGTAGTTACTGATTTCTGATTTTGAGTTTAACAGGTTTTGGTGAGGAATTGGGAATTTGGGGTTTTATGATAAAATGAGGATTTTGAAGTTGTAAGCATGATTTTGATGTTAGAATTAGTTTCTGGTTGCATAGAACACTTAATTATGTATCTGTAAACTGATTTGGGGAGTGATTGGAAGAAAAATGGGATTTTTGGGTAAAACCAGTTTTCTGCCCGTACAGAAGTTCATCGCTCGCCTCGCGAGTAGCTATGCTCGCCAAGGCGAGTGAGCAACTTCATAGCTCGCCTCGCGAGCAGACCAACTCGCCATGGCGAGTAGCCCAGATCAAAACTTGATTTTTGAAAAGTTGTTATAAGATGTTTTGGGGATGGTTTAAGGTACCTAGATGATAATAAAGAGGAATGGTGAAAGTTTTAGGTTAAAAAGATGAATAGGGAGCTTAGAATTGGAGTTTGAGTGAGAAAATGTCACTTTTTCCCGAGAGTACCTGATTTTCACTCGCCTCGAGTTCGCCTTGAACTCGCCATGGCGAGCTAGTGTTTTTGTGAACTCGCCATGGCGAGCAGATGTGCTCGCGAGGCGAGTTGCACAGTTCCTGAGTGCTAACTTGCTTGTATGATTAGTAGTGGTTTGAGGTTGTTGGATTTGAGCATAGTTATATTTAATTGTGCATTATTATGGATTGATGAATTGCTGGTTGTTGTTATTGCTGATGGCTATGATGTATGATTTATTTATTGAACCACACATGTTGTATTAATTGGAGTCACATGGAGTTGCATTGCATGGTCAGTTGTATGTAGATATACACAAGTAGGTCCATTGCATATGCATAAAACAGCGGTGAGGGCTTCGGTCCTGGAGTACTAGTTGCTCAACAGAGGTGAGGGCTTCGGTCATGATGAATGCTTTAACCATTCAAAAGCGGTGAGGGCTTCGGTCCTGATTGGTACCACATGCATATTGCATTTCATTAAGAAGTCTAAGATGGTGTCTTAGCAGCGGTCATGTCATTTGCATGAGTCTTGGTTGTTGTTTTCAGTTATTATCTGATGGATGATGTTGGTGTTGAATATGTGTTTATAAATGTATATATATATTCATTGTGATTATGGTCTATTGTTGATGTTGTTGTTGCTTGTGACTTATACATATATATGTTTACAAGATTTTGTGTTGTTGATTAGGGTGTTAGATTCAATTGATGATTTTAATATCTATATTTATTGTTGTGAATCTCACCCCTTCTGCTTGAAAATGTTGCCCTTCCTATGGGTAACTTGCAGGTGATCCTGAGTAGTAGGTGGTGGCTCAAGAGTCGTGTCTAGGGCTCTGATACGTGGGATGGGAATTATTATATTATATTATATTATTGTTGTTTTCCTTTCCATGTATCGAATTTTGGAACTTGTTGATGTGGCCCTTTGTTGGTCGACTTATTGTTGTTTAGGCTTAATGCC
Source organism: Medicago truncatula (assembly GCF_003473485.1). Taxonomy (NCBI): domain Eukaryota; kingdom Viridiplantae; phylum Streptophyta; class Magnoliopsida; order Fabales; family Fabaceae; genus Medicago; species Medicago truncatula. The sequence goes on along the minus strand of NC_053044.1, from coordinate 12,020,099 downwards.
AAGATGTTATTGGAGACTTAAACCGTTGTTGTTGTTATTGAAATGCAAAACTTTCCGCTGCATGATTTAAAGTTATGAATGATGTTGAATTAAATAGTTTTATTTTCTATTTAAGAATTTTGAAATGACGTGTAGCATGCCCGTTTGTGGAATTACTCTGATGTATATATGCTATGTTATTGTTTTTGGGTAACGGGGTGTTACAATTTGGTATCAGAGCAGGTTGGTCCGTCCGGCCAAGTAGTAGAGTCATGTTGAGCCACCTAGGATAGAGTGTCAACTTTAATGTTGCTTTTTGTCATTGTTCTGAGTTGTTGTTTGTCGTGTAGAATCTCGAGATGACTGGAAGTAGTGATGCTGCTCTTGTTGCTGCGCTTGAGGCTGTAGCTCAAGCTGTTCAACAGCAACCTAAGGTTGAGACTGGTAGTGATGGAACCAGGATGCTAGAGACTCTCTTGAGGAATCATCCACCAACTTTCAAGGGTAGGTATGATCCTGACGGTGCTCAGAAATGGCTGAAGGACATTGAAAGGATATTCAGGGTCATGCAGTGTTCTGAGGTTCAAAAGGTGTGGTTTGGGACGCACATGCTAGCTGAAGAGGCCGATGATTGGTGGATTAGTCTGTTGCCTGTGTTGGAACAGGATGATGTTGTGGTAACCTGGGCCATGTTCAGGAAGGAGTTTCTGGGCAGGTATTTTCCAGAGGATGTCAGAGGTAAGAAAGAGATTGAATTTCTGGAGTTGAAACAGGGTGACATGTCTGTCACAGAGTATGCTGCAAAGTTTGTGGAGCTTGCCACATTCTATCCTCATTACAGTGCGGAGACGGCTGAGTTCTCTAAGTGTATTAAGTTTGAGAATGGGCTGAGGGCTGACATCAAAAGGGCTATTGGATATCAACAGATCATAGTCTTTTCTGAGTTGGTTAACAGGTGTAGAATTTATGAAGAAGACACCAAAGCTCATTATAAGATTATGAGTGAGAGGAGGGGTAAGGGACAACAGAATCGTCCTAAGCCTTACAGTGCTCCTGCTGACAAAGGAAAGCAGAAGATGGGTGATGATAGGAGGCCCAAGAGGAGAGATGCTCCTGTTGAGATTGTTTGCTACAAGTGTGGTGAGAAAGGCCACAAGAGTAATGTCTGTGGAAGAGATGATAGGAAGTGCTTCAGGTGTGGTCAGAAGGGTCACAGTTTAGCTGAATGCAAGCGTGGGGACATTGTCTGTTACAATTGCAATGGAGAAGGTCATATTAGTTCACAGTGTCCTGAGCCGAAGAAGACTAGAATTGGGGGAAAGGTGTTTGCTTTGACTGGTACGCAGACTCCTAATGAGGACCGACTTATCAGAGGTACTTGTTTCTTTAATAGTACTCCTTTAATTGCTATTATTGATACTGGTGCTACTCATTGTTTTATTGATATTGAATGTGCTTATAAGTTGGGTTTGGATATATCTGATATGAAAGGGGAAATGGTTGTTGAAACTCCAGCTAAGGGTTCAGTAACCACTTCTCTTGTTTGTCTGCGGTGTCCTATATCTATGTTTGGTAGAGATTTTGTGATTGATTTAGTTTGTCTGCCGTTGACGGGTATGGATGTGATTTTTGGTATGAATTGGTTAGAGTATAATCGAGTTCATATCAACTGCTTTAGTAAGACGGTACATTTCTCTTCTGCTGAAGGAGAAGGTGAGGTTGAGCTTCTGTCTACAAAACAGATGAAACAGTTTGAACGTGATGGTATTCTGATGTATTCTCTAATGGCACAATTGTCGTTAGAAAACCAAGCTGTGATTGATGGGTTACCTGTTGTGAATGAATTTCCGGAAGTGTTCCCTGATGAGATTCCTGATGTGCCACCAGAGAGGGAGGTTGAATTTTCAATTGATCTTGTTCCAGGAACTAAGCCGGTGTCGATGGCACCGTACCGTATGTCAGCTTCTGAGTTAGCTGAGTTGAAGAAACAGTTGGAGGACCTGTTGGATAAGAAGTTTGTAAGACCCAGTGTTTCACCTTGGGGAGCACCGGTGTTGTTGGTCAAGAAGAAGGATGGTAGTATGAGGCTGTGTATAGATTACCGTCAGTTGAACAAAGTTACGATTAAGAACAGGTATCCGCTTCCTAGAATTGACGACTTGATGGATCAGTTGGTTGGTGCTAAGATTTTCAGTAAGATTGATTTAAGGTCTGGTTATCATTAGATAAAGGTGAAGGATGAGGATATGCAGAAGACGGCCTTTAGGACACGTTACGGTCATTACGAGTACAAGGTGATGCCTTTCGGTGTTACTAACGCGCCTGGTGTTTTTATGGAGTATATGAATCGAATCTTCCATGCTTTTCTGGATAAGTTTGTTGTGGTGTTTATTGATGATATTTTAATCTATTTCAAGAATGAGGAGGAGCATGCAGAGCATCTGAGAATTGTATTGCAAGTGTTGAAGGAAAAGAGGTTGTATGCAAAGTTGTCGAAATGTGAGTTCTGGTTAAGTGAAGTGAGCTTTCTGGGTCACATTATTTCTGGTAGTGGTATTGCAGTGGATCCTTCAAAGGTTGATGCGGTATCACAGTGGGAGACTCCGAAGTCGGTAACTGAGATCAGAAGTTTTCTGGGTTTGGCTGGTTATTACCGCAGGTTCATAGAAGGGTTTTCGAAATTGGCTCTTTCGTTGACACAGTTGACCTGTAAGGGTAAGTCTTTTGTGTGGGATGCTCAGTGTGAGAGTAGTTTCAATGAGTTGAAGCGAAGATTGACAACTGCTCCTGTTTTGGTTTTGCCTAAACCAGAAGAACCGTTTGTTGTGTACTGTGATGCATCTAAGCTGGGCTTAGGTGGTGTTCTGATGCAAGATGGTAAGGTGGTAGCGTATGCTTCTAGGCAGTTGCGTGTTCATGAGAAGAATTATCCTACACATGACCTGGAGTTAGCTGCGGTGGTTTTTGTTTTGAAAATTTGGAGGCATTATTTGTACGGTTCCAGATTTGAGGTGTTCAGTGATCATAAAAGTTTGAAGTATTTATTTGACCCGAAGGAACTGAACATGAGGCAGAGGAGGTGGTTAGAGTTACTGAAGGATTTTGATTTTGGCTTGAATTACCATCCTGGGAAGGCCAATGTGGTTGCTGATGCTTTGAGTAGGAAAACTTTGCACATGTCTGCTTTGATGGTGAAAGAGTTTGAGTTGTTAGAACAGTTCAGAGACATGAGTCTTGTCTGTGAATTGTCATCCCAGAGTATACAGTTGGGAATGTTGAAAATTGATAGTGATTTCTTGAACAGTATCCGAGAAGCTCAGAAAGAGGATTTGAAGTTTGTTGATTTGATGACTTCAGGTAATGACACTGAGGATAGTGATTTCAAGGTTGATGATCAGGGTGTGCTGAGGTTCAGAGGTAGAGTTTGTATTCCTGACAATGATGATTTGAAGAAGTTGATTCTTGAGGAAAGTCACAAGAGTAGGTTGAGTATTCACCCGGGGGCTACAAAAATGTATCATGATTTGAAGAAACTGTTTTGGTGGTCCGGTTTGAAAAGGGATGTTGCTCAGTTTGTTTATGCCTATTTGATTTGTTAGAAGTCCAAGGTTGAGCATCAGAAGCCTGCAGGGTTGTTGACACCGTTAGATGTACCGGAGTGGAAGTGGGATAGTATCTCTATGGATTTTGTGACGAGTTTACCGAACACTCCGAGAGGGCATGACGCTATTTGGGTTGTTGTCGACCGGTTGACAAAGTCGGCACACTTCATTCCTATCAATATCAATTATCTGGTAGCGCAGTTAGCAGAGATTTATATTCACAGTGTGGTGAAACTTCATGGTGTTCCGTCGAGTATTGTGTCGGATAGAGATCCGAGGTTCACTTCTAGGTTCTGGAAAAGTTTACAGGACGCCTTGGGTTCGAAATTGAGGTTGAGTTCGGCTTATCATCCTCAAACAGATGGACAGTCGGAGAGGACGATTCAATCATTGGAAGATTTGTTGAGGGTGTGTGTGCTTGAGCAAGGTGGAGCTTGGGACAGTCACTTGCCTTTGATTGAGTTCACTTATAACAACAGCTATCACTCGAGTATTGGTATGGCACCGTTCGAAGCCTTGTATGGTCGGAGGTGTAGGACTCCGTTATGCTGGTTTGAGTCGGGTGAGAGTGTTGTGTTGGGACCGGACTTGGTTCATGAGACCACTGAGAAAGTCAGGTTGATAAGAGAAAAGATGAAAGCTTCGCAGAGTCGACAGAAGAGTTACCATGACAAGCGAAGGAAGGACCTTGAGTTTCAGGAGGGTGATCATGTTTTTCTGAGGGTCACTCCTTTGACGGGTGTTGGTACAGTGGCATATAGAGTTGGTTTGCCACCACATCTTTCGAACTTGCATGATGTGTTTCATGTTTCTCAGCTTCGGAAGTATGTTGCGGATCCTTCTCATGTGATTCCAAGGGATGATGTGCAGATTAGGGACAACCTGACTGTGGAGACTATGCCGTTGAGGATTGATGACAGAAAGGTGAAGTCCTTGAGAGGTAAAGAGATACCTCTTGTGAGAGTCGTTTGGGGTGGAGCGACTGGTGAAAGTTTGACTTGGGAGCTGGAGAGTAAGATGCGGGAGTCGTATCCGGAGTTGTTTGTTTGAGGTAAGATTTCGAGGACGAAATTCTGTGATTTGGGGAGAGTTGTAACGCCCTAGCTATTTATTTAATTATTTTACTATGTAGAGTATATATATATATTATTATATATGATGTTTGGTGATTTATGCGGAGTATGTATATGCATATATTGTCATATATGTGATTTTTGAGTGATTTATGTAGTATATTATTTTATTATATGGTTTATTTAATAATAATTAGAATAAGTATGAAATAATAATTATTTTGGTGTTTGGGGAACTAATAGAATTTATTTGAAATTAAAAGGAGTTAAGTGTAATAATGGGGAGTTGAGAAGGCAGTTAAGATAGAAAGTTAGAGTCAGAAACACTTTTACGTGAAACTGACAGTTTTTGGGAGAAAGGAGGGAAGAGCAAGAGAGAACCAAGAGTTGATCATTGCTGTGCATTTCTTCTTCAATTTCTAAGGTAAGGGTGAGGTTTACTTCAATAATGTAGTTACTGATTTCTGATTTTGAGTTTAACAGGTTTTGGTGAGGAATTGGGAATTTGGGGTTTTATGATAAAATGAGGATTTTGAAGTTGTAAGCATGATTTTGATGTTAGAATTAGTTTCTGGTTGCATAGAACACTTAATTATGTATCTGTAAACTGATTTGGGGAGTGATTGGAAGAAAAATGGTATTTTTGGGTAAAACCAGTTTTCTGCCCGTACAGAAGTTCATCGCTCGCCTCGCGAGTAGCTATGCTCGCCAAGGCGAGTGAGCAACTTCATAGCTCGCCTCGCGAGCAGACCAACTCGCCATGGCGAGTAGCCCAGATCAAAACTTGATTTTTGAAAAGTTGTTATAAGATGTTTTGGGGATGGTTTAAGGTACCTAGATGATAATAAAGAGGAATGGTGAAAGTTTTAGGTTAAAAAGATGAATAGGGAGCTTAGAATTGGAGTTTGAGTGAGAAAATGTCACTTTTTCCCGAGAGTACCTGATTTTCACTCGCCTCGAGTTCGCCTTGAACTCGCCATGGCGAGCTAGTGTTTTTGTGAACTCGCCATGGCGAGCAGATGTGCTCGCGAGGCGAGTTGCACAGTTCCTGAGTGCTAACTTGCTTGTATGATTAGTAGTGGTTTGAGGTTGTTGGATTTGAGCATAGTTATATTTAATTGTGCATTATTATGGATTGATGAATTGCTGGTTGTTGTTATTGCTGATGGCTATGATGTATGATTTATTTATTGAACCACACATGTTGTATTAATTGGAGTCACATGGAGTTGCATTGCATGGTCAGTTGTATGTAGATATACACAAGTAGGTCCATTGCATATGCATAAAACAGCGGTGAGGGCTTCGGTCCTGGAGTACTAGTTGCTCAACAGCGGTGAGGGCTTCGGTCCTGATGAATGCTTTAACCATTCAAAAGCGGTGAGGGCTTCGGTCCTGATTGGTACCACATGCATATTGCATTTCATTAAGAAGTCTAAGATGGTGTCTTAGCAGCGGTCATGTCATTTGCATGAGTCTTGGTTGTTGTTTTCAGTTATTATCTGATGGATGATGTTGGTGTTGAATATGTGTTTATAAATGTATATATATATTCATTGTGATTATGGTCTATTGTTGATGTTGTTGTTGCTTGTGACTTATACATATATATGTTTACAAGATTTTGTGTTGTTGATTAGGGTGTTAGATTCAATTGATGATTTTAATATCTATATTTATTGTTGTGAATCTCACCCCTTCTGCTTGAAAATGTTGCCCTTCCTATGGGTAACTTGCAGGTGATCCTGAGTAGTAGGTGGTGGCTCAAGAGTCGTGTCTAGGGCTCTGATACGTGGGATGGGAATTATTATATTATATTATATTATTGTTGTTTTCCTTTCCATGTATCGAATTTTGGAACTTGTTGATGTGGCCCTTTGTTGGTCGACTTATTGTTGTTTAGGCTTAATGCCAAGATGTTATTGGAGACTTAAACCGTTGTTGTTGTTATTGAAATGCAAAACTTTCCGCTGCATGATTTAAAGTTATGAATGATGTTGAATTAAATAGTTTTATTTTCTATTTAAGAATTTTGAAATGACGTGTAGCATGCCCGTTTGTGGAATTACTCTGATGTATATATGCTATGTTATTTTCTTTGGGTAACGGGGTGTTACAGAATGAGAGCTCAATTTATAGGTGAGGAGGTTGATGAAGAAAGGAAAATTGGTTTAATGGAAATGATGGACAATTATGGTGAATTTTGAAAAAGGAATGTTAAAGTTGACACTTGACTTAAATTTTTTTTAGACCTTGAACATTTTATTTTTGGACCTATTGACACTTTTGTTTTTTTTTGGACACTAATTAATTAAAAAGAAATAAAATAAAAATAAAATAAATCTAATACGAAATAAAATAAAAATAAATTAAACTAAATTATGTAAAGAAAAATAAAATTAAAAGATGAAAAATAAAAATTGTTAAATATAAAAAAAAAGTAACTAATCTTAAAATAAAAATTAATAAAAAGATGGAAAGAAAATAAAAAGAGAAAAGAGGGTCCGACTCGGAATCAAAAATGAGGTATTTTAAAATACCTCCCTGCCGAATTTTTTACTAAAAAATCAGAGATCGATCAGAGTCGAGTGACATGTGTCAGTGGGGCCTTAGGTAAAAAATTGGGGTATGACAGATGCCCCTATTTAAGTTTCTTCGTCCGGAGATTTGAAGATGAAATCTTTGATTTGACGAGTCGAAGAGACTTAAATACAAAGTACACAATTTTTGACCTAAGATGCTATGGATGCATGTGATGCAATTTATGAATGCAGGATGATTTGACTCGAATGAGAAATAACAACGGGATATCCGAATTCGTTGAAGAAAAAGGGGTCCGACTCCGCTAGTGGAATGTAGTTTCACTGGGGAAAATGATTGTCTACTATCATATTGATAGCTTAACAGAGACGATTGATACTTTTACCTAACTATCGATGAGATAGCTTTAATAAAGGTAAGAATGAGAGAAAAACATCGTCTAACTACCGATGAAATGATAGCTTAACAAAGACCAATGATACTTTTACCTAACTATCGATGAGATAGCTTAACAAAGATAAGAATGAAAGAAAAACCATCGTCTAACTACCGTTGAAATGATAGCTTAACAAAGACAAATGATACTTTTACCTAACTATCGATGAGATAGCTTAACAAAGGTAAGAATGAAAGAAAAATCATCGTCTAACTACCGTTGAAATGATAGTTTAACAAAGACAAATGATACTTTTACCTAACTATCGATGAGATAGCTTAACAAAGGTAAGAATGAGAGAAAAAACATCGTCTAACTATCGATGAAATGATAGCTTAACAAAGACAAATGATACTTTTACCTAACTATCGATGAGATAGCTTAACAAAGGTAAGAATGAAAGAAAAACCATCGTCTAACTACCGTTGAAATGATAGCTTAACAAAGACAAATGATACTTTTACCTAACTATCGATGAGATAGCTTAACAAAGGTAAGAATGAAAGAAAAATCATCGTCTAACTACCGTTGAAATGATAGCTTAACAAAGACAAATGATACTTTTACCTAACTATCGATGAGATAGCTTAACAAAGGTAAGAATGAAAGAAAAACCATCGTCTAACTACCGTTGAAATGATAGCTTAACAAAGACAAATGATACTTTTACCTAACTATCGATGATATAGCTTAACAAAGGTAAGAATGAGAGAAAAACCATCGTCTAACTACCGTTGAAATGATAGCTTAACAAAGACAAATGGTAACTTTTACCTAACTATCGATGAGATAGCTTAACAAAGGTAAGAATGAGAGAAAAACACCGTCTAACTACCGATGAAATGATAGCTTAACAAAGACGACTGATAACTTTTACCTAACTATCGATGAGATAGCTAACAAAGGTAAGAATGAGAGAAAAACACCGTCTAACTATCGATGATATGGTAGCTTAATAAAGACGATTGACAAGTTTTACCTAACTATCACACAAAGATAGCTTAACAAAGGTAAATTTAGAGAAGACAACTTGGTCAGTTATACTGGGGATGACACTTTTGAGAGGAAAACAATTTGTAATTGCAAGCTGTTCATATGAAGAAACTGCCACTTGCTGTTTGGTTCAGGATTAACCAAAGAGACATGGCTAAACAAGACTCTAGGTGACTAATGCAAACATGTGTGAATGATGTTTATATATATATGGTGTATGCATGAATGTATGAATGTACGAATTTTATGAATGTACGAATGTTATGAATGTACAACTTCCATGACTGTATAAACTTTATGTGACAGGTGACTCGATGAAACGAGACAAGACATGTAAGATTGGAGGCGAACTGACATCGCAGCACTAACGCTCGGCAAACTTCATTGGAGATGATATTATTGTGAACAAATCGAGCCGTTGACGGTGTAAGACCCAACACAAAGAGCAATTGATGCCTCCTGGGGGCAAAGCCTATCGTTGATAAAAAGTCTAGAAGAAGTCGCCATTTGTGAACTGGCACAGAATGTTCCTCCATTGGTATGTTTCAACAGTCATTTTTTTATTTTTTTTATTTTTTTTTATTTTTTTTATTTTTTAGAAAAATCCCTAACTTTTGCCTGGACCGTCCTTTCAGATTTTCAGTCCACCGGGATTATATTCTTTTTTGTGCCCCTAATTTTTGCCTGGACCGCACTTTGGGGTTTTCAGTCCACTGGGACGCTCTCTATTGCTTAAGCCGCCTTTTCAGGTTTTCAACTTAGCGAGCTTTGATTTTTTTGTTTTATTATTTTTTTTGACTGTGACAACATCCTGTTCAAGGCAGAGGTCATTTCCATAATGCTTAACCCTGTTTCTCTTCTGGAGTGTAACCGTTCTCGAGGCGAATGTTGATGTACGCGTCACCTACTCATGAGTTCAAAGCGAGTGTGTTTGTTGTTCACACTTTTCAAACGATGTAAAAAAAAAAAATTTGTATTTTTTTGAAAATTTTTGCTTTAAGTATTGCCATCAAAAAGAAGAAATTATGCAAATAGAATAAATGAGAGTTCTGAATAAATGGGCACAAGCTCAAATTTGATGAATTGAGTGGTGGCCTGCTAAGGGCATGGCTCCACGGATTTTTTTGAAAATTTTGAAAAAATGGTAAATGTAATGGGAAGGGTACATTGAACAAATTACCCACTATTCTCCCTAACAAATTTGAATGCCCCTGTTCCGAGTCTTTGATCTGCAAATGCTTCGAATCGGAGGTCTTTTGATAGTTAGATGCCCCAAGTGGATTGTGCCTGACCGGATGCAGTTACTTTGTCTTTTGATCCTTAACTTTTGCATAGATCGCCCTTTCAAGTTTTTAATCTATCAGGATAATCTTTTTGTTCATGTCTCTAATTTTTGCTTGGACCGCCCTTTCGGGTTTTCAGTCCACCGAGACGCTCATTTTTGCCTAAGCCGCTTTTTCAGATTTGCGACTTATCGAGATTTTATATTTGACAGAGTATTTCTTGACTACACCGGCATTCATAGGAAGTGCAAGTTTGTCACCATCCATAGTTGTAAAAGTCATTGCACATGAACCTTCATAGTTAGGCGTCCAAAGTCTCTTTCTTGAATTTTGCGGGGACGAACCTTCTTGTTGGAAGTTTATTTCAACCTCTTTTGACATGGTTGTACAAGGTCGTCATGCATTTTAAGTTCAAACAAGCTTGGACTTCGGCAAAACTCCTATTGTCGGGACTTCGACCTCCACAGGAAGCACGACCTTCATGTTATATACTTGAGGGAAGGAGGGGGTTGCCCCTGATGAAGTGTGTACTACCGGACAATACTCATGAAGTGCAAGTGGTAGCATCTCGTGCCAGTCTTTGTAAGTGAAAGCAAATTTTTGGACAATCTTCTTTGATATTTTGTTTGCAGCTTTGACGGCTAAGATGCCCCAGTGGGCGAGAGATCTTGCTGGGAGTCTCTTTCTTCTCCTCTTCCTTATCTTCGGTCACAGAGAACTCAAAGTTGGGATAGAGTACATAGTTATTATGTTCAACGGGTTTATTAATGCATGATTTGATTATTGATTTTGACAAGTAAGTACAAGCTATGATTATGCAGATATATGAGAATGATTATTATTTTTTGGGTTTTTTGTATTACCATTTTTCAGAAAAGAGCATAAAAAAAAGCAAGGTCCGGATCAAGACGACTTTTTTTATTAATGATAACAATTCATGAAGCAAAGAGCCCTACATAAGTTCACTTTCATCTCGGGCGGGACAAAAGGGTGTTTTTTTTTTTTTTTGAAAAGTGAAAAGCAACAAACAAACATTAATTGAACAAAAAGTAGCGGAAGGAACGTCAATAGTGTTGTTACCTCTTCACGAATGCTCGTGGATTTCTTGTTCAAACTGATACGTTCTCTTTTTTGTTTGCACGAGTGTTGTAGGTGCGAGTTGACTTTGGACGAGGACAGTTGGGACACCTTTGAGATGGATTGACCTTTAGTAGAAAAGACACAATGTAAGACTCAGACTTGAAATTATGTATGCAAAAAAACTAGACACATTTTTTTTGAAGGACTTGTCAAAGTAATTGTAAACTTGATAAGGAACATTGTTTAATTTGAAAATTGTGAAGATATTGCAATTGGTTCCCTTTTCAAAAGTAAGAACGAAACTAAGGAAAAAGTTCTTAACAAAAGCTAAAGCTTAGTTAAGGTTTTTGAAGTTGTAGGTGTTCCTTCTTACAAGGTGGATCTTTGATGTTTACAAGAACTTATCTAAGTCATTCGATATTGGTGAGAGAAAAAGAAAGTTTTTATGAATGAATGCATGTATGCATGATTATGCTAAAGAACATGGAATGCATGGTGAGGTTAAGTCCCCAATGTTGGAGCCAAGGGTAACAATGCCATTTGGTAAGGACTATGGTTTCAAATGTACCTATATCACGGGTTCTACCAAGTTCCCAAATTACAACTTCCCTTATGAACATATCGGTGTATAGGACCGCTCCTAGTCCAATAACATCCATAAGTAAGTCTAGTTTGAGTGTAGTATCGCGTGTCGACCAAAGTCAAGACTGCTCTTGGTTTAGCCACCGCACTACGTCCTAAAAAGGCTAAGATGGGTTAAAGGTGACTAAATGTTTCTCAACTTCGACGGTCATTCAAAAATAATAGCGCCAATCACGACTGCTCATGGTGACATCATATTACTTTGAGAGACCTCCGTTGAGTGGAGTTATACCACATGCACACATAACACAGGACCGCTCCTGGTATGGCACTACGGTTGTACCCCGTCCTATCTTATATTTCACTCAAGTCCGGGTGTAGGACTTATCTCACCACTCACGTTAGTAAGAAGAAAGAGGAAGGAGAACACATATACACGAATTTCCATCCTTTATTTTTTGTTTTTGTTTTAAGCAAGTTATAGCACAAAGAATTAAATAAAGCCAAGTTAGGCTCAACCCTCTTAGGGGGGTCCCCAGTGAAGTCTCCATTTCTGTCGCGTCATTTTTTGGAGATCAAAGCTATTTGATTAGCTTTTGACTCACTAATTATTTCACGACTGAACATTTAATTTTATTAAGAAAAGGGGGAAAAAGGTCAAACTACCCCATTTTGAAAAGATTTTGGGTTCGGGGTTAGTTACATAAAGGGAAGGTATTAGCACCCTTTATGTCCGTAGTACTCTACGGGAACCTCTTGATTTTATTTAATTTAATGTGCTATAAACTTGCTTGCTTTTGAAAAAAGAAGTTAATGTGATGATTAAAAGAAAAAGAAAATGAGACCTAATTTACTTACATTTTTTATGATTTGAAAGGACATGGTCCTCTGCCTACGTACCCATGAGGGATCAAAACCACGTGGTTCGGGGTAGATATTGACGTTTGATTTGTTGAGTGTTTTTTTATTAGTTTTGAAAAAGGTTTTAAAATGAAAAGCCAAGTGGCAAATTAGTATTTGTTTGTGTTTTTTAATATTGAAAAAAGAGAGTTAAAGTAAAGTTAAATTGATTGAAGTTTGATTTAAGAAATGAAAATAAAAATGCGGTCACTTGATTTGGATCAAGGTTTATTATGAAAATATTTTTGTGATTTTGATTATTTGCATGTTTTTTGTTGGTTTTTTGGAATATTAAATAAAAATTAAACTAACGGAGTAATAAAAATAAAAGCGCGTGAATTTTTGTAGTGACGTTGGATCACCACAAAATCCCTAATCTATTTTTTTTTACATTTTTGGATATATATAAGGCGGTAAAGAAATAAAAGGACACACACCCACACACTTTTCTCATTTATATTTACATTGGACCTAAATACATTCTAATTGCTGAAAAATAAATAACAATAATTAAAATGCTAAATAAAATAAAATGCAAAAATGCTAAAAAGAAATAAAATGCAAGAAAATAAAAGAAATGGACAATCGAAGGGACAAAAATTACCGAAGGGACTTTTTCCGAAGGGACAGAAACAAAAAGGGAGAAGAAAAGAATAGCTTGTTAACACAAGCTAAAGAGGGAGAAGAGAGAAAAGTTCTTTGACAACTCAAGAGAACTTTTGGTGTCTGAAATTGTGTGGAATGAGAGCTCTATTTATAGGTGAGGAGGTTGATGAAGAAAGGAAAATTAGTTTAATGGAAATGATGGACAATTATGGTGAATTTTGAAAAAGGAATGTTAAAGTTGACACTTGACTTAAAATTTTTTTAGACCTTGGACATTTTATTTTTGGACCTATTGACACTTTTGTTTTTTTTTTGGACACTAATTAATTAAAAAGAAATAAAATAAAAATAAAATAAATCTAATACGAAATAAAATAAAAACAAATTAAACTAAATTATGTAAAGAAAAATAAAATTAAAAGATGAAAAATAAAAATTATTAAATATAAAAAAAAAAGTAACTAATCTTAAAATTAAAATTAATAAAAAGATGGAAAAAAAATAAAAAGAGAAAAGAGGGTCCGACTCTGAATAAAAAATGAGGTATTTTAAAATACCTCCCTGCCGAATTTTTTACTGAAAAATCAGAGATCGATCGGAGTCGAGTGACATGTGTCACTGGGGCCTTAGGTCAAAAATTGGGGTATGACCGGAATATTAATTAGTTGTTTATGTTGAGGCCGTTGTGCCATTACGTTGTTTAATGAATGTTTTCCGCTGCAATGTAATTTGAATTGTTGACATGAGATGTTTTGAACAAATAGTAATTTTACTCTATTGATCTTTTAAAGAAGTGTGACATCCTGTTTAAGTCGAATACTCTGATTATTATGTAAAAAAAATTTAAGCTGGGAGAACGGGGTGTTACATTGTCACCTCCCGGTTCACTTAAAAATGAAATATAATAACAAGAGCAAAGACGTAGTCACCATCTACGCAGATTTGAGATGCGCCAAAAGATGCCACTAAGTGTGGGGAAAGATACATGTACTACAATCCGTGTCAATTCTAAAGTGAACATAAGAGCTCAGTGGTGTCCCTTGGCGTCCGATGCCAAAGTATAACAGCGCCGACCTAGACGCATACCAAGAGGAGAAACACCCAAGAGGTGAGAAAGGACAAGAAATGTCGTTCCCCTAAAAGCGAAATTGCCCTTCGAGCGGCCCACACCCGACGGAGAGTTCAAATCCATCCGGTTAGACGACAACCTGGTGATGAAGGTAAATATTGGAGCAAACCTACCACTGGAAGTCGAAGAGGATCTCATCGAGTTCCTCCGAGCCAACACAAATATATTGGCTTGCTCCCAGAAGAAATGCCTGGAATAGACCCCGCGTCGCATGCCACAAACTAAATGTGAATCCAGAAGCAAAGTTTGTAAGTCAGAAGAGGCGCCACCAGTCCTTCTGAGAAAGCACAAGCTGCCAAATAAATAGTCGACGACTTACTTCATGCCAAGTTCAACTTTGAAATGAATTATACACAATGACTCTCAAATCTGGTCCTCAAAAAGAAAGCAAGAAGAAAATAGCTAATGTGTGACGATTACACGGACCTAAACAAAGCATGTCAAAAGGACGCTTATCCTCTCCCTAACATTGACAAGTTGGTGGACAATTCATCGGCATACAAGCTACTATCTTTCATGGATGCCTACTCCGGTTACAACCGGATTCCCATGGATAAAGAAGACAGAAAACACACGGTGTTCATGACCTAAGGCACTAACTACATGTACAACGTCATGTGATTCGGTTTGTGGAATGCAGGCGCCACTTACCAAATGATGGTGAATAAAGTCTTCCAGAACGAAATAGGAGACATGCTTGAAGTTTACATGGATGACATGATCGTAAATTCAGCCGAAGAATGCCAACAAATGGATCATTTGGATGCAGTGTTCGCATGCGTACGCCAATATAACACGCACCTGAACCCAGAAAAATGCACCTTCAGAGTCAAAGCAGGGAAATTCCAGGGTTTATCCCCACAAAGAGGGGAATCAAAGCTAATCTCGACAAATGCAGGGCCATCCTAGAGATGGAACCTCCTTCAAGCAAAGACCGAATCATGAAGTTAAACGGAATGTTAACGACCCTGAGAAAGTTTATCTCCATATCTTCCTAACATGCCTTTCCTTTCCTCAGACTCCTAAGGAAGGAAGAAAATTTTGAATGGACACCATAATGCGAAGAAACGCTTAACAAACTGAAGGGCATCCTGTCGCAACCCTCCGTCTTGTTTAGGCCCATGGCGGGGGAGACCTTCTTGATGTACTTAGCCATCTCGGAAGAGGCGTTCAAGACCTTCCTGGTGAGGGAAATAGGGACCAACCAGAGCCCCGTATACTTCTGCTCGAAAGCCTTAGCCGGGCCGGAGACCCGATACCAAAATATTGAGAAGGTGGTGCTCGCTCTTATGGTGGTCTCCAAGAAATTATTAAGATACTTCTTGGCTCACCCTATCGTAGTCAGAACCGACCAACCACTGAAACACGTCTTGTTTCGCCCTGACTTGACAGAGAGAATGACCAAATGGTCGATAGAGCTGTCTGAATTCGATATAATGTTCGAGGAAAAAAAGGCGTTGAAAGCGCAGACATTCACGAACTTCCTAGCGGAATTTACCCCTCCTACTTTAATATGGGTCGTGTTTAAAGACGAATCTTCCAACACCAGAGACGGAGTGCGCATGAATCATTCTCAAAAGTACGTCAGGACTGGTGGTCGAGTTATCCCTCCGATATGGATTCTTTGCCACCAATAACTAGACAGAGTATGAGGACGTGATAACAGGACTCGACCTAGCTTGAGACCTTGGCGCCCGAGAAGTTTAAGTAAAAATGGATTCACAATTGCTTGTATCTTAATTAAAACTCGAAACACAAGTGAAAGATGCGCTGCTGCAAAAATACTTGGTAACAGTCAAAGAAAAGATTGACAGCTTTGACTCCGTAGAATTTGTGCACATCCCATGAGAGCAAAACAAAAGGGCGGACATGTGTATACAAACTGCCAAGTACCAGATTGACGGGGATAAACCACTCCTTTGTACAAGAGACATTGGAGAGACCTAGTTATGGGATGAACACAAAGGTAATAGTGGCGGTAGCTGAACCCGCCCAAGAGACGTGGATGAAGCCTATCAATGCATACATCGAGGAAGGAAATCTCCCAGACGATCCAGTTGAAGCAAAAATGATCTAACAGAGGGCGTACAAACACACCGTCGTCGAAAGGGGTCTTCTCAAAAGAGGATTCCCCACCCCGCTCTTGAAATGCCTTGACCCCGACGAGGCCGCCAACGCATTGGAAGAAGTGCACAAAGACATCGTCCGACAACACCTCGGTGGTGCGCCTTGGCAAGAAAAATACTAAGGGCGGGCTACTATTGGCCCACGATGAAGAATGACACTATGGGGTACGTGAAAAAGTGCGACAAGTTCAAAAGGCACGAAGACGTGTTTAATGCCCCATCTTCAGAGCTCGGCGCCCTCTCCACACCATGGCCCTTTGCTAGATGGGGGATGGATTTCTTAGGACCGTTCCATAAGGGAGCCGATTAGGTGAAATTTATGATTGTCATCGTAGATTACTTCACCAAATGGATCGAATAGAAGGCACTGTCCAAGATAACGACAACAAATGTCATCAAATTCTTCAAGAAGAACATCCTGTCCAGATTTAGCGTTCCCCAATCCATAGTAACCACAACTGAACGAAGTTTGCCGACAAAAGAATGAGAGAACTTTTGGAAGAATTGAATATAAAACAACACTTCACTGAACACCCACAGACAAATGGACAAGCAAAGTCTGCAAACATAGTCATACCGAGAGGGTTGAAAAAGTGATTATAAGAGGCAAAGGGGAGCTGGCCCGAAGAACTCCCACATGTTTTTTGGGCATATCATACTGTTACAAAGCAAATGGATCCCAATATCACAAAAACAAAGAAGACCAAGTCAAAGGAAGAAAACAACCAAATAATAGTGAACAAGAATGCAAATGGTGGGCCAGAAGGAAGACCAAAGAGAGAAATTAAATTGCCCAACAGACTCATGGACTAGGAATAGTCTCTAGAAGCATCCTAAGAAGAGGACAAATTTCAATAGCTGTCACAAGTTGTCACTCTCTACCGTTAGAACCTTAAAAGGGATAAGAATAAAAGTATTTAGAATTTATCTTTTTATTTTCTTGTATTGTGATGAGGACAAGTGTCTCTAGATCCTAACTATTAGGAACAATTGTATTGCTATCCTGTCTATAAGAGCAGGAAAAGTGAATGAATAAGGCAGAAAATCATTATCTCAATACTCTCTCTTCCTCACAGACTTTCCCTGACATAAAAGGGAATTTAATTCTTGCCTTTATTTCTATCAATTGGTGCTCTCGTTTCTTGAAATCATGCCTCCTAGACAACAAGTCCCACCAGAACCCACCATCCAAAAGCTACAAGAATCAATCCTCCAACTCACAGCAGCCTTCACAAATTTCAAAACCACCCAAGACCAAAGACATGAAGACTACATCAACTCCCTGCACACCCTACAATCACAGATCCCTACCCCCAACCAAGGTTCTCCTAGTATTAACACTGGAAACCAAGACCTTACCCTTAAACCACCTAAACTGCGCCTTTTACCATTTGAGGGTACAAACCCCCTCGACTGGGTTTTTCAAGCCAATCAATTTTTCTCTCATTATTCCATACCCAACCATCAACATTTAGCTCACGTGGCCGGATATATGACCGGTGACGCTTTGGGATGGTACCAATGGATGTTTAACAACTATCTCCTCTCTACATGGGAAGCGTTTACAAGAGCTCTAGAGGTTCGTTTTGGTCCCTCGGCGTACGACAACCATCAGCAAGCTCTCTTCAAACTCAAACAGACTGCATCTGTCGCCGACTATCAACACGAATTCGAACGCCTCTGCAATAGGGTAACTGGTCTTTCTCCCATTGCTATTGTTGATTGTTTTGTTTCTGGTCTCAAATTTCATATCCAAAGTGAATTAGTTGTCCATCAACCTACTTCAATTTCCCAGGCCATTGGCCTTGCAAAACTAATTGAATCTAAAGCTACTGTTGTACGACCTTTTCAAACCACAAAAAACCCTAACCAAAAACCACCATTGTTACCAACACCCTCCCCACAATTACTCCAAAGAACCACACCCACTCAAACTTCTCTACCAATAAAACGGCTCACCCCACCTGAAATGCAACAACGACGTGCTCAAGGTTTGTGTTTTAATTGTGATGAACGATTTCATCCCGGGCACCGTTGTAAAACCAAGCAATTTTTGTTACTTTTGGATGCAGATGTATCCAACCACTCAGATGAAAACCTGTGTGCTCTAATCACCTCACCTGAACCACCAAATTTAATAGATCTCAGCCCAACTACTACACTTGCACAAACTGAAACAACTACAGATCCACTTGACACTGAACCAGAATTTTTCCACCTCTCCCTTCAAGCCGCCACTGGCTACCCATCCCCACGCACTTTGCGTTTCACCGCCTCTATACATGGCCACAAGTTCACTATTTTGGTCGATTCCGGAAGTTCACACAATATAATCCAACCTCGCATAGCCTCTTTCCTACACCTACCTATTCAACCCCTATCTTCTTTTTCTGTCATGGTCGGAAATGGTGAACACTTACATTGCACAGGCCTTTGCAAAGACACACCTTTAATGGTGGATCAACACTTTTTTACCGTCCCCCTCTATATCCTACCAATTCAAGGCGCCGATGTGGTCCTTGGTGTTCAATGGCTTCAAAACTTAGGCCCATTTGTTTATGATTTCAGTGTGCCATCCATGCAATTCTACCACAACAATCAATTACTCATTATCACTGGCTCTAGACCAAACACCCTAACACAGGCCTCTGCTCACCAACTAAACCGTATGCTACAAACTAATGCAATCGCCACTTTTCACTCAGTTGTTATGGTTTCCACACACACCTCCCCAACTAATCCAAATCACTCAACCGAACCACTCACTGATGACCAACTCTTCCTTACCTTCCACCCTGACATACAACCCATACTCCATCACCATCTACAAATATTTTCAAAACCAAACACTTTACCACCACCAAGACCACATGACCACCATATTCATCTCAACCCCACAGCTTCCCCCATTAATATCAAACCTTACCGCTATCCCCACTATCAAAAAGAAGCCATGACCAAACTAATCACTGAAATGCTCCAAGATGGTATCATTCAGCCAAGCACAAGTCCATATTCCTCACCAGTCCTCCTCGTCAAGAAAAAAGACGGTTCTTGGCATTTTTGTGTTGACTACCGAGCCCTCAACAACATAACCATCAAAGACCGTTTTCCCATCCCTACCATAGATGAATTGTTGGATGAATTACATGGTGCAAAATCCTTTTCCAAAATTGATTTAAGGTCAGGCTATCACCAAATTCGCTTAGTTCCGGAGGATGTGCACAAAACGGGTTTTCGTACGTTTGATGGCCACTACGAATTCCTTGTTATGCCATTCGGCCTATCTAATGCTCCTTCAACTTTCCAATCAGCGATGAATGACCTTCTTAGACCCTTCCTTCGAAAATTCGCCTTGGTTTTCTTTAATGACATCTTGATCTATAGCCCCACTTGGGAATCCCACCTCAATCACATCAACCAAGTTCTCTCACTACTGTCCACTCATCAATTCTATGCTAAGCTGTCAAAATGTCAATTTGGGGTGCGTTCTGTTGATTACCTAGGCCACCTAATCTCAGCTGATGGTGTTCAAGCTGATCCTTCAAAAATCCAGGCTATGGTCTCGTGGCCTCCACCTAAAAACATCACCGCCCTAAGGGCTTTCCTAGGCTTAACGGGGTTCTACCGTCGTTTTGTGCTGAATTACGCCGCTATTGCTAGTCCTACTGATTTACTCAAAGCACACTCTTTCAAATGGACAGACATAGCCGCTCAAGCCTTTGAAACACTAAAACAAGCCCTGATCAAACTACCCACACTTACATTACCCGATTTTACCAAACCATTTGAAGTTACCACCGATGCGTCTACCACGGCAGTTGGTGCAGTTTTCTCCCAAAACACTCGTCTCATAGCCTTTTTCAGCAAAAAGTTGAACCCCCATCTAGCAGCTTCATCCACATATGTTCGCGAGTTGTATGGCCTAACCGAAGCAATAAAAAAATGGAGACAATATTTGTTAGGATCCACTTTCAAAATCTTCACCAACCATAAGAGTTTAAAATGTCTCATGACCCAAACAATCCAAACCCCCGAACAACAAAAGTGGTTAACCAAGCTAGTGGGATATAACTACGAAATCCACTACAAACTAGGAAAAGACAACGTTGTTGCGGATGCATTATCTCGAGTAAATGAGGCACCAGTTGCAGAATTCTGCGCAATTATTAGTTCCCCCTCTTCCCCTTTAATTTCTCAATTGCAATCGTTTTTTGCTACTAACATTGCAGGTCAGAAGTTGCTTACAAAGGCTCAGGACGACACCAAAATGCAGCAGCATTTCACTCACAAGTCAGGCTTACTGTACTTCAAGAACAGGTTATTCATACCAGAAGAATCTGGGCTCAGATTGGACATTTTGCAGGAGTTCCATGCGTCCCCCCTAGGTGGTCATTCTGGAATCCAAGCAACATTAGCTCGGGTATTTGCTTCATTCTACTGGCCTGGTATGCACAGAGATGTAAAAAAATTTGTCAACACCTGCTCCATTTGCCAACACAACAAATACAACACGCGTGCCCCTTACGGTCTCCTCCAGCCTTTACCTTTACCTCAACAAGTATGGGACGACATTTCTATGGATTTCATCACCAACCTTCCACCATCAAACCATAAGACCACCATTTGGGTCATTGTCGACCGGCTTACCAAATTTGCGCATTTTATTGCGTTACCAGTAAGTTTCACTGCCACATCTTTAGCCCCTATTTTCATTTCTGAGATTTACAAACTTCACGCTGCACCTAAAACAATTGTGAGTGATAGGGACCGTATCTTTGTAAGCCAATTTTGGCGCTCTCTGTTCAAACACCTGGGAACAACACTCTCTTTTAGCAGTTCCTACCACCCACAAACGGATGGACAAACTGAAGTTTTGAACCGTTGTTTAGAAACCTACTTGCGTTGTTTTGTTAGCGACGAGCCACACCTTTGGGTTCGTTTTCTCTCCTTGGCAGAATTTTGGTATAACACCTCTCACCACTCAGCAATAGGAATGACTCCTTTCGAAGCACTCTATGGTCGAAAGCCTCCTACTTTAGTTCCATACACCACCGGCAAGTCCAATATCAACACACTGGATGATCTGCTCAGCAACAAATCTCACATCCTTCGAATCCTCAAAGAGAATCTCACCAAAGCAAAGAACCGCATGATACAACATGCGAATCTGCATCGCAAGGATAAGGAATTTGCAGTTGATCAATGGGTCTTTCTAAAATTACAACCATACAGGCAGAGCTCCGTTCAACACCGCTCTTCACAGAAGTTGGCAAAGCGTTTTTACGGACCTTTCCGTATCAAAAAACGCATAGGACCATTGGCTTATGAACTTGATCTGCCAGCATCTTCTAGAATTCACCCTGTTTTTCATGTTTCCCTCCTCAAGGCTGTGTCACGGACACCCAACAACCCAAGTCTCACCTCTTCCTGATCCAGCAACATTTCCACCCCAAGAGCTGACACCACTTGCAGTGCTTGACCATCGTCTCTTAGAGGGAGAAGCAAATGAACTTTTAATTCACTGGGAAGGATTTCCACCTACAGAAGCTACTTGGGAGAAAAAGTCAGTGTTTCAAGCAAGGTACCCCCAATTCAATCTTGAGGACAAGATTTGTCTCAATGGGTACGGTAATGTTACAAAGCAAATGGATCCCAATATCACAAAAACAAAGAAGACCAAGTCAAAGGAAGAAAACAGCCAAATAATAGTGAACAAGAATGCAAATGGTGGGCCAGAAGGAAGACCAAAGAGAGAAATCAAATTGCCCAACAGACTCATGGACTAGGAATAGTCTCTAGAAGCATCCTAAGAAGAGGACAAATTTCAATAGCTGTCACAAGTTGTCACTCTCTACCGTTAGAACCTTAAAAGGGATAAGAATAAAAGTATTTAGAATTTATCTTTTTATTTTCTTGTATTGTGATGAGGACAAGTGTCTCTAGATCCTAACTATTAGGAACAATTGTATTGCTATCCTGTCTATAAGAGCAGGAAAAGTGAATGAATAAGGCAGAAAATCATTATCTCAATACTCTCTCTTCCTCACAGACTTTCCCTGACATAAAAGGGAAACCCCCTTTCGACTCATTTTTATTGTTTTTGATAACTAAATTCTTTTATTGGTGGCAGCTAACAAATGCAATATACTCCCTTCGTTTCAAATTATATGTCGCTTTAAATTATCCCAAATTATATGTTTATAATGTCAATAAAGTATTAATGTCACTTTAAAAAAAATTATCCCAAATTATATGTCGCTTTAAAACAATTTTAAAAAATCCTTGTGAACATAGCTCAGTTGGCAGGGACATGCATTGTTATATGCATGGGAACCCCGGACACCTCACTTATTCACCTTAAAATTTTAAATTCTAACCACTAGATTACTTGACAAAAAAAAATATAAAACAACTCTAATTGTTATTATATAAATGAACTACCACGTGAGTGTCCTATAAAATATAAGAAATTAGTTTGACAATCGTATAAGTACGAGCAATGGCAAGTGAGAATTCATAATCATCTACCTTTTGCTAACTAAAGCTTGAAAATAGGTAGGTTTGGTGAGAGATGTGGAGGCTTAAGATAGCAGATGGTGGGAAGGACCCTTACATATTCACCACAAATAACTTTGTAGGAAGACAGACATGGGAATTTGACCCTGATGCAGGTACTCATGAAGAACGAGCAATGGTTGAAGAAGCTCGTCACAATTTCTATATCAACCGATTTAAGGTTAAGCCATGTGGCGACCTCCTTTGGCGCTTTCAGGTACCGGCTACTGAATATACTAGATCGCTGACGCGTGCGATACACGGGTCATATCGATTGTAACAAGTAGTTTTATATGATATACCATACTAATAGATTGTTCTAAACTAAGTCATAATACACATTGTTCCACATTAAGTTCAAGCTCTTTCCTAAAAAAAGTAGCATGTTATCCATTTAACTGTTCTCCAATCTTATGTATAAATATTTTGCTAGCATAAATATCTCTACAACCTATATGTATTATTTTGATATATCTACTAAATACTTCATTTAAATTATTAACTAATTTCTAATATTCTTTTTGTAGAACTAATTACTGTCAAATTGTTTTTGAACATAACTTGGTTCAATAAAGTTATTTAGTTTTATTTTCTGATTACTAGGCACATGTGCTATTTACACTTTAACAAATTTTTTAAATTTTTTTATATAAGCACTTTAATAGCTTATTATTCATCCCATTTTATCCATTAAATGATTAATTGTAATTAAATCATATAAAATCATTTTAGGAAACATTAGGAAACTAATTTTCACTATATCTCGAAAAGAGGGGTGATTTAGGGCATGTTTAATATAGACCTCTCAAAATGGATTAGAGGTGGATCTTTACTATCTTTAGTAAAAAAATAAAATTACAATAATAAAAAAGTTTTAGAGATTAAAAATAGTATTTCATTAATATTTATTAGACAAACGAGGGTTAATTAATCGCTGGACCAGATCCATAGTTGATATCCTCCAAAAAGATATCCTCAAACTATATACAATGTTTTACTCAGAGAGAATAAACAGTTGTATCTTTTCTAATTTAATATATTTTAACTTATTGATCATTTTTGAAGTTCTATTTATTCTTTTAACTTGTTTGTCTATTTGTATGTCTGCTTGTTAGTCTCTCTACTTGTTTGTCTTTGTTTTCATATTTGTCGGTATGAAGAGGAAAAGATATGCAAGATCAGGGAGAGGGACGGTGCATAATATATGCAAGGTTTTGAGTTCAAACTCCGATCACCATAAAAAAAAACATATACTTGATTCGGTCAACAAAACATGAAGCTTCACATGGTTCTTGTTTTTTTAGCAAATTGTTTGATTCATTCTTCTTCTTATTGTTTTTTTTTTTCCTTCTATTTGCTTGAATCATTCTCAATGTTTATTGTTTCCCAAATTTTCTATTTGTTGAATTTTCTACTGTTCATGCCTTCAACTATTAATTTTTATAGAAAAATAATTATAGTAAATTACTCCCAACAAATAAATAGACATAGTAGTAGCGACTCACCAACTAACAAAAAAACATTATTAAAAAAACAAAAAATATTTATTAAGAAAAAAAAAAAAAAAACTTAAATCTCATTGTCTTACCTTAAATTTGGGAAATAATTATTGGGATGTTTAATTGAAAAAATGCCATTGACTGAATTACCAAATTATCCCTTATTTTGAATTTGTTTATAGGGGTGGCTATTGGTTTTTTTTGTCAAACCAAGTAGGTTTAAGTTGCTAACTTACTCTTTGCTCCTTAATATTTTTTTGTGGATGTAAATTGTCAACCTATTTTATATATACTAGCGAAAAACCACTTTTCCGCTCATTTTATTGCGCTAACGTTTGCAAATTATGAACGGTATTTTTTTTTTTATGAAATATTGATTTTGTTTAAAACTAAAAATATAAATGTTTGTTGCTTTCAGGTTATAGGAAACGAAACTAACTATGATTATCTATTTCAATAACACCAACAATATAACAAAAAAATATAATTTAATTGGCTTAATTACACTTTTGTTCCTCGCATTTTTATCAGATCACGTAAATGGTCCTACCTCTTTCAAATCGAACAAAACCATCTCTAAACTATCATGTTTTTTGCAGTTTTAATCTTACCCCCTATTGAATTGTTGGAGCTTGGTGCAGATGGTGAACTGTGCGTTTTTGGAGGTGAAAATAGGGGGTAGGACTAAAACTGAAAAAAAACATGATAGTTTAGGGACGTTTTCTTCGATTTGAAAGAGGCATGACCATTTTCGTGATCTGATAAAAATACGAGGAACAAAAGTGCAAGTAAGCCTTTTTTTAAATGACACCAACAAAAATCTTTATTCTAGAAAAAAATTGTTTAAGAGTATAATTGGGATAATAAAAAAGTATAAATATACTTATCTAGTTTGTTACAATTTTTAAATGATAAAGGAAAAAAAAATCAGACATATATATGTTGATATCGTATTTGTTACATTTTTTTTAATATTTAAATATATTCTTTTGAGCAAGTTTAAATTTATTATTATCTATTTGTTACATGTGTTATTTGAATTGAAAATTGAGGGCATTTTTGAAAAGAGAAAATGCCTTTCCACAAAAGTTGAAAGAGGTTATTATATATATATATATATATATATTCTCCCTTTCATGGTGGGGATATACTATTTGTTCCAATGGATAAATGCTAGCTACAAAAGAAATTGACGTATGCTTTTGTTATAAATGCAGGCTACCAAAGAAAATAAAGTTTTTTATTTTTGAAAGGAATATTTTTTTTTGTTAGCCAAGAGAGAAATGACAAATAATCCTCAATCATGTTTCAAAAAAACATAATAGATATCCTCAATCATTTTTTTTCATCATCCCGTGCATTTTCTTTAATGAATTAGCACATTTCTTACGTGAATTTAATTTTGTAATATTAACCATTTCTTTTACCCCTCCCTATTTTATAATGGGAAATGTTAACTAATGCTTCTGGGCATTCGTTAAAGACCTTAAATAGTAACTTTTTATAAAAAGTTTGTATAATCAGTACATTGGAAATTGAAAACTTTGACATTTTAAAAGAATAATTATTTAATTTAGCATGCTTAAATAATACCACAGGATCACTCTTTAACAAACTCTATTATTATAAGTAGTTTTCTTGAGATTCCTGAATAACTATAATCGACATACAATTTGATGTATTTCTTCGGTTTCAAATATTAGAAACAAACCCCTATATCATACCCCCTCCTCTGAAATATGTTTGAATTATACTCATATTTTATCTTATGTTAAAATATACATTTATCTTCCCTCTGATACAAAACATTTAACTCCCATCTCTAAAAAGAAGCTTAAATTACACTCCCCTATACTTTTTGTTAAAATTTACAATTTCCTCCTGTAATATATTATTTTTTTTATTTTTAATAGTCTAGCAAAAGAAATCTACCTCACTCTGAAGAAAAATAGTCTTGTGGATCCATTTGAATACAGAGAAAGTCTTGTGTAGGCACAATCATTAAGACACAAATTTTAGGCACACACACATAAATAAAAAAAATTAAAAGATAAATAAAACAGTCACATCAATCAATATTATTTTAATCATTTTCTTTTTAATTTTTTAGTTTCATGGGAGTGTGCCTAAATGTGATGTGTTGGTCATGTGACCAAGTAAGAGTTTCTCCTTGAATATATACAATCAATTTTGGAATGCATATTTTTCTCTATTTTTTATTCAAAATTTCAATAACTAATTTTATACCCTATTATAAAATATAAAACAACACAAAATAAAATTAAAATGAATGATAATTACTAAAGTCAAAAAAATATGGTTATTTAAAAGGTAATTTATATTTTAAATTATAAATTGAATAAGAAAACATTTAAATTTGAATTTTACTAAAAAGACAAAATATTTAAATTTAATTATCATTTACATTTAAATTATAAAGAAATTAATTAATTTTTCTAAAACGGTGACTAAAAATTAATCGACATCACAAAAATATTTATTTATGTTAAATTATAGTGTGGTGGATAATTAATTATTAAGGGATGAAGTTGTCATTCAAGCATCTCATAGTACTCCATAAATTTCATTTTTCAAGAGAGAAGTGGAGGGTAATTCAAACTTCCTAAGGAGTATAATTTACTCTTGTTAAATGATGATGATTTGTACTCTTAATTAATGATATTATTATCTTTAATTACACCACCCAAATAGGGGTGAATTGATCATTTGGTTCATCTTCAAAATAGTGCTTGTTTCAACAACAAACAACTTTGATTGGAGGTGGTATATTATTTAATCATCATATCGAATTGATTTGGTGTCGATATACATTCCTATGCAATTATGCGAGAAGAGAATTACCTCACATGTAAATTTTTTTCCTCATATATCTTCAAATTTTTTTTCCTCATGTATATTGTTTAATCATCATATCGAATTGATTTTGAGAGAAAATAAGTTCAAACAAAGAATATGTGGTGTGAAAATAGAAGATGGCGAGGACATAACATATGAGAAACTAACAACGACGGTGAGAAGGGGCGCGCATCACCTAGCGGCATTGCAGACTAGCGATGGCCATTGGCCTGCTCAAAATGCAGGTCCAATGTTTTTCCTTCCTCCCTTGGTGAGTAGCTTGATCTTATATGAATTTTTTTCTATTCTATTGCCAAGATTAAAAAGGACCCTGTAATATTCTACTTGCTTAAAACACTGCAGGTTTTCTGTATGTACATTACAGGACATCTTGATTCTATATTCTCAAAAGAGCATCGTAAGGAGATTCTTCGTTATATATATTGCCATCAGGTATCATTGACTTTCTTCCAGTATGATTATGATGTAGGAAAATATATTTTTGTTTGAGATTTCTTCATGTCAATTGTGGACAATCAATAGTTGTGATTTATTTGAAGAATGAAGATGGAGGGTTCGGATTACACATAGAGGGTCATAGTACCATGTTTTGTACCACACTCAATTATATATGTATGCGAATTCTTGGAGAAGGGCCTAATGGAGGTCAAGACAATGCTTGTGCAAGAGCAAGAAAGTGGATTCATGATCATGGTGGTGTGACACAGATACCTTCATGGGGAAAAACTTGGCTTTCGGTATCATTCTTCTCTACACAAAATAACAATTTTGAAGCTAACAGACAAACATTTAATGTATGTTATTAATTTGAATATGTATCCTCCACCTATAGATACTTGGTGTATTTGATTGGAGTGGAACCAACCCATGCATCCAGGTTGAATTAGTTATATATGTGCACGCGTGTGCGCATGTGTGAGTGTGAGAGAGAAAGTTTTGAATATTAAATTGTTACTTTTACCGAATTGAGAGTTTATTATATCTCAATTTTACCTTAACTAATTGCAGCTAAAATGTGGTGTTACTGTCGATTGGTATACATGCCTATGTCTTACTTGTATGGAAAGAGATTTGTGGGTTCAATCACACCGCTCATCTTACAGTTGAGAGAAGAACTCTATACTGAACCTTATGCAAAAGTTAATTGGAAAAAAGCACGTCACCAGTGTGCGAAGGTGGGAGATGTTTTTAATAACTTTATTATAATGCGGGAATATATGTATCCTCTTAACAAAGGAGGGATAACAGTGCGTCGTATATATCACAGGAAGACCTTTACTATCCTCATCCATTTGTACAAGATCTTATGTGGGATAGTTTATACATATTCATTGAACCAATTCTAACTCGTTGGCCTTTCAACAAGTTGATTAGAGAAAAAGCCCTTCAAGTAACAATGAAGCATATCCACTATGAAGATGAGAATAGTCGATACATAACCATTGGATGCGTGGAAAAGGTAAGTGACCTAGCATTAGCAATAAAACATATGGATTATTTACTTATGCCTTCTATATATGAGCGTTACCTGACGCAGAAGTAACTTCTAAATTTTTCATTTTAAAAGGAAATTCATTTGAATATTCTCCTAAGATGTATGTAATTTTTAGGTGTTGTGTATGCTTTCTTGTTGGGTGGAAGATCCAAATGGAGATGCTTTCAAGAAGCATCTCGCAAGGGTGCCCGATTACTTATGGGTTTCAGAAGACGGAATGACCATGCAGGTATATATATATGACTCCATATTTCAATACAACTTAATTAACAATATAATCATTCATGTTTTAGTATTACTTATCATAATTTGTTTGCCAATATAATGCAGAGTTTTGGTAGCCAAAAATGGGATGTTGGTTTTGCCATTCAAACTTTGCTTGCGTCTAACTTAATCGAGGAAATTGGTCCTGCACTTGCAAAAGCACATGATTTCATCAAGAAATCTCAGGTATTTTTTTATTTTGATGATATAAACATATGACCTGATAACAATTCTCCTTGTATGAAGTTAAGGAAAGTAACCTTCTAAATGAGAAGACTTTATCCACTTATTTCTTAGGTTCGAGACAACCCTTCAGGAGATTTTAAGAGTATGCATCGTCATATTTCTAAAGGCTCATGGACCTTCTCCGATCAAGACCATGGATGGCAGGTTTCTGATTGTACTGCAGAAGGTTTGAAGGTAATTAACAAAATAGGTCATGAAGTGAACAATCTAAGTTGTTAGTAATAAACTTAACCGATCAAAACAAAATAGGTCATGCAGTCAACCTCGGTTAAATTCTTTTGTGTTTCAGTGTTGCCTACTTTTATCAGTGTTGCCTCCAAAGATTGTAGGGGAAAAGATGGAACCAGAAAGGTTATATGATTCAGTTAATATCCTATTGTCTCTTCAGGCAAGTACGACTAAATTTATTTCCATTTATGTTTCATTGAAAGATTAGTTAATTTTGATTTTGTTGCGCTGACTTTTTTCTTTTCATCAACTTCACTTCTTATTTAATACAGAGTAAAAATGGCGGTTTAGCAGCATGGGAGCCAGCAGGAGCTCCAGAATGGTTAGAAGTAAGTATTATATTATATTAATGAAAAATACAATCGATTTTTCTCAGTTAAGAAATAATTAACTTTATTATTGATTTTTAGTTACTCAATCCTGCAGAGTTTATTGCTGATATCGTGGTCGAGCATGAATATGTTGATTGCACTGGATCGGCAATTCAAGCTTTAGTTTTGTTCAAGAAATTATATCCAGAGCATAGGAAGAAAGAGATAGACGATTTTATTGCCAATGCAGTTCAATACCTAGAAGATAAACAAACATCTGATGGTTCATGGTATGGAGCTTGGGGTATTTGCTTCATTTATGGTTCTTGGTTGGCACTTGGTGGTTTAGCAGCTGCTGGAAAGACTTATACCAATTGTGCTGCTATTCGCAAAGCAGTTAAATTTCTTCTCACAACGCAAGGAGAAAATGGCGGGTGGGGGGAAAGCTATCTGTCAAGCCCTAATAAGGTTAAATTTCTGCAACATTTGTTTTTTTTTGGTCGAACACCCCTTGTACTTCTCCCTAATTATCGAGTCAAGTACTAATCGTACTTCGCTCATTTTTTTTCTTCTATATATATAATTTTGTTGTGAAAAAAATTAATGAACTAACAACAATATGATGATGTGTTTTGTCAAAAAAAAAAAAAACCAATATGATGATATATTACTAAATATTAATAATGCAGATATACATACCTCTTGAAGGAAGTAGATCAAATCTTGTACAGACTGCATGGGCTCTTCTGGGTTTAATTCATGCTGGCCAGGTCTTTTTTTATTTAATTATTGATCCAATTCATATTAAATTAAAAGTAAAATATTTATATATTACCATAACTACGTACATAACGACGAATTTTGAAATAAGTATTTTCCGGTTTCTAATTCTTCTGTACAGGCAGAAATAAATCCTGCTCCTCTTCACCGTGCTGCAAAATTGCTCATCAATTCTCAGTTGGAAGAGGGTGATTGGCCACAACAGGTTCATCTCAATCATTTGATAATGCATATTTATGTCTAGCTCACAATAGCAAAGATTGATTATAGTGATAATTATGATATTGGAAAATAGGACACGAGATAATAGCATTATAAATCAAAAACCAAATTGTGTCACTCCATCTTCAATGTGTTAGGACACTTTTCTATAGTTTCAATTTGATGTTCAAAATGGAGTTCGATTGCATGATTACAATGAAAATCATATTTTTCCCAGTAGATGAACTTGGCTCCACATCTCATGGTAGAGTTTCTTTTTCTAAATATATTTTTTGTATATTTGATGCAGGAAATCACAGGATCAATCGTGAAAAATTGTATGTTGCATTATCCAATGTATAGAAATATTTTTCCACTATGGGCTCTTGTTGAGTATCGTAAAAGAGTTACCTTGCCATAACTTGAAATTTTATGAGCACGCAAAGGAAACATAAAACCAAACAAGTTGTGAAATCAAGCAAATTTCCTACATATATTAAGAGCTCTTGTTTCATGTTGGCTAATGTATGTATAAGTTTGTCCATGTTTTGATTTCAATAAAGGGTTATTGTTGTATGTCATGTAATCATATTTGCCAAGGTTATTGCCTCATTTGGTATTGCACCGTTTGGGTGATTTGGAAGGTTAGGAACGAAAAGATATTAAAAAATATTACCAAGGTTACTATGTAAATTGTTGATAGGATTAAGAAGTTGTCTTGGAAGTGGAGCCTTGAAAACTTGTTTCCGTGTCTTTTTTACGAATGGTGTTGGGATCTGGGAGACAGATAATGCCGCGTTTGGGTTTGAGGCATTTCTGTGGTGCAGTTGCTATCTGTGCAATGGCTGTAGTGTGCGTTTCTGGTTGTCTGGGATGTGTTGCGGGTTCTGCGGTTGAATAGCAGGGCCTTTACCGTGTCGTTTTTTGGTTTTGTTGCATCGGGTGAATTACCTTTATTGTTGTTTCTTCATTGATAAAGAATTTTTTTAGGAAAGTATATGTTTGTATCTTTGCAACCGCAACAAGAGTAATTTATTAGCTTTGTTGATTACACGAACTAAACAACATAGTTGTATCATTTTTGTCTTAAACCAATTCTTCGGTAAGCTCATATTAGTTTTCCTCCGGTGGTCATACCAGGGAAAAAAAAACATTAAACTTTCAATCAAGGAAATTCGTTTTCGCGTTGTGGCCAAAATTCAATGTAAAGGTAGCAGCTATAGAAGATTGCTTGCTTTTTCAAAAGGCTAGTAGAATTGAATCAGGAGGTGTAGTATCATTTTCGCTATTGCGATATTTTTAACCCTTCTTAATCATCAAATTGCGATACAAAGAAGGAAATGAGAAAGTCTCAAACTTCTCATGATTATTTTTTTCATTGAAACATCCATCTTTTCATGTCCCTAAAAGCTTCTCTTCTTGAACTTTAAAAGAATCATCATCTGAGCTAAAAACAAATGAATCCTGGCAGATTTCTGATGACACATGATTTAGTATATTCTTTATTGAATCTGTTTCTTGCTAAATTTTAGTTTCTTCTCTTGATAGTTGCTTCTAATGTTTTGGATTGTCCTATTCTTCATTATTTGATTTTGGATAGTATACACATATATAGTTAAAGTGTATGATTTAATCTCTTGTAGGACCAAGCCATCTCTTAACATCTTTTCAAGAAATAAAGAAACAATGTCATTTAGACTAAAGTAATTGTTTCAACATGGTTCAAAGTTGAAGTTGTGATCGCAGACATAACAGAAAAATGCAGGTAACTGTGGCTGCAACTGTAGTTGTAATGTCGTTGCAAAAACGCCTCTAAAACTTTTATACTGAGACTGCAATTGGGGTTGCGAACCAAAATTAAGAACTATTTTGTGACAGATTAATAATCATGATGCAATTATGAATAACAAAATGAGCATTATAAAAAACAAGAAGTACTAAATTTCATGCTCAAGTGACATAACACTAGATCCTAACATTAAGAACAAGGTGATATCAAACTCTTAGTGCAGACTTCTGGGCTGTCATAAAATTCAGTAGATGTAATAGTACCATTACTTGAATCAATCAACTTCAATATAAAATACCCAGGAAACTTCAGCAGCACTTTATTATCCTCAAAAATATATAATGGCTCACCAATTACACTAAGTATAGGATCTCCCCTATAAGAAACATTGAACAATTTAGTCCACGACTCTCTATTTCCATACTCCCTCATAACCCAAACATCCTTTACAAAGTAGGTATCATCACGAGAAGTCAGGCACAAGCAATCCCTTAACACACCCAAGGCTAAGAAGATGTCTGCCCCTCCATTATCAGGAGGCAAAACCTTTCGAAAAGACTCTTTTCCCAAATCAAAAGAAACAATAAAACGAGGACTTTTTGGATCAAGATCAATAGAGGTTAACCAATTAATCGTGCCACTCACAAATTTAGATTGTCCAATTGGGACAACTCCAAAAGGAAACTCTTGTATATTTTTCCAAAAATCGGTACCCAATATATGAATCTTCACTTCAGTTTTGTAAACATAATCACCACTCCCGACACGCATCTCGTACCGCATAAGAACAACCACCTTGTAATTATCAGTACAAGAATCATAGCCAAAGCCAAGCGTCGTCTGAAACTCACCATACATTGCACTTTGTGGTGTTTCAAGAAGGGGCAACTCCTTGAATTTTCTAATGGAAGGGTTCAACAATATAATCAAGCCTTTGTCATTGGCGTCTGCAATACAAAGGATGCCATTGCAAGAGCAAACAGAGCGATATATATTCATTACATGACGATCTCCAAGACAATTGTTGGGAGAATACTCAAACACATCTTGTAGAGTGGCTCTTTCTGTGAAAAGAGAGTCGAGAGTGTAAGACATGAATTTGTACTTGGTTGGCAACCTTTTGTAGCTTATGAAGTAAATTTGGCGAGAAGACATGCAAAAGTGCTTCTTGGCAAATTTGGGATCAGATATGAGAGAATTCCAGGATTTGCATACGCATCGAGACCGGAGTAGAAACTTCACAGGTAGAAAACAAAGGATTTCTGGAATGACGTCAAATGGAAGGGTAGGCAGAGGCGGCGCGTGTATTGAATTGCCGAAAGAGAGTGAAGGTGGCGGTGATGTTAGGGTGGGCAAAGGATTCCTTGACCAAGCCATCTCTGAATGTGTGTGCGGCTCTGTAGAAGACTCGCTTTCTCTGAAAATAAAAAGGGTTTTGATCACATTCAAAAAGGGTTATTATCTTTTTTTAAGAAACCCTAATATATAATTATGTTTTAATTTTTTTTTCTTTCTATTTTTTATTTTGTTGTAATCTTTTATTTGTTTGTTATTTTTAATGTCCTTTGTTTCTTTTCTTTGGTTTGACTTACTATACGGGTGAATATAAATAAGTGTGATATTTTCCCCTAAAAATAAATAAATGTACTATTATATATTTTATGGAAAAATAAATAAGTGTATACTATGTTGGTGTATAATTATTTTATACATGCATCTGATAATGTCTTATCAAACATTTTTATTTTTTTCAAACATTTTTTTAAAACTTTGAATATGTAACAAACAAAGAATGTTAATGTCTTTGTGAGCTTAGTTCAATTGGTATAGACAATGCATAATATATACAAGGTATGAGGTTTAAACCCCGACCACCACTCAAAAAAACAAAGAATGTTAATGATATTTAGAACAATAACACAATGGTGAAAATATTAATGATTTTATTAAATGAAAATATAGTTGCATTTTTCTTTTTGGTGATTGGGGTTCAAACTCTGAACCTTACATTGTCCCTACCAACTCACCAACAACTGAACTAAATTCACTGGTATTGAAAATAGATTTGCTGATTACAATGAAAAGTTACTTGAAAGAGATGCTGAGATAGTTAGTCATTGACTTGTCATACGACTTCTTAAATAAATAAATACTGAAATTTGAATGTTATAAGATGAACCTGAAAACACTTAATCCATTACTCATGTATTCATGCATATTTAATACCATTTACATATATACTACTTGTGTCCACCTGGATAATGTTTTTCTGAAGGATAATTATGCAAGCACGCGATCAGGTTTTAAAATTCGAAAGAAGACATATACATTTTTTCTATGAACAGTAATCGAAATTCAAGTTTTTTCAAAGAAGAGAGGTTTCGAAGCCCATTTCTTTCAAATGATTTCATTTCAGAGAGATAACAAATTGTGAGAGAGACTAGGGAGATGGGCAGCAACTGCTCCTTCAACAAGGTGTTAACAATATCATCGTCACCTCCAATAGTCAATTTTTGAAAGAGTGGTAAGGTGTTGAAGACACCCGCCACTTACAAGAACTTCTATTTTCTTGGAGCAAATATGAATCAACTGTAATTTAGGAGGCAGAAATGATAACTTCAATTCTGGAATATCTTCCAGAATCAAGTGTTCAAGAGCTGTGAGAGTGTCCATCCGTTGAGGCAGTGATCTAAGCGCCTTACGGCAAAATACTGAAAGTGATTGGAGGGTTGGCGAGTAATGCGATGAAGTTCCTGAAATAAAAATGGATTCCAAACTATCACAACAAATAATGGAAAGACTTTGGAGTTTAGGGAAATTGTCCAGTGGGAAGGAGCTAAGTGCCTCATAGCTATTCACTAACACCAATTCTACAAGCGATGTGTAATTCTTGTTCGTTTCAAGAGGAAGGAATGATAAATTATTACAGCCATTAATACAAAGTGACTTCAAGGAAATGGGAAGACCATCTGTTCGAAATGTATTGAGATACGGAATATTATAGAGTGGCAAGCGTTGAAGGCAGGTGCTACTCAAGATCATTTTAGGCAGAGATCATAGCGTACTACAATTCCATATATGCTTACATACTGTAGCAGACATGGAGAATCACTCGCAAGCAACGACCACTTAGAATCAAAATGTCCATCGATAGGTCCATCGACATACTGTAGCAAAACGAACTGTGTTGCCTTCAACGGGAAGTCACTCCTTTAAATTTAACATGTTTTGAAAATGCAGCGTCTCCAAGGATGGAAATGGTTGGAATGAAGAATTTGAACTTCCTCATGTCATGCCATAGAACTCTGGACCGATTGTCTCCAACATCCTCATATCAGAAATAACCAAATCCTTGAGAGAAGGTAGCTTCCCAAGTGGTGGAAGTGTCATGCAATATGAACAATTTGTGATGCGAACAGACACAATGTTGGAAAACAAAGAATCTCCCAACCAACTTGGAAAACTTGTCCCCCTATACAAGTTAATATCCAATTTTCTCAGATTTATTGATGGACGCAACGCATCAAGGACATCTTTCTCCGTTTGCGAGTCTTCAGCTTGTTTTCCCCATTCGAGCACTAACTCCTCAATCTTACTTTTCAAGTCAGCATCATATGCCTTCATGTCATCATTGACATTATGTAGGTTCAGGATGGTAAGTTTTCCTTGTAGCTGTGGGAATTTTCTTAGCTCTTTGATACTTAACCCAACATGTAGCTTGCCTACTACAAAACAAGTTAGAGTCCGAAGGCTCTCTAACCTTACAATTTGCTTAGGAAGCTCCTTTATGTTGGTCTCACTGATGTCAAGCTGACGTAAATTAATGGGCGCAACACACTTGTTAACTAATTCAAAAATGTTTAAATCACTTAACCGTAAAAATAATGAATAGTTACCGGCTCTAAATTAATTACTCCACTTTTTAGTTACTTAATAACAATAATTATTCTCACTCAAACCACCAAAATAATCTATATGGTAAAATTACCAATTTACTCTTGCCCAACAAATGACCAAAATACCCTTCTAAAATCAAACCCGTCAAAAATACACACCTAGGCAATTAATCACATACGAGCATAATTAAAACACACATAAAAATAATTAAAATAAATTTAATGAAAATCGGGTTGTTACAACCTTCAGAGATCGACTAAGAGTTTTCAGAAGCTTCGCCTCTTTTAGACTCTTTTGACCTTCAAAGTCTTGACTTCTTCAGAGTCTAATTCATGTCTTAAGCTTCTCATAAGTTTCAAATGCTCTTGTATATGTTCAGAATCTTGTTCTTTCAGAACCAAAACTTGATTTAGTAATTTTAATTTTAATTTATGGTCCTACATACATGAACATATATTAGCATATTCAATTGTTCTTTTTATATTTTATTATCATCAAAACTTAAGAGGGATTGTATAAAACTCATTTTAGTTCAACACCTACTATCATGTTGATGATGAACGAGTATAAATCTCTTGTGCTGATCTTCTTTTTTTCTTATCTCTTTTATTTCAAATATACACTTATCTTGATAGAATTATATTATTTTTGAAAGGATTTTATAAACTATGTTATGACATTAATTGCTTGTTCTTCTTTTCCTCTTTTAACTTGATATGTTGTTGGGATTTATTAAATACTCCCTCCGTCTTAAATTATAAGAAAAAAAAATTATTTCCTTTGTTCAAAATTATAAGCAAAAAAGACTAACTTTTACATATTTAATTATGTTATTTCAAAAAATCATTTTTTCTATAGAGAAATTAAATACAAATTACATTTATTTTGCTCTCCCTTTCATTTTCTCTATAACTAATAACCAAAATCGTTTTTACATCTTTCTATGAAAATTGTTTTTACAAACTACTATATAAGCACTCTTGTAATCTTGTGTTCTTGTAAATTTCACTCAAAAGCATTTTATTACAATAGTATTTATCCTTTCACGGCCTCTTTCATGATTTGTAACACGAATTGTTTTTATGTTTGGCTCCATATAAAAATGAAATTTAAACATTGTAAGAACTAAAACCAAAAACAAATTATAACGTGCAAAATTAAAAGAACGAGTAATGTAGGAGTCAAAGCATTAATTTCAAAGTAACACTACAATACTTTTTTATTACAATACCATACCCATGCACATGCATTTTTTATCAAAATCCAAACGGATATTCAAGAAATCCAATTGATCAATTGGAAACAAAGGTTGTTTTATTTAAAGTAGTATATGCATGATAATGCATAGTTGGTTTTATACATATCATTCTTAAGTTGCAATTTCCAAAGCCATCTTAAGGTAGTCTTGTTCTTTAGATTTAGAGGCAATCTTGAACAAATTTTTTACTGCAGTGTTTGATCCAATTTTGAAGTATCGTTCTGCTTCGGCGACTGAGGCAAAACACCATCCATATTCGATATCATCATTAGCATAACGAGCACAAAAGTTTCCACTTCCCTTCTTGATGCACTCGGCATGAGTTTGACATAAGTTAGGATGTTACTCGTTCAATGAAGAAGTTGGACTATGGCAAATACCTCCAAATAGAAAATAAGGGACACAACGACAATCTATGGTGTTGCCACATGCTGGTACCTCAAATGGTGAACAAAGGGAACCCGAATTCGGACAAGTCAATGCTTCAACATTCTTCGTCTGAAATGTTGCTACAAAATGGCGAGGGCAGTTAATGTTGGAACTAATACATACACATCTAGGCATAATATAAACTTGCAAAAACTATTATTTATAATATATATATAGGGGTTTGTTAGGATACACCCACTGATTTTTATTAAGGTGTGTTTTAGCAAAGATATAACTAAAAAGTTGTTAAATACACCTTAAGGTGAATGTTGCTAAAACACACCTTCTAAAAAATAAGTGGGTGTATGTTAGCAACTCCTATAGGCATTTTCTAGGATACACCCACTTATTTTTTAGAAGGTGTGTTTTAGCATGTTATAACTAAAAAGTAGTTATATAAACTTGCTAAAACACTCCCACATAAAAACTAGTGGGTGTGTTTTAGCAAATAAATATATATATATATATATATATATATATATATATATGTGTGTGTGTGTGTGTGTGTTTTTATACGCTTTAACAACGCAATAAGAACAGTGTACACCTAATACACATTAAAAAAATACATACTGAGTGTGGCAACGAGGAAGAGAGCCAAAGTAATGAGGTTAACATAAGTCATTATTTGATCAGAAGAAAGGATTATTTGTTATGAACTTATCTTGTTGTTGCATTAGTTCATTGTTGCATGCATCAATTTATAGAGCGATGCATTTACTAGCTGACACTACAGCTCCATTATTATAAATTGACAAGCAAGAACACGGGTTGAGTATATCAGGTTTCCACGTAGACAATGTAAATGTGACAAACGTAACAAATTCATGTAATTTCTGAGCTTGATATTACCCTTTATTATTGTGTTTTCATAGAATGTTATAAATATTTTTATCTCTAAATGTATGCATTCTGTTTCCGCAATTTTTTTTACAGAGATGTTAATTTCCATTTGTTTCAACAATGTTGATTCATTTTTTCTAAGAATATAGGATAAGATCATAGTAATAGGGCCGCATGTGTACGACTATGTTAGTTTTAGTATAAAAAGTATCGTATCCACAGAGACCAATTTAACAAGTACCGCTTCTTGTCGTTCCTATGCTTATCTAAGACTATTTCAAAATAATATGGTTTTACATGTAAAAATAAAGTATTGAAAATAAGGATAGAGACAAAAACGACGGTTTCCGTCGACCTTCGTCACTTAAGTAACTTTGCGATAATTAAACAGTAACGAGTAAAAAACTTTTGCAGAAAATATTGAACAAGAGACACCATTTGCTTTCGCAATAGGTTGTCGGATTTTTTAGACTCATAACTACCAATTTGGTAGTGTATAATTACATTTTTTTTTTTCGACAGAGTATAATGACATGCTTAAAAACTTAAAAAATCCCTTTTCTTAATTCAATAAGTTCTTAATTAAAAGAAAAGGAGCGTTTTCGCTTTAACCTTTTCAATTCAAATTTTTCTAAGTTAGATGTCGTTTTCGTTCTTTCGATACGTAAACGATATCTCGATGTCTCTACTTTCGTAGTAGATTTTTTAAATTGCAAGACAAAAAATTTCAAAACAAATATGTAAATTCTCATTACAATAAAAGGGGAGCGCAATTTACATGAGTTTCGTCGATACAACGGTCCCTTCATTTTGAACTCAATTAAAACTACTCACGCATGATTAAATTAAACATTAAACTCGTAAACAATGCGTTCATATTAAATTAAGTAAAAAGAAATTATACCTATCAATTGATGGATTCTAAAAATTAAAGAAACAGGTATGGCAAAACAATTCAAAGTGGTTTGAATTTGAAACAGAACAGCCTTGCATGCGCAGCAATGGAATATGTGGCAGCAATGAAATAGAACAGCCTTGTAGCAATGCAATATGTGGCAGCAATGAAATAGAACAGTCCTATTTTAAGAAAATAAATCACAGGAAATGTTTTGGTTCTACAAATCACATGAAACTAGTATGGACACCCGTGCCAAACATGAGCTAAAATTTCGTCATACTTAATAGAGATAATTCAGATGGAACAAATGTCACTTAAAGTCGAACATTGGATAAAAGAGTGCAGGTTGAACAACAAATAAGTAAAAAATATCATACTTAAGCCTTTTGGATGAAGATGTGGTATCATTTTCACTTATGTGGTCTCTGTTTTTAAAACGTGTGGATCTACATAGGTGTTGGCTCGCTCATAATGCACAACAATTGCATGATATCCCGGTTCAACATTTTGGGGGAGTGGGAGTGGTTCTTGGTGTCGATCACTGGCAGAGAGAGTTTGACACCTAATGCAGAGATGATAATGTGTCAAATGCGAGTTAAAATTTCACATTTTATGTAAAAGTAGATG
Source organism: Medicago truncatula (assembly GCF_003473485.1). Classification (NCBI taxonomy): domain Eukaryota; kingdom Viridiplantae; phylum Streptophyta; class Magnoliopsida; order Fabales; family Fabaceae; genus Medicago; species Medicago truncatula. The sequence goes on along the minus strand of NC_053044.1, from coordinate 11,979,569 downwards.
TTGAGAGAGATGTTAATGTGTCATTAGTGAGTTACACTTCTACTTTTGATGCAAGAGTATATATTGAGCAACATATATGTGAGATGACCAATATACCTAATGTCTTCATGTTTGAGATAGAGATGTGGTGTCTATCTTACTTGTGGGGTTTCTCTTGTTCAAATGTGATGATCCAATCCATTGTACGATCCCTATGAAATCCAAACATTATAATAATTTTTTTAGTTTTAGGATGTCATTTTCTTAATTTTGTTATATTAAATATAAGTTTTTTTTTCTTTTTGAAAGAATTAAATATAAGTTTTTAGATGTCATTCACCTTCATGCAATATCTTTGTCTAACTTTTATTATTTTAAATTTTTTTTATTTTGGTCTTTGGTGGGATCACAATATAAAAAAATTGTAGATGTATTATGAATTTATGATGAGGTAACAATATACATGTTTATTATACATTTTTAGTGAATATGTAGTGTCAATATAACTTGTGTGGTTACTCTTAGTCTAATACGGTGATCCAACCTAATGTAGGCTTCATCTATCGTTCTAACATTAAGATGAACTACTTTGGTAAGGTTTGGATGTCATTTATTTAATTATTTTATCAAAAAAATTAGTATTTAGATGTCATTTACTTTCATGCTATTTTTTATGCAACCTCTATCATTTCAAATTCATTCATGTCTGATCTCTGGAATGATTTGACAATGGAAAAATCCATATGAAGTATGTTAATTTAACAAAATACATGCTTATTAAACATTTTAAAGATGTAGGTCAGGATGAATAATTGTTTTTTTTCGGAGGTAGAAGTGTTGTTGGAATCATATTGTATGGTTATACTAGTTCCTCTCACTAAAATAAAAGATTGTTTGAATTTTAAGTTTGATATACAATCAGAGATGTAATCAATACAATTTAGATTGGACTCTAAAGATTTAAGAATTTATATGATATAAAATTTGTAACAAACTCTAAGTGAGAAAATCAGTCACAGGCTTCTGATGCTGACATGGCCTTTAGAGTATGAGAGTCCTCATAAGCTTCACCTCTTTAGACTCGCTGACCTTCAAATTATAAGAAAAAAATGATCTATACGCAATCTTGTAGTCTTGTGTTCTTGTAAATTTCATTCAAAAGCTCATCCTTTCATGGCCTCTTTCTCAATTTGTAACACGAATTGTTTTTATGTTTGGCTCCATATAAAAATAAAATTTAAACATTGAAAGAACTAAAACCGCAAACAAATTATAACCTGCAAAATTAAAAGAACGAGTAATGTACAAGTCAGAGCATTACTTTCAAAGCAACATTCCAATACTTTTATATTACAATACCACACCAATGCAGATGCATTTTTTATCAAAATCCAATCGATCAATTGGAAACAAAGGTTGTTTTATTTAAAGTAGTACATATGCATGATAATGCATGGTTGGTTTTAGACATATCATTCTTAAGTGGCAATTTCCAAAGCCATCTTAAGGTAGCCTTTTTCTTTGGAGTTAGAGGCAATCTTGAAAAAACTGCAATCTTGAAAAAACTTTTTACTGCAGTGTTTGATCCAATTTTGAAGTACTGTTCTGCTTCGGCTACAGAGGCAAAACACCATCCATATTCGATATCAGCATTAGCATAACGGGCACAAAAGTTTCCACTTCCCTTCTTGAAGCATTCAGCATGAGTTTGGCATAAGTTAGGATGTTCCTCGATCATCTTCATATTATGTTCAGAACCACTTGGACTTTGGAAAATACCTCCAAATAAAAAATAAGGGATATAACGACAATCTTTGGCGTTGCCACATGGTGGCATCTCAAATGGTGAACAAATGGAACCCGAATTCGGACAAGTCACTGCTTCAACATTCTTCGTCTGAAATATTACTACAAAATGGCGAGGGCAGTTAGAGTTGGAACTAATACATTCACATCTAGGCATACAACCTATATGACTACCACAATAATATATATTCAGGAAATTGAAATCAATATGCAAAAGGCTCAGTAGGGTAAAATTGAAATGAAAGAAGATAAAGGATTAAACTGTTATATGAAATTAAGTTAAGAGATTAAAAATGTAATTTTCCCTATTATTTTCTATACTATGTATTTTATAGGTTAAATTTCATTTTTGGTCCCTTAACTATTTAGGTAGTATCGCTTTGGTCCCTTAATTAAAATTTGATTTATTTTGGTCCCTTAACTTCTTTCCGTTACACATTTTGGTCATTTCCGTTAGTTTTAATTCAAAAGCGTTAGGTTTTCTTCATTTTCTTCTGGGATTCTTGTTGTTGAAGGTTGACGGGGATGATATGAAGATGAAAAAGAGGAGAAGAAGATGAAGAAAACCTAACATTTTTGAATTAAAACTAACGGAAAGAACCAAAATGTGTAACGAAGAGAAGTTAAGGAACCAAAATAAATCGAATTTTAATTAAGGGACCAAAATGATACTACCTAAATAGTTAAGGGACCAAAAATGCAATTTAGCCTATTTTATAACATTAAATAAATTCAAATATAAAAATGTTATATTATTATTGTCTTTGTAAAAGATAAATATAGTCTGTTACAATATAAACTTGCAAAAACTATTATGGCTGTGTTTGGTAACACAAAAAAGCTAGCTTATAGCTTGTTGGACTAGCTTATAAGCTTGTTTTTGTAGAATGAGACGTGTTTGGTAAAAAACTTTTTTCATTAGCTTATAGCGTTTTTTGATAAGCTAATTCAAGTAGCTTTTGAGCTTATTGCTTATAGCTTTTTATATTTTCTTCCAAATTTAACCTTTTATTAATTTAGTTTAATTTAATTTTAATTAAAAAAACTACCCATAACTGCCCACGTTTAGCATCATGATATGGCTTTTCAATTTTTCTTGTTCACGTTCCTTTTTACATGCTCTTAATTCAATGATAGATAATTTTATATAAAATTTACAATAAATAGTGATGCAAGTTTAGTTGAGTAAAATTCATGAAAAGGAAGTTTTGTTAAATAAAAATTGTCAATTGAATTAATAAATACATTTATCATTTAGGAGATGAAAATGTTTTGAAATAAATTTAAACATTTAAAAAGAAATACATTAAGTATTAAAAATTATATATATGATTTATAAAAAAAAACACAAACATGCCCTTTTACGTCATTTTATATTTATCAGCTACTCAACAACTAATTTTACTAAACACTTTTTATTTTAATAAGCTAACTTTTCAGTTATCAGCTATCAGCCATCAGCTATAAGTTAGCTTTTCAGCTATCAGCTACCAGCTAGCTTATAGCTTCTTTTTACCAAACAAACCTGTGTTTGGTAACAACAAGAAGCTAGCTTATAGCTTGTTGAATTAGCTTATAAGCTTGTTGTATCAAAATGTGACGTGTTTGGTAACAAGCTTTTTTCGTGAGCTTATAGCTTTTTTTGAGAAGCTATTTCAAGTAGCTTTTAAACTTATAGCTTATAGATTCTTATAATTTCTTCCAGTTTTAACCTTGTTAATTTAATTTTATTATTTTTATATAAAAATAAACCCCCACGTTCCCACATATTGCTTATGCAACCAACCTCACTTTTAGCTTACTAGTTAGTTACGCATAGTTTTCTATATTATGTTGTTCTCTTTTTTTATGACCATCCTTTTAATTCATATAATATTTATTTTTAAATAAAATATATGATAAATAAAAATTGAAGCAAGTATAGTTAAATAAAACTCATCAAAAAATGAAAATTTATAGAATTTATAAAGCACATTTATTATTGTGAAGATGAAAATATTTTGAAATAAATTTAAACATTTAAAAAGAAATACATCAAGTAATTAAAATTGTATATATGATTTATAAAAAAATAAAAATAAACAATCATACCATTTTACGAAATTTTATATTTATCAGCTCTTCAACAACTAATATTACCAAACACTTTTTATTTTAATAAGTTAACTTTTCAGCTATAAGCTATCAGTCATCAACTATAAGCTAGCTTTTCAGCTATCAGTTAGCTTATAGCTTATTTTTACCAAACACATCCTATATATTTTCTACATTTAGTGGGCCCCACTTCCGCAATTGAAAAGATAGTGGGACACCTCGCCCCCTAAGAGCCCAGACGCCAGCTGCAAGTTGTATTAGCTTATGTGAAAAGTTCATCCTTGTGGCAACATCTCAGAAATAAGGCAGATCTTGTTGTTTATGGTCGTTTGTTCTTAGCTAATCCAGATTTGCCAATGAGATTTGCATTAATTAATAAATGATTTAATTTTAAATATAATAAGTTAATAAATAAATCAAAAGTAATTAATATTTTGTATAAGGAGTTATTTGTAATAAGGTAAAGTTTAGTCTTATAGTGGTTCACCATCAGAACATTAGCTGACATGGCATCAACAGATATATTATTGACAAAACAATCAACCTTTTCAAAAAAGTCAATTTTGTAACATCCCATTTTTCCCAACTTAAAAATTTCACATATAAATCAGAGTATTTCAACATAAACGGAATGTCACACTTCTTTTCTTAAAATCATAAACGGAATAAAATAACTATTTATCCTTCAAAATTCAACGTCATAATATTTATTACTTCGCAGCGGAAATTATTCAACTTTTAAAACATCTTTGGCGCCAAGGCCTCAACATAAAATCTCTTAAAGTCATTCCAACAACATCAATTGTAACACCCCGTTTTCCCAACATAAAAATTTCGCATAAATAATCAGAGTTTTTCAACATAAACGGAATGTCACATTCTTTTTTTAAAATCATAAACTGAATAAATAACTATTTATCCTTTAAAATTCAAATACAAGATCTTTAATACTTCGCAGCGGAATTTATTCAATAACTAAAACAGTCTTTGGCATGAAGGCCTCTTCATAAATGTCTCATAAAAATCCAATCTAAAAACATAGTCATAAATCTTCAAAAACAATACGTAAGGAATAGAAAAGCAATAACAAAGTTCTCATCCCGTTACGTATCAGAGCACCTAAGACACACGAGAGAGAAAACTCACACGACATCAACTATTCTTGGTTACCTGCAAGTTACCCATGGTGGGCAACATTTTGAAGGGGTGAGATTTCACATAACAATAATATTAAGCATATAATTCAACAATTATATTTAACAACCTAAAATCATCATAATATTCATCATAGACATTAATAGATCATATATCACATCTTTAATAGTTCATATAAAGAATCACAACTTCAACAACTTGACAACTTAAACATCACATCGTAAACATCATCAAAATCAATATCATAAACAACATAACGATGTCATAATCATAATTATTCATAAGTACTTCATTAACGACACATGGATAGAAAACAACTCAACAACTTCATAACAACTCATGGATGATAATTCATCAACAACGACTTTGACTCAACAAATGCGACTCCGACTTGACTATGCAACTTAGACCTTCTATATGCATGTGGTACCAATACAGAGCATCAAGCCCCGTCGCTATTTGAGTATTAATATACTCCAGAGCATCAAGCCCCTATCGCTATTTGAGTATTAATATACTCCAAAGCATCAAGCCCCTATCGCTATTTGCGTATTAATATACTCTAGAGCATCAAGCCCCTATCGCTGAAATGCTAATGCATGGCCTTTACTTCTTAAACATCTTAAATCGACAACCTCTTATATAATCCAATAATTTGGAACCTCATCATCTTAATCAACTTAGACCGACTCATGCAGCTTGGTTAAATAACAACAGCGACACAGCAGTATACAAAAACAGCAGGACATAATAATATCAAATGCAAGTCAATCAACGTCTCAATTATTCACAGATAATCTAATTAATGCATATACAATTATATCACAATATAACAACATCAAATCATCATAAATCAGCTTCACAGATCTTCATTAATATTATAATTAATATTCATAACTAATTCATCAATCATAAACAACATCATACTCATAAACATATACATTCATATAACACTTCATCAATCATGAACAATATCGTATTCACAAACATATACATACATATACTAATTCATCAATCATATTCAATTATTCACTGTGACCTACGTGCAGTAATTTGACTATAACTCAAGTTCTATAAATCCTTTTGAAGTCAAACCAACGGCACTAGAAAGCTAACATCCATACCTACAAATTTCGTGTTTACACCTAAGACCAATTATGTACCAATCAATACCAGTTTTCATTTCAAATTCGGACAAAGTTGTGCTGAAATTCATAAAAATTCACTGTGACCTACGTGCAGTAATTTGACCATAACTCAAGTTCTATAAATCGTTTTGACGTGAGACCAACGGCATTAGAAAGCTAACATCCATACCTACAACTTTCGTGTTTACACCTAAGACCAATTCTGTACTGATCAATACCAGTTTTTATTTCAAATTCGGGGCAGAGATGAAAAGAAAAATCAGAAAAAGCAACCTATATTATTTTTCATTCAGAATCATCACTCTTAACCCTAATTCTCAAATTCTCAAAAACTAAACCTACAACATGTTAAATACAATTTTCAGAATCATAGACTCAAGATTATTGAATGTTAGTCCCACCCTTACCTTAGGTTAATCGATTGGCATCCTCTCTCTTGGTTCTTCTCTTCTCTTCTCTTGTTCTCCCTTTTCTCCAAACTTGATCGTATGTTATGTTTTTTCTAAACTAGGTTTCTCCTATTTATAACCCTTTTTTCTATTTTATCTTATTTCTCTTTCTCCCCCAAAACTCTCTCAAATCTCATAACAACCCATAAACTCAATATTTATTTAATTTTCAAATCTTATTCTACTAGTCTCAATATTATATTCTAATATATATAATATAAAATATTTCTATAAACAATAACAAATATATCTTTATAACAAATATATTTCTACACTAGATAATATAATATAATATAATATATTTCTACACCAAATAACATATATATATATATATATATATATATATATATATATATATATATATATTATACCAACAAATAATATAATATCTCTACACCAAATAATATATATTATAATATAATATGCTACTAAAACACCAACCTATAACACAAAAATAACACACATCATCATAAATCAAATAAATTATTCAAAAGGACTCTAAACTCAATAAAATAATCAAATAAAACAAATAATTCAAAGAGGGCGTTAAACCCTTAGTATATTATATTACTGCGTTAATTGTCTGGAAAAAGGAATATATGAGATGGCTTGATGGTGATATTTAACAATTTTGTGGTATCTTAAAAGGGAATAAAGTTAAAATTGTTTCATTCCCTTTCATCAAAAATAAATATTCACATTAATAGAATACAGCAACAACATGTTTACAAATGTGACAAAGCTTGCAAATATGACAATTAAAATGTTTGAAATATTCATGTTTTTGGATCTTTAACGTTAACGACGTAAAAGTCATTAACTTAATTTAGATCGAACATAATATGACAAAATGAAGCAAATAAACATCACAACAAGACGAGAAAACAAAACAACACCGCACCAAAACATCAAACAGCACAACATAGACGTCGCACTAGTAAGATTGAATAGAATCATTAGATCTTATCTTATCTTATATATAAAAGTTTTTAAGTCTTTTAAATAACTTTTTGGAGGCAAACAATTTGTTGCAAATTTCCTTCCTAATTTTTTTAAAAAAATTTCATATATCTTTTATATTAAAGTTCTTAAGTCTGTTACACAACTTTTTGGAGCCAAAAAGGTTATTGCAAATTTTCTTCCTAATTTTTAAAAGATGTTATATCTTATATACATAATTCTTAAGTATCTTAGACAACTTTTTGAAGTCAAAAAAAGTTGTTCCCAATTTCTTTCTAAATTTTTGTTTCGTTTAATTATGCGTCCCATATCTTATATATAATAGTTATTAAGGCCCCGTTTGAATTGGCTTATTTTGAGCTTATGTGGGCTTATCTATTCCCATAAGCCTTTTTAAAGGTGTTTGGATAAATAAATAAAAATAGTTTATCATAGTTTCATAAGTTGCTTATGTCATATTTTAATAAGCCTAAATTTTCAGCTTACCATCTGGCTTAACAAGGAGCTTATGAATTTATGTAACCTCATTCGATTCTCTCTGGATCCACTTTTTCAAAACATATATTTTAATTATATTTTTTTTTAAGAATATTTTAATTATAATGTTAGTTATCTTTGGCGGTGCATGAGTAACAAAATTGCTATATACTTATCTTATTGAAGTAACACACGTAACTAAGATTTTTATTTATTTTTTTAAAGAAGATTTTTATTATTTTTTTGTTACGTAACAAAATGAAACTGAATAAAAAAACAAATTTAACTTGTCTTTTTTTGGTAACAAACTGCACACTAATATCTATATGTATGATATGTTTATTTACACCTCTAATGTTAATTTTGTCTTATGTGAATATTGATATTTTTTTAAGGACTAATATTGATTATACCTCTATATATATATATATATATATATATATATATATATATATATAATTATAATTAATATATTATAATAATGTTTTTTTACGCCTTGATTAATTTTATCAAAAAAAATCTTGATAATTGTGGTTCAATTCTTTGATTTTTTTATTAAATTAAAAATATTTAAAATTTCTATAATTGTTTATGTAATGTCACATCCAAACACTTCAATTTATGTAAGTACTTTTTAGTGTACATATCCAAACATAAATAGCTTATGATATAAGCTCTAATGTTATAAGCACTAATGCTATAAGCATCTATATAAGCTGTTTATCCAAACAGGGCCTAAGTCTTGGCAACTTTTTTTGGCCATGAAAAATCGCTGCAAATTTCCTTGGCAAGATTTTTTTTTTATATATATATTATCTATCTTATATATAAAAGTTTTTAAGAGTATTAGACAATTTTTTTAATCCAAAAAAATTTCGAATTACATAATTTTCTGATTTTTATTTTTATGTGTATAATGTTGTAAATCATTGTTTAATAAAGGGTTATATTAGTAGGTATATTTGATTATTTATATTAAAATGTATTTATGGTTTTATTACAATGTTATAAAATCAACTAGAAGATTAATGTATTTGGGTTTAAATATTGGAACTCTACCTTTCATTTATATTAAAATGTAGACGTAACACCACGAAGATAGAAGAGAATCATTGTACTTATATATTTAAATCTGCATAGTTCTTCATGTCTTGGAATTTTGGCTGCAAAAACAATGTAGTTGAAGACCTTATCCATGAAAAAATATTATACAACATTAAATCGTTCGCTGTTCAGAGTAACAACAAAACTTTAATAGTTCATTTAATTACTTGCTTTATCCATGCATGATAAAAAAAAAAAAAATTGACAAAAATAAAATGATATTCATTCATTCAAATCGAGAGATTACATCATTCAACATCGCTAAAAACGTAAAGGATGAATCTAAGAACAAACTCACAACATCCAAGTTAATAGCATATAACGGCATAATGCCTACAAAAATATATGATGAAATTAAAGTGACTAGAATATCCATTGCCTCCGGATCTGCAACGTTGACGCTCAAATCTTTGATTGAACAATCGATCTTTCAATATGAATCAAATGAACACCGCACGAAGACGGGAAATCAAACAACGCCGCACAAGACAACGAACAACAAAATCACCACACTTAGATAATGAAATTACAAAGAAAAAAAAAACCTAGATCTTTGTGAAAATCACTTATTTAGATTGAAATAAAGAGGAAAAGATGAAGAGAGATGATTTCAGGTCAAGAATTGACTCAAAACCACCCCTCAATGAAGAAATTGTAAAAGAAAACCTAGAGAGAGAAAACTAGAGCCGACTTGTTGGAGAGGGCAAGATTCTATCAAGAGTTTCTTTTGGTTCGAACTCACTTAGAAGCTTAACTATTGCAGTGATAAATAAAACCAGAGTTTGTTAACCTCGACAAGAAACAGTTTCAAGAGCATATACCTAAGAGTTAAAGACCAGAAGGTGAAGCAAGTGGTTTTCATGCAATGCTTTTCCCATCGGTTTCGGTATTATCATCTCCACAATCTTAAATCCCTTCCTTACATGACTAATCGAAACTCTACAAACTGGACACTCAAATAACAAGCACATCGGGGACAGAATAATGGTTGTGCAAATCCAACTTGAATACCAGACATACTTGATATGAAAATTGAACAAATAGACAAAGATATGATATAAACAAATCGATAGGTGCGGTGAAAAATGTGTTTTGAATGAACGCACATACAGATATAAAAGGAAAAGTCTTGAAAATATTTCTGGCCAAAGCACAACAGTGGACAAAATGTAGAATAGCAAAGAAAAATAAGAGAACAAACATTTTTAAATTGAAACACACATAAATGAAAATATGCACAAGCATAAAATTGAAGACAAAAGAAGAAACACTGCGACAAAAACTTGTTATGCATCTAAGCATTAGCAAACACTGTACGACAAATAACTTGTTCTCACTTAATTGACAACAATCTCAAGAAACCGTGCTCAAGATGCATGAGACTCTAATCCACATCAAACCGTGCTCTCCAAATTAAATAAATTTTCAAAGGTTACTGTAAGAGTATTTATCGTAATACATTGTTATTACCTAGTCAATCCCCTTGATATAAACCTTCATTGACCTAAAGAGTTTTTTTTTTTTCTTTCAAACCACCATCAATTTTTCATTCAATACTACAAGGAAATAATATAATCCTTACAACACAACATCCACTTAAGTTGAGATCGGATCCCATCATGTTTTTAGTATACAAGTAAAATTTGTTTCTCTACGCAAAAGATTTGTAATTCATCCATTGATATTAAGTTATAACCACAGCGACCAAGGGAAACAAAAACATAGGAGGCAAAAAACCAAACCAGAAACATAAATATTTTAGAAGTTGAAAGATGCTAACACTCTTTTTTTCAACGGTCTCTTTAACCCTCACTCTTTTATTGAATGAAATTAACATGGTTCCTACACTTTAAAAATTGCACCCAAGTGTTTGTTGTTGTGTGCAAGTGTAAGTTATATATCCCACATCGGATAGAAAAGTAAAGGTTGAACACCTTATAAGTAAGAGGACCCATAAACCCATTGTCTTAAGGTTTTGGGTAAGAGTGTGGTGTCTCTCTTACTTGTGCGGTTGTTCTAGCCACGATGTGGTCGGTCCCCCAGACTCCCCTCGTGAAACAACGGTGTAGTGGTGGGACTTACGTTGATTTAACTCAATAAAAGAGTGAGCGTTAAGAAATCAACCGATGAAGAGTTTGCATCCAATGAAGACAAAGCTTCTTGAAGGCCAAATGGATCCTCTTCAATTATACAAACCATATAATTAGATTTATATTCTTTAACAATTATAGCTTTATTACCTCTTTGAGGTTCTATAACATCTCATACGATATTTTCATAACTACTAGCGAGTTCAACTCTCTTGAGCTCCAGACAATCCCAACTTCAAAAATAAAACAAGTTGAATTGTCTTTTCGTCAAAACTTCATAAGTAGAAATTTTGTTCTTAGACTTGAGTACTCTATTTAGAACATATCAAACAATTAATAAAATTTCCCTCACCAATGAGATACAATACCAAAATTGAACATGATTTAAACAACTGCCTCGGTAAAGATTCTAATTTTTTCTTTTCTGCTTTACCGTTCATTTCAGGATAATAAGATGCATTTGTTTCATGAATAAATGTGTACTATAAAGAAAACTCATTGAAAATGTGGGGATTATGTGCTTCTATCACCACGAGATTATTGTTTTTCTTATTAAATAATTTTTCAATCTTTATGTCTGAGTCAGCTCAATCTTATTCAGTAAAAATCTGAAATTTAGATTCTTTCTTATTTTTGGAGCATGCATTACGTCCTAGAGAATAATTTTCTTTTCGGATGTGAATTACAACTTCATATCTCCAATGTCAATGACCTTAATGATGTTATAATATTATAACAACATTTTCTTATTCTCAGCAGTAGCATATGTTTTGAACATCACATAATCATAACAAACTTGGCGTTATGCACTAGTGTTTATCCACCATTCACTTAATTCACAAACTAGAATGATTTGGGCCTGTTTGTTTTAGATTCTAGAAAAATGGATTTTCCTTTGTATTTTTAAAAATTGATTTTTTTTTTTTTTAAATTTACTCAAAAATAGTATAAGTTATTTCAAACTCATTTGACATTCACTAACTTAAATATTCATTGCTCGAGATTTTACATAGTAAAAATCACATATTTTTTCAAAATGACATCTTTCAAAAATGATTTTTATGAAAAGCTATTTTTTTACAGATTTTTTCAAAATTTTAGTATTAAAAAAAATTATAACCAAATGATGAAATACTTAGAATGACATTTTAAGATAAACTATTCAAATGGATTTTTCATTTGAATCTTTCATTGAAAATTTATTTGTTAAAAAAATTATAACAAAATCACATTACACTACCAAAATCTATTTTAAAAAAAGCTATAAGAAACGGGCCCTTAACTAGTCATATCAGTGAATTTCTCTTTCGTTAGGTTAGGCAGCAAAGTAGAAATTTACTTGTTTATATACTTGCGGGACATATGACATGGTTTCTCACAATTGTATTCAACCATGCCATTTCTTAATGGGGGCTCCTGATTTCCAATATAGGATCTTTTTGGGGTTCATATTCTCTTGGCAATTATAGTTATTTATTCACAGTGCGGTTCTGATTTTTGAAAATAAATTTCAAACATATTCAAAATCGCATCTGTGAATTTCTTATTGTTGTTGTTATAACAAGAATCACTTCATAAAGTTCAGTATATATATGTATTTCTAGCGTTTTTTATCCTTGTATTTACGGACAACGAAACCTCAATGAGTAAATTCTTTGGTAGACATAGCAGTCTGAAACGTCTTAAAATTGTTGTTTTTTGATTTACAAACCGTTGTATTTGGATTTTCAAATTCTATTTTAAAAAGGAATATCTACCGAAGTTGTTACTAGGTTGAATCACGACTAGGTCGCTCTCTTTAAGACGTTTCGTGGCACTGTCCAAAGTTGTGCAAGACAGACTATCAACCACACCGCCTCCAGGATAAAACAAGCTCAACTACAAATGGGTGGTTAACTGCTACACTGTAGAAAACCATTCGAGATTTACACCTCCAATATGGTGCAAAGACTATTCTTTTAATACTTAAACCACTTTAAAAATGTATTATTACCACCATTCTAACCTTTAAGTTCTCCAATATATCAATATGGCACTACGACCCCTCAAATATGGTGATTCTACCATTTCGATTTTTTATTTTTCCTCTCAAGTAGAAAAATATTAAAATAATATTTATATACCGTTAAGATCATTCTTAATTTCCACATGACATTATTATTTCAAATAGGGAGTATGATCTTAAAAGTATTATTTATTTCGAAGGGACATATGTTATCGAAGAGACTATGTTTTTAACATTTCTTAATTCTGAAGGGACATTATTCCGAATAGGGATTAAGGTCTTACGAATACTCTTATTTTTGAAGGGGCGGAAAAAGGAAATGAGGAGAATAATAGCTCGTGAACACAAGTTATATATGGTGAAGAGAGAAAGAGTTCTCGACAACTCAAACTGAACTACCTTAAGATACAAATGATAGCCCGCAACAGACCTTTCTCGGGGCATAGAAACTCTTTGGTGTAATTTTTTTTTAACCAAGTGAGAGTCCTCTATTTATATAGAGATTTTGTAACTGTTTTAGCAAAAATTGCGGCAACAATTACTCTAATGGATAAGATTAAAAAGGAACTTATCCATTAATCAGTTCAACAACACTTGTAGATAGGATCAAAAAGAAACAAATCCACAAAAGTGGAGGAAACAAATTCATTGGATTTGAACGAAGTAAATATAAGAAATTCAATTAAATTCTTATTCATATTCATATTCTTAGCACAATCACCATAAGCTAAATTTAATTATGGGAAGTGATATTCACGAATAAAAATAATAATTACTATTATTTTTATCATTATCAAGCATTTAAAATTAAATACCGAAATTTAAACATTACGGTGTGTTCTATTTTATGTGAGACCCACACTTTACTTTTTCAATTCACACAACTATATCAAAGTATAATTTTAATCTTTCAATTTTTCTTCCAACATGACACCAATGTTTTAAAGGAACAAAGATTGTTGTGACATGGTTTTTGACTTGGAGTATCCAGAAAAGCAAAGTTACAAATACTCGGAGGCGGAGCAGTTAATTTGCATTTGTAACTTTCGTGATAATATCCGTTTCCAGATATAGTTAAATTAACAAGTGTGTGTTGTATTTTGATATACAAAGAATTTATCGGTTCAGAACTCTACAATATTCAATGATCAAAGTATTCATCTTGTTAAAATCTGAAAAGGGCTTAGCGCAATCATCATCATCAGCGTCAAAGAGAGAATAGAATCGGGTAAATCATTGTTACAAACAGTCCTGAGATCTCACAAATAAATGACAACTTAGTGGAAGTAACAAATAAATGAGGCAGCTGATGAGTGAAAACTAAGATTGTTTAATTGCGGAAATATAACTCTGGAAATCTCGTAAGTGTAGCTCAATTAATAGCTATCAAAGACATTATGTGTAAGGGTTGGGGTTTGAACCCCAGATTCTCCATTTCTCCACGCATAATGTGAATGAATCTAGCCACTAAATTACTCCAAGCCAAAGTACTCCACATCGGCGACCATGGTTTACGGGATGAGATAATACCGCAACGCAGACAAAAAATGGCTACCGAATTTGATTTGTGTTGGCGCTCTCTATCTGCTAATAAAAGCTCCATTTTTTTTTCTTTTTCTTTTTTCCCATAACATTCAACATGGAAACCATCTAACTTCGTGCTTTCTTGGTCAAATTCATCACATTTCAACCATTTTCAACCACCAAACATAAGGTATTTTATTACGAAAGTATTTGTCCTTTAACGGCCTCTTTCATGATTTGTAACCTGAATTGTTTTTATGTTTGGCTCCATATAAAAATGAAATTTAAACATTGTAAGAACTAAATTAAAACAAGTTATAACGTGCAAAATTAAAAGAACGAGTAATGTAGGAGTCAAAGCATTATTTTCAAAGTAACACTACAATACTTTTTTATTACAATACCACACCCATGCACATGCATTTTTTTATCAAAATCCAAACGGATATTCAAGAAATCCAATTGATAAATTGGAAACAAAGGTTGTTTTATTTAAAGTAGTACATGCATGATAATGCATGGTTGGTTTTAGACATATCATTCTTAAGTGGCAATTTCCAAAGCCATCTTAAGGTAGTCTTGTTCTTTAGATTTAGAGGCAATCTTGAACAAACTTTTTACTGCAGTGTTTGATCCAATTTTGAAGTACCGTTCTGCTTCGGCTACAGAGGCAAAACACCACCCATATTCGACATCAGCATTAGCATAACGAGCACAAAAGTTCCCACTTCCCTTCTTGATGCACTCGGCATGAGTTTGACATAAGTTAGGATGTTCCTCGATCATCTTCATATTATGTTCAAAACCAAATGGATTCTCGCAAGTACCTCCATATAGATAATAAGGGACACAGCGACAATTTCCGAGGTAGCCACATGGATTCGTGTTAAATGGTGAACAAAAGGATCCCACGGACGAACAGAACTCTGCTTCAACATTCTTTGTCTGAAACATTACTACAAAATGGCGAGGGCAGTTAAAGTTGGAACTAATACATACATTATACATCCTCCGATCATTATTTTAAGAAAAAAATCAACATTTTAGTTTCATTCATTAATTGATGTATGTGGTCTATAATAAAGATCATATATAATATAAACTTGCAAAAATTATTATATATGTGTAATTTATATGCATTAACGCAATAAAAAGAACGGTGCACACCTAATACACATTAAAAAATAAGTGTCTTGCTAACCAGTGTCTTAGGGCATTCGTTAAGGATTCTACAAATAGAAATTATGTTTTGAAAATATAAGATATTACTTTTAACTAAGTAATAATTATACAACTTTTTCATAAAAAATTGTTTGTTTTGGATGCTTAATTAACCAATATCCATGGGACACCGGTTAGCATTCTCCAAAAAATAATAAGAACCTGGATGCTTTCAAATCAAAAGGTTGTCAACGAGATTTCAAATATTATTATGGGAAAGATTAAGGCTATGTTAAAAGAAATACATACAGAGTGTGGTAACCAGGAATAGAGCCAAAGTAATGAGCTTAACATAAGTCATTGTTTAATCAGAAGAAAGAATTATTTGAAATGAACTTAGCTTATTGTTGCATTAGTTCATTGTTACATGCATCAATTTATAGAGCGGTCCATTTACTAGCTGGCACTACAGTTCCCTTATTAAATTGAGAAATAAGGAACACAAGTTGAGTAAATTAGTTGTTAGGAATATTAAATTGAGATGAGAAGCATGGAACACGAGTTGAGTATATTGAAATATTTTATTATTTTATTATATTATAATATTATTATGTGAGTAAATATCGTAATAATAATTGTATTAGTTATTTATCAATTGTGATCTTTAATTGATTAGTGATAAAATTAAGTGATAATGTTATAAGTTTCTAATTAGATAATTGATTAAACATTTGATTAATTGATATGGACTCAATATGAGTTGATGTCTAGATGACTCGTTAACGGAATAATGAGAAATAACAATGGTCATTCAATATAAAAGAGAGTACGGTCCTCAATACATCGTACACGGCAAACTATCTTTTCTTCCGATCTGAACTTGAGGCATAAAGGTACCGGTTAAAGAAGAACCAAATCAGTCGCCGCTAACCTATGTTGTGTGTTTCATATCACCTCATCTCTCCGTTTCAGACCGTTCATGTTCAGAAGGTTGTCATTAGAGCTTCATTCAGGTATTCTTAATACCTAATTGTTAATATCCTTGATAAATCAAACATGTCTTAGATCAAATCATAATCATATTCAATGTTTTGATTTGCTTCCGCACATTGGCACGTGGTCGAACTTGCACTGCCTTAAGGCTCTGCGCCTGAAGGAGCACGTGAACTTGCATGCACCACACCACACAAATGCTCACCCCTACGCGAGGATCACGCTATGCGTATCCTCCTCCGTCCCTAATCACAAGCCGCATAACCCGGAGGCCGTTATGACCAACGCGTGCCTATATAAGGGTGAACTTGCTTCACCCTCAAGGTACATTCTCATTTTCCAGAACATTATTTCACATTCTTTCTCAGTTCCATTACTAACTTGAGCGTCGGAGTGGTAACATGCATGCATGCACCTTTCATTCCACCACGAGGACTCATCGTCGTCGTGCCGGAAGTAGTTACCGTCTTATCAGAGAATTCTATGTCGCCGTTACCACTCAAATTTTATTCTTTTCTTAAAAAAAAATCAAATTTTATTCTCGGATATAAAATATTTTTAGGAATAGAAAAAATTTCCCAAAAAAATAGTGAGAATAAAATTCTCATGAAGATCATAAACTCATGTGTAACTACCTAATATAATCTCTATTTTTAGGAGGGTGTATTGGATTAGGATTTTAAAGGACAATTTTTGCTTAAAAAAGTCTCAAAGCATTTATAAAATTGGCTTATTTGATTCAATAGTCCCTTAAATAATTTCAAGTTTTCATTTTGGTCCCACAACTAATAAAACATATATTTTGGTCCCTCACTTTTTCCTCCGTTTGCCAAATAATAAATCACGGGTGTTAAATTTAACCCCAAATGATATTTATGGTGGACCAACCTTAAAAGTGGTCCACCATAGACCCTATTTTTTTTTTAATATAAACCGTTTGATCTTTTTTATTAAAGGAGGACCATTAGATCATGCAGGTCTACTTATCTTATTGTGAACCATCGACATCTAACATTATATCCCATTTTTCATCTTCTTCCTTCAACTCATTCATCATCTTAAAAAAAAACAAAAAAAAAAACAACCCAGCACAATGAAGGGGCAACGGTGGAACCAACAAATCACCAATTAAAAACATTTCTTCCTCTGTTTATCTTTTTCACCCAAATCGCATTTCATTCATGCTCTTAACTTTCTCACACATTCCTTCTTCTTCATAAAATCAAATCAACGTGAAAAAACTGAAAAACCATATCAATTAAAACAAAAACAATAGTGAAATCAGCGAATTCCTCAATCTCAAATCACCAATTCCAACACCAACACAAATTCCTCAATCCCTTCAGATCTATTCCTCTGTTATCTGGGATGGTTACTCATGTAATTCTGACATAGATCTCCCAGGTCAACAGCTTCTTCAGATTGAGAAATCAGCGAAATTGATTTTACGGCTGCGGTTTGCTGTTGGTGTTACTGACTCATTTACGGTGGTGGTTGTACGGTCTCATTTGCGGCTGAGGCTTGATGTTGGTGGTGGTACTGGCTCATTTCCAAAGTCAAATTGTTTAATATCTTCTTTTTATCTTTTATCTTCTGTATTGGGAGATGGTGAATTGTTAACAAGGATGTTTTTTTTACAAGTGTTAACAATGATGTTGGTTGTATCTATGAAGTTGAAGAAGAAAAGAACAAGAAAAAAATCCGTAACAGTACAGAAAATGAATTTGGTGTGGCCATGTTTGGTTGTATACATGAGGTTGTATTTATGAGGTTAAAGTCTGGGTTTTGTTGTTGGAGAAGTAAAGTGCTAAAAAAAATGTGATGCAAATGAATTTGGAGTGAGATTTTGATTCTATTGGATGAAGATTTGGATTTAATTTTTTTATTATTTTTTTGGGTTTAATTGAGTATAAAGATGGATGAATGTGATGAAGATGAAGAAATTAGTAGGAAGAAGATGAATAAAAAGGAAAGTAAAATATGTGTTTATGGTCCATTATAAAATTTAATGGTCTTCCATGAAATGGTCCCCTTTATGTTCATAATGATCAAAGGGATAAAATTGAATAAATTAATAAGGTCTACGGTGGACCATTTATAATACTGGTCCATAATAGACATTTAAGGTTAAAGTTGACAGAAAGGATTTATTTGATAAACGGAGAAAAAAGTGAGGGACCAAAATGTACGTTTTATTAATGGCTTAATACATGCTTTGGTCTCTTAACTTATTTTTGAATTTCATTTTGGTCTCTTAACTTTAAACCGTCTCAATTTGGTCCCATAACTTTACCTCTCTTTACCTAAGTGGTCCCTTCTGTTAGTTTTTTTAACAGAAGGGACCACTTAGGTAAACAGAGGTAAAATTATGGGACCAAATTGAGACGGTTTAAAGTTAAGGGACCAAAATGAAATTCAAAAATAAATGTTAATAAATGTTGTAACTTTGAACTTATTTATGGTTTTCTTTTTACTGTGATAATTAATTAGCTTTGAAATTTTAATATACTTATGATAAGAATAAGTAACTAGAGATAAAGAAAATAAAAAAGAGATAAGCCATGGAATTTTAAAAAGCTTGCCTAGATTTCTAGGGAGGTTTCTTTTCCTCTTTAAAATAGAAGGATTTTCATTTGATGAACTTGTTGTATTTTCATGAGTGTGCTTTCCAATCCGATTGAACAGCATAAAATTTTGAGCACTTCCACTTATTCTCACCGTGCTTCCTATAAAAGTGCTTTTTTATCCCTGTTAAATCTCCCAAAGCCCTTGAAGGATGATTATGAACACGGGTCTTCTCTGGACACACATACACTCTCTTCCTTATTTCTTTACTTGTTCTTTGTTTCAGCTTCCAAGGTAGGTTATATCCACGTCGATGAAGTTGAAGATTTTGATTCCTTTGAAAATCCTTTTAAACAGATTTCACACACGAATCTGTTTGTTGCCATCAATGGTTTTGGTGATAAAGATATCACTTCTGCTTCAGGATGTGCATGTGCATATAATTTAATCTATGAAACACTAACATAGACACAAAATATTGATGCAGACACATATCAACACGATTAATAACTCGAGAAAAAAATTAATTTATTGAATAGAAATATATGTTTTGATTTGTTGGAAACTGAACAACCTTTCAATCTGAAGTGTTATATGTTACATAGTATATAACAAATCATTTGCTTCTTAATTATTATATATAAAAAAAAAAAAAAAAAAAAGCTTAATACATGCTTTGGTCCCTTAACTTATTTTTGAATTTCATTTTGATCCCTCAACTTTAAACCGTCTCAATTTGGTCCCATAACTTTGCCTTCGTTTACCTAAGCGGCCCCTTCTGTTAAAAAAACTAACAGAAGGGACCACTTAGGTAAACGGAGGTAAAGTTATTGGACCAAATTGAGACGCTTTAAAGTTAAGGGACCAAAATGAAATTCAAAAATAAGTTAAGGGACCAAAGCATGTATTAAGCCTTTATTAATTGTGGGGCCAATATGAAAACTTGAAATTATTTGAGGAACCATTGAATTAAATAAGCCTATAAAATTTTATAGGATTTTAATGACTTTCATGATTTTAAAAGACTATCAAAATTTTCAATTTGGATTTCAATGGATTTACATCATAATATTTTAAAGAATTTAAAAGGATTTTATGGATTCATAAGATTTCAAAAGATTTTATGAATTTTAAAAACTCATTGAAAATGAATGATTTCGTCAATTACCCCCCCGAAATTCACAAAACGTCAATTACCCCCCACCCCCGAAATTTTACACCGTTGGTCAATTTGGTCCTTCTGTTAAGTGGTTTAGTTAAAGGTGATGATGTGGCTATTTGATGATGACGTGTCAATGCTTGCTTGTAGGGGTTAAATGACTGAATTATAAAAGTCGCTTTTAAGATTCTTTTTATTACTTTCCCCCAAATATAACCCTAATTTCATACACAACGTTCTGAAACCCTTCTTCTTTTTCTCTCCCTTTCAACACTGATATCCAACGAAGAGTCACCGGAAACCACCGCCAATCGCTGCCGTGAAGCCCATCGCCGTCATCTAAAACGCCGTCGTCGTCCCTTCAGTTCTAGATATCACCATCTTCATCATTCTGTCACCGTAAGAGAACATGTATGTAAGGTACACTTCTCATAAGTCCTGAAAATTTGTTGCTCTGTTTTTGGTCTAAAAAAAACTACCATAGTGGTGGAAATCTTACTGTTTTTATATCTAAATCTTACTATTTGATGGGTTTTGCATGTTAAAGATTATATTTTTTTGACAAATAAGGTTGATATGGAAATGATCTCTTTTACCATTTTAATCATCATATTATTGTTTATATGTGATATTATAGTATTTGAATGTTATTAATTTCTTTGATTTTGCATGTTTATCATGTTTGTTTTTTTAGGGTTAAGTTGTTATTTTTCAGGGATTTTTTTGACGTTTTGCAAACTTTAGGGGGGTTTTTTGACGAAACCTGCAATTTCCGAGGAATTGACTATTTACTCTATTCTCAATACATACTCTTTTTTTTTAATTCTTTTTTTATGAGAGATAGAGATAGGAAGAGAGAGGGGGAGAAAAGAGAGGAGAGAGAGAAGGGAAGAGAGAGAGAAGAGAGAAGGGAGAAGAGAGAAGGGAGAATGGAGAAGAAAATGATAGCAAGGGGTGTCTATTGGATTAAAATTTTAGAGGAAAATTTTTGCTTAAAAAAATTCTCAAAGATTTTAAAAGATTTTATAGGATTTTAATGACTTTCATGATTTTAAAAGACTATCGGGATTTTCAATTTGGATTTCAATGGATTTACATCATAAGATTTTAAAGGATTTTAAAAGATTTTATGGATTTATAAGATTTCAAAAGATTTTATCAATTTTAAAGACCCATTGAAAATGAATGATTACAACACTCTCTCTATCATAATATTATCAATACAAACTCTTTTTTTTTTTTTTTTTTATATAAGAGATAGACGAA
This sequence comes from Medicago truncatula, assembly GCF_003473485.1. Taxonomy (NCBI): domain Eukaryota; kingdom Viridiplantae; phylum Streptophyta; class Magnoliopsida; order Fabales; family Fabaceae; genus Medicago; species Medicago truncatula. The sequence continues at coordinate 11,957,634 of NC_053044.1, read as the reverse complement.
GAGAGAAGGAAGAGAGAGAGAGAGAGAGAGAGAGAGAGAGAGAGAGAGAGAGAGAAATCTCAATGTCTTCATGAAAGACTTATTCTTGTTAAAATTTCACTAGAAAATCTCAAAATTTGAATGATTTTGAATACCATGAGACTTTTTTTAAGTGATGAAAAATCTTGATTGAATACCTCAAGACTTTTTTAAAATGACAAAGAATCTTAATTGAATACCACGAGACTTTTTTAAATTACAAAGAGTATTGATTGAATACAACAAGACTATTTCATAATTAAAAAGTCTTTTAAAATCTTAGAATTCTAATCCAATACATCCCCCTATTCTTGATAATATTATCATGTTCTATGGATGGTGTATTGAATTGAGATTTCATGGGATTTTTAAAGACTTTTAAAAATAAAAAAGTCTTTGTGGTATTCAATCTAGATTTTTATTGAATATAAATAAATCTTGTAGTATTCAATCAAGACAATCATGACTTTTTTTTCAGAACAACGAAATTTGGTGGTATTCAAATGAGATTTTGGCTCATTTAAAAAATGTATGTTGGTATTAAAAGTATATATATTTTAATGGATTTTTTTATGGAGTAAATTTTGTGAGACTTTTTAACTAAAAATACACATAACATGCTCATTCAACGATCTCACAAATATCCTTGAGATATTAAAGACTCCCATAATTTTTGTTTTATTCTTGTCTCATACCACACTCATAGATTTTTCTTGTTATTATTCATATGCTCTCACTAATATTATTCTATTCCATGTTCATCATGCTTATTCATAAGTCTTTTTCTTGTACACGTTACAGATTTTTAAACTTAACATTCACAGTAAATATTACAGATTTTTAAGTTTTACGATTTTGTAAGTCAATTTTTTTCTCCTAATATATCATTATTTTTTTTTATCATAGCGTTTTGTTGTTGTTTGTATCTTATTTTTTTATTTTTTAAATGTTATTGTTTGTATACCATACATTACTTTACAACGTATTGGTATAATTATTAGTAGTATTAATATTTTATTTTGATTTTTTTTTTACAGAAGTAACTTGTTATTATTATTATTTTTTGAAAGAAGAAGTAATTTGTATTATTATAGTTATTATTAGCCAATTTCATATTTTAAGTTTATAATTGTTTTCATTCACTCTTGTCATTTGAATTTTTCTTAAGAGTATATGTGGTCCTCTCAAATCTTAAAATTTCATAAAGTCTATTGAACTCTTTACAAATCATAAATCTGTGTTATAAATCGATTCAAATCTTGCGTTCAAAATCCTTATTATAAAAAGTCATTAAATCTTTTAAAATTCGATAAAATCAACACAATCACACAAAGGTACCGTTTGACCCAGCTTTTTTTCAGCTTCTCTACAATTTTAAGGAGAAGCTAGGCCAAACACAATATCAATAAAGTACCTTCGAAAAAAAGTACATTTATTTAGAAGGCATAAAATTGAATGAATTGGGCTTTAACCAAAAGTTGTTGAATACTACTTCAAAAAACTACTTCTCCGTGATTTATTTCACAAGCACCGCTCTTCAACTCATGCAGGCAACCTTTTCTTTTATTTTTTTATATTATGTTTCAATTTGTTTTTTTCTTCCATTTAATTTTTTTAACCAGTCCATATAATTTTTTTTAAAGGAGGATCAATTTAATTTTATTATATATTTTTGAAGGAATTTTATTATCTTTTATCACTTATATATTTAATTTTAATATCGTTTAATTATCACAACCTCACAAATATTTTTATTAATGCTGTCATTGAATGACACCAAATATTTTTACTCCCTTTCTTCAATCTCACAAATACACACACGTTAGCGTATTTTATGTCTGCATGTCTGTTTTTTCGTTACGCTAATGCATATAATTTTTTTGGTGTTGCGTAATGCGTATAATTATTATTTTTATAAAATTTTGATTTTAATTAAAAGTACAAGTATAGATGCCTAAAAAATTTATTCTTATATATATATATATATATATATATATATATATATATATATATATATATATATATATATATATATATATATATATATTGTACACATTTATATTGTAACAAACTATGCATATCTTTCTCTTATTAAAAAACTTAAACATATCTTTCTCAATAACACCAACAATATAACAAATATAATATCGTATAATATAAATTTTTATCTTTTTAAATGACACCAAAAATATGATATTCTTATAACAAAATTTGTTATACAATATAATTGGAAGAAAAAAAACTATTATCTAGCTTAACTCAGTTGATATAGACAATGCATAAATATATGCAAGGTCGCGGATTCGAACCCCGGACACCACCAAAAAATAATAAATTCAAAGTTTTGTACAATATTTTGTCAAACAACTTTTAACTTAAAAATAACTTTAGAACTAAAAAAATAAAGAAAACCAAACAGCTTTGTTTTTTTTTTTCTTAAAGGGCTTTATTTTAACTTTGTTTTAAAGTAGCTTTTAGACCGAAAAAAAGTCTGACCAAAGAGAGCTTTGTTATAGCTTTTTTAAGGAAAAAATCACTCATTTAAAAAAAAAAATCACTTTTAAGAGTTTTGCATTCATTTGTTACAACTTTTTAAAAAAAAATCAAAATCTAAAAATAACGAAACATATATAAGAGTTTTTCTAAAAAAATATATGTGAGAAGCTCTTAAGAGCAACTTCTAAAAAAATAGATTTTTTTTAGAGAAGAGAGAAAATATTGTTTAAAAGATTGAACTAATTTTGTAACAAAACATCTCTTTTATATAGTTATATCCAAACAAATTAGATTATTTATTTAAAAAAATAATTTTTATTACGATTAACAAACGTAAAATAAATTCTGATTTTTCATAAAATTACTAAAATATAATTTTTAAATTATTTTATGTCAAAATCACTTTTATTTTAATCCGTAACAAACGGATTCTTTTGCCAAAATAATCTTTTAATATTAATAATTAGTTTAATTAACACAAAATAAAAATAAAATTAACCCCTTTCCGTTTCGCAATTGTGACAAAACTCACGCACGCCTACTGTCTCTCATCCACGTTAACGGCGGAGAGCGACTGAACACCACCGTAACATCTTCGCCGGCGGAAATGTCACTAGTTGATTACGCTTCTTCCTCAGATGATGACGACGTTCCAGAACCCACCGAAGAACAACGAAACCAAAAACAGAAACCCCAACTTCCTCAACAACCTCAACCTCCACAGAACCTGTATGTAATTCCTTTATTATACTTTTTTAACTTGTTCAATACCTTTATTTTTGTGGTAACCTTGTATTATTATTATTATTTATATATATTTCAATGAGATATGAAGAATTAGGGGATGAGTTGCATTAGCTATTGTCCTAATTTGAATTTTCAGATTTTATGTTAAGATGAAAATACAATTTATTGGTGAGTTAATGTTAGGTCATTACTTAAAATTCTAGTGTTTTATTTTCACTTATTCCCGCCTGTGAAGCACGGGCACTCCTCGGACTAGGTGTGTCCCGGTGTCGGACACGCGTTAGTGTCAGACACGACACCTATTATTACACTGAATTATATCATTTGTCAAATTATTATGCGATTCGGTGTCCGGTGTCCTTTTCTATGTCCGTGCTTCATAGATTCCCGCGGCTCAGTTGATATGGACATTGCATTATATGCAAGAGTCAGGATTCGAATCTCGGATACTCCATTTATTCACCTTAAAAAGTGAATTTCTAGCCACTATACTACTTGACTATAAACATGAAATTGGATTTGTAAGTGCAACTCAGAGAGTAGTTGCAGGGTTATTTGATATGCTTGGGAGTGGGTTTGAACCTGGGATTCTCCACTTCTCAGTACTTGGTGTGTGTGATTTTCGCCGTTAGGCTCTTTATAATAAATAAAAGAAAGGAATTTGCATAAAGACAAAGGGTAGTTTGTGTTGTGGCTATGATGAGGATAATGTGTAATGTATGACTTGAAAGGTAAAAATTGAGAAAATATAAAACTGGCATAGGCTAGGAGGGATTTGTGTTGATTTCTTAGACTTGAAACGAATCTGAAATCGAAAAGTTTGATGTTGGAAAGTATGGATGATTGGTTATTTTTTGTTATTACTCTTTTATAGACAAATGTTAGTGGTTAACTTGATACGGGAGAAGGGATTTGGTTATGGTTAGCTTTCTGGTTTAATTCATTTTTTAGTGGAGAACAAGGATGGGGAAGGGGAGGTTAATCCCTTTTAAAAGTTCTCTATTTGAAACAAAATGCAGGAAATAGGTGGTGCAGTTGATAGTATAAACCAAGGATAGGGTTTGAGGGTCGATCCCCACTAACGCTTAGTAGAAAGGTGGGAGGGAAGGGGTTTAACGGTAAAAGTAGGAGGAAAGGAAGGAGGAATGGCCTTTTTTTTTTCTAGCTGGCACACACACAAACTCTATTTTGATATTAAAGTTCTGCATGTGTTTACCGATAGTTTCTTCAAGCGACTGTCTTTGATGGCTATTCGAAGATATTGGCGATCCTTTAGAAAAATATTAAGATAGGAAGTTAGGTACCATTTATTGTGAGAAAGATGGTACAATCTCATTTTAGTAGTTTGCGCTTGTTTGGATAAGACCTGTAGAAGCTAATGGAAAAGTAAATCAAAGGATAGAACTAGTGCCTAATAGTTAGCGATAAAGAGAGACTAAGAAAAACCATAGACTAGATCATTAATAAGGAGTTAGATTTAAATAAGTTGTCGTTTGACATGATTTACTAGAGGAACTAAGAAAAATCACAGGTCTGACCATTTAGAAGGATTTAGATGTAAACAGTTAGTCATTATACATTTTTTACCATAGGACATTATGACATTGTTTGATCATCTACGTAAACGACCCCACCTAGTGGGAAGGCTTTTGTCGTGGTAGTTGTTGTTTTGCCATGATATTTCAAATTACTTCAAATGGAGAGTCCATGATCTTCAGAATATGTTAACAAGTTTTTAGGGAATTTTTTTTATAGGTATATATTCCGATTGTTTGTTCTTGTTGGTGGTATTTTTGTCAGCTGCTGTGGTATATGGTTTTTGTTGTTGTGGCTGTAGGTTGTTTAGGGTGCTTCACATTGCAACTATAAAGAGGATTGTGGTATTTTATTCTAGGTCTTGTGTGTAAGTCCTGTTTGGTACAATTTTTGTCTGGCCCTGTTATGTTCTTGAAATTTGTTAGTTGGGTTGAACTGTCAAATTGGTAAGGTGAGGCTTGATGCTTTTCAGCTACTTTTGTTGGTTTCACTAGGTCTTGGTTGCTTTTAGTGACCTTCGCCTCTGATTGTAGGCAGTTTGTTTCGTGTCATATTTTCACAATTTTGAGGTTCATAAGTCATTGGTTTGGTAGCCGTTCTTCGTCTCTGTTTATGCTTGTGTTACGTTAATATTATCTGTTTGCCAAAGATGATTTTAATATGGTCTCGCGTTTCATGGTGAGCCCTGTTTCTGTGGGAGATTCAGTTTGTCTTCCTGAGTTTGAACCGTGGATTAAATTTTGATTGATTGAAGACTTTAAACCAATGGTAGTGACTGTTAAATTTGGTGTTGACTTGGGTTGAAGGGTGATGCTCCTGTGTTATGCATACTAACTTTTGGATCTGATGCGGATTGCAATGGCTTCTTGACCATTGATAGATTCTAGATTAGCTGGTGGTTGTTGCAGTGACTTTTCTCTGTTCTTTTAATGGATGTTCTAAATAAAATTTAATTTTTCGAGTAAAAAAAATTAATGAGCCAGATCCCATTAAAACACTGTTTCACCCTGAAAAATACAAACTAAAGACATGGGGATAAAACATATAAATGGTGTGTTACTGCAACAAATTTTCTTGCGTGAAAAGTCAAATTCAAAATAGTCATAACATAAATTATCGTAACATTTCACCTTTTTTGATAAAACATTGTTTTCTGTACTCAGTATTTATGCACTTTTGTGTAGGACAAAATCTGGATCATCATCCAACCAGCGGCTAGAAAATAAACCACAGTCATCTTCCTCTTCAGTGGAGAAACTTCCTGACGCTTCACTTCTATTGAATTCACCTGCTGTCCCATCGAGTTTGATGAATGCTAGTGATCACTCCTCTCGAGTTGCTGCAGCTCAGGCTGAAAATGCTTCACGTAAGAGAGACTCAAACGGAAAGGCCTCCTCTTCCAATCGTAGGAAAGTTCCTAGAGCAAACCCGCCTCGTTCAAGGAATATACCAGAAACAGCCGCTGGTATGCTGGTTCCACCTCAGCTCAGTGGAAGGTTAGTAGTGTTTTGTACTTGTGTTTAAGATGGCTGTCTGCTTGTTAATTTACTTGTGCATCTGTTGCTGGCTACGTAAAAATTAGATGTCTTTTCTTCATATCTGAGATTAGTAGATGCTTAATTGATGAGGGGTGACATAAGGTTGTTTTCTTCATAAATTGCAAACTTCAAAGTTTAAAAGAGTTATGCTGTGTTGTCTCCTTGTAATTTTGATTTCATCAATAAAATGCTGTTTTTTCTACTTTTCTTATTGTTTAGTATACTTTGTTATTTTATTTGTGGGTGTATGCATTAATATTTTGATAAAAGGAATTCTTCATTAAAGAAAAGAGAAGGAAAACAAAATAATATTGAACGAAACATACATCATCTCCAGGATAGATATCCCTTTGTTAAAACCATGACCCGAAACCCATGATAAGAGTAGCTTCTACTGAAAAAAGATTGGTATTATTGAAGAGGTGAACTTCCAAGTATTCATTTGAGTTGCATCAACAACAAACATAGCTTCTGAACTTTTGTTACAAAGAAACATAATTGCTGTTGAACAACCTAAGCCGTTTGTTTCAGCTCATGGCATTTGTCAAATAACAAGCATCAGACCTAATTTTCTAGAAGACTCGTTGGTAGAACTAGAACACTAGTAGAATGAAAATAGGAGGGAAAAAAAACAAAATATGGTGTATTATTCAGAAATGATCCTTCGTCAAGTTAAAAGAGGTAGAGGAAGACCTAGGAAAACTATTAGAAAAACCATTAGAAAGGATTTAGAGGTCAATGAGTTGGATCCAAATTTGGTGTATGATAGAACACTATGGCGTCATTTGATCCATGTAGCCGACCCCACTTAGTGGGATAAGGCTTGGTTGTTGTTGTTGTTGTTGTATTCAGAAATGATCCTTCTGATGATTTCATGAACTTGTTAGGATGATAGAGAGGAATTAAAGTAGTTGCAAATAGTTATGTTAGTTAGTTTGAACTTTGAAAGAGTTATAACTTTGAAAGAGTTATATATCAAATGAGAAGTTATGTGAAAGGGAAAACCCTTGAAGGAGAAATCTCTCCCCATTCTCAATCATTTATTCAATAATATTGTTTCTTCTTTTCATTTGTTTCATTCAGTTTCCCATTTTCTCTCTCTAGGTTCATAACAGTTTGGTATATGTAAATCTTGTTTTCCATTCTCCCTCTTGATTTTGCTTGCAATAATCTGAATTCGGATTCCGGGTCTTATAGATAGTTTTGTTCTGTTCTATCTATTCTTCATTTTTCTGTTCCAGTTCGAAATAGAATAGTAAGTTATTGCATTCATGCTATTTATCATTTTCCCCCACTGTTTAGTTATTAATTTCCATGATTTCATTGCTTTCACTAGTTAAAAAGTCAATAACCTGCAGATTGTTCTGATAACTAAGTAGATAATCGCCTCGCATATGTTGCCATTCCTTTTTGTACTATTTGCTAACTTATGCTTCGGTACAATGCATTAGATATATTGGATTTATTGCGTCTTGTTATTTTATGTTTATTCTTTTTTTTATAGATAACATGTTCTTGGCTTAATAAAGCTATTTGATAATGAGTTATACATGTTCTCGTATCTGAAATTGCTATTGTGTTCTTTCTGAAATATATAATATTAATGAATTTCTGATTTTATATTTTTCAGGAAAAACGTTGTTACTGAAGACATAAGCAAGCTATTTGTCCGAAAACATTAGGAACATCCATCTCCGTAGAAGTTTATGAATTGAAATCAATGATGGGTGAGAAATCACACCTAAAGATACAAGAACAAACAATCTTTGAAGCTTGTTTATATCCTTACTGCAGGGTAGTTTTTAGTATTATTCTGTTAACTTCCAGCTTAGCAATGTAAAAGAAAAAATTGTAGGTATGATTTACTTTGCATCATCTTTTTTGAGATTTGCAGGTATGATTTACGGTGTGTTTGGATCCACAATGAGTTCCATCAACGATCGATGTGTTTGAACTATGAAGTTATAACTTGAATTTCCATATGTGGAAGTAAACACTTGCTTAGAATTTCAGAGAATACTACTGATAAATTGTGAAAAAGTGATTAGATCGTGAGAGAAAATTGTTTCTAAACAACTACTCCCTCCGTTTCAAAATATATGTCCATTTTAGAGAAATTTTTTGTTTCAAAATACATGTCCATTTCATAGTTTAAGGATGCATTTTATCTATTTTACCCTTGTCTACCAATTAATTGGATTCTAGATTTTCTTCACAATAATTATTTTCCACTAATAAATGTAGACCCAATTTTAAGTAGATTTACTCATGCACTCTCCCAAGAAATTATTTTCCCATGACTACTCCACTCTAATCTATCGTAACTAACTACTTCTAATTAATTGGACTCTCTAATTTGTTTATAAAAATTGAGTTTTTATAATTAAAACTACTGAGAAAAAAAATGGAAAACAAAGGAAAGTCTGTGAAAGTTGAATCTCTGCACAACGAAAGAGTTGAAGACTCTTTTGAGAGCATACAATATGAAAGGGTTGAAGACTCTTATATATAGTGAAATTATAAGTGTTTTTGAAAAAATGTTGGGAAAAACAAATTTTAATTTAACTTTGGTGGTAAACATTTTAAGATTAGAGTATAAATTTTGGAGGGAAGTTTTTCAATTGAATTTAAAAAAAAATTGATAACCGAAGCATGACAAGAGAAGTTGAAAAAAAATTGTATTGGCATGCTATTTTCAATACATAACCGCAATAAAAACAATGTGATTTACTAGATGAACCATATGTATTGGTATTGTCGGTATGTATTGGTATTGAAGGATGATTGAATTTAATTAATTTTGGTATTGGTATTGGGAGTAATTATGAGATGGGGTAAATAAATGTAAAATAGAGGAAATCAAAGACAAGGGTATAATAGGAACTTTTGTGTCAAACTAGCTTGTCCTTGGTTACTGCAATTTCTCCAAAATGGACATGTATTTTGAAACGGAGGGAGTATAATTTTCATACGAAACTATACTGTACAAGTTATCCGCTATAAATTGGTGGTTTGACATTGCCAAATAGAGTCTACATCTGACTTATTTTCTAAATAATCATATGGTTTTATTTATAAAATGAGAAATGATATTTATACAACTATTTTATGACAATTTTTTAAAAAATGTCTCTCTCATACTCACATTATATTCGTATTCTCTTTCTTCATTTTTTCTCTCTATTGTTTTAGACCAATAAGAAGAGAGCAAATGAAATGTGTCATCAAAGTTGTCATAGACGGTTGTACAAATATCACTACTTTTGTAAAAAACTATTTTGCCAAAAGGATCCCATTTTGTGGTAAAAATATCTCTAAGCTCGATTGTTACCTAAGATAAAGTTATATATATTTTTTTTTTTTACAAAAGTAAATTTAACTCATTCATTAATGATAATAGTTTTGATTCAAGATGACACATAATCATGAATGTGGAAACTGATATAAGATAATAACGCACTTACTAACAAATGAACAACATTATTTGATTGTCTTATAATGAAACTTATAAAGTTTGGATATATTCAAAGTAAAGTTTTGCAAATATCAATAGCAGCGCCAACCATGAAATTAGTGTTAAATCTTTTAGATATGCCGTCAATCATTTGCTTACAATCAACTTCAATAGACATCTTAGATAGACCTATACTGTCAAACCATTTCATCGCTTCCTTTAAGCCCATTGCCTCTACCTCGTGTGATTGTGGTAGTCTGAATAACCAGGTTATTTTGGCCTTTATAATATATAATATGAAGTTTTTGAGGGGATATAATATAAAGTTTTATATTTAAACTTTCGGTCAATATATTCATTATAATATATTGATATTGATTTGAGTGGTTATTTGAATATGATTTTTCTTATTTTCTTCCTGGTGTTTTTTCGGCGCAATCTCTATTTAACTCTTTTGTCCATTAAAGAAGAAAAACTTTTGTAGTTTGTGTTGGCACACACGGCAATCAAACATGACATTCATGTTTTGTTTAAATTATAATTATTGTCACCCTTAAAAAAAAAAAAAAAAAAAAAAAAAAAAACTATTTCCTTAGAGTCATACATGCATGCACGTTATTAATAAATGTATGTGTAATGTCTATTCAACAAAAAAATAAAAAGTTAGTGTCCATGTGATACAAGGGTATTTACAAGAGTGAATCAACTAATAACCCGACAAACTCGAAGATATAATATGAATTAATTAAATTGATTCAATTCTTTTCTTTTAATGTTAAGGTTCAAACAAACTCCGAGGAGATCTTAAGTGTGCTTTTCCTCTAGGTTTTAAGTTCAATTGATATTGAGGAGAATCGAATGAAAGATTTTGAGGAATAGCATATTTTAATGTTACAAGTCAATATCACCAGATCAACCTACGTTGATTATGCTTACATTTTATTGATATTAATTATTTTGTTTTTCTCTATATTATTAGTGTTATTTAAAATAAATATGTGTTGATGTATTTTCTTTTTGTAAACCAATGATATCATGTGCTTATAAATGTAGATATTAATCATCTCCTCTTGAAATATTTGAAATCCATTTAAGTGGTTAATCACTCAGAAGAAGAAAAAAATGATTTAAGTATTGTATATTTATTGGCTCGATTTGAGTCGGATTTCTTGATAATATATTGCAAAAACTAAACCAAACTACGATTTGTATAGGTTTGAATTATTTTTTCTCCAAAATTAAATCAACACGTTACACTTACACCCCTATTCCCTACCCTAACATACAATAAATGAACAATAATAACACCTTTTTTTTTATTTAAAATATGTGAAGATTTGCTTCAAAAAGAAAGTGAAGATTTAATAAATATCCGAATTTTTTAGATTGTTTCTTTTTGTATTGAACTTTATTTGATTAATAATAATATGAGTTTAGTTTGTTTTTTCAAGGGATGAGTTAAGTTTGTTTTGTTATTAAAAACTTAATCAGTAAGTACTATAAAGGGAATGGGATGAGACAGGATATCTCAGTGAATTCCACCTATTTTAGGTTGTAGGCAATCTCATGGAATCTATGATCGTCATTTGTCTCTACATATACCTGATTTCAGGATTTACTATTATGTTCTCCATAACTTAGCGATCGGGAAAAATCTAGGATCACTAAGTATATACTATCATAGTATTTGTCATATTGTCAAGTTCATATCATGTTTTCATATTAAAGTTAGTAGGTTAGCGTGTGACAAACAATTAATATGAGTTCATTTTACGGCATGCACCGGGTGTAGTAACCCCAGCCACATACCCTTGTTGACCAGTGAAAAATTCTATCTAAGGCTAACACCGAGCTCCTCTTGTCGTCGTGCGGGTCATTCTTGCAGAAAGTGTCCTGTCCCACTGGCGTGAACCTTCTGTATCCCACTAGCGTGGATAACAAAAGACACAACTTATACATATTCTTAAATATTCTGAAACCGATAATAAAGACTTTTTGTTTTGTTACACAAAGATTGACTTAATAATTGTCGTTAAACTACTTAATTTTTTTAAGTAATCTAGTTGCTAGAAATTCGGATAAGTGAATGTCCAAGTTTTGAATCATGCCCATGCATATAATATGCAATGTCATTGTCAACCGAGTTAAACTCACATAACACCAAATTACTATTTCTAACAATTTAATTTATTATTAAAATATTAAATAATATGAAGCGAACATCGTATCCTAACATAAATATCTTTGTCGAGCCCCACTTTTTGATAAATAAATTCCCCATAATTGATAAGTGACCAGTCATTTCTATTTCTCATAATCTCACTAGTCTTTCTAGTTAGAAAGATAAATCAAGTGAGTCCAACCTAAAGACTCTTTTTGTTCAAGAAAAACATTCCCCACTTCTACAATCAAACAACGCCTAACTTATTTGAAAATTTTGCCAAAAGCAAAATATAGGTACTCTTTATAATAAAGTGGTCCTATACAATTAGAAAACATGAATACCAACTACTTATTACAAACAAACTTGATTTAACATGCAATCAAAAAATCTTATAGCTATCACAATCACCTTGATTAATATTCTAACTTTGTATTTTTGAAATGAAATTTGATTAAGTTACATTGAACTAGGGGATAATTTGGACCACAAACAAATCAAATCCATCATATATAATTATTCTTCTTCAAGAACACATGTTCTCATACAAAAGAACAAAAACTTTACAAGTGACATGAGAAAACAAAATTGTCTTCATCAAACCAGCATCATGTGGTTATCTCTTTGATCCACAAAATCTTGCTCATAAACTTCCAAAACTCTAAATAGGGTCTCCTACAAAGGGGTCATATACACATTCACTAGTCACCACCAACCACTAAAGAAACAGTACATATCATAAATAATACTATTAATAATGAATTTCAATTTCAATTTACACCTCAAACCAACGTGTCAAATTTAAATATCACAATTGTTTGTACTTGTAGTATAATCCACACAATCACTCCAATGGGGAATATTTGAATCAAAATCAAACAGCTCAAACTATATCATATCACTTTCAAGTGAAGAAAATATTAACTTTCCATCTTATTATAAATATTACTTTTGATTATTTTATAGAAATTAGAGAAAAACTATAGATAAATAAAAAAAATTAATAAATTATTACTTTTTTTTTACTAAAAACAATCTATTAATACTAATCGATAGAGTACACCAGAAACAGATAGAAATGCAATATTGCTACAACTAAAAGAGATGAAATTGTGAACGAACTCAGAACATTCAAATTAATAGCGAAAATGACAAAATGCCTACTAATAATATAAAAAATATATAAAATTTAGTGGAATGAGTTTATAAGTGTCATCTTTCATCTTACAAACTCATGTAAAGATGAATTAGACTTAATATTAAATACTTAATATATCTTAAAATTTATGTTTGACCTAACTCAACCCTTACAAAACTTATTGCAAGGTGAAGATTGCTTCAACTTATAACCTCATATTTTGACTTTTTTTAATCTAATGTGGAACTCCCAACACCCTCATGATCGAGTGGGTCGATTGCGATTACTTAATAGCATGTGGTCCAATCAATCTTTGATAGAATTTGTTACATCTGAAAACCTGGGTTAGACCATGTTTCAAAAACATATCATTATCAAGAATTTGACCGCATCATAACGGTTTCGAAAGTGGTTGTTACCGTTTTCCATTTTAATTGAAATAATATGTCGTTGATGAGAAAGAGATAAGGTTTTGGTGATTAATAATATTTTGTGTTAATTAAAATAATGAGGGTAGCAATAATGTAAAAAATAATATAGAGAGGAGGTGAGAAATAGAAGTAATAAAATAAGTGGAGGAGGAATGAGTAGAATTATGATAAGTAGAAGTAGAGGAAAAAAAATATAATAATAAGAGTTAACCTAGTTCCTCATATAAATAGAAAGAATAGAAAATTAGAACACATATTGTTGCTATGCGTGAGAATCAGAGAAAATGAGGCAAACCCTAACTAAGGAAAAACCAAGTCAAAAGTTGAACCGTTGGAGAATTTGAGGTACGGGGGAAACTTTCATCTTAGGGTGTTCTAATTGTGGATTTATGAGTTGTTTTTTATTCTATGAACCTTGGGGATGTATTCATGGTGAGAATTTGGTGATGAATTGAAGTTTTTGTTGTTATTGAGATTAAAACTTATAGACCAAAGTTAGTGTAATTGAATTGAAAATTTAACCATGAAAAGAGTGTGAAATTGGATAAGTTAAGAGGAAAATAGTGTTTGAATGATAAGGTAACCTTAAGGTGATATTTAAGGACGAGTTTAATGAGTTTAGGATCAAAAACGGAATCGAAAAAGATCCCCTAAAAGACATGGACTTTGTGTTTGTCCCTACAATTTTTCCCTCCTGTGCGTTATAAAAACACACGGTCGTGCACTCTTAAGTGCATGAGAATAACCAACTTGTCTTCCCCAAATTAGTTCCTAAAGTAAAGGATAGGGTCCCGAATGGAAAATGTATTTAGGAGTTCTAGAAGTAATTTCATGAAACAATGGTGAGTCTAAAAACTAAACTAGTTAAAGGGAGGAACATGAGATAATATAAAGAGAGGTATGGAGAGGTAAATTAGAATAGTAAATGATGGCAAAGGTAAATCCTTTAGGATGATAAGGAGTCTAAAAATAATTGTTGGATACCTTAGTGAAGGAGTAAATCATTAAATTTGTCCATGTTTTTGTACCAAATTCTTAAATTGGTTCTTGACTCTATTAATAACTCTAAAGGTCCCTCTCTTTGTCAAACATTTTTCAGATTGATCCCCCGACTCTATTAGTTGTTTTTGTATTTTAAGTCATTAACGTATCAAATAAGATTCTAAAGGCATTATGACATTAACCACTAAATAATATCCAAAAGACATTTAACCATTAACACTCAAAATACAAAACAACTAATAGAGTCGGGGACTAATCTAAAAAAATTTTGATAAATACATGAACCATTTTGAATTATTAATAAAGTCAGGGACCAATTTAAAAATTTGGTACAAAAACATAGACCAATTTAATGATTTACTCTTAGTAAAAGATTCAAATGAACAAGGAGTAGAATGTAACCCATTAAGAAGAATTAACGGTGCTAAGAGAAGAGCTAAGATGAATATAATTTAAATTAGGAAATGGTGAGTTAAGGCACTAGGTAAGGTTAGAAGTAATTAAAATGATGGGGCGAAATGTTAAGTTTCTTAATGTATATAGTAAAAGTTTGTAGTGGCATAACTGGTGTAGTTATATGGACGTAAATGGTGGTGGTGGTGTTAATATGAGGTGAGACTATTGTTAATTTTGATGATATTGTTGGTGATATATATATAAGAAAAATCTGGTGATGTATAAAATAAATTGGTGGTGATAAACAAATATTACGTTGATGATTATTGGTGATGATAAATTAATATTACGGTGATAATAAATGGTGATGCTAAATAAAAGTCTTAGGGTGATGAATATTTGTGATGAATTGTTGTTGTTTATATATGGTGAGTCTTCATGCATCATAACATAATTAGAATTTTGGTGATGATTGGTGATGTGTTGTATTGCTCAGGAACATAACTCTGACATACAATTTTGATGAGTAGAAACCGATATCGGTATCCAGAAGTCCTAGATCACTTGGAAAAATGTCGAAATTGTTAGGCCGGATGCTATGATCGGGGTTCGAACCCCGGTACCTCCACTTGTGTGTGTGAGTTTATAATGGATTTGTCATTTCGTCTATCTACTAAAATAAAAACCGATACCAGTATATATATAGGTGATAGGAAAGAGTTGCATTCTCGTATATACATGATGATGTTTTGATAGTAATTGATGTTGTGAATGATGTGTATGAACGTTGATGCTAATGGTGAAATGATTGTATGCTGTTGTTATTTTATGTTGTTTCATCTGTTCTGATCATATGTTTTGAAATGTATTTTCACCCCTTTGTCGTTGTTGTGTGTTTTGTGGTGTATGTACTCGTGGGATACAGATGCTCAAGATAAGAAGCTCTAGCAGCGGGACGATTAGAAGGTGGCGATGGGAGTGGGGGTTGAAGTTTAAACATTGATATTTTTTTCCATGGAGTTAAAGTATTTTGAAACTTTAAATTATTTTTCTAATTGATGATGAGAACCTAAAATTGTTTTATTATTGAGATGAATGAACTATTCCGCTCTTATTCTATGATATTTGGTTTATTATTTGGTGAAAAATTGAGTATGTACGTAACACCTGTTCAATTATTTATATTCTTTATATAATAATTCAAATGACTTATATTTGCATTTAAATCTATTCTTTATATAATAATTCAAAGTCGGGGTTGTAGGTGTTACATCTCCCACCAATGAAATATGCTATCAACTTTTCATGTTTTAAAGCTCCTTAAAATTAATCATGGGCAAGGATTACACTTCAATTTTTCATCACTTTGAAACTTAAGGGTTTTTCAGGTTAAGATTGGGGAGCATGTCCAGATACTAGAAGATCAACAATTAATTTTTGCTTCTTTCTTGGCACCTCCTTTGTTTAGAAAAGTAAAAAAAACAGTTGTCTTAAGATCTTCATCTGAAGTAGGATATAGAGCATTCGCTCAAGAAACTTGTGAAGAACAATGATTGTTATACTTACTCAAAGATTTTCACATAGAACATCCATCACCTACAATCATATACTATGATAACAAGTCAACCCTCCATATACTATGTTAATAGGGAAAATTAGAAGGAAAAATAGCTTGCTTGTTCAACAAGCAATGTAATAAAGATATAACTAATTAGAAGTTAGTTTGATAGAGAGTTGGTTATATGTGTAATTGTATCTAGTTTAGTAGCAAAACAAACTCTATATATATAGATATATCAGATTGTAACGGTTAGATTGGTGAAATAAAAAAATTCCTCTTATGGTGCTTCTTCTCTAGTTCTTATGCATATTAGCAAGCTCTTCCATTCATCAATAGAGTTTGAGATCATCTTTTCACAAAGAGAGTCTTATATATTGTGTTTATGAGACAATAATATAGAAACCAAGTAATTGAGCTCAAGTGATTAATAAACTCCACCAAATAACGAATTCTCTGAAGAAAAAAAATTCAAGTTCAATTCCTTAATAAAATAAGGATTTTGTTAACGAGTGTCCCGAGGTACTTTTTAATCATTTCAAATTTAGTAATTATTCTTTTTAAAAGACATCTATTATAATTTTCAGTGCATTCAATACACATTTTTTCATTAAAAACTTACTATTTCGAGTACTTAAATAGTGTCCCGAGGGCACTCGTTAACATTTCCCATAAAATAATTATTTGACATGTTTGTTTTTTTTAACGACAAATTTTAGTTAACAACCATATACTCAAGATGAACAGGCACTGGTGAATTAGAGAATACAAACAAAAAAACACCGTATAAAGGCGGAACATTCGAAAATAAACATCTTAAAAGATACCCCCTAAGACCACACCCACCAAAATAAACATCACCACCTAAAACAGATGTATTCAAGAAAACGATCACTGTAAAAACGATATTCAACACGACATATCGTCAGTACTCATCCCCAAAAAATTATTTGACATGTTTTACTTATCACCGATCGAACTCCAGATATTATTAAGGTCCTTTTCACGAAGAGTTAACACCAAAGAAAAACAATGTTATTAAAACATAATCGAATGGTATAGTTTAATTGATTGAACATTGAACCAATTTGCAGTATTATCTTGATTAAAGCTGGTTATGACAGTTAAACCATAATTTCATCAAGATCTTATCCATTCATTACTCTTCAATTTTTAAACATTGTCAGTCATCAAATCACCTCGATCTAGATTGTTTGTTTTGACTTACAAATTCCATAGCACAGGAAATCAAATTTTCAAACCAATCACAATAACACCTCGTGCTTATGCACGAGGAGCCAGTTTCTTTTCTTTATCAAAACCTTTTTCCTTTTTATTTTCAAAACAATTTCAACTTTCAAGCTCAATAGTTTAGTTTAATTCTAAAATTTACCATAATACCTAGGTAGCAGTTAAAAATAATAGCTTGGGAAAAGGGTAAAATAAAAGTAACGCCATAGTAATCTAATTCACTTCACGAGGCTATAACATTATATTATTTTATGTAACACAATATATATATATATATGTACATATTCACAAGGGCATAGTCACAAACCCCAAAATATTCGAGTAACTGTGAACTTTTGTCATACGTGTGGGCATCTAAATCTACTTTTATATAGATTTTTGCATGTCCTTTCCTGTCAGATAGAGAAAGTAAAGGCTAGGGCAAGAGTTTATTTATATATATATATTCATATATTGTGTATATATATATATTTTAAGAGAGAGAGAGAGAGAGAAAGTGGGCATCAGTCACATGGGTGGGTTTTGGTGGGTGGACCCCACAAACAACCTGGCATAATATAAATGAATATAAGGCCCACTTGCAGTGTCAGCATAACCCATGTGAAGATGTGTTTGTAATTGTGGACCTCTCTCTCTCTTCTTATATTTTCCCTCTCCAATAATGGCATCAAATAAAAGACATTACCCTACCTCACCTCCCACCAATTTACATATTCAAAAGTTTTAAATTATTGCATCAACTAAGTGACAAATTCACCTTTCATATATTAAAAAAAAAACACTCAATTCCTACATTACTTTAGTTTTAATGATATATAAATAAATAAGAAAATGCTAACAAATACCTTTAAATTATAGTGTAACCATAAATTATTGTTCATATATTATAGTAAGATTTTTTTTTAAATAAATTATTGTAGATTTTTTGTTCAATAGTGACATCACATGGTGCATATTTACATTTACAATGAAGTTACTTTTTCAACTAAGTCAATATTATATTATCAATGCCATGTAAGTGTGGAATGAAATTACCTCAAAATCTAGTAGTAGAATTTTTGTTTGAAGATTAATTTCTAAAAATGAAAAAAACATAAGAGAGAAGGAGAGAGATAGAAAAAAGAAAAGAGGGAGAGGGATCTAGGCAATGAGACCAAATAGTCATAATCACTTTTGCTTTCTGCTTTTACTTTTCTAAAAATCTTTCACTTTTGTGTCTTGGTTGTGGCCTAGGGGTTGATAACTGTGTTACAACTAATTATAGGAGTACAAGACATCACTGCAAACATTAAAATAAAAGTGCTATAAATCTCCTTTTTTGAAATTCAACAAAGCTAAGACTAATAATTATAATCTTTACCAAAAAAAAACTACTCATAATTATAACTTCCACCTCTCCTTTGCTCTTCAATCTAAAGTTACTTATCATCATATTTTGAATCAGCCTTCAAGTAGTTATACAACAAATCTTCTCTATGATCTTGAAAATTACCCTTCTAATATAAAACTAAAAGACTAATACATCAAACTTAGGTAAAAAAAAGCAAGGAAAAGGTGAAAGATTTTGTTACTTTTTACTACTACTAATACTACTACTAGATATTCACTCTCTTAGCTTGATTCTTTTGCTATTGTTTCTTTTTAACCTGTGGTTCAGCTTACTACAGAAAATGAGAAGTGAAAATAGTACAATGATAATTATGATATAAGGAGAAAAGAAAGGGAATGCATGTCCCACTTCCTTTACTGAACTGCTTTTGAAGTATGCATTTTGTATGGAAGTAATTAGTATAGTATTGATGATTGATGGTGATGGCATCAGTGGTGGTGATTCTCTACAAGATTTTTTGTTTTCATGTCCAGGATTGTTTTGTCATGTTTCTCTTCCTGTAAAATTATTCAATCAAAAAAATCTTGTTCAACAAAAGCAACTACTAGGAGATATATGAAAACATGCAATACTAAGAGATATGAAGTATATTTTACCTGGACCAGAGAAAATTAAATGCTAAATGCCAATTGGTCCACCGGTGCCGGCGATCATTCCGATGGTTCCATGGCCAGAAGAGAACCTATAAGTTGAAAAAATATATATATAATCAATAATTAAAAGATTTATGATTACTAGAAATTTAAATGTGTTACTATGAAGCACAGACACTCCTCAGATTAGGCACGTCCAGGTGTCACTGACACTTGTAATTACACTGAATTATGTAGTTTTCTCAATTTATTAGTGTTGTGTCTGGTGTCCGTGTCAGACATTGAACCGGAAAAGTTTTTAGGTCATGGTTCAACTGTTTTAAATTACTTGAACGAGGGTAAAACTGCAGGTTACACACTCAAATAACCGAACAGTATTGGTTTATTGTTTAACTCCGTCCGGTTCAATTTTTCAAACATTGGTCTAAATGTAATGATGGTTACTACTTACTACCTTGGTATTTGGCAGTTATAGGATTTGAAAGATCCCATGTCAAGGGAAGATGATGATGGAAGAAGTGTGTTAGTACTAAATTTGGAATTGGCAGATGCATCTGAATCATTGGTCTCATTAGGTCCATTGTTGAAAGCAGCCATGTAGTCACCAATAGCTTTAGTAGGGGAAGCAAAAGGGCTATCAGGGAGATTATGCTCCAAGCTGCATTTATTCACAACATATTTAGATGCATAACCTTTAAAAGACAACAATCAATGTCAGAGTTTTCAAAGTTTAGTAATGGAAATGAGGAATAAATGCACAAGACTTTTAGCATGGACTAAAAGAGGAATTGGATGCAAAAAAATAAAGGTAAGGTGCAACTACATGCTATTATTGTATCCTCTTTGGTTATTATTCTAAATGAGAGAAAAAAAGTTTTATACCATTCTTGTAAATCACTTTCTTCATGATTTGAGCTTTGTTTGCCACTTGCATCACTATTTCCATTTTCTCCTCCATTGACTGCTGCTTCTTTGCCAACAGAAATGTTGACTTGTTGATCAACAGGAATTGATGCAGTGCTAGCAGAACCTGAGCCCGAACCCGAACCATTCTCTGAAATCAGACAACATAAAATGCAACAATAAGTTTAATCGAATTGCTAGAAAAAAACGTAGTTCAACTCGAGATCAAATTTAGTTAAAACGGTGAAGAAAATTAGATTATACCCTCTTGGCTTTCTGAGCTGCTGTGAAATGAAGAAAATGGGAAATTGTGATTGAACATATTAGGTGAGTGAGTTGGGGATGGAATTGGACTTCCCGATGAAAGTGCACGCTGGTGCTGCTTTTTGATGTCGAGGAGTTGAAGACTCATAAGTCTTCTGCTTTGAGCCTCAAGTGCTTGCTGCAAATCAGCTTGTTCCTCTAACCTCCTCCTCCAAAGAATGTCTTGAGTGTTGTAGTACATTCTCCCCCCTAAGAAATTTGACGACAAAACGTGTTAAAGAGAGAGACTAACACAATTAGAACACAATCTCAAATAAAAGGTACTATTAACTTGTGTAGCACCAACACTTCAGATCAAAGGTGTGTCAGGTGTCCGACACTTGCACGAAACCGCACATGTGATTATATTTAAAAAAAAATATTTTGACGTGTCAGTGGCATGTCCGGTGTCTAAGTGTTTCGTAGTTATTAACTTACCAAGATCAAATGGATCTCTACCATCGAGTCCAGTAGGAGTACCGCAAGGAGAAAAGTCTCCTCTTTCCATTTGTTGATGCTTTCTGCAAATGTAAACAAAACCTCAGCACAGTTTCAAAGCATTCATGAAACAGTTTGATAGTATAAAAGACAATGAAAAGGAAGTGCCTGTACTTGTCCGGGACTTTGCCTTTCTCCTTGTAAGGCTTAACAAGCACTCTAGCATCGCAAACAAAATGAGGGTTTCCTTTAGCTAAAATGAGTTTCACCGTCTCCGGATAAACAAAGGTAACAAATCCGAACATCCTCTTTTGCTGATATGGAATCCTCACATCTTGAACAAGTCCATAAATGCTGCAATATAATTAATTCAAAACAAGTTAACTTCTAAAAACTATACTAATTAGTAAACCATGCATGTTTGATATTACCGTGAGTTCGGCGGATTTGCTGCCAAACTCAACGTCAAACCGAACACGCAGGTATAATCCAATTCATTATTAAGGATAGATAGGGAAAAAGTGGCACCTGAAGTAGTTTGAAACATCTTCCTCTTTGAAAGTACTATCAGCTGGAAAAGTCAAGTATATCTGCCTAGAAGCTGGATTCATCATTCCAATATTGTTCAAAGAAAAATCATTTCTTTCTAACCTTGACCTTCCAAATTTCTGCAAATCTTCATTCATTATAAGTGCAGCTGCAGCAGCTCTGCAATATCATTAATCATTAGTATTCAACAAACTGTAGCATAAGCTAAACCTTCAACAAAATCACAGTGTCGTCGTGATTTTGTCGAACTCAACATCAATAACTTAAAAAGAGCAAAACTTAGTAATTTATAGTATAAGTTTATTATACCTTTGACTATCACTTAGTTGTTGCTGCTGAAGAAGCAAACTCATTGACTTAGGTGAGTAAGGAAAAGGTGAAGTAGCCATAAGCTGAGAAGCTGCAGCAAGTCTTTGTTGTTGAAGAGATTTAGATCTAAGAAGCTGTTCATGACACTGATCCATCATTTCAATCTTATTAGGAGAACCATCCATTGAAGGAACACCTTCACCACCATCTCCAAATCCACCATGAAGAAACCTACAACTAGTACCATTCTTACAGTAACCTCTAGCATAGTAAAGACAAGGTTTCCAACCTAAACCAGAATTAGGATCCTCAGAAACCAAACATGCAGCATCATTCACAGAACAACTCCTTCTATGAACTGAACCTCCTCCATAACCATATGATGGAAAAAATGAAGGGTCAACACCATTACCAACACTTCCACCATTACTAGGACTAGAAGATAACTCTGACTGAGAGTAAAACAAATCTGAATTCTTTCCATCATTGAGGAAAGAGAGTTGGTCTTGAAGGTGAAACTCATCAATTGAATCATTACCAACTCCTCCATTTCCATAAAAGGGTGAAGAATTGTTCATGGAAGGAGAATCATCATGGTTTTGAAGTTCAGATAAAGTAGCCCAAGAAGCTGAATTTGGATTTGGGATACTAAGATTAGAAGGAAGGGTCATTCCACTGTTTATGAGTCTTGAAGAGTTTGAATTTTGTCTTGAAATAGGGACAGGGTTACTTGAATGAAAAGGTGAAGGTGATTGAGGTGTTGATGGAGAATTCAAAGATATTCCTAACTCATTTCTAGCTTTGAAAATCACTGAATGAAGAAGTGATTCAGGTACAAAAGCTAACCTAATCATTTCTTTCTCACCATGGTCTTGAAGAAGAAGTAAACCCATTATTTTTGAAGCATTTTCAGGGTCCATGTTTTGGATCCTTGAAAAAACTATCTTAGTAGCTTCATAACCATCCATGATTGTTTCAAAAGAAAAAAACTAGCTAGACCCAAATGAAAAAATTCAGTTTTTTTTAGTGTATATCTATCTTTCTCAAGAAAAGTTTGCTTTTTTTCTTCTCAACTACACACAAAAGCCCTACCTACCAAACAAAAGATGAGTGTGAGTGTGTGTATGTTTCTTTCTCATGTTCCTGCAAAAGATTAAGAGAGAAAAAAGCATGTTAAAGAAGAAAGAAAACAAGAAAGTAAAGTGCTTATAAAGACTATTCTCGTGTAGTGAATCAAAAAAGCATACACAAAAAAAATTGGTTTTTTGAAACAAGTTCAAAAGTAGCAAAACAAGAGAGAGAAAGAGAGATAAAAATTCAATTTTTATACACTTTTTAATGATTAAAAAACAACCCTTTTTTCTAAATCAAAGAGGAAAACCAATTCTGTACAGAAATCACAGACTTACCCATGAAAGCATAAATCTTTCTCTTGGTTACTTCACTTCTGAGTTCTGAGTTCAGAAACTGCTTTCAAAGTTTCAACACACACAATAAAGAAGAGTCAAACTTTATCAGTTAGTACAAATAACACAAACCAAAACCATAGTTGTTACATAAGCAACTAGTTGCACAGCACAACCATCTTACTGTAGTTTGTGTTTTATGGGGGTGTGGTGTGAGTTAAGAGTGTGTGTAAGTAGTGAAGTTGAAAGTTTGTCTTTTTCCAAAGACTTTCTCTCTCTCTTTCTTTAAGTTTCTCTCTCTTACTCTTCTCTCACTACTACACACACAAGACACAAACAATGACACTTTCTCTATCTATATAGACCCTTTACTTTGAGTAGGTTTTTTTTTTTTGTGTCTGTGTTTTGAAACAATAAAAAAAACAAGGAGTGATGGTAGTGTAGTTTAGGAGCAGCAGAAACAAGTGCTAGTGCTTATGTGTGTGTTTGTGTGTCTTTGTGTTAGGAGAATTTGTTTGTTTGAATGGATCCAGATCTGTGTTTCAAATAGTGCACGTTCACTTGCCTCTAACATGTGACACAGTCATATTTAGGTTTTTTTTATAAATACAAAAAAAAAAAAAAACTATATAAATTAAAAAGTCGCTCACATAAGTAGAGTAATCGGAATCCTTACTGCATTAGGTCTAGCAACTTTGATAGTAAACTCCACATGGTCGGAATCCAAACTTGATTACGGCATCAGGTCTAACACAACTTTGAACGTAAAGTCAAGCATGTAAGTAGAGTAGTCAGAATTCAAACTTGATATAGGTGTTAGAATAATAACTTTGATAGTAAACTCAAGTAAATAAATAATTTTTGTGGAATTTAAACTCGATTATGGCGTCAGGGCTAACGAATTTGATTGTTGAACCAGTATTATATAATTTATATAGCAAAAACAGTTCCTAAATTTAGGCAGGAAATTAGTAAATATTGCACATAATCAAATCGGATTATAATATGTTAATTTTTTAGTTTCTAAAATTTCTTTTTTTATGGAAATTCCCATAATATCTCTCCAACTACTTTAATGGTGCGATTCGATTTGATACTTGTGTCAAATAAATTTACACTTTTTTCTTGACCAAATTTTTTTTACACTTTGTGATTACTATAATTTCTATAGCAAACACAATTCATAAAAAATATTGTCACCAAATTAGTAAATTTTGCACACAATCAAATCAGATTCTAATGTCATGAAATATTCTCTCCAACAAAAAAAATTCACTAAATATGAAAACATTGATTTATATTCGTCGTTGAATATAGAAATTGTTTTTGCTAAAATTTTAGTTTCTAAAATTTCTCTTTTTTTATAGAAATTCCTAAAATATCTCTCCATATGTTTTTTTTTACAAAATCTCTCCGGATACTTGTATGGTGTGATTTGATTTGATACTTGTGTTGTGTCAAATAAATGTAGAGTTTCTTTTTTATAACTAAGACAATCAAGTAAATTTCCATTGACATTGCATAAAAATTAAATTCTGATTTTAATATACAATTGTGTAGAGTAAGTTTTCAAATAAATTTGGAACAAGTTTAATATTTAGAGTTACCTTTTTGAAATGAAGAGTTTTATACTTTTTGAATAAACGTAAGAAGAATTTTTCAGTAGTCTAAAATTTACCACTCCAAAAATAATAGTGGTCTAAGATTTAAAATATGAATCAATTTTAAATAATTGTATTTTTTTTAACCCTTCGATTTTTAGAGGAAAAGTGATTTTTTAATCCGAAGTCATCGGTTAAAAGATAAGTAAAGTTTAACCAAAAAATATTTTACTAAGAATTGAACAAGTTCTCCTATTAAAATATTTTTGAATTTTTAATAATAATTGACTATAAGTACATTTGAGAACCAAAAAAAAGTCAAATTCAAATGACCATATCATATCTCCTATCAAGAAAAGTTACCGTGTCATTATTTTGTACTAACCATACAAATCTTTGACTAAAATCATATTTAATGACAATATATAATAATTACTAATTGAAATTCAATTCAGAATCTATATCATGTATATAAAAAATGAAGTAAATTGTCTTTACTACCAAATAACAAAATATCTTTTAGTTTTTTTTTTAGGGAAAAATATATTTTACTTATAACAATTTATTTAACTTTTGTAAAAAAAAAATAATAATAATATTTAACTCAAATGAAAAATTAGCTGCCCGTTGAAATATTTCATGTTCAGATTTTGCTTACCTTCGATCAAACCAGATAGTTATTCTGAAGTATATTTTCATAATCTCCATTATAAATAAGGGAAATGTTAACCAATGCTCCGGGACACTGATTAAGGAGTTAAATATACTTCATCCGTCCCTTAATGTAGGCACCCATTGCATTTTTCAAATTTCTTAAGAAAAGTTGTCAGTGTAATTAATGTGTCTCTTTTGTGTGTTAATATTACAAAATTGTCATTTGTTTGTATGTGTATTAAATTTGACTTTTCATATTTCAAAACAAGATAGAAGTATTAATTAGGGGTATGTTTAGGAAAAAAAATTAATAAATGCATCTAGTAATTTGAAAAGGGGTTTACATTTAAGGACAAAAATAAAATCAAATGAGTGATTAGATATAGGGACGGAAGGAGTAGTAGCATTTGCATTGAGAGATGTGTAATCGGTGCACTAAAAGCTAAAAAAGTGTTTTTTTTATTTAAAATTTCTCTTTTTACTTCTTTAACGGGACACTGGTTAACATGACTCATATATAAAAGGCTTAAATATGTCATTGGTCCATACACTTTCACCAGATTTTAGAATTGGTACCTTCATTTTGTAAAAGTTTTCGTTTTGGTCCTTCTCTTAAGTCTAAGTTAAAATAAAAAACTAACGGTATGCCATGTTGGCCATCATTCCACGCCACGTGGCACACTAAAGGACAAAAAAAATCCAACTTTTTAATTATTATTTTTTGACTTAAAAATATCATTAGTGTCTGCATTTTCAGCATTTTTTTTTTATATTAGTCGATGCAATTTGGTATATCTCCATAACCTTTTTAAAAAAAATCGATGATATTATAATGTTTTATTCTTATTTTGTTCATTATTTTTATTGAGAATAATAATAAAAAAAAACTTTTTTAAAGAAAGGTTAAACTTTAATTGTATCGCATAGTTTTTTTTCTCTAACATTTTTTATCACCAACATTAACACCACGACAATAGATGAAAATTAACAGCGTAGATGGAAATTAAATTGCAGATTAACAATACATGTAATTATACATTCTAAGGAGAGCAAAAGAAACTTGGCACATAATGGAGAAAGTTGTCCTACATAATTTTTTGAGAATGTTCTCACACTATTTCGAACTTTCTAGGAGCATTTTCTTACAAGCGTGATTCACTTAAATGACTTGGCAAAATTTTCCTCTTCTAATACTACCTTGAGGAGCGTGTTTTATACATCGGCAAGGACCTTTTCATTTATAAATATAAAGGTATGCAAAGAGGAAAGTCATTGAGCAAAAAAAATTCACTCGATTTTAAGTTATCAATAAAATTTCAAAAACTCTTTCAAAATGAACTTGCAAATCATAAGCAAAAATTCAGCAGCAACTCTTTTTTATTGAGTTCTTAAAGGTATCTCAGCAGATGAAGAAGTTACCTCCAAAGTTTGCACCACAAAAGAGGCCCATGCCTTCGGAACTGGTTAGAAATCTGATCTAGCTAGCATCTGTGCATTCCTCCACCTGCTTCCCTCTATGGACAAGGTATGCAACAATTCATCCAATTGTTCTTCTGACCAATCCTTTGCTTCATCCCTGATACTCTTGACATCACACTCCTCCGATAGGGTTAAGTCCAGCAATCGATTAATAACCTCCGGGCTATAATCAATGACGTTCCCACTAACCTGCGATCGGTACTTAACCCTCGAATTTCGTGCATTCGCATGGAACTAGAGAGTAATAGTTTTGTTAGACCTCTCAAACACACTTCCAATTGACAGTTCCTATCCTCACATTCTTATTGCCGCTTCGAGTTCCGGGTTTCTCACAAGCTTTGTAAAGTCAAACACTCTCTCTTGGACAACCCTATAATGTTTAGTTTCTTTGAAACGGTTCCTCATGACGTCATTGATAAATCTAAATGCAAGAGATGGGGGTGGCTCGGGCATGGTTCTAGGTTTGGTTGGTTGTTTGCGGTTGGCAGCGGTTTTGGCTTTTTTCGCAGCTTGTTTATTTCTAGTGTTGGGGGCCATGGTGATAGTTGAAAATGGGTTAGTCGAAAATGGAGGAGATTGATATTTTGATGTCGATCTTTTTGTTAGGGTGAATTTGAGAAGTGTTGGTTTGAATTTGTGATGAAATTAGGATGATGATAGATGGAAATTGTGGTGAAATGGGCTGAATTTTTGTGGTTAGGGTTCTGATGAAAATTTGACAGAGTGCTTTTTGGATTTCTGAAAAATAGGTTTGTGAAGGGGATATATATAAGCTGAGCAAATCGTGACACGAGTGGGTGAAATTGTGTCACGATTGGAAGTGTAACGGTCAAAAATTTGAAATCTGATGCCAAAATCGTGTCAAGATTGTTCTAACTGCCAGATTTTGAAAAAAAATTGTTATATGAAATCGTGTCACGATTTTGGAATGCGTCATGATTTCAGCGGCAGAGTGCAAGGCTTGTGGACTTAGAAAAATTTTCAAAACCAAAATTTTTTAGGGGAAAAATCGTGTCATAATTTTCAGGCACGGAGCACAATTTTGCGGCCTTAGAAAATTTTTCCTGCCTCAATTTTTTTTTTCCAGCTAAAATATATTTTTCCTTTTTTATATTGAAAAACAATACCTGAAAATAAATATGGTGGGTGCGCTTCTTTATCGTCACTAGCTTGACTTCCAAGGACCCTTAAAGGTCCGTCAACACAAGTCCTGCCTTTTCTTTTGGTAGTTCGCCACCCAAATATGACTTAACTCTCTGACCATTGACTTTGAAAAAAAATTCGCCCTCCGACGTCATCAATTCAACTACTCCATGAGGTGACACACTTTCGATTATGAACGGTCCAGACCATTTTGACTTCAGCTTTCCAGGAAACAGCATCAACCTGGAATTATATAACAAGACTGGTTGCCTAGAGTTAAACTCCCTAGACACTAAGTTCTTGTCATGGTACCTCTTTGTTCTTTCCTTATAAATGAGCGCATTTTCATACGCTCTCAACCTTATTTCCTCAAGCTCATTCAATTTCAAGAGTCATTTCTTACCACCTGCAATTTGATCAAAATTTAAGGCATTAATGGTCCAATATGCTTTATGTTCTAGTTCAATTGGTAGATGACACGTCTTCCTATAGACTAGCTGATAAGGCGAGAGCCCTATGTGAGTCTTGAAGGTTATCATATAAGCCCACAGTACGTCATCTAATTTCTTGGATCAATCCTTCCTATTAGACACAACTGTCTTCTCTAGAATCTGTTTCAGCTGACAATTTGAAACCTCTACTTGACCACTAGTTTGAGGGTGATAGGGAGTTTCAACTTTATGCTTGATATCAAACTTTTTTAGCACAATTTCAAGAAAATTATTGCAAAAATGCTTCCCTCCTCTTACTCTTATCTCCATATCCATGTGTGTGTTGACTATGTAACTAAATGGGTTGAAGCGACATCATGTGCTCCAAGAAGAGCCATCATTTTGATGCACCAATTATCATAGGTACTCCCTTTGAGAAGTGGAACTTAGAAGGATGCCGCTCCGTTACCCGCCATGACAATGGAACAATTTCTTCTCATAACCTAAGCTCTGATGCCACTTTGATGGAAAAGGAGAATGTTATAGTGGGAATTTCGTGAGGAATTTAGGAGGAGAGAATATTTGAAAGAATAACTATTTTTATTGTTTAGAGAGGATACTTTTATTCTTGTTTGCTTGCTTGGTTTACAAATGACAAGCTCTCCCATTTTTATAGGCTTCAAGAGAGAGTTCTAGACACATCATGGGATACCTTTCTACACACTTCAAGAGAGTGTTCTACACACTTCTCTCAACTACATACATTTAACGATTTTTCTACCTATCTAGTTTTACATGACTCTAGAACTTTCTATGGGCTATACCACTTATTAGCTAATTGGACCTTGATTAGTCCAATGGACCAAATCAGGTTTATTATCCAACAATTAACACCATAAATGTTAAATTTCTGCTATTCTCCCAGCAAGTTTTGCTTCCACTCAGCCAAACAGACCAAAATATACATGCGTTCGTTAACTAACGCAGGTGTAAATTAAGTAACGCATGTATAAAACATAAAGGAGGTACTGAAGTGTGCAAAAACCCATCCCTGTAAACACAAAGAAACAAATTTATATCAGCACAAATATTATACAAACAACTATACATTTACGATCCAATAAGTAAAAAAGAAGGAAAACAATTATTACCACAAGCAAGCTTATGTACCCACCATAGAAGGCCACATATGAGTTGAAGGTAAGAGATAACTGCTCATATAGGAAAGCAAGTTCCATCGCGCCCATACCAAGTTGCCCAACTCGTCCATATCTTGCAGCGCAAGCAGCCACAATAGATTAATGATTCTACTATTCTTGCCGACAAAAAGGGTTTAGCCAAGCAAAAGCCATAAAAACGCCTAATGCAGGCCAGCCTAACTTGACCCTGCTCCTCATACTGCTGCCCTGTGTCAGGCTCAAGCAGCTGATTACACCTATTCAAGAGCTACTCGTACCGCCTCTTCAGTTTACCAAAACTGACATGAGCCGCACCTTGTTTTCCCACCTCCTTAGCAACAACCTCCGCTGTAAAAAGTTGCTCCTCCGGCATCATATGTATCCCTTTGGCATGAGTTAACTCTCTATTAAGAAGGAGCCTCCCCGTGATGGGGATGCCTAGGAGACACGCCACATCATCTAGTGTGATGGTCATTTCCCCAACAGGTAGATGGAAGTTGCTGGTCTCCTCATGCCATCTCTCTGACAAGGCACAAACGAACCCGTGAGAGATGCTTTCGCACCCACTATTCAGGAGGGGAGGTAAGACCGGAAGCATTCACTTCGTCCCAAAACCATTGGTTTTGGTCTCTCGGCTTAGGCAATATCAAGGTTTTAAGGCTCAGCTTCCTCCCGTGCGAGACACCTTTCACCCTATGTTTTTTTTGGAAACTGAAATATAAAAACAAAAAACAACAAACAACACCGTTAAATAAATAATAAGTAAAATAAACATTAAATATATTCTAACATAAATTTTAATACTAACATAAGATAAGTAAAATATTCATCAGAATAAGTAAAATAAAGGGTTAATAATGTTTTACCCCCCGTAATATAGGTCACTTTTGGTTTTGCCCGCTGTAAATTTTCTTTTAGATTCCGTCATTGTAAAATAATTTTTTTTCAGAAATAGATCCTGACCCATCCAACTCATCAGGTTCGCTGATGTGGCACGTTAACTCAACACTTTTTTATTACATGGCACCGTGACTGTATAATTAATTTTATTTTTCATTTTTTTTATTAAATTGGATTAAATAAATTAATTAAAAAGTCATTTAATTTATTTTTTTTATAAGATCTTCATCATTACCAACAACATGTTCTTCATCTTCATCCCTTTAATAGTCATTTTTTTCATTATTATTAAACCAAAAAACTCAATGTCTCCTTCAACATCAACAACACTTCCTCTTCTCTTAACACAAGAACAACACCAACAACACAGGAACAACAACACAACAACATCATCACAACAACGCATCAACAACATATTTTTCGGATCTAGACAGACAGTTTATGTATAGTGAATTTATTTTTAGTAATAATTGAACCAAACACAAACACAACAACAATTACAAATTCTAAAAAAAAACCAGTTTATCGATTATGGAGGAGGGAAAATTTGAGAGAGAGAAATCATTGTATAATGAGAGAGAGAGCTGAAATTCAATAACCATTTTCTACTTCACTCGAACACAACAACAATTATAAGTTCTTCTTCACTCTCCAAATCCCTAACCCTTTTTAATTTCAACAAAAAAATCCTCAAATCTATACACAACAACAATTTTTCTTCTATTCTCTTCTCCCTCAATTCACAATTGCGAACCAAATCTAACAACACAGCACAACAACACGATGCAGCAAATTCGTCTTCCCCCAAATTTTTCTTCATCTTCAACGTCACAAAAAATTGGATTTTATGGGTTTCACAAAAAACTCTGTCATGTTTTCAGATTTGTTTTTTTGCCATGACAGTAAAAGGGGAACAAATAATCATAAGTTGAAGGTTTTTCTTGAAGAAAGAGGAGAAGGGGGAAGAACAGAAGAGAGGGAGCCGAGAGATAAGAGAGAAAACTTTGAAGAAAGAAGAGAGAGAACCAAGAGAGAGGAAGAAATCCAGATTTTTCTATTTCATGAATTATGGGTTTTTTTCTTCTTTTTTTTAATTAATTAATCAGATTTTTTAATTAATTAATTTAATCCAATTTAATAAAAAATGAAAAAAAAAATAATTATACAGTCACAATACCACGTAATCAAAAAAATGATGAGTCAACGTGCCATATCAACAAATCTGATGAGTTGGATGTGTTAGGGTCTATGTATAAAGAATCTTTATTTTACAAGGACGGAATCTAAAAAAAAATATTTTACTGAGGGCAAAATCAAAAGTGACCTATATTACGGGGGGTAAAACATTATTAACCCTTTATTTTACTTATTCTGATGAATATTTTACTTATCTTATGTTAGTATTAAAATTTATGTTAGAATATATTTAATGTTTATTTTACTTATTATTTATTTAACGGTGTTGTTTGTTGTTTTTTGTTTTTATATTTCAGTTTCCAAAAAAAACATAGGGTGAAAGGTGTCTCGCACGGGAGGAAGCTGAGCCTTAAAACCTTGATATTGCCTAAGCCGAGAGACCAAAACCAATGGTTTTGGGACGAAGTGAATGCTTCCGGTCTTACCTCCCCTCCTGAATAGTGGGTGCGAAAGCATCTTTCACGGAGACAATACAAAGACTACTTGCCATGACAGTAAAAGGGGAACAAATGTTTTCTATTGATCTTGTTCCTGGAACGAAGCCGGTCTCGATGGCACCTTATCGTATGTCTGCTTCCGAGTTATCTGAGTTGAAGAAACAGTTGGAAGACTTGTTTGAGAAGAAGTTTGTTAGGCCAAGTGTTTCACCTTGGGGAGCGCCGGTTTTGTTAGTAAAGAAGAAAGATGGTGGTATGCGGTTGTGTATTGATTATCGACAGTTGAACAAGGTAACTATCAAGAATAGGTATCCACTTCCGAGAATTGATGATTTGATGGATCAGCTAGTGGGTGCACGAGTTTTCAGCAAGATTGATTTGAGATCAGGTTATCACCAGATTAAAGTAAAGGATGAAGATATGCAGAAGACAGCTTTCAGAACGCGTTATGGTCACTATGAATATAAAGTTATGCCTTTCGGTGTGACCAATGCACCTGGAGTGTTTATGGAGTATATGAATCGCATCTTCCATGCATTTCTGGATCGGTTTGTGGTTGTGTTTATCGACGATATTTTGATCTACTCCAAGACTGAAGAAGAACATGCCGAGCATCTGAAGATTGTCTTACAAGTGTTGAAAGAGAAGAAACTTTATGCTAAATTGTCTAAGTGTGAATTCTGGTTGAAAGAAGTGAGTTTTCTAGGCCATGTTATTTCTGGTGATGGAATTGCAGTGGATCCGTCTAAAGTTGAAGCGGTATCACAGTGGGAGACTCCTAAGTCAGTTACTGAGATTAGAAGTTTCTTGGGTTTAGCTGGTTACTATAGAAGGTTTATTGAAGGGTTTTCTAAGTTAGCTCTTCCGCTTACACAGTTGACTTGTAAAGGTAAAACTTTTGTGTGGGACGTTCATTGTGAGAAAAGTTTCGGTGAATTGAAGAAGCGTTTGACGACTGCTCCAGTGTTAATTTTGCCGAAGTCAGATGAACCTTTTGTGGTTTATTGTGATGCGTCCAAGTTGGGTTTAGGAGGTGTACTTATGCAAGAAGGTAAAGTGGTAGCTTATGCTTCAAGACAGTTGAGAATTCATGAGAAGAATTATCCTACGCATGATCTCGAGTTGGCGGCCGTAGTCTTTGTATTGAAGATATGGAGACATTACTTGTATGGTTCGAGATTTGAGGTGTTTAGTGATCACAAGAGTTTGAAGTATTTGTTTGATCAGAAGGAATTGAATATGAGGCAGCGAAGATGGCTCGAATTGTTGAAGGATTATGACTTTGGTTTGAATTATCATCCAGGTAAAGCTAATGTTGTTGCAGATGCCTTGAGTAGAAAGACATTGCATATGTCCGCCATGATGGTCAGAGAGTTCGAATTGCTTGAACAGTTTAGAGATATGAGTTTGGTTTGCGAATGGTCACCTCAGAGTGTGAAACTGGGTATGCTGAAGATTGATAGTGAATTTCTGAAAAGTATCAAGGAAGCACAGAAAGTTGATGTAAAGTTTGTGGACTTGTTGATTGCTAGAGATCAGACTGAAGACAGTGATTTTAAAATCGATGATCAAGGTGTGTTGAGATTCCGAGGAAGAATTTGTATCCCAGACAATGAAGAGATTAAGAAGATGATTCTTGAAGAGAGTCATAGAAGTAGCTTGAGTATTCATCCGGGAGCTACGAAGATGTATCATGATTTAAAGAAGATTTTCTGGTGGTCTGGTTTGAAACGAGAGGTGGCACAGTTTGTGTATTCCTGTTTAGTTTGTCAGAAGTCGAAAGTCGAGCATCAGAAACCCGCTGGGATGATGGTACCTTTAGATGTGCCAGAATGGAAATGGGATAGTATATCGATGGATTTTGTGACGAGTTTGCCGAATACTCCGAGAGGGAGCGACGCAATTTGGGTTATTGTTGATAGGTTGACGAAGTCAGCTCATTTCCTACCTATTAATATTAGTTTCCCTGTTGCCCAGTTGGCAGAGATTTACATCAAAGAGATTGTGAAGCTGCATGGTGTTCCTTCGAGCATTGTATCAGATAGAGATCCAAGATTTACTTCTAGATTTTGGAAAAGTTTGCAAGAGGCCTTGGGTTCGAAGTTGAGATTGAGTTCGGCGTATCATCCACAGACAGATGGTCAGTCGGAGAGGACAATTCAGTCGCTAGAGGATTTGTTGAGAATTTGTGTTCTTGAGCAAGGAGGAACTTGGGATAGTCATCTTCCGTTGATCGAGTTCACTTATAATAATAGTTATCATTCTAGTATTGGAATGGCACCGTTCGAGGCTTTGTATGGTCGGAGATGCAGAACTCCGTTGTGTTGGTTTGAATCAGGAGAAAGAGTGGCCTTAGGACCAGAGATTGTTCAGCAAACTACTGAGAAAGTTCAGATGATCCAAGAGAAAATGAAGGCGTCGCAGAGTCGACAAAAGAGTTATCATGATAAGCGTAGAAAAGATCTCGAATTTCAGGAAGGAGACCACGTGTTTTTGAGAGTCACTCATATGACTGGTGTAGGACGTGCTTTGAAGTCAAAGAAGTTGACCCCGAAGTTCATTGGTCCGTATCAGATATTGGAAAGAGTTGGAACGGTGGCTTACCGAGTGGGTTTACCGCCGCATCTTTCGAATTTGCACAACGTTTTCCATGTGTCGCAACTTCGAAAGTATGTTCCAGATCCATCTCATGTAATCCAAAGCGACGATGTGCAAATTAGAGACAACCTTACGGTAGAGACCTTACCGTTGAGGATTGATGATCGTAAAGTGAAGACGTTGAGAGGCAAGGAGATACCTCTCGTGAGAGTCGTTTGGTCGGGAGCGACTGGTGAAAGCTTGACGTGGGAGCTTGAGAGTAAGATGCTGGAGTCTTATCCAGAGTTGTTTGCCTGAGGTAAATTTTCGAGGACGAAAATCTTTTAAGTGGGGGAGAGTTGTAACGCCCACTTTCGTTTAATCGTTATTTAATCGAGATTAGGCAATTATATTATAATTATATAGTATATGCATGATTTTGGTATGTTTTGATGAATTGATCGATGACGTGTTAAGTTATGAGTATTGAAGGATTTGATTATGATATGGGAATTATTTTATTGTTAAATAAAATAAAGATTTGAAAATAATATAAAAATATTTAGTTGAGGGCTGTTTTGATATTTTAGATAGTTTTGGGGGAGAAAGTGAGATAAGATAAGTAATTAGAAAAAGATATAAATAGGAGAAGACCTAATATTTTAGAAACTCATTGTACGTGAAAACTTTTGGAAGAAGGGAGAAAAGCCAAGTCTAGAGGAATCAAGGTAGAGTGCTGCGATTTTCTTCATTCAAGGTAAGGGTGAGACTAGTAATTCAATAGCATTGATTGTTGTAATTCTGATGATTAATTGACAAAGTTAGGATTGATTTAGAAAAGTTTTGGAATTAGGTTAAAACCCTAAAAATTGATGATCAAACGGTAAAACTTGTTTAGATTGATGTAGAAACCGTCCTTTAACCTTAGAATATGTTTAGGATGAATTCTGGAATCAAAATTAGGCTTTGAACCATG
The DNA here is from genome assembly GCF_003473485.1 of Medicago truncatula. Classification (NCBI taxonomy): domain Eukaryota; kingdom Viridiplantae; phylum Streptophyta; class Magnoliopsida; order Fabales; family Fabaceae; genus Medicago; species Medicago truncatula. The sequence goes on along the minus strand of NC_053044.1, from coordinate 11,921,444 downwards.
TTGTGTGATGGATTTTTGAGAAAAACCCTAGTCTGCCCGTGCTTCTGTTCATCGCTCGCCTCGCGAGTGATGAACTTCATCGCTCGCCACGCGAGCCCCTTTCCTTCGCCTCGCGAGTTGTTTGGTCCAACTCGCCATGGCGAGCAACCCTTTCTCGCCTCGCGAGCTCAGGCAGAGAGCATGTCATGTTTCGTGTTTCGACCTTTTTAGTTGAACCTTGTATACCCTTGAGTACCTGAACATAGCTAGTATTGATTAGGAATGAATGTAGGATCAGAGGGAACCCAGAACGACCTTAGTTTGGGAGTTGAGTGGTACTCGCCATGGCGAGTAAGAGCTCTCGCCTCGCGAGTACAGCCAGGATGAACTTGATTATGTGTTTGTGCGATCTGTGTCGCACTAGTTGATCAAGAGTGAACCCCTAACTGGTAATGAGACCTAGTGATGTTGTTTAATACAGACTGTAGAGTTGTTTAAGTTATATTAATATTAATTGGATAAGAACTATTGTATTGTATATTCATGCAAAATGAGAAGATGTGATAATAATGCAATTTATGTGCTATTGATATAATGATATCATCTTGATATGTGACTTGTTTATGCTGCTTCCGTTGTTTAACTAAGTGCATAAGTATATGATGAAGTTTAGCTCCAAATTATTGGATGCATGTTGATAAGTCGATTACGTTGTTTTGTTCATATGTGTCCATGCATAGCATATCATTGAGCTTTGTCCTCACCACGAAAATTAGGAGCTTTGTCCTCTGCACGTTTTATAGGAGCTTTGTCCTCCGCACGATTAAAGTATATTAATACTTATGATGACGATTGGTACCACATGCATATAAGGAGTCTAGAAGCATTGTCACATTGTCATGATTAAGATGCCTTGTTGATGATGAATGAATATGTGATTACGTGATAAGTGTTCATTGATTATGTTATGTTGTTTATAATGATTGGATATATGATTACGTGATAACTGTTTAGCATTTATGCAAAGTTAATAATGGAATGATTATGATGTTAATTTATGATTCGCAATTACATTGATTAATGTTATTTTATTATGAAATCTCACCCCTTCTGCTTGAAAATGTTGCCCTTCGTATGGGTAACTTGCAGGTGATCGTGCTTAGTGTGCAGTTGGTTCTGTGAGTGGCCTTGCCTCACTGTGTCGTCTAGGTCGCTCTGATACGTAACGGGATGGGGTTAATGCTATAACATGCTTCATTCTTTTACGTGAACTGCCATGATAATTTATGCTTTGATAAACTCTTTTGAGATACTTGTTGGGCCTGCGTGCCAAAACGTTTATGATTTATGTTTATGATTTTCCGCTGCAATGTTTAAGATATTGGTTAAATTATTATTTAACTGTTGGATTACGTTATATGTGATATCCCGTTGCTTGTTGCTTACTCTGATAAATGTTATGCTTTTAAAGAAATTTTAAATATTGGGAAAACGGGGTGTTACAGAATCTAAAAAAAAATATTTTACTGAGGGCAAAATCAAAAGTGACCTATATTACAGGGGGTAAAAAACTATTAACCCTAAAATAAACACTAAATATATTCTAACATAAATTTCAATTCTTACATAAAATAAGTAAAATAATAATTAGAATAAGTTAAATAAATAGTAAATGAAGTAAAATAAACATTAAAATACACCTACATCGATATCAACCCATATCCTGCATGCCACGTGTCCACCGAAGCGAGGTAAAAGCGTGAGGTTAGAAGGCCCCCCCTCCATAGTCATCATGTCCGGCCTCGTGTCCAAACTAACATATTTGGACACGAGGCCGGACATTAAATGTATTTATATTACAAAATACAATGAAAAATGGTGGACAAACAAACATGTTAGTGTCCATCCTTTCGTTAGTAATAGATGAATGAAATATACCTCACACTAATAAAAATATATATAAGTACTAACGAAACTTCAATTGGCTCTTCTATTATTTTTAGGGGTAAAAGATTTATTTAACCCTAAAATTTATTTATGTGGTTTGCTTTGAGTTGATTGATTTTGAAAACAAAAATTCAAAATATGATCCGGTTAGTGCAACTTTCATAGAGAGGGATATAAAAACATCCTATAATATTCAATTTTGTTCAATTTTTAATTTTTTAAATCATCTTTTCTAGTTTGATTTGAATTTGTTTAAATATGAGTTTTGTTACTGTAATATAAAATTTAGGATGAGGGAGTGTGGTGCCCTTGTGATCCAAAGCAGGTAAGACGTTATGGTTTCAAAAAGTATTTATAAATGTATTTACATTTATCTCTCCTAAATATACATTTTTTAAGCACTAAATCAATATTTGAAGTTTAGATATCACAATTTTATTATTAGGTTTTACTACTTCCTCCATATTTTATTATATTTTGCTTTGAAAAAAAATATTTGTATTTTATTATATGTCAAGATAAAGAAATAGAGAAAATGGATTGCTTGTGTGTCACCCTTAGGAGGTACATTCTATAAATTATATATATAACAACCTACAAATAGCATATATTTCCTTATATAACAAATATAAATATATATTAAAAAAAAAAACAAATCCTTTTTTTTTTTTTTATAAGAAATGGGATTTTCGGTATAAGAATAAACAAACCATGGATAAATCTAAGCGACTCTTTCTTAAATCTAAGCAATCTTTTCGTAGGAGTTTGTCCGTGATGGTTACAATACCTATCATACCTTTTTTATTACTCCTGCTATCCTTTTTATAAGAAAAAATTGACTTTTTAAATTCATTAAGTAATTAATATATTTAGTATAGAATATAGACCAAATACATCATTAATGCAATGAATCAAAAAAGTAAAATGTTTCTTATAAGTAGGACCGGAGGGAGTACTTTATATTCTTTCAATTCTTTTAATCTTTTTTTCTCATGTCATTAATAAGAGATCATTTGTAAAATCACTCATAATTTATCTTTTCAATACAAAATTAACTACATTTTTTAATATGTGTGAAAATGAATAAACAACTTATAATAAAATGCGGAGGGAGTATTAAATAAATTGAAATATGTTTTTTAAGAATTATGAGATTCTAAGTACATTTATTTTATCAAAGATAAAAAATGCTAACAATTATTTTAGATTATCTCTGATGAAGGTATCTGAGTGATTTTTATAGAATGATGAACCATTGCTTATGTTTATTCTCACCAGAGGAACCATGCATGATGTAGCGGTATGTGTAGCAAACAAAAGGTTGAAACTATCGCACAAACTAAAAGTTGACTGCAAATAAAAAAATCATTAATTATGTGAGTTTTATAAAAGTTGCTTAATGTTTTTTATTATTAGAGTAAAATATTTTTGAGTTGCATATATGATATGTGTAATGTGATATTGTCGAAGTCACTTAATCGTAATTATGAAACAAGTTTGAGTTTCTTACAAATTTGTCATCAGAAATGCTCTTAGAACATTATTTAAACAATTAAAAATAATATCTTTTAGGTAGAAAGTTGTCTACTAATTATTTTTATGTGATTGACTTATACTTCTTAAATTATATTTTTATACACGGATTCTTTAAACAATATTCTTATAACACTACAGGGAAAGATGTTGCACTCGAGTTTGACAAATTTACATGTGATTATTTATTAGTTCACCCTTTCAAATTATCACAAATTTGACAAAATTGCATCACGGTTATTTCAGCAGTAGCGGTGCTTTGATTGAATTTTGATTAGTTATGTATAAAATATATTAATGTAAAGTTAAACTATGAGATCTAATTTAAAGAGTTAAACCATTTCAAAAAAAAAATAAAATGAAATACTCATACGATGAATCAAAAGAACTCACAAAATAACTTTGGAATAGAGATCGGGTCTGTTTGGTAAACTCCAAAAAAGAGCTTTTAGCTCTTAGTTTATAGCTTATAAACTTGTTTGACAAAAAAAATTCTGTTTGGTAACACTTTTTGACCATAAGCTTATAGCTTATTTCACGAGCTTATAAGCTATTTTTCAGAAACTATTCCAAGTAGCGTTTGAGCTTATATCTTATAGCTTCTCATTTTTTTGTCTCATTTTTACCCTTATCAATTTAACAAAAATTCATATCTACCATTTATAATAAATAACTACGTTGAAGAAAAACATAGCACTTTTAATCCCAGATTTCACTTTAAATAAATATATATGCTCACACTTTTATTTTATTTTTTTACAAAATATATGCTCATGTTTACAAAAATAACAACTACATTTTTCCTTAAAAAAATATATGTTACGTTTACCTAAATAAATCATATTACGTTATGTTTAATTTTATTTTTATGTCTAAAAACAAAATTTTGCTTGATTTTGGATCAATACGTTTAATTTTGTTTTAGAGGGTAACAATTAATTCTTTTTAAAGATTTTGTTTAATTTTTTTATAAAGTCTAAAAACTGAAATAAAATCAATTTTAAATAAAACATTAGTCAATTTATGAATTTAAAAATAACATATGAATAACATATTAGATTAATATGTTTAAACTATGAAATTTTAAATATTTTAAATATCAATTGATACAAATTTTATAATGAATTAAAAATACTCTTTTATGTCATTTTACGTTTATAAGCTAGTTGAACCCTAATTTTATCAAACACTTCAACTAGCTTATCAATCATCAGCTATCAACAAAAAACTATCAGCTATCAGCTATCAGTTATCAGCTATAAGCTATCAATTAGTTTATCAATTATCCGTCATTTTTTATCAAACAGAGCCATCGTTGAAGTTCTTTTATAGTAACATTTGTTAACTTGACATCACATTTTTTTTACAATTAACTCAATCACAGAATTTGATGCACATACACTCCGATTGAATATGGCAATATGCTATGTACCGTAGGACCTGCTGACCACAGCACAATCTACCTTTTATGGGATAGTGAGTGGCACGCACAGACATTTTGTTTTAGGGTATGTTTGGATAGTGAGAGGAAAGAAAGAATAAGGAAAGAATGATGAAGGGATGAAAATGAATAGAAAGTGAAAGGAAAGTAAGATGATTTTTGGGTTGTTTGAAATAAGTGAAAAAGTGAAAGGAAAAAAGATGTATATCTAGTAAATGACAAAAATATCCTTATGATAAAATGAGTCAATGATTTATTATTTATTTAATATAATATGTTTATATTTACATATTAATAAATAAAAATTTATGTGTAATGTTAATATATATACATGAGAATTAATATTTGATTGTAAATATGTTATATAGTTGTAGATATAATATGACTTAATACATCCTCCGGTCCCTTAACTTATTTTATTTTTTCAGTTTGGTCCCTTAACTATTAAGTGTCTCAATTTGGTCCCATTACTCTTTTGCTGTTTACTATTTTGGTCATTTCCATTAGTTTTTAACCTTAAATGTCTAAGGTGAACCAACTTTATAGGTGATCCACCATATACCTTATTAAATCTTGTATTTTTAACCATTTGATTTTTTTCTTCAAATGGAGACCGTTGGATCAAGGAGAGATCTACTGTAGGTTATAATGAACCACAAACACCTAATTTTTTTTCCTCCATCTTCTTCCCAAAATCATCCCCAAATAAAACTCTCAAATTTATTCATCATCTTAAAAGAAAGAAAAAAACCAGAAAATCAAAAATACTACCAGAATCATCATTATCTTCATTTCATTTTCCTTAACATTCATCTTAAAAAAAAGGCTTAATTACTCTTTTGGTCCTTTAACTTATTTTTTGGTTTCGTTTTGGTTCCTTAACTATTAAAAGTTTCGTTTCGGTCCCATAATTTATTTTTGAGTTTTCTTTTGGTCCCTTAACTATTAAAAGTTTCGTTTTAGTCCCTTAACTTATTTTTTTGGTTTCGTTTTGGTCCCTTGACTTATTTTTTGGTTTCATTTTGGTCCCTTAACTCTAATACATTCATCCTAACATAAAGGACCAAAGTAGTTGACGGAGGAAGAGTTAATGGACCAAAACGAAACCAAAAAGTAAGTTAAAGGACCAAAACGAAACTTTTAATAGTTAAGGGACCAAAACGAAACCAAAAAGTAAGTTAAGGGACCAAAAAGAAACTTTTAATAGTTAAGGGACCAAAACGACACCAAAAAATAAGTTAAGGGACCAAAAGAGTAATTAAGCCTAAAAAAAACATTCTCATTCTCCTTCTCTTTTCTTTCACATGATCTTCATTATCTTAAATACCATGTTCTTATAAACCCAGAAAAATTAATTAAATCCTTCACCAAAATCTCAAATGAATTAAAACCCATTATTAATATTAAAAAACAAACTAGAATTGAATTGGTAAATCTGGAAAGAACAGAAGGAACAACAACAATACAGAAGGAACAACACAACAAGAATTGTAATCAAAGTTGTATTGGAATTAATTTTCCAAGAAATAAAATGGAGCAGAACTAAAGGAACAACAGTGCAACATAACAAAAGGAACAACAACGCAGCTGAACTAAAGGAACAACAGTGCAGCAAAATTGGATTGGAATTAATTTCAGCAACAACAATGCATCAGGAATCAGAGGTTTAAACCCATTTTTCCCTTTTAACCCGGTCCAAATCTGCTCCCCAACAACACCACAACAACAACAACAACAAAATGGGATTACTGTTCATAAATAAAAGGGTTTAGATTGGGATTTGGAAGAGTTTAGATTAGATCCAAAAATGGATTTAGATTAGAATATGAAAGGATTGATGTTGATGATGAAGGATTGTAATTCGAAAAAGAGTTTTTTATGAAAGATTGGAAGAAGTGAACATGAACAAAGAGGGAAGAGAATGCACATGAGAAGAGGAAGAAAGAAGAGGACGAAGGGAACACAGAGAATAGAAGAGAAGATAATTTTTTTTAATTTTTATTTGTAGGAAATTCAATAGAAATGATCATCTGTTGCGAGTTTATTGTATATTTGCGTGCTTTCTAAATTCAGCCATTGATCACCAATCTTAAGTGACATGTGGATATGAAGTTGATGGAGAGGACCAAAATAGTAAACGGCAAAATAGTTATGAGGCCAAATTGAGACACTTAATAGTTAAGAGACTAAACTGAGAAAATAAAATAAGTTAAGGGACTGGGGATGTATTAAGACATATAATATTATGCAGTACTTTTTTTAAAAGATACATATAATATCATATTATACTATTTGACATTTATTTATATGGGTAAAGATGGAAAATTCAGTGCTTTCCCACCTTTCCGCGCAGTAGTGGGTGGAAACATTTTCATGGGTGGGTCCCGCAATTCTTTCTTTCCTTTCCTATCTTTCCTTTGAAACAAACAATTGAAACTTTCTTGGTTAACGTGCTTTCTGTCTACATTCTACAACCTATCCATCCTTAATCTTTCTTGCGATCCAAACGGAGCCTTAGGGAAGGCACAAGTTAATGATAGAAATAATTTGTTGTAATAAAGACATTTGAATTTAATTTTTTATTTTTGATTAATTGAATGCACAAAATTTAATGAAATGTTTCTATTTTTGAGTTGTTTAACATATGCCCTTAGAGCACAAGTTAACATGACCCTTTGTTTTAATAACTCAAACTAGTTAGTCAAGGAAACTAAAAATAGTAAGTTGGCATTGAATTCAACAATTTTTTAACTTTTAAAAACTCAAATCTATCACTTTTCATCATTTTCCAATACAATATTTCTAAATTTGTCCTCTTAACCAATACCCCAAAGGCACTCTTTAACATTTCCCTTTATTTTTTTATTTTTTAAAATGAATCTCAACCATTGAATATTACTTGAAAGTATTTTCATGACGGAGATTTACATGTTTTATCACCTATTAGAATTTTAATTTTTAAATATATATATATATATTGATTTAAAAAATACAATTGTTTTTTAGATCACAATTAACAAAATGTATTATTTTTTGTATTGTTAGAAAAATTGTTTGTAAATCCTAAACCAATCTTAAAAGTTATGTTGGAAAACTTTTTGGGCATTGCTAAGATCAGCAAGTTTTGTCTACATGCATACGTGCAATCGGCATTCATACAGTGTCTGATAAAAGGCGAAATATGTTGGTGATGGCGGCTCCGGCGAATACCTTAAAAAAATTAGTATGTGCTTTCTCTTTACTTTTTAAATCTAATTAAAACTACGTAAAAATTGTTGAATTTCATTATGTATCATGCGAGATCCGATCAGATCGATCACATGTCGAAACAACCCGTTCTGAACATGACGGGTGAAGAAGAAGACAATTAAAAATTCAAAAAAAAAGTGGCTAAAAAATATAAATTTTGGTGAACCAAGACTCCAACCAATAACCTATTATACAACAAGCAAGATATATAACCAACTAACCATGAATACGCATTCCTTCAAAAAAAAAAAAAAAAAAACATGAATACGCATATACTAATTTAACTCGAACCAACAATCATTAATACAACAAGCAAGATATATAACCAACTACACCATGAATACACATATACTAATTTAGGATTTTGATTTTATTTATAGTTGTTACAAGTTTTGAATAGTGATCAAATAATCAATAATTTAATTCATTTTATTAGGGGTTTTTATATATAGTAAATCTTACATAGATATAAGTTTAAATAAAATTTATATTGACACACATACATAAATGATAAAATTTTAAAGAGAAACAATATTAAGTGATGTAACTAAATTATTTTCTCTTTTAAATATTATTATTTTTGTGTCCGTTTTTTATTTTTTATTTGGAGTTGTTTCCAACTAAGAATTTATCTTCTATATAATTAATTCGACCGTTGAATAAGACTTAAGTGGACTAGGACAAAGTACGAACACAAATTTTGGCGATCAAAATTTTCGTTATAAGTCAATGCGCAAAACTATACCTTCACAAAAATTCAAGTTTCTGGTTCTTTCAAGTTCAATCAGGTCACATCCAATAGTTGGAACAATTTTGTTTGTTATTGTAACACCCTGAAAATTACATGTATTGATTTAATGAAGTTAATTAGAAGAATTCTTGATTTTTTTATAATAATGGTGTTATGATGCTAGAATATTATGCTAGCTATGAAGAAATATACATATGATGATTAATGACGTGCTATGAGGATTATTATGATGAAAGGGAAAAATAAATAAAGTAATATAGAGGCGGGAGGTGTAGAATAGAAGTTTTAATTAAGTGGGGGAGGGAGAAGTAAAAAAATAATATAAAATAGAATGACAGGAATAATAGTGTGAGGTTAGCCCTTATATAAATAGAGAATTAACAATCAAGGTTGTCACTTTTGCTGAAATGTAGAAGAAATTGAAGAAGAGAGAAGAGGAGGAGAAAACCCTAGTTTCGGAGAAGAGAGCCAGAAAGCTGTGACTTCGAAGATTCGAGGTAAGGGGAAGATTCCTACCACTTTAGGGTGTTTAATCTATGATAGTTTATTTAGTATGAGGTGTTATTGTGATGTGGTTTATGATGAAATTATGGTGTTGCATAAAAGCGATGATGTTGTTGAACGAAACGAGATTTATGAGATTAATTTAGGGTTTATAAATTGAAGATTTTGATCTCGATAAGAGTAGGTAATCCGGTGAGATAATGGAAAAGTTAATGTTTAGATGATAGGGTAACCCTGGGTAATATCTCCTATCAATTTAGGATCAAACGAGGTCAAAAACAGAGATTTCTAGCCAAATTAGGGGTAAATTCGAGGGCAAAAACACTGTTTTCTAGGTTCTAAAAATTGCCCAATTGCGCCACGATTGAAGCCCAACGTGCCACGATTTTTCCAGCAACAAAAACCATTTTTTTAAGCTGTCCAAACGTGCCACGATTGGAACTCAACGTGCCACGATGCAGTGTGGACTTAGACTTTTTTTAACCTATTTTTATGCCTCCAAAGGGTTCCTAAGATGTATAGTAAGGTCCCAAATTAATAAACTTAGATGAGAGGAGTTTGAATAAGGGTTATGAGAGTAGTTTCATAAGACATAATGAATTTAAAACAATACGAGTATCAAAAGTATTAGAGGAGAACTAAAGTAAGGATATGGGTTATTCGATGACTGTAGTGATAGGAAATATTTGATGAGCTTAAAACATAATTTGGTGAGAGGGAGACATGACTATTATACGGAAGAATACAGAAGTATAGTTGTGGTAGTCGTCAATAACAAATGAATTCCCAATGAAAAGGTAAGAGTCGTAAACTATTAAATCTAAATGAGAGAGTATGCTTAAGTGTCATTAGGATTGATTATCTCAAAAATCAAAAGAGATTAGGTAGTGAAACGATGAAGGACTTAGAAGCGAAGTAGAGAGAGTTGTGAGAGGGTAATTCATGAACTAATGAAGATGAAAATAGTAGTAAATTAGAGTAAAGGATAGATGAAACGATGAGTCTATATGAAGAGTAAGAAATAGGGTAAATTAAAGAGACACGATGGTAAAGGAATAAGGTGATAAATGACGTTAATGATGTAGCAAAGTATGAAGTAAGGTACAAGATATGAATGGGTTAAAGAGGTGAAAATACGATGATAAGAGGGAATAATAGAGTAGATGGCTATGGGTAATTGATGAGGTTAAACATAATCGCCTTAAATAATAATGAGCTTAGGAAGGTTGTTAGGTTGTAGGGAATAAGAATTAATATAAGCGGTAATGTTAAAGAGTTGATGAGGTGCATATAAACGAGGAGAAGTATAGGCGAGTTAAATGAACGGATATGATGAAGGATGAAGTGTGTCACTAGGAGTAAAAGATGTAGAGAATGAAAATTAAACTAATGGTGGGTGTAAGATTTAGATATATGTGAATATGACAAAATTATGAGTTAGACATAAGTAGACAAATATATGGTGTAAAATAATGATGAATTGCTAATGACGTAAGATGATGATGTAAAATGATGTTATGATTATTAAAGTCGAATGATGTAAAATGATGTATGACGAATGACGTACTTGTTTTCTAATAACAAGCAATATGACGAGTAACTATGATGTAAAGATGATGTGTTGTTTATATGTCTTCTAAATGATGTTTTGGTGGGTCCACATGCATCATATCATACTTCATAATGACGAATGACGAATGACGGATGTAAGTTCAGTAACACACCTCTGACTTACATTATTATGACGATAGGATCCGGTACCGGCATGCATGTAGGCCTAGGAATGAAGTATGTTGCATATAGTTCATGTTAGGTGAACTGTGATATGTGCTAATGATGTGAATATGATATGTGTGTTAAAGGTGTGCATAAGACGTATGTGTTAAATGATGTTTATGAAATGAATTGTGTGAATATTATGATGAATGATTGATGATGGTATGATGAATGATTGATGATGATGAGATGAAGGACCGATGAAGATATGATGGTCTACTTTATTATTCATGTATCTCGATATATGTTATGATGTGAATTCTCACCCCTTTGTTGTTGTTTGTGTATTTTGGTGTCTGTACCCTTGGGGTACAAATATTCAGGACGAGGAGCTTTAGATTTGCGAGATGCTTAGAAGGTGGCGACGGGGACATACCACCGTAGTTATTATTTGGGATATTAAGTAGTCAAATAGATACGTGCTCTGATCGGTAACATTGAGGTTCAGTTAAGCGTTGAATGTCCTTAAATTATAAAGTTAATTTAAGCACTATGATGTTTTAAGCTATTTTTCCTAGATAATGTTAAACACAAGACATTTTATAATTATGAAATTTTATGAAGTATTTTCCGCTGTTGTATCTGATTCTCTATTAATTTATTATGTGAAAGATTAATGAATGTATGTAACATCCTTTTTCGTTAAAACCATGATTATTATTATTATATAAAATTACCGTCGGGAATTAGGGTGTTACAGTTATCGTTTATCGTTTGTGTAAGTTTCAGTCGACAGACAAACATAATTCCATGTTGACTAGGTTTCTGAAGAGATAGTCTGGAAAGGCGGTGTGAATAATACTCGTGATCAACCTTTGAGGTGGAGTGGCAAGGTGAAAGCATAGTGGAAGTACTCATTTGGAAGTTGAGGTAGAGAAAGCGCAACTTGAGGTGGAGTTGATGACACCGGGAACGGTACGACTATGGAGGCCTTGGGTGTTTATGCTCTAGTTGTGAGCATGTGAATTCTTCATGAGGACGGAAGGCATTCCGGGGTTTGAAGAATGTATGGCGTATCTTGTGCGATTACCTAAAAGACCAAGGGTGATTGGATGCAAGGTGATCTTTGTAACACCCCGTTTTCCCAATATGAAAATTTCTAAACATTTATCAGAGTAAACAACATAAACAAACGGGACATCACATTTAACATAATCCAAATCAGTTAAATAACAATTTAACTTTCAACAAATTACTTATCAATGCAGCGGAAAATTGTTTCATAAACCATAAATCGTTTTGGCACGTAGGCCCCATCAAAGTATTTCGAAAGTCAATAAACATTATCAAAATAACATAAATGTTTCACGTAATAGAATGAAGCATGCATATCAAACACCCCATCCCGTTACGTATCAGAGTGACCTAGACGACACAATGAGGCAAGGCCACTCACAAACAGCAACTGCACACTAAGCACGATCACCTGCAAGTTACTCATACGAAGAGCAACATTTTCAAGCAGAAGGGGTGAGATTTCATAATACAATAATATCAATCATTATAATTCAAAAATCATAACTAACATCATAATCAGTCTTAATCAACATTGCATCTTTGATAAACAATTATCACTTAATCACAACTTCAATCATCATCAATGACATAAACCTCTTTAAAAACTCGACAATGCGACAATGCAACTTAGACACTTATATGCATGTGGTACCAAACGTCATCATAAGTATTAATATACTTTAATCATGCGGAGGACAAAGCTCCTAAAACGTGTGGAGGACAAAGCTCCTGTCATGGTGAGGACAAAGCTCAATGAATGCTAATGCATGGACTCTAACAACAAAACACCTTAATCAACTTATCACTTATACTTCCAATAATTTGGAGTTCATCATCAACTTATTCATACTCATGCAACTTAGTTTAATAACAATTGCAACAATATCAAATCACATCAGGTTAAATAACAAATCATTCTCAATAATTTCTTGATCATTCAACAATAATTCAATAAATATAATTCAATCCATAATTCACTTCATAATCACTTAACAATTCATAAAGCTTCACAGTTCTCAGTCAATATCTTTAATAGGTCTCATTAATACCTAAGGTTCCTCTCCTAACCATTCCAAATCACTCAGGTCTCACAATCCTCAAAAGCATTCAGTTCTGGAAGTGCTCGCGAGGCGAGAGCATCAGCTCGCCATGGCGAGTACAAGCCAGAATTCCAACTAAGGTTGTTCTAAGTTCAATCTCGTTCTAAAACATTCTCTAATCAATAGTAGGCACCTAAAGGTACTCAAAAGCATCTAAGGTTCAACTCAAAAGTCAAAAACTCAGAAAACAACTTGCTCTCTGGTCAAGCTCGCTATGGCGAGTAAGGTTGCTCGCCGTGGCGAGTCACGACTTGTAACTCGCGAGGCGAAGGGAAAGGGGCTCGCATGGCGAGCGATGAACATCATCACTTGCGAGGCGAGGATCATAGCTCGCTATGGTGAGCGATGAATTTTGGCTCGGACAGAATGCACTTTCTACACGAAATTCATCATCTAACATAGTTCTAAGCCTAATTTCAATCCCAGAATTCATCCTAAACATATTCTAAGGTTATAGGACGGTTTCTACATCAACCTAAACAACTTTTACCGTTTGATAATCAATTTTAGGGTTTTGACCTAATTCCAAAACTTTTCTAAATCAATCCTAACTTTGTCAATTAATCATCAAAACTACAACAATTAACATTACTGAATTATTAGTCTCACCCTTACCTTGTATGAAGAAATCACAGCCCTTCTCTTGGTTCTCTCTTCTCTTGGCTTTTTCTCCCTTTTTTCTAAAAACGTACGTACAACAATGTTTTTCTAAAACTAGGTCTATCTCTTATATACTTCTTCCTAATATCTTATCTTATCTCACTTTCTCCCCCAAAACTATCTAAAATCTCAAAACAGCCCTCAACTAAATATTTTTATTTTCTTATCAAATCTTATTTTATTTAACAATAAAATAAGTCTCATAATCTTATCAAATCATCAAAACACATCGAATCATCCAAATCAACTTAAATCATCATAATTCAACAAAACTCACATATATATTATAAAAATGTAATATAATCGCTTAAACTCGATTAAATAAATAATTAAACGAAAGTGGGCGTTACAATCTTCGAGGAAGCGGGAGACGTTCCGTGGTTGAAGAGGGTTTGATGTAGACTTGTGGAGCAACTTGGTGTAGTTAGATGCAAGGGAAAAATATAAGGGAGATTGGTGGTTGATGGTTAAAGTGGCATCATCATCAATTTGAAGTCAAGGTGGAGAATGTTGTGTATGTCTTCAAATTGCAAAGTTGTAAAGCAGAGAAATTGTGACACGATTTAGCAAGCATGTCACGATTTTGGTAATGTCGAGAGCTGTTTTCAGGGTGTCCAATCGTGACACGATTTTGGGAAAACGTGACACGATTTTCAACTTGCTAGGCAAGTTTTTCAGGATAAGGTTGGTCGTACCTTGGGTCGTACGCATAAATCGTGACACGATTGATGGAAAACGTGACACGATTTTGACGCTGAAGACTGCTATATAAGTGTTCTTTGCAGATTTTGAAGGAGAGCTTGAAGAGAGAGAAACTTGGGAAATCAAAGGAGGTAACTTTAGGGTTGAGGGTCTTTGGTTAGAGTTCTCTTGGGTTGGCAAACATTGTAAACACCTTGGTGAGTGAAAATCATTGAGTGTCTTGTTCATTGGTGAGATTGGAAAAAAAAGGGTAGAAATTAGGGTTGTTCTTTGTGAACATAGATGGCTCTCTTATTGGTTCTCATGCAGCTTGTGGGGGCCTGTTTCGTGACCACCAAGGTTCCCTATTAGGCGCCTTTGTCTGTAATATTGGCCCATCTACTGTTTTTTATGCCGAGGTCTACACTTTTCTTATTGCTTTGGAGTATGCAATTCAGAACGGTTGGAGGAATGTTTGGTTAGAGAGTGACTCGACGAGTGCTCTTTTGGTTTTTAAAAATTGGTCGCTGGTTCCGGTTTTACTTCGTAATCGCTGGCATAATGTTTGCAACCAAGGAATTCAAATTATCTCATCTCACATCTTTAGGGAAGGGAACTGTTGTGCGGATTTTCTGGCTAATATGGGTCACACGACTCAAGGCAAAGTTTGGTTATCGGTGTTGCCTCAGACTATTCAGACTGACTTCTTCTTAGACCGGAGTGGGTTCCCTCATTCTAGGCTCCCGTAGTTAGTTGTTGCTTTTTCTATCTATTTTATTTTTGTTTCTGTTTCTGTTTCTTATTCTAATTTTTTTTTTGAGGGTTTTGGCCTAGTCCCCCCCCTCTTGTAACCTTTTTCCATTCTTTTTAATAAATTTTTCTCTGAGATTGGCGGCATAGGATGAGGGTTTTGTAGGGTGCCAATCTAATTGGGATGTCGTTGCTTCCCCCTTGATGCCTGTCCAATCTCCCGGCTTGACAAAAAAAAAAAAATAGGGACAGAGCAAAAGCTATAAGCTTTTCTTCTGATAAGATACAACTTTTATTGAAAGAGAACACCTATCAATAATACAAATCTTTCAAACTAGAAACAATACAATGTCTCAATTTGATAACCATTATCATAGAAAAATAATTATAAAGCATTTGATAAACATTTCAGAAGATCCTATTACAACTATGATATATTTGAATACAAGTATGCCCCCACCATCCATTGTAGAATCTAAAACCTTGAGTTATTCGTTCATTCGTACAAAAAATTCTTCCACGCTTTCCAATCTACAAAATTTACTGAGTTGCAATGTAAATAAAGAAAATAGGTCAGGTAACTTTTGATGGAGAGGATGGAGAGGATCAAGTGTTTTTTAATCTTACTTTCTTAAATTCACAATCTTTCCGGTCTAAATTGTAAAAATAAAAAAGAAAAGACTTGTAACCAAGCACATTCAGAACATAACGCAAAGGAAATTTGAACTAGCAAAGTAACATGAAAAGGTTATCTTAGAACTGAAGGGCATAGAAAACAATTTGTGCCTTAAATTGGAGTGATTACCTATGAGCTTCTTATCATATTTTGTTGTATATGAAAATTGAAATGAAAAAGAAAACAATATTGTGGATAAAATAACTTTTTCTGCATGAAGAATATCATTGTATCACATACCAGAAATCAAAAAGGAAATATTATCTTGGAAATTGTACATTCTATGTTTTCAAAGTTAAAAAGTGTTATTTTCAATGCAAAAATTAACTTTTATTTCTATTTTTGTTTCCTTAACCAGTATCCTGGAGGCACTGGTTAACAAGATCCTAATTTAATTAATCTTGGCATTCATCAATACACAGGGAAAACATGCTAGCAATAAGTGGTGCAGAAGAATCTAAACTCTCCCAATTAAAACCTACATATAGGAGAAATTATAACCGAGTCCAGGTATGCTCTATTTAATCCATTTACAGGTTTAGATGCAAAACATGTGGACGGCAAACAAACATCAAAGGGTTGTGAATTAAACTAAGAAATAGCCATTTATTTAGTTAATTAAAGGCTTAATTGCACTTTTGGACCCCTATCTTTCCAAAAGTTGCGGTTATGGACCCCTAACTAATTTAAATACAAAACAGTCCCCTATGTTTTGATTCTTTGGCAGTTTTGGACCCCCAAGGCAAAAATAAATAAAAAAAATTGACACGTGGCACCTCACTTAGGGTGCAACATCAGCGTTGACCGAGTCAACAATAGACTAGGGGTCCAAAACTGCCAAAGAATCAAAACATAGGGGGCTGTTTTGTATTTAAATTAGTTAGGGGTCCATAACCGCAACTTTTGGAAAGATAGAGGTCTAAAAGTGCAATTAAGCCTTAATTAAAAGAAAAACATAACGTTCAGTCTCTCTTCCTCTCAAACAGATCGCTTTCTCTTCCTGTGCACCACCGCCCCTCTTCCCCTTTCTGTCACTGCGGTCCTTTTCCGCCGTCGAAACCGCCAGTATCATCACCTCGCCAAATATTTATTAAACAAATATTTATTTTTTTAATTTTAAATCTCAACCCTTAATTATTTTTTTTTGCCACATGTCATGCATCCAAGCCTTAAATGGACTAAATGGAGCAAGCGGTCAATGAAGCATACATGACCTCATTATAACCAGCCGTAAAGTAATTAACTTACTAATACAATGACCGACTCCAACAAGGTAACTACTCATGTACTACAACAAACCCACACTTTTCTCTCATTTTAATACAATTTAGTGAGAGATAGACACATAAAATAGATGGTGGGTCCTACCATTAAGTGAGTCCCACCATCATTAATTATTTTATACTTTTTTTCAAAAAAATTTGTGTCATTATCTCTCCAAATAAAGGAAACGGAGAGAAACGTAAATAGAGAGGATCATATCTCGTATGCTTGTGAAGCGTTTCAAAGAAATGTTTTATATCAATTTCGATGAATGTGAAAATGCTTCTAACAGTTTATATGCCAATATGTTTCAATATGTCTTTAATCATTATTCTGTGACAAATTATATATTGATATGGCAATTACTTTTAATACGTCTCTAATTTTTTTTTTTTTTAAGAATTGAATATTATACAATCTTTATACCGAAACATAAGGCAAATTGATATAAATTAAACTGCGTCGCAAAGCCTATATGGATGGTAAAATCAATCCTTTTAAATATAGCGTCTATTCTTTCTTTCAAAAAAAATAAAATAAAAAATAGCGTCTATAGACCTAGATCACATTACATTGATTTGTATGACCCTTTGAACTCTGAAGTTAACAACCTATAGTGCTAAGAAGCGAAAAATGTTAAACACAAATTGTATAAAAGTCAAAACACGTTTTCAAATATTTAGCCACAGTTTCCAATCCCACAATCTCACAACTTCATGTTATTATAGTTTCACTATAATCACTTCTGTTTGATTAAGTTAGCCATTCGTCCTTAAGAAATCCCTCCCTGCTCTTATAGTGATATACCTAGTGGGGGTTAATCTATAGTATTTTATCTGTAATAGTAGGTAAATATTTGCAACTCATTAATCATTTGGCGTATTTCTAAATGAAGGACACAAGTCGTCTTTAAATTACGGAAATCAACTGAAGTTGTCATTCACTGCATAATTTTTGTAAATTAGAATACTTTCGGTTTCCATCTGAAAAATGTAAAATGTGACATTCTGAATCTATTTAAAAATGAAATTATTGGGAAAAATCTAAGTTTCACATCGGATAGACAAGACTCTTGCGAAGAGTTTATAAAGAGGAGGCAATCCTCACCTTACAAGCCGGTTTTGTAAGGATGAGTTAGGCCCCCCAATTTCAACAGAAATGAAATTTTATACTCGTTTGAGCCACTGTGTTATTTATCATTTGTATTTTCTTATTTATTAATAATTAAAGTTTAGGTTATCCCACATGACACTAAACATCCACAAAGTCAAATCTCTACGAATATTCTTTCCGGTCTTAATTATAAACAACATTTTACTTTTTAGATTCTTTGAATGGTCGATGTATTTGATTTATATTATAAATTAGAAACATTAGTTATTAAATCTAAAAAGTTAATTTTTTTGCTTATAATTGAGATGAGATGGAGTATCGTTTAATTTGTGTACTACTTGGTTTTTAAAAGTTCCAAAATTAAAACTCAACCAGTCCAATAGAAAAATCACAAACCTAACCAACCCAAACTAAAATCGCAAAAAACCGCATTTGGTTTGGATGTATTTGCATCACTTTTTTACCCAAACCAAAACCGCAAAAAACCGCATTTGGTTTGGATGTATTTGCATCACTTTTTTACTCAACCACATGGGTTGGTTCAGTTTGCTGTTTTTATTTTATCAACCGAACCAAACCAAACTGAACCGCAACCTAAGAAAAACGCTTATTGAACCTATGTCACCTAGATCAATACTCATAGAAACTCAATGAAAACTTTTATAAAATGACATTTTTTCTCTCTCGTTAAGTTTCTTCTTTACTTTTTATTTAAAAAAATGAAAACTTTTATAAAATGAAATTTTATAGAATGATAAATCTTGGTCTTTTACATTTCATACATAATAGGATTATTTTTTGTCCACATTTTAAATTTTGTCTATATTGTTTTGTGAAAATAAAATTGTAATGTTACATGAAATTTAAAACATTGTTGGAAATATTATTGAAAATATATTTTGTTATAGCTTTTTAACTCGATTTTAATGTTGGTAACAATAAATTATATTGTCTAGAAAAAACCGCATCAACCGATTCAACCCAAAACACGTTGGTTTGGTTCAAATTTTATACCACCAAATTTAATAAATTCTGCACCTATTGGTTCAATAATTGAAGATTAATTTTTTTTTTCAAAAAAATTTTTAAAATAAATTTGAAACCCTAATCAAATACACTCTCTATATAACAATATATATTTTTTAATTTGACACAACACTTAACCTAATATTGTTGGTCAAAGATGCTGTATGTGTCTTTTGAGTCTATATCATCTTGACACCATAAATTATTAGGTGGTTGGTGTTTTGTTTCATGCATGGGGTGCAAGAATTTAGGCCTGATTAAATTCATAAACACAAGAACCAAATAGTCTTTGTCCTAAAACTTGAAGTGCCATTCAAGTTACTTGCACGTGACCCATTCTAAACAATGTTGTCCTCCCAATGCTAAATAGAGACAAGTCTTCTTTTGTTTCTTTATCTCACTCACATTCTCACAATGGCTCCTATTGGATGCAAATTGGACAACACAATGTAACGGGCCCCTAAAAAATCTGTCCACTGTGATATGTTTTAGCTAATGAATGTGGAAATTAGTTCTAATTTAAAGATCATTAATAATGATTTCAAAATATGTTCTGAACAGCATTCAATTAGTATAAGCTTTGTGCATATCCTCTCTTAACTTTTTGTTTGACTGATTGGGATATGATGCTGCATCATAATATTTGTTGTGCTGACGTTCTTGGTAGTTGTGGATATCAAACTAGTTAGTTCATTTGATTCATCTTTTTTGTTAAGCGTTGTCAAGGATGAGAGAATCATTCTTGGAAGGTATCTAATTGCGGTGGAGCAAAAAAAAAAAAAAGTTTAGGTTAGCTACTAAATTATGAAACTTTTTTTTACGGTATAAATATTAATTGGAACAATTTTTAGTTGACATACAATTTTTAGTTTGAAACTCCCACAAATTAGAAGGTATGTAATCCTTTGCTAACGAGTATAGGCATGACAAAAATCACGTATGCCACTTATAGAATCGCCGAAATCTAAAACTGTTGAAAAATTGTTTAAAATCTCACAAAATATACCTATGATTTTTTTTATTTTTGGATGGACCACTACACCACTTTACAAAGATTTTGTGTGCCGAAAACAATAAACATTACAAAATTGTTTAAAATCTCGCAAAATAGACATATAATCTTTAATTTTTAAATTTTTCTGGATGGGTTGTGGCCCACCCCAGCCCATAAAGGGCTCCGCCTCTGAGAGAATGTTGTGGAAATTTGCCGTTCACACTTTGTAAAGGGCTAAAAAACACTGGTAGAAGACTGAAATGCCCCGGCAGCAGTAAACCGCCGAGGAATGGAACCAGCAGCAGTTAACTGTCGAGGTTTCTTCGGCAGTTAACTGCCGATGATCTGTTATAAGAACAGAACATGCATAGAAATTTCCAAAGCTCCATTGTTGTGGTTTTGAGTTCCATAGGTGCGATTTTTGACAGGGTTAAGCCATTCCAAGCCAATTTCAAGCACAAAATCAAGTAAGTTGTTATCATCCTATTGCATTGCTGTATTGTGATTGAATTGTTAGTTTTTTTGGGTTAAATTGTCACATAATTAAGTTTTGTTGATTTTATGATTTGATGTTAGATTATAGTTGAATATAATATTGTTGTAGAATTGTTAGGAAATTGTGGTAGAATTTTTAGGATTAGTTTAGGTTTTGACGAATTGTTGTAGAATTATTAGGATTAGTTTAGGTTTTTTTATGAATTGTTGTAGAATTGTTATGATTAGTTTAGGTTTTTTATAAATTGTTAGAATTAGTTTAGGTTTTGATCACCGATTTGTTTATGTAGATATGTCTCGGAATCAGAATCAAGGTTGTGTTCAGTTGAATAAAAAGGAGGGTGATGAGAAGATGAAAGCAAAATCGCCTATGACTTGGCACAAAACCGAATTTGATGGTTATGTAAAAAGGAAGGATTCGAAGGTGCCGGTGTACATTCAATCTAGGCTGACGAGGAGAGGGAGGACATGCTATTTTGGTCCTCAACCAAAAGCAGGTGCCTAGGGACTGGCGAGGACAACCCAATTGACTTGTGTGACGAGGAAGATGATTAAGTGTAATGACTTGTAATGTCTAATTGTTTTTGATCTTTTTTTATGTTCTTTTATATGTCGTGCGTATTTTTGTACATTTTGGTTTACATTGTGGTACTTTGAATAAAGTCGCATATTGAATAATTTCGTTTAAAGTCGCGTATTGAATAATTTCGAATAAAGTCGCGTATTGAATAATTTCGATTAAAGTCGTGTATTGAATAATATCGAATATAGTTGCGTATTGAATAATATCGAATATAGTTGCGTATTGAACAATTTCGAATAAAGTCGCGTATTGAATAATTTCGAATAAAGTTGCGTATTAAATAAATTCGAATAAAAGTTACATTAAATAAAGTTCCTAAATATGTCCTATCATTACATTAAATTCGGGTAGAGATATGTGGTACAACAATTGTTTTACCTCTGAAATTGGATAAATTCAAACTTTCTAAACAAAAACTCTCAAGCATTCACCTGGAAGTTTTATCGTTCCATTCAAAACAACATGTATTATGCAGAATCAACTATATATGTTATCACATCGAATTCCCTCATATAAGACGAGTCATCACATAAAGAATGAGGTGCATTCCGTGACACTCATCTTATATGAAGGAATTTGATATCATAACTTATACAGTTGATTCTGCATAATACATGTTGTTTTGAAAGGAACAATAGAACTTGCAGGTGAATGCTTGAGAGTTGTTGTTTAGTAAGTTTGAATTTATCCAACTTCAGAGGTAAGACAATTGTTGTAGTTGGAAGGTGCATTCCCTACCTAATCACGATCTTCTGGAAGAATCAAACTGTTGAGAATATCTTCAGTTGATCTCTGCAGCGTGACAACCATATCGATAAACGGAACCATGCTTTGCTGCCAAAAAATCAAGAACATGCTCCTCACGTCGTCGTCCTTTAATTTTAGCCGAATGAACGTTATTCTCCTGTCGTCCAACGTTGGACGTTCATACCAAAGGTATTTCACCCTCCTTGTGACTCCGGGGTTGAGTCCTCAGTTGATTTCATCTAGTTGATCCTTGAGACCTTTTAAGGTGACATTAATGTACCGAACCTTGAACATCTGAGGATTTCCACCGTTGAAGCGTATGCTAACACTAAACAAATTGGTCATTGTTTCAAATCTACACCATAAAAAATAATATAATGTTTTCGAAAAATAATTAAACCCAGCGTTAATTCGAATAAAATTGTGTATTGAATAAATTCGAATAAAGTGGTACAAGTACAAAAAATCAATTAAATAAATATTGTTGGATATTTGTATTGGTTGCATTATTGCTAAAACAAATATCCTTGTTTGTGTTGTTGGATAAAATATTCCAACATGTTTTAGGCATCTCTGTAAGATGTTGGATACGATGTTCCAACATCCTGGCATGGATCAGTGTTCCTGGGTTCATGCCTTTTTGTACGTGCGCTCTTTATTATTTAAGGAAACCGTATTTGCTTATCTTCTTGACCAAGCAATGCGCATATCTTTTCAGAATCAGTTGTGTAATATTCCTAAAGATGTGATTATATTTTAGGAAATATTTGAAGCTGTTTTGGACGTTCCTAAAGATGTTCCTACATTTTAGGACTTTCCATATATGTCTCTGATTCTAGTTTGTAGATCAGCTGGACGAATTGCATTTCTTCTGAAGCCCAACAAGGTTAATTGACCCGTATTGCTTCAGTATAAAAGGAAGACTTCAAGACCTAATTATTCATTCAAGCCGTCATTTTAAAAAGTTTACTTTTTAGGGTTTTAAGTCTTTGTGTGTTCTACTCTTGTATCATGTGGATGTGAGTTTAGTTCTGTTTTATAGCGAGCCTTTCTTGTATCATCTTGATACATGCTAAGGACTGTTTGTTGAGTTGTAAACTCATTGTGCTACACCAAAGCTTGTAAGCAAGGTCGTAGTTGTTTTTTTTGAAGGTAACTTCACCATTTGTTTGTGTTTTAGTCTGATAATCACAGGGGCTGTGATTGACTAACTGTAGGATAGTGAGATGAGATCTCAGATCTAGGAGTTCCTAGGTTGAAATCTATACGGGTAGATCCTAGGTCTTTAGTGTAAACGAGGAGTTTGCTGAGAGCTATATAATAAGGATTACACTAGTGGATTTCCTTCCTGACTTGGTAGCCCTCAGAGTAGGTGTGTTTGTCACCGAACTGGGTCAACAATTCTCTTGTGCCTTTTACTTTTCTGTTCTTTAATTTCCTTGTTTATTTTTATTTACTGCTAGCATGATGTTCTAAACATTACATTCAACATCCGTATTCTGTTTTTGGTGTTGGAACATCACATAAAACATTTGCTTACTAGTGAGCTAGAATTTCAATTGGCATCAGAGCAGGCACCCTGATTGTTTTAGGGTGAATTCCAGAGAAGATACTTCTGGCATTATGGACAAGGAATGATGATTTTTGAACAGACCACCTTAGTTGGATGACTCCAACTATGATTATTGGAAATCTCGCATGAGTGCTTTTCTTAAATCAATAGATAGTAAGACCTAGAAAGCAGTTCTAAAGGGTTGGGAACATCTTGTTGTGCTTGACAAAAATGGAAACAAGACAGCTGATCTGAAACCAGAAGAAGTGTGGTCCAAGGAAGAAGATGCATTAGCTCTTGAAAACTCCAAGGCATTGAACGCTTTATTCAATGGAGTGGACAAGAACATGTTCAGATTGATTAAGCAATGCACTCTGGCTAAGGATGTTTCGAAAATTCTTAAAACTACACATGAAGGTACATCTAAAGTGAAAATGTCAAGGCTTCAACTTTTGACTACCAAGTTTGAAAATCTAAAAATGATGAAGGATGAGAACATACATGACTTTTACATGAATGTCCTTGATATGGCTACCTAAATTCCAACAAAATAAAGACACTACATAATAATGATGCTGTTAGAATAAGCCCTAATAGCCAATCTATATTGATTGGTTTTGGCTTTGTATCATGATATTGATATAAATATATATTGTGAATATATAATAACAAGGGATTTCTTTATTGATTTTGTTTTGTTTCAAAATAATAAAGTCCCTGGAATAGTTAGTCCGTTTAATGGAACATTAAGTATAACTTAATTGTGAGAGCCCATTAAACATAAGGAAACTATTCTCAAAGTATCCGTAGTCAAGCTTTATTGAGAAGTGGGATATCATTAAAGCATAGAGACTATTATGTAGGTAGACTGATGATCACATCTCACAGATCATGGATAAAGAGTTATCAAGTCTTCACATAGATATAAATAGGCTTAATTGATCTGCCGGTCCCTTAACTTATTTCTTTTATTCAATTTGGTCCCATAAGTTTTAACTTTCTCAAACACGTCCCTTAACTTATTTCTTTTATTCAATTTGATCCAATTTTGATAATTTTAATCCCCTAAAAAAAGAGACCGTTGGATTACGTAGGTCTACCAGATTTTATAATGTATCAGCAACACTTAATTTATCCCTCATCTTCATTCAACATACACACACTCCACACTTGATCTCATCACAACATCACCTACATCACCAACAAGTTCATCATCTTCCTCAAACAAACTCAGCCCATTAAACTGAAGTGTAACAATAGATCTGGCTCTATGATATTCACGATCTCTCTTAGTTCTTAAATATAATTTCCACCACTAACTTGATGCAAATCACACCCTTCAACAACAAATTCTTAAAAAACAAAGACAAACCCATTTTAAACATGATGAACCTGTTAAAACAAACCATAGAATGCTTAATGAAACCTTTGACTAAATTTTCCAAACCATGATGAAGAAATGGTTTCTTTCCCAGAATGTTGTTCAAGGCATCATCACCGCAAAATCCAACCACCCTCTTCTGCACCAATACTTCTCGTTCCCAATTTCACTCACAAGATTCTCCACCACAACATCATAGTCAGAATCAGTCACACCACCATTTGCTGTATCGTATCTCATCGACAATTTTGGTTTCACTCCTGAAATCTGCTCTCAAAGCTTTCAACAACAAACATGTTCTTTTCAAATTTACAGAAAATCCTAATTCAGTTATCAATTTCTTCAAAAATCGTGATTTTTCACACTCCGACATTCGAATCATCAATAGAAAAGCACCATGGTTTGTTTCATTACAATCCCACAATATAATTTTTCCAAAGTTTGAATTTTTTCTATCCAAAGGTGCTACTTCATCTGATATTGTTTCATTCGTAACTGCAAACCCTACAATTTTGCAAATTAGGGAATACGAATCAAATTCACAGAACCATGAATCAAAACAAATCGCAACAAATAAACGTGATCAACAACGAAGGAAGAATAACGCACCAGAAAATGCAAGAAAGAAGATGAAAAGGTTGAAGCGGAAAACGTTTTTTTTTGCAGCGCTTGATACTTTGAAGAAGAAGAAGAAATCAGACAATGACAAGAAAAACAATGGTTGCGTTCTGGGCTCTGACACCGTTGAATGCAACCACCTGGGCTGATGTTGATGACGATGATTATTAGTTTAATGGTGGTAGAGCTAGAGGCTTTGGATTTCTCATCTTTTCTAATGAAGATGCTGCAAAAGATGCCATGGATGGAAAGGTTGGACATTTAAAATTGGGTTTTTTAATTTTATTTTATGAAGATAATGAAGGATGAATGAAGATGAAGATGAGGGAAGAAGAAGAAGAAAGTAAATGAATTAGGTGTTGGTGATACACTATAAAATCTGATAGACCTCCGTAATCCAACGGTCACTTTTTTTAGGGGATTAAAATTATCAAAATTGATCCAAATTGAATAAAAGAAATAAGTTAAGGGACGTGTTTGAGAAAGTTAAGATTTATGGGATCAAATTGAATAAAAGAAATAAGTTAAGGGACCGGCAGATCAATTAAGCCATATAAATATTAGGAGTAATATTTATATTGGATTGATCCGCCATGAGAATACTACATAGTAAAAGTTATGAAAAGTGTCATAAGATATTCTCATAGTGATAGTGGTGTTTTCCACCCTTCGACCTGAAACCACTATGTACCCTAGATGTTGGAGTCGAGTGCTTTGTCACCATTCAAACGTTGTCCGTAACAGGATGACTATAAAGTTGGTTGATGGGTACTCCATGAATCATGTTGAGGGACATGAGTGACCTAGATGGAATTTGCCCCTCCTACATAACAGGAGAAATGTCTACGGGCCCAATATTGAACTAGACAAGGATGACACGGTCTATGCCTTGTGTTCAATATAGACATGAGGGCAAAAGGGTAGTTATACACATGATCATTATCACAGAAAGGTTTCGTCAGATCACATGACATTCTCGTCACTTGGGTAGCAGTGATGTGTTGCTAGATACCGCTCACTGTTTATAATATTAAATATGTGATTTAATATTATTGTCAACGTTACGGGAACCTATAGGGTCACACACAAAGGACAGATAGATGAGAGAAATAAATAAGTAAGACTTATTTATAAAATAATAAGTGAGACTTATTTATAAAATAATAAGTGAGACTTATTATTAATTAAATAATTAAATATGACTTCATTATTTAATTTACGAAAAATAGAGAAACGCGGTCCACCGTAAGGTACGGTGTATTTAAGTGTTGTCTTGCTGACCACACAAGTGATTCTATAAATAGAACCCTTGTGTTGAAGCATGACTGACTTTTTGTGAGTGCTTGACCTAATTCACAAAAGTTGTGAAACCCTAGCCGCCGCTCTCTAAACCTTCTTCTCTCTGAACCTCCGTTGGAATTGGCTAGCACCGGTCATCGGAGAAGTTCTGTTCGTGTGGACTGAATAGAGGCATCGCTGCTTTGCTTTGCTCGTGATCAGAAATATTTCTACTACAAAGGTTCTGCTCTTTCAAGAGGTAAACACATGAATCTTAAAGTGTTTAAGTTTCTATTTGATTTGTGATTAATGATTTAATCAAGATCCGTTTCAATGGGATTTCTTCCGTAAAGAGGATTCAAATTTTGAAAAACTCCTTTTCAAATCCCAACAGATGCTACCTAAACATAGTTTTCTGGCGGAATCAAACTGTTGAGGATATCTTCAGACGATCTCAGCAACGTAACAACCACATCGATCCACGGGAACATGTTGTGCTGACAAAAAATCAAGAACATGCTCCTCAAATCGTCGTTCGTTCGTTAACTCCGGCCGAGTGAACGTTATGCTCCCCTCGTCGAACGTTGGACGTTCATACCAAACATATTCCACTCTCCTTGTGTCTCCAGGGTTGAATCCCTTGTTGATTTTATTCAGTTGATCCTTGAGACCTTTTAACGTGACATTAATGTATCGAACCTTGAACAATTGAGGATTTCCACCGTTGAAGCGTATGGAAACACTGAACAATTCGGCCATTGTTTCAAATCTACACCATAAAAAAATTAAACAATCAATGAAAAACTTATTCAAATATTTCATCAAACACTTGAAGTGCAAATTATACATAAACCATAAAACTCATAACTACAACATAAACATGCAAACATCTAAACAATTAAGGAATATAAGTCATTAACATGTAACGTTGTATCATTTCTTGCAAAAAAAATAAATAATCAAAATTTAAACAAAACCCTAAAACTAAAAAAATCGAATTTAAGAGGAAAAAACTAACATATAAACATAAAAGGTTAATTATGTTTGATTATGAAAACTTACTTGTTATTGGACTGTTTTTTTATTAAACTTGAAGAAATTTTGGATTTGGGTGATTTAAGAGAGATTTTGGAGATTTTAGTTGGAAAATGAGGAAATGAAGCTCTAACTAGCCTTTAAAAAGACACGTAGCGTGAATTAACTCACACCAGTGACATTTTCGGAAGTTTTGTTGGGAGTGAAGAAAACTTATTGGGAGAAGAGCATTTTTCAAATTTTAGGGGGTTGAAAACGAAAAAATTAGAATATTTATAAAAAAGAAAACATATTTAACCATAATCGTATCATCATTATCACCATCATGTGGTTCATGTACTATGTATTCGAGTTTCATTGATAAGTATCAGTCCTTCATCAAAAGAGTAGATGAACTGAAACCACAAGTTACCTAGAGTTATACTACATTGAAGTTAAGAAAATCGCAATGAGAACATTCAACGCCCTTGAGAAAAATAGACACATGCTATTTGCAGATTTTAAATGCAACTTCATGATTAGCCAAGATTCCATGCCTTCATATCAAAGCCAAGTTGTACCTGCAAGGCTGCAACTGATTACTTCTAAAATTACAAGCTAGCTAGTCGGATATACTGCCCTAGCTAGTTTAACCGACTTTGATCCTCTCAAACCTTTCCAGTCAAACATCTGTCATTCGATTAATGCATGACTGAGAGTATTATATATCTCAGTCGTTAGATTAATCCAATGACAGAGATTTGACCATAAGGGTACTAGTGTTTAAGAATTCCAACAAGTCTATTATGAGTAACACATTTTAATTTAGTAAGACACGAGTAACAGTCCAGAGAATGAATC
This sequence comes from Medicago truncatula, assembly GCF_003473485.1. Taxonomy (NCBI): domain Eukaryota; kingdom Viridiplantae; phylum Streptophyta; class Magnoliopsida; order Fabales; family Fabaceae; genus Medicago; species Medicago truncatula. Next base: position 11,892,455 of record NC_053044.1, on the reverse strand, counting down.
ACAGCAAATAATGTAAGATGGAAGTGGTAAAGGTAGTAATAAAACTAGTGATCTGGTGTCAGGAAAGTGGTAAAGGTAGTTTTTCTCTATACCAAACATTTCATATATCTTTACCACTAGCATTTTAATGAAAAGGATTACTCAAATGTGCTGAGAAAAAAAGTAAGAATGATAGTGACAAATGGTAGGGAAAAGTTTGTTCTTCTATGTAGGATCAATCATTCATCATCATGAGGAAAATTTAAATATAAGCCCAACTTTTTTACTTGCACAAATCCAAATGATTCAGATTCTTCACAGTTATAATATTATATAATTAATTTGAAATCGGATTATTCAAATTGGACTTTCATTTAATCAATTTTAAACTATATCAATCATTAACTTAAATTAGATAGTTTGAGATCATTAAACCTATCACAAAAAATAAGTTTTTATGTCCCCGTGAACATAGCTCAGTTGTTGGCAGGGACATACATTATTATATCAGGGGTCGGGGTTTGAATCCCGGACACCCAACTTATTCACATTAAAAAAGGTGAATTCTAGCAGTTGGGCTACTTGATAAAAAAAGAAGAAGAGAAATAGACTGTTATTTTTCTCATCCTATGAGTTTCTCGCACGCCTTATTCGGATTCTAAAATCAGAAATATTTCAACATGTTTTTAGAGGTTTTATGAGGTTTTTATCCAACTCGGATTCTAAAATCTAAACTGCATAGATCACGTGAGAACCTCATTGGATGAAAAAAGAAAATGTCCATGAAATATGTTTCCCAATTTAAGCAGCACAATTCTATTTGACTTGGATTCATCTTGGTTTTGCCTTGGCATAATGGTGAGCCCAATAGTGAAATGTAATTGTGTACCTTTGAAATTGAACTTATTTGCTGAAACACATACCTATATGGTATGTTTAGCAACCCAGGTTGTCAAGCTAAAAAAAAGCCTATTAGACCCTAGGATCAAAAGGATTTTAGTAGAAAAAATGTCCATCAGAAAGTGTATTATGATGTGTTTGTTCCATTGGAAACTATCTTCTAATAAATGGAGGCTTCTCCAACAAATTTGGTGGCTAAACATCAACTATCTACCTATTTTTTTTTAATCACTCAGCCTTTATTACCCCACCTAACTAAAGAAGGATTTGTAAACAAAAAAGTAAAAGTGAGCTTGATCATTATGCAAGAACGCAATGATTAATGTAGTACTTCCTTCTGTGTGATTTATAAGAGAAAATTTACTTTTTAGATTCATTAAATAAATGATGTATCTAGTTCCTAATAAAGTTTAAATACATCATTTACCGAATAAATTTAAAAAATCAACTTTTTCTGATAAATGAAAACGGAATAGTAACCAAGACAAGAGTGTAAGAATAGGACAAACTTTTCCGACCACCAACATGAGTATGAACGTACATATCCGAAACAACACTAATTTTGAGCCACAAGAAAGAACAATTCCAGACAATTTATTTATGTTCTATACATTTACAATAACATGTGAGGTTCCTTAGAAGTTGAGAGGGGGTGAAAAGTAGTACTATAATGGAATTTATGATAAACATGTTAAGACCTTAGCTTTAGGCCCTAATGAATGTTGGGCAAACACTAATAATGGTAGAAAATTCCTCTTCCCCTTTGATTTTTGCTCACTCCCACCACGAATTTCTAATATTAACCCCAACGCAAGTTAAATGCTGCTCAGTATTCTGCATGAGTTAACTTACACTTAACTCCAACGGCAATTAATTTGTACTTAGTACCCGGTGTAAGTTAACTTGCCCTGGTTTTAAATATGCAATCAGTACAACAATTCTTGACCGAATTGCATTTCTGATCTTTTTAAGCATTTCATTCATTCATCCATTCATTCTATCATTTTCATCCATTCATTCTATCGTTTTCAAAATCAATTCTAACTTAAAATATGCAAAATCAAAATCAATTCGAAAATCATTCAAATAATATAGAAAAATACGCAAATGCACAAATGTTACATAAATGTCACCATATAACATCAAGAGCCAAAATGTCAAAAATCTAAAATTTACAATAAAAAATGATCGACCATACCACAGGCTCTGGCTCTCCCTCCTCCTCTGAAAAATATGTAGTTTGGTCATTGGGTGCATCTCCTCTTGGATCCTCCTAATCATATTGTGATAGTATGGATGTGGTTCATCATTACACAATGCCTCCTCTGTAATTCCATAGATGTTTCGCATAACCTGAAGTGGGTCGGAACGCTTTCTCACATACTCCTCCTCAATAATGACTTCCTAATTAGGAGGCCTTGAAGGTGGCTCCTCAACAACCTCTGATGGATAACTCATCAGTGGATGAGAGACACTGTATAACCAAGATATGTACCTCCCTTAGTCAGCCATTGAGTATGATGCATCATTAAGTATATATATCATTCAGTTCACACCTTAAATTATTCTACTTGTAAACTGTTTTTCTGAGGCATTTATTTGCAATGCAGAAGCACCACTATGACATAGAGGTAGGACAAATAATTTTTTTTGGAGAGGGGGTAGGACAAATTTTTAAAACTATAATAAACACAGCATGGCCGATATTATGAAAGTGAACACATGCGTATTAGTGAGTAGCAAATGTCTAGGTTCCCCTCTTGTTGCTACAAAACTTTAGAGAGGACAGGGAAGAGAGAAAAGATGCACAAACTAAAACATACACCCTCCGTTTTAAAAGAGAGTCATTTTGAAAGAAAATAATTGTTTTAAAATGAATGTCACATTACTGCAGAAATGATTTTTTACATCAGTTGGACACGATTTTTCACATCAGTTGGCAACCGATGTAAGGTAACATGATGTGGTAAGTCCACATCCTTTCACATTGGGTTTCAACTTATGTGAAAATTGTTATTTTACTTCCAATTGTACCCTCTAATTAATTGAGTGTACACCAATAGTGAATAAAGTTAGTTTAGTAAAATTGTCATGTTTTTTGATATCATTATTACATTTATTAATTTGTGTGTAAAAACCTCAAACGACACTCACAGAGGGAGTAAAATTATATTAAAATGAACAAAAATTGAATACTAGTAACTATATCAAGCCTATTTAGAGGCATTAGAAAACTAGTAACTAGTCCCCGAGAGCTTAACTTAATTGACAGAGATATTACAAAATATATGCAGGGATCGGAATTCGAACTCCGAACACCTCACTTCTCCATATTTAAAATTTGTGAGCTACAACAACTAGACCACTTGAAAAAGAAAAAACAACTAGTAGTAACTAACTAACTACTGATCTCATAGCTAACTATAGCTCTAGTAATTATTACAAACTTTTCTCATGTTAACAGTTATACATCATCAAAATTAGGAAAGAAGATATTCTATACACTTTCTACATGTTGTACAAATTGCAAAAACACTTCCTTTGTATACATATTCTATACATTATAGAAATCAAGCTTCATTACATATGTTATCTTTATGTATCTAACAAGCCTATTATAATAACATAACACTAATTATATGTATTTAGTCTCACCTAACTACCAAAAATGCAATTAGAGATAACAATCTCTGAAGTACTAACACAGACACGAAACTGACACATAGACACCAGTAATAATTTAAAAACTGGAAGTGATTAAATGTAACATGTACTGGATACCAGACACGCCTTCAATCCAATTCCAAAGTGTCAACACCAAACACACCTTCAATCCAATTCTAAAGTGGCATAAATAACAATTGGTCAAAAACTTTAGTACTACTCATGTGGTTTGCAATATGCACAAGTGTTAACCTTAGATGATGATCCTGCATGTGGATGCAAACATGGCAGATTTTTCTCAAAAGGGAAAGAACCTAATTCATTGTCAACTTTTCCCTTAAGCTGTACCAAAATGTTCCTTAACCTTAACAATTCAGCTTCAAGTAGTGCCTGCCCTTGTAGTTTCCTTAGAAGTTGTTGGTTCACAAGTTTCAATTTCTTAACTTCTTCTTCCAAATAAGCTGTTTCTGCCTTTTTCTTCTCCCTATACTTTTTAACAGCTTCTCTATTTCCAGAAGTCCTTTTTGGTATTGAATTTGTGTCATCTTCAGATGCAAAAACTTGAGTATGTGTGTGAAAACATGTGTGTGTGTGATAAACATCATCAGGACCAGATGGATTACAAGTGTGAGTGTGAATGCATGTTTTTGTGGTGCTATTAGACAATTCAGTAACTGTGTTTAAAGATGTTGAAGTTTGAAAATTGCTACATGATTCTGGATTTGAAAATAGAACATTATCTGAAAGTTTATCAGAAACCTCAGAATTTCCATCATCCATATTTTCTTTGTTTGCCTTGAATTGAACTTAGCTTCAATCTTTCAACTGAATAGCATATCTGCAACATCCATCTGAAATTTTAAATTCACTATCAAATGATAATAGACTAAACAAATAGCAAATCAAATATTTATATCAAAGTTTATGCCAAACAGATGTAATGACCAGGGTTTTAAATAGAGGTCGGTTGTGGTCATGTCGCGATCTTCGATATTCGGACAATTTTGGTCAAATGTGGCCGATGCAGACTCCACTATGGTCGCATTGTGGTTTCAACAACATCAAAAAATAGTTATTTCGCGGCTCAGATTGAAGTTGTGAACCTTATATTTAAAACGGCGATAATGGCTTAGGCTCTGTTGAATAAACAACTTATACCGTAAACGCTTATAATATCAGTGCTTATATGTATACACGATTTCTATAATAAAAGATAAAAAAAAAAAAAAAAAATCAGACGATTTTCATATAAACTATATCTGAGAACTTATGGAAATAAACTGAAAAATAACTTTTAAACATGTCATAAGTTGTTTCCATAAACTCTACCAAACAGTCTCATATATGTTTATGCAATCAGGTAAACTCAAATAAAGACAATCTAAAACATACCTTTATTAAAGAGAATATATGCAAAGAAGCATATACCTAGGACAAAAATATATACATAAATTCATTTGAGTAGTATTGATCAAGGAATGTATAAATAAATCAAATAAACAATTACAATTTAGATGTTGAGGGGTAAAGAGATTCTCAAAGCAGTTTAATTGACCAAACTAAAGACTATTGGATTCTCACCACAATAATACAGAATTAAGCATAAAGGCAAAAACTTATCTATAATGAAAAAATAAGAATAGTTTTAGCTGAAAAATTCATCAGGAATCATTTTAAAGAGTCAACAAAAAAGCTTGCATATATTTCTGTATTATGCAAAAAAATGAGAGACTAGAGTTGAATAATTTACCTGGCTCTTGATTGCAACATAAATCTAGATTGAAATATTATAGACCATAGAAATAAAATAAAAATCTAAAACTTTATATGTTGCTCAGACTCAAAGGTTGTATCTGAGTTTTGATTTTGTGTGATGATGTGAGTGTGAAAAATGTCAACTGTTGATTCATTGTGATGAGTTATGAGAGTGGGAGTGGGCCAGCTTTGAGCATTTCCCTTTGACAACAATTTTAAAGAAACAATACAAAGAGAAAAATTCTTTGATTGTGATTAAAAAATTTCAATATGTTGACATTGCATTTGTTATTTATATTAAAAAGTAATACATGAAGATAGAACTTAAAGAAATACATTTGTTATTATAACTTAGAATTTGTCATCATGTGAGATAAAGAAATAGTTTAGTGATCTTAAATAGTAATAAACATGGAACAGGGGTAGGTATGAGGAATACCTTTATTCATGATATAGTTGTTATAAAATAGATGATTGTAGTAAAAAAAAGTTGAATATGTCGACATTTTTTGTTATTTGATGTAAAAAGAACTTCCTCTATTTCATATTATAATTCATTGGTGAAAAAATTGTTTCATTTATATTTTGTTTTAGGTGAAGGTTAACCAATAATCTTTGAGCATTGATTAAGCAACTGAAACAATTAAATTATTTTTTTTATTATAAAAAATGTGTAAAATCTATGTTTTCAAGAAAAAACTTCAATTTATAAATTTCTTAACCATTGTCCCTAAAACGTTGGTTAACAAGATGTTAAACCGCTGAAATACTCACTACATCAGCTAACTTGCTATGCAAGTTAGCTTGGTTCTCAAGCTTCTTCCACTTTGTACCTTCGCCATGTTATTGTCTACCACACTTAGAGTATCCTAGCTATATGTTACAGCTTCCAGTTAGTTAGAAACTATGAGAGTTAGTTAGGATCTCAAGTTATTATATAAAAGCTTCATTGTAACAAACTATTCATTCAGTTCAATGAATCAATCAATTTTACTCTGATTTTCTCTCTTTCTTCTTCCTTAAGCTTCTGCATTTTCTTATTTTCATCATGAAGACGATGACGTTTATGTTGGTATCAGAGCTCTTATGAGATCTATTGTGCGTCATTCTTCTCTTTCTTGCTTGAATTTCCCCGTTTTTCTTTTACGATGGTTTGTGGTGGCAACGTTGTCGTTAATGGTGGTGGAGTTGTTCCACCGATTCTCGATCCTTCTCAACAATCAGGTAATGTTTACTACGTTCATCCTTCTGATGGACCTTCCCCTGTCGCAATTACACCAGTTCTCAATAATGCGCAGAGCATTGGGAGGGTGATATGAATCCGCAAGTGAATGGTTCTATCGAGTAGTAAAAATATCGATCCACAGGAAGTTGAAGTAATTACCAATCTAATTTTTAATTTTGATTAGCTGAAAAGAAATAAGTTGTTTGATTTTATAATTGTTTGGTTTAAAGTTTAGATTAAAAAAGGTCATGGGATTGTGAAGGTGAAAAACACAAGAAGGGGGGGGTTGAATTGTGTTTTCTTTTTCTCTTAAAAAATACTTCTTCTGATAAAACTTCAGAAGCAGTTTGATTGCTTCTGATGAAATGATCAGAGTCAGATTGCAGCGGAAAAGAACAGAGCAGAGAAAAGAAAGATAAAGACACAAGCAGTTATCCTGGTTCCTTCCACAACACGGAAGTAGTCCAGTCCCCCTTGCACTTCCAAGGAGATTTCACTATAATCACAAAGATTACAACTGCTCAATACTTTCTAAGTATGAGACTTCACAAAACTATGCTCAAGCACACAAGCAAGAGTCTTCCAATGCTCAAGCACTAAGCAAGAGACTTCTAATGCTCAAGCACTCAGGCGAGAGACTTCTAATCAAACAAAAATACAGAGAATTGAGTTTGAATTGAACACTTGATATACAATCAGTGGTGTTCACAATACAATACAGAAAAGACTCTAGACTTTGAATTTCTAAGATGTATCAAATCAGTGCAGAAATTCAGTGTGCTTTGTAGAATCAAATTGACAGAGTTTTGGCGCTTTTGAACTTATGTATATCTATGTTTTATCTTCAAGTCTTCACTCCTTTATATAGAGGGGTGAAAGAGACGTTGAGATAATCAGCACGTCTAAAGAGTCGTTTGAAATCCTTTGATTATCCACCAGTGATCCTTTGCCTGATTTGGGTGTAGTCCTTTGAAGAATAAACTTCAAATTCATTCCCATCTTGAGTTGTACAAATTCTGCAGGCATGGCTGTTGTTTTGTCTTGTAGCGTAGACAGAAAACAGAGTAGTGGAGGTAGTGGTTGTACACTTGTACTTTGTCAACTCTATTAATGAGAGACAAGTGCTCAGTGTTATCCATATATCCGTTGATACCTCCCTTTCAGTTCTTCGTTCTTCTTTGATAAGACTGAATTGAGAATCAGCAACTTTGAATCTTCAGTTTGATTAAAGGATCAAATGTAGCTTCTGGTGAAAATATTGCTTCTGATGAAAACTTTTGCTTCTGATGAAAATATTGCTTCTGATGACTTTCTGCTTCTGATGACGTCATCTCTTCAGGAGCAGTTTAGCTTCAGGAGCAGTTTTCTTCAGATGCTCAGAATTTCTTTTTCTTTCCATTGTTCTTCCAAGACCTATTGAAATAACTTGAGTAGCCTTTGGTCCTGTACACTTGAACAATTATTAGTAATAACCAATTGACAATTTTTAATACCTTGTTATCATCAAAACTTAATAAGGTTCATTGTGAAACACATTTTGTTCCAACAATCTCCCCCTTTTTGATGATGACAAACAATAGTATTTAAAATGTTCAATTGTCGTTGATCTAATTAATAAGTTGACTTCTGGGACAGAGGTTTGTAAGCTCCCCCTGAGTCTAATAGTTCTTTAAGGTGAGGTTTGTAAGCTCCCCCTAAGTTCTATTCTTATTAATTAAATTTCAATAAAATACTTATAAAATCAAATCAGAAGTGGTTATAGCAGGGCTCAGTGCCTTAAAAATACTATACATTTACTCCCCCTTTTGTCATCAACAAAAAAGAATAAGAACAAAAGACAGAGTAGCAGAGCATATAACCAAATAAAAACATAATAAGTATCAGAGCAAGAAGTATCAGAGCATATGACATTAAAAACAATAAATATCATTAGAGTTAAAAAAAATAGAACATAATATTTCAGAAACAATGATAATATTTATAAATGAAGGTTAAGGTACAAAGATAAGACTACACAGAACAAAAGTAAAAACAAGCTAGAGTTGGGTGTGCAACTAAGGTTGGGCTTGCTTATACAGCTGTTCTAAGAGATACTTGATCTGTTCATCTTTCTTTTTAAGTAGCTCATCCTTTTCCCTCATTCTTCTTACATGCCCAGCATGAATCCTTGCAGCTCTTGTGATATACTCTTCTTCAGGATAGAAAGGAGTGATGTCCAGAAGAGGTACATAATTCAGCTCTTTGTCCTTAGCTGCTTCATGCATATCATCCAAAAGCTTCTTCAGCATTGCAGAGTGAGATGACACACATTTGGTTCTGAGTTGATCCAGCAACTCATCAAAGCTCTTCTGAAGATCTATCCACTGATCATAATAGTGAATAGGAGGTGCAGGAACTGTTCTGCGAAGAATCAGTGCCTGAATCTCATCACTAAGTCTGATCAGCTGTTCCTCTATATACTCAGACTCTAGGATATGGTCAGGGATGGGTGAAGGTTCAGTTTGAGTTGTATTTGATGTGGTTGGTTGGTCAGAGGTTAAGTCTATTATAGTGGGTGAGTCTGGTTGTTGTTGTTCTGTTGTTTGATGGTCAGGAGCTGTTTGGTCAGAAGCAACTTGTTCAGAGGCAGTTTGCTCCTGAACAGTTTGCTCAGGGATGGTTTGGGTTTCTGTTTGGGTTTCCAAAACAGTCTTTTCAGGAACTGTCTTAGAGGCTTTAGTGGGTGTTGGTTGCATTTCACCACCTAGATGTTTTTCTAAGTTGTGAAGGGTTGAGGATTCTTGGTGTTGGGGGGTTTCTGAAGTAGTTGCATCTGAAACTACTTCAGAGGCTTTTTGTGTGGTTGAGTTATGTGGTGAGTTTGTTGTAGGTTCTGGGTTGGGTTGAGGTTGTTGTACACTAACAGGTTCAGGATTATCTGGAAAGAGTGGATGAGTAGGAGGCAAATTGAATTTCTCACAAAGTTTAATTCTATTCTTAGAAAATTCTATTTGAGTTTGCTCCCAGTCAAGTGTTCCTAAATCTGTTAGTTTGGTAGGTTTGGTTTTTAGAAGCTTGTCTATATGTTGGCTAAGGGGTTGGTCATCTGATTCTGTTGATGATGAAGAGGGTGAAGAGGGTAGAGATGGAATCTGAGTATTAGTTGGAGCATTAGATGGATTACCTGAAGACTGAGCTTCTGGATGAACTGCTTCTGGAGCTTCTGAAGCTTGTTCTGATGAAGTTGCTCCTGAAGCTTGCTTATTCTTCAAGGCTTGAGAAAGCAGAGTTGCTCCATACTTAACAGTTTCTAACTCCGATGCTAAAGCAGCAATGTCAGGAGTAGGCACATACCCTGCAGCCTTGAGACGTTCATCCCTTTCTTCTTCATACAAAATCTTCATCCTTTTCTTCTCTGCTATCTTGGATGTAGCAACCTCCCTAGTATACTGCTTCATTTCTTCAGTCATTTCGAAGCTGGGCATGACTATGGGCTCAGAAGTTGCAGTCCTTTTTGCTTTCTTAGGGCTTGAGTCTTCATCCCAGTTCTCTTCCAGTTCTTCCAACATTTGTGCCCTTCTTCCTTCAGCTGTCTTCAGATTTCTTGTTAAATTAGACCTTTTCCTTTTGATGGTCTGAAGAGCAGCTTCTCTTTTATTTTTGGGACTTGGAGGCTTTTCAGAAGCAGCTTGATCAGAAGCAGCTTGTTCAGAACCAGTTTGTTCAGAAGCAGGCTGTTCTGCTGTTTCTTGAGTACTCCTTGTCCTTTTTCTGATAAGAGGGACATCATCCAAATCCTCCACTTCCTCAAGAATGGTGGACATAGCAGATTTTTCCTTCTTAGCTTTCTTATGCTTCTGAGCACCCACCTCAGTAGCATCTTCAGCAAGGTATTCTTCCTTGGTGATCTGCTTCTTTTTAGATTTTCTGCCTTTGGCCACAGGCAGATCACCACCATACATTTCTTCTGGAATATCTTTCAGGCTGATTTTCTTGTTGTAGCTCTTGTAGTAGTCCAAGATGTAGGCCCTCTGCACATCCAGGGGATCTTTCTTGCAGATAGGGATGTGATGAGTGACTAGATCAGATATGACATCAGATTCATGCATATCTGTATCTAGTTTGCTGCATGTTGAAATCAGCCTCATCTTGACTAAGGTTGCCCCATTGATTATTTTCCCTGTGACTGCTCCCAGCTTCTGATTATCATAAATACCCACATCTTTCAGGGCACTTAGGAGTCCTCCTTCTTGAAAGATGATGGAGAGCAGCCTTCCATAGGGAACAAACTTCCTGTTCTCCATCTGGCTCTTCTTGAGTTCCTTGATCATGTATTTAAACATATACTTGGGAACGTTCATTGTTGTTTCCTGAGAGATGGTGTGATGCAGAAAGACTTTGTGACCAAGTGAAGGTTGATCATTTCCTCCACCTTTGGGAAAAATGTTTTCATTTTGGATCTTCAGCAGCATTTTCTTTTCCATGCTTAAGGTGCTGTAAGGCTTAGCATCCTTTGATCCATAGATAGTGTTGTTTACTATCTCCTTCCATGGGCTGGTTCTGGGGTTAGGAATTTCTTCTCCATCGTATGTCCCAGAAGCATCCCTTCTCATGGCTTGAGCAATCACATGCTCATTGATTGTTACAGGAATCCCCATGACGTTTGATCTAATCTCAGTCCCAGTGAAGGCGAGTAGACCCATTTCTTCTCTGGTTTTTCCCTCCAAAGTAGGATCAACCAGAATCATCTGAGCTTCTTCCTGTTTAGCAGCAACTTTGTCAAACACTGAAGCTCTTACCCAGAATTGTCTGACAAGCACTTCATAAGTAGGACCGTTGAGAAGACTGAAGTAACTCATCAGCTTCTGCTTTTTGTAGAATCTTACCAAGTCGCATCCATGATGAGTTAGAGAAGTGAAATCCACTGGATTTTCCGCTTGAATGATTAGATCCCATTCTTCGATTGACATGGTTCTTCCCTTTATCTCATATGCAGGAGCTTCTCCTTGTTGTTTGTTTGATGATGAACCAGTTGCAGAACTTGAAGAAGCCATTGATATGAAGTGGTTTTAGGGTTCTAAAGAGTTTTGAGAGGATGAGAGAATGCGCTTACGTTCGCAGAGGGTTGAGAAGAAAATAGAAAGTGTTTGTTGTGAAGTGAGAAATGTGTGAAATGACTTAGTGTTTTTATTAAAACGTTTGTAATTCAGAGGGGACAAACAAACACAGCATTAATGACAAATTGGGGGCGCGTGTAAGTACGTTAAAAAGCGAATAAAAACATCATTGCCCTTTTTGTTATACTCCAATACAAATAGACCACGTCAGAGACTCTTCAGAAAACTACCTTTTGGGTAATGGGACAGCTGTTACATAAAGTAACTGCCAACGTTCCCACTAGCCAAGCTATTCAGAAGCAAAGAATAACACTTCTGAAGTTTTAGTGCTGACGTCATCTTCAGAAGCACATTTTCCTCAGAACCTCAGTTAAGAGCTTCTGATGAACCAAAATGCTTCTGAATAAACTTCAGAACCAAACTTCTTATTCAGAGGCAAGCAAATTTTTTTTTTTTTTTTAATCAGACACAAAATGCATGTTCAAATTTTTCTTAATAAAGTCAAATCTTTCAACAGACAAAGGTTTTGTAAATATGTCAGCCCATTGATGTTCAGTATCAATGAATTGTATATCTAAAATTCCTTTTTGAACATAGTCTCTGATAAAATGGTGTTTGATTTCAATATGCTTGGCTCTTGAATGTAGAATTGGATTCTTTGACAAACAAATAGCAGCAGTATTATCACAATAAATGGGAATACTGTTAGCATTTATCTGATAGTCTTCCAACTGATGTTTCATCCAAAGCAGTTGTGTGCAACAACTTGCAGCTGAAATGTACTCTGCTTCTGCTGTAGACATAGCAATAGTTGCTTGTCTTTTGCTTGCCCAGGATATCAGATTCTCTCCCAGGAATTGACAATTTCCACTGGTTGATTTTCTTTCAATCCTATCACCAGCATAATCAGCATCACAGAATCTAATCAACTTATAATCTAGGGATTTCCTATACAGGAGTCCAAGATTAGTTGTTCCTTTCAGATACCTGAAGATTCTCTTAACTGCAGTTAAATGAGATTCTCTAGGATCTGATTGAAATCTTGCACACAAGCATACACTGAATAAAATATCAGGTCTAGATGCAGTGAGGTATAACAGAGAACCAATCATACCTCTGTAAAGCTTCTGGTCTACTACTGTTCCAGTATCTTCTTTGCTTAAGGTGCAGGTTGGATGCATTGGAGTGTTCATCATTTTACAGTCTTCTAGCTTGAACTTCTTCAGAAGCTCCTTTGTATATTTTGTTTGATGAACATATACTCCTTCTTTACTTTGGTTGATTTGAATTCCCAGAAAGAATTTCAATTCTCCCATCATACTCATTTCAAATTCATCCTGCATTAACTTAGAAAATTCTTTGCAAAGAGATGCATTAGTAGAACCAAATATTATATCATCAACATATATTTGCACAATCAAAATATCTTTCTTAAGAGTCTTTCTGAAGAGTGTTGTGTCAACTTGTCCTCTTTCAAAATCATTTTTAATTAAGAAATTACTTAGTCTATCATACCAAGCTCTGGGAGCTTGTTTCAAGCCATATAGTGATTTCTTAAGTTTATAAACATGGTCAGGATGCTTAAGATCCTCAAACCCAGGAGGTTGTTTAACATACACTTCTTCTTCAATGACTCCATTAAGAAAGGCACTTTTGACATCCATTTGATATAATATTATGCCATGATTAATTGCGTAGGATAGAAGTAACCTGATTGCTTCCAATCTTGCAACTGGAGCAAATGTTTCAGTGTAATCAATGCCTTCTTGTTGACTGTAGCCTTGAGCAACAAGTCTGGCTTTGTTTCTGGTTACTTCTCCTTGTTCATTCAGCTTGTTTCTGAATACCCATTTTGTTCCAATAATGTTCTTCTGAAAAGGTTTGGGTACCAGATCCCACACGTCATTCCTTTGGAATTGATTTAGCTCTTCTTGCATAGCTAATATCCATCCATCATCTGAGAGAGCTTCTTCAACAGTTTTAGGCTCAATTATTGAAAGCAGTCCTATCAATGATTCTTCTTGTCTAAAATGTGATCTTGTTCTTCTAGGACTATCTTTGCTTCCAATGATTAACTCCTCAGGATGTGAAGATTTGTGCTTGAATTTAGGTTGAATAACCTGCTGAGTGTTATCTTGAAAGTCCTCAGAAGCAATTTCATTCTGTGCTATTGGGCTAGGTTCTGCTTCTGAATTAGACTCAGCTTCTGGAGTGATTTCAGCTTCTGGACAAGATTCAACTTCTGTATACTTTTCAGAATCAGAAGGTTGATCAGATTCTGATGCATCTTCAGAATCAGTTGTACCTGCATTACTTTCACTTTGCTCTGAAGTTTTACTTCCAGGCTCTCTATCATCAAATTTTACATGCATAGATTCTTCAACACATTGTGTTTCTGAATTATACACTCTGTATGCCTTTGACCTTTCAGAGTAACCTAAAAAGATTCCTCTTTGAGCCTTGGCATCAAATTTCTTCAGATAGTCTTTAGTGTTTAAGATGTAACAAGTACATCCAAACTGATGAAAGTAAGAGATATTGGGTCTTCTTCCTTTAAAGAGTTCATATGCTGTTTTCTCCAACATAGGTCTGATATAGATCCTATTTTGAATATAACATGAAGTATTGACTGCTTCTGCCCAAAAATGTTTAGCTAAGTTGTTTTCATGGATCATGGTTCTGGCCATTTCTTGTAAGGTTCTGTTCTTTCTCTCTACAACCCCATTTTGTTGTGGAGTTCTAGGAGAAGAAAACTCATGGAGAATCCCATGTTTTTCACAAAAAAGTTCAAATGGCTCATTTTCAAATTCTCCACCATGATCACTTCTGACTTTCAAAATTTTCAATTCTTTTTCAGATTGTATTTGAGTGCAGAAACTGCTAAACACTTCACATGCATAGTCTTTACTTTTAATGAATTTTACCCAAGTCCATCTGCTGTAATCATCAACAATGACTAATCCATATTTACTTCCATATAAGGATGCAGTGTTAACTGGACCAAAAAGATCAATATGGAGTAATTCTAAGGGTCTGGAGGTTGATATAATGTCTTTAGATTTGAACGAACTTTTCACAATTTTCCCTTTCTGACATGCACCACAAAGTGCATCTGAATGATAATCAATGTTAGGCAATCCTTTGACCAGTTGTAACTTGCTAATTTTAGAAATTAATCTCCAATTAGCATGTCCCAACCTTTTATGCCATACCCATTTTTTATCATTCATTGACAGAAGGCAAACTACCTTCTGATCAGCCAGATCAGAGAAATTTATTTTATAGACATTCTCAACTCTCTTTCCCTTGAATGTAATGGATTTGTCATCCTTGTTAACTAGTGTGCAGTTGGTCTTACTGAATGTTACATCATACCCATTGTCACAAAATTGACTTATGCTCAATAGGTTATGCTTCAGACCATCTACTAGCCACACATTATTAATTGAGATGGAGGAATTACCAATAGTACCTGTACCAATGATCTTTCCAGTTTGGTTGCCACCAAACTTCACTTCTCCTCCATCTTTCATTGTAAGGGTAAGGAACAAAGCTTTCTCTCCAGTCATGTGCCTTGAACATCCGCTGTCTAGGTACCATGACCTTTGTTTCTCTCTTGCCCTTAAGCACACCTGCATTTTTGTCCAATTCAGATTTAGGTACCCATATCTTCATGGGTCCTTTTGGGTTAGCTTTGGAGGTTTTACTTTTCCTCCCTTGTACCTTAGGGTGAATGCTGAGTGGCTTCTGATCATTCAATACTTTAGGTTTGACACCTTTTGGTATTGTTTTCTCAGAAGCAGTAGCTGCTTTGTTCTTCTGATCCTTTTGTTTTGGAATTTTAGATTCTGGTTTAATCAGATTCTGATGAACAGGTTCTGATCTTTTCAGAATTTTAATCTTTTGACTCTTAGGATCAGATTTTGTCATTACCTTGATCTTAAGATTCTCTGGCTTTGATGTGATCTTAGCCTGTGAACCTGAAGCTTCAGGTTTTGACTGAACAGCAGTTTTAGCATTTGTACCTTCAGGCACAAAGGTGGATTTCAATCCATCCTTGATACAATCACAGTAGCTCTTGAGACTGTATTCTTTGGATCTCTCCTCAGAATATCCAATCCCTTTGCCTTTGTTCTTGTATGTGCTGTAGATCATAGAAGCAACTTTGCTTCTGTCTATTCCAGCCATAATAAAATCATCCAAGGCAATCTCATGTTTATTGCCTGAACCTTTATCACATTTTTCTTGTAGCTTCTGACAAAGACTCTTGAGTCTATCTTCATATGTTGCTGATATGAGGTTAAACCCTTTGAGTTCTTCTTCAGAAGCTTTCAGTTCCAATAGAGTTGACTTTTGTTGTTTCATCAAATCAACATATTTTTCTTTTAAATCTGTCAACTCATTGGTTCTGTGTTCAAACAGTGATAAAAGTTCTTTTAGAGAATCAACAAGTTCTTGTCTAGGGATTTTGGAATATACCTCATTTTCATCTTCTGAATCTGATTCAGCTTCTGATACTGCTTCTGATGATACTGTTGCTACCAACCCAACGGCTGCCTTAGCATCATCATCAGCTTCTTCTTTATCAGAACCAGATTCACTATCCAAATCTTCCCAGGTTGCCATCAAACTCTTTTTGATTTGCTTTCTGAATTTACTGGAGTTGAAGCTTGATTTCTTGGATTTGCCTTTAAACTTCTCCTTCTGAAGATCAGGGCAATCAGCAATGAAATGACCAGGCTTCTTACAATTGAAGCATCCCTTCTGATCTTCTTTCTTGAAGTTCTTGTAGCTACCTTTCTTGCTCAAAAATTTCTTATGCTTCCTTGCCAGATACTCAAGCTTGTTGGACAGCATAGCCATCTTTACAGATTGATCTTCATCAGAATCTCCATCAGGTGATTCTTCTTCAGATTCACTGGCTTTGTAGGCTTTGGAAGATTTTGAGGTCTTTCCTTTAGATGGTAAAGCAATGGATTTACTCTTCTTAGAGGTTTCATGCTCATTTAGACTCATTTCATGCACTTTGAGTGAGCTAACAAGATCTTCAACACTTAAAGTATTTAGATCCTTAGCTTCCTCAATAGCAGTTACTTTGGGTCTCCATCTTGAAGGTAGGCTTCTCAAAATCTTACTAACATGATCAGAAGAAACATAGCTTTTCTTCAGTATTTGCAATCCAGAAACTAAAGTTTGAAATCTTGAGTACATTTCTTCTATACTCTCATCATCCTTCATTCTGAAAAGTTCATACTGATGAACTAGCATCAAAGCTTTAGCCTCTTTTACTTTCTTGCTGCCTTCAAAGTTTGCACATAGAGAAGCAAACATAGCCTTCGCAGTAGATTTGTCACTCATTTTCATGTATTCGGTGCGAGGTATAGAAGCCACAATAATCCCTCTGATTTTGTGGTGCTTCTTGTAAAGCTTCTTCTGAGCAGGAGTATGTATTTTTCTATCTATAGCAGCTCCTTCTTCATCTAAATCCAGGTCATCAACTCCATCTTCCAGTATATCCCATAGCTCTTCATCCAATCCCATGATAAAGCTGTACATATTAGTTTTCCACCATGAAAACTCTTCTGGATCTCCATTAAACTTTGGAGCTTTTCCAGAGTCTGTTTTCTTGTCAGCAGTATCATAGTCATGCTTGACACTTGTGTATTTTGGAGTAACTGATTCCTCATCTCCAGACATGTTTTTCTAAAAGATCTTGAACTGTAACACGGTTAAGTGCTGTGATAACAGAGCAAGCTCTGATACCAATTGAAGGTGAAAAACACAAGAAGGGGGGGGTTGAATTGTGTTTTCTTTTTCTCTTAAAAAATACTTCTTCTGATAAAACTTCAGAAGCAGTTTGATTGCTTCTGATGAAATGATCAGAGTCAGATTGCAGCGGAAAAGAACAGAGCAGAGAAAAGAAAGATAAAGACACAAGCAGTTATCCTGGTTCCTTCCACAACACGGAAGTAGTCCAGTCCCCCTTGCACTTCCAAGGAGATTTCACTATAATCACAAAGATTACAACTGCTCAATACTTTCTAAGTATGAGACTTCACAAAACTATGCTCAAGCACACAAGCAAGAGTCTTCCAATGCTCAAGCACTAAGCAAGAGACTTCTAATGCTCAAGCACTCAGGCGAGAGACTTCTAATCAAACAAAAATACAGAGAATTGAGTTTGAATTGAACACTTGATATACAATCAGTGGTGTTCACAATACAATACAGAAAAGACTCTAGACTTTGAATTTCTAAGATGTATCAAATCAGTGCAGAAATTCAGTGTGCTTTGTAGAATCAAATTGACAGAGTTTTGGCGCTTTTGAACTTATGTATATCTATGTTTTATCTTCAAGTCTTCACTCCTTTATATAGAGGGGTGAAAGAGACGTTGAGATAATCAGCACGTCTAAAGAGTCGTTTGAAATCCTTTGATTATCCACCAGTGATCCTTTGCCTGATTTGGGTGTAGTCCTTTGAAGAATAAACTTCAAATTCATTCCCATCTTGAGTTGTACAAATTCTGCAGGCATGGCTGTTGTTTTGTCTTGTAGCGTAGACAGAAAACAGAGTGGTGGAGGTAGTGGTTGTACACTTGTACTTTGTCAACTCTATTAATGAGAGACAAGTGCTCAGTGTTATCCATATATCCGTTGATACCTCCCTTTCAGTTCTTCGTTCTTCTTTGATAAGACTGAATTGAGAATCAGCAACTTTGAATCTTCAGTTTGATTAAAGGATCAAATGTAGCTTCTGGTGAAAATATTGCTTCTGATGAAAACTTTTGCTTCTGATGAAAATATTGCTTCTGATGACTTTCTGCTTCTGATGACGTCATCTCTTCAGGAGCAGTTTAGCTTCAGGAGCAGTTTTCTTCAGATGCTCAGAATTTCTTTTTCTTTCCATTGTTCTTCCAAGACCTATTGAAATAACTTGAGTAGCCTTTGGTCCTGTACACTTGAACAATTATTAGTAATAACCAATTGACAATTTTTAATACCTTGTTATCATCAAAACTTAATAAGGTTCATTGTGAAACACATTTTGTTCCAACAGATTGTTGTGTTTGTCATAATACTAAATCATAAACATTCCCTATCTATTTCTCTATTTTATGTTAAATTCAATTCTAAGTACAAAGTGTTCTTTGGTATTTTATGTTTCCTTTTAGAATATATAAATGTATCTCAATAATAATCAAGCTTATTCTCATGGTTGATTATCATTGAGACTAACCTTATTATCCCAAGACTCACAAAATTATTCTCATATTTTGTTTATCTTGTCTAATCTCATTTGATCCAATATCAAACTTCATCTTTCGATCCTTCATTTGATATTTGAGATATGATAAATAATAATATCAAACTTCATCTTTCGATCCTTCGTTTGATATTTGTTATTAAGCTTAAAAATGATGAGATTAGATTAGAAAAAGAATTTAAATAAAATAGATTCTAGACTTCAGTTGAATAGGAGTCAATCATTATATTAGTCCAACAAACCTAAGACTAGAAAGTCTACTCACTCATGATCATAGTAGACAAGGCACTAAAGTATAAAGACATGGAATATAAAGGCATGAAAGTAAATAACTATAAATTTAAAGTGCATGAAAAGAAATTGCAGAGAAGTCATGAACATGAATGTATAGAGTAAGTTAACAAGTAGTCCTATATCCTTTTTTCCTCAGAAATTAGGTCTATTTATAGCCTAGAACCTCAGACAATTTATAAAATTCGAGTTACAAATCAATAACTAAAGAATTCTAAGAGTTTATAACAATTATTTTATACTACATAAGGTGCACAATGGTGCTTGTAGGGCACACGGTCGTGCTTGTAGACGGATTAACCTAATAGTTTTGATCAATCTTTAAGTCAAAACCCTTTCCTAAGTTATAACCTCTTAATCTCTTAAGACGATTTGTAACTGCGGAAGCAATATTTAGTTCGTTGACCCTAATGTCATAACTCGCAGCTTCCTATCTCTAGTATCATATGTAAAGCTAAACAAAATTATTAGATCAGGTTTAATAGCTAGGGCTAGCACTCAATTAATATCCAACATTCAATTCATATAACTAAGAAGTTAGGGTTAGTAGTCAAACACAATTATTTGAAAAGCATTAAACACAACCAATTATGAATAAAGAATAGGTTTTCATTGATATCAAAGAAAGTACTTAATAAATTACATGCCCATAGATTACAAAAGACTCATTTCATGGCTCAATCAATCTAAAAGCTTAACTCTCATGTTCATAGAAATAAACAACATAAAAAGAAAAGGAAACAAAACCGAGAGTTTCGTAGTTGCCGATCTTGCTCCTGAATTTCTTTCTGATTGGTATCGTTAATGTACCGTAGCTGCTTTCCTTCAATTTCCCATAGTCTTCTCTCGCGTAAAGCCTGTGTGTGTTTTGTTATTTGTCTCCAAAAATGTGAATATTGTCTCCCCTTGCTTCTGCCAAAACGTGATCCCTTTATACTAACTCTTTGTGATCTAGTTTTCTTCCACCCATTGATATTTGCTTTTCTAACATACAAAACATCACGAGTATTGCTGTTTACACATTTAATTTGGCTGAGAAACACGAGTAAATTATTCAAATGTCTTTCGACAGTTAACTGCCGAAATTTAAAAGAACCGGCTGCAGTTAACTGCCAAGGAAAACTTCGGCAGTTAACTGCCGAGAAATTTCAAACCTAAAATTAAATAAGGAAATACACCTAAATTTTCCTTAATTAAATTTAATTCTTTAATCCTTTTAAGGAATTAAACATAATTATTTTTATGATTTCATTCATATGATTTTGTTGTCATAAATGAAGAAATATGATATATGAATAATATCTGCAATCGGTAATTAATGGACCTAAAATGATGATTCAATAAAAAAAATGCAACAACAAAAACGTTAGAAAGGATAGAATAATTATATTTGTAATTATTAGTAATTAATTTCATTGATGTCTTTCATTATTCATAGGTTTGACTAACCTATTATTACTTTATACTAATATTTCAGATATTATTAATTTAATTAACATGAAAAACACAGCAACAACAACAAATAAAAATGTTTGTCATCGGTAATTAATAGACCTAAAATGGTGATTCAATAAAAAAAAATGCAACAAAAAAACATTATATATAAAAAGAACATTTAAGTCCTCTAAAAACATTTCAATAAGTGTAAAAATTAAGCATTTGAATATTGTTTTGCAAATTACTTAAATAAATAAAAAAATCTTTTTGCACAATTATTTTAACGTAGAAAATATAACAACATATTATACCTTAAAAAAAATCGTTGTGCACAATTATTTTAACGATTTATTATTATTATTTTTATTTAAGTAATGTGCAAAACAATATTCAAATGCTTAATTTTTACACTGATTTAAATGCTATTCTTAATAAGATATATACGCATAAGTATAATACTGCAATTGTTTGGAACGTACCAAAATAATGATTGAAACATTCAAAATCAATAAATATTATTAATGACAATTTATGGTTTTTGTCAAAAAAAAAAAAAAACAGATTTGATGTTTCCTCGGCAGTTAACTGCAGAAGTTTTCAGTTTTCCTCGGTAGTTTACTGCCGAAGTTTTCCTCGGCAGTTAACTGCAGCCGGTTCCATAATTCGACAGGTAACTGCCGAGGGGCATTTTGGTAAATTACTAGTGTTTCTCAGCCAAAGATAATGTGTCAACAACAATTCTCAAACATCATAATAATACATAAAAATGACGTTTTTACCCTCGACGGTAGTTAATTATCGCTGGATTTATTTGGCGGTAGTTAACTACCGTTCCAAGTATACAACACAAAAAATAAAAAATAAAAAAACAAAAATAAAAATGCTTCAGCGGTAGTTAACTACCGTGGAGCACTATATTGATTTTTATGGCTACACAAATCATCATCTTCATCCTTGCTCAACTTTGGTGTAGTTTTGGGTCGCAAACTTGTAACTATAAATAAAAATTCAAAACCTTTTTTTTTTTAAGCAAAAGAAAGGGTGCAGAGGGATCTCCAACTGCAACACCTTGAAATATATAGATAGGAAAAAAGTACAAAAGAGAGGGGGACATAAACCAAAACCCTCAAGGATAAAGGAAAAGGAAAAAAAAAAAACAAAAAAAAAAAAAGCAAAACAGATAAACCAACCAGGAGCTAGTGGAGCAACATTAAACCATAATGCTAGCGAGGCGAACGACTGAAAGCCCCAACCTTAAACCCTTTACTAGTCTCAGAGTTCTGCTTTAATTTCTTTTTCTTTTTCTTTGGAACCACCAACTGAAATTGTTGATTTGAGTCTGAATTAACAAAATCTTCCTTCTGACCCATGTTAGCCCATGAGTCACTCAGAAAATCCATAGTTTGTTGAGCCACAGTAGGAACTAGCCCTAAAACTTGCATGTCATGAATAACATTTTTCAGTAAAGTGTCACAAGTTAGAGTTTGTCGCCACTATGGCCCTACCTAGATCATCTTGAGCATTATCTATCGGTACCACATCCTTGTTTAACTCTACACGACAGAGATTTGAATCAAATGCTTCTTCACGAATGTTATCAATCTTGCTTTGATCTGATGGGAAATCTGGTAGAACAGTGTTGCCTTCTAACTCCACAATGGGAATGAGATCAACATCATAATTTTTAGTGACAAGACTATCGATGTTTGTATCTAAAATTTCTACATTTGCTACTAAAGAAGGCAAAGGGGAGGCAACCATTGATGCATGTGCAAAATATTCAAAAGCCTTCAATTGATGCATGTGCACATAAAGATGATTAATCAGGTACATGAATTAAGATATGGGGATGAAAATTCCTTTTGCATTTGATGGAGATGTCGAATTCTCAAGTACAGATCAGGTGCTATATAAAATGGAAGCAGCATCTCTAAAACATTACTATTTTTCAATAATTATTATCAATTAGTAACCGTCCTTGCATAAAGCAAATATTCAAAGTTGATCTCATAGGGAAAGGTGACTAAAGGTGCTGATTCACTCAATGGCAAAGCCTATCCAATCGTTAAGTGAAAACATGAACTAGGAAGTAGGAATTGTTACACTCACGCTGGATCAAGATGGTAAAAAAAAATCAATACACATGCTCCACGGTATACCGCTGGAGTATTTTTTTTTTTTTTTTTTTCTGTATATTTAAAACGGCAGTTAACTATCTCTGGAGGTAAAAATATCATTTCTATGTGTCAATATGGGTGGCATTTAGGGTGGGTGAGGGAAAGAATTTCCTACCATGGGAAAATAAATTTTAACCATTAGATTAAATAAAGAGCATACTCTTATCATACTCCATCACCACTATATTATTTTTTACACTATCTTCCCCCTCTCTCTTCCATGTCCCACTCACCCACAATCACCACCGCCACCAACATCAAACCCATTTCTTAATTGTTGTAATGTAGAAATGTTAGAAAACTAAGAAAATAAACCTTTAAATATCTTGCTTCCATTCTTGCTTCTACTTCTTCATACATAAAAATAAACCCTTAAATATTAAAATTCAGAAGCAAAATGCAGACAAAGTATAAGATCTACGAAGTTTTTTTTTTTTTTTTTAAGGTAAAGATCTATACTGAAATTTACTCATTATTTTCGAAAGAAATTTAGTTGATGTTAATCCCACCGTTTTCCTATTTTTTTTTCTTTCCTTTTTCAGCAACAAAAAAAGTGTCTTATTTTTGTTTTGAAAGAAAATCTACTGTTGAGACTCCATGAACAAATGTGCTCTCTATTTGTTGTTGTTGTTGGTGTTTGGTGGTGGTGGTGGTGGTGGTGGTGGGTGAGTAGAGACATAGAGGGAAGAGAGAAGGATGATGAAAGATGATGTAAAAATAATATAATGTTGAGAGACTATGATAATACTATGGTCTTTCTTTGATCTAGTGCTTAAAAAATATCTTTCTCATGGTGGGAAATTCTTTCCTTCATCTACCCTAAATGCCACCGTCAATATGACGTTTTGAACGTTAGAAAAGCAATTTTCCAACCCATTTGCCAACGTCGCTTCCTATCAAATCCAAATGATCTCCATATTGGGCCAATGAGCTACATTCCTTTTATTCTTATTCTTTTTGCTGTTCTGCCCTCCATATTGCTTTCTTTTTATTCATGTGACAATTCACACTAATAATAATACTACTAATAATAATTATATACTACTATTTGACTCAATAAATTAAAAACGGAAATTTATTTAAAACGACTCTAAAATTAATATTAAACTAATAAAAATAGATTAAAAACTTAACTAAAAGTGACTCTAAAAATAGTGTATGACTCAATGTCATCAATATGAAAAATTAAAAAATAAAATGGATCTAAACGATGGAATTTTAGATTTTGAGGGACGGAGTTCCAAAAGATGTTCCTTTTAAGGGAGTCTTGATCCTTGATTATTTTTTTTTTCTGATTTTCTAGGAAAGTTTCGGATCAATCTGATCAAATACCCCAAAATCGAATTTTTGACTAAGAACAGCTAATGCTATTGTCCTTAAACTGGTGATCCATGCTATAAACAAACCCATAATTTGTGTTGATACAGTTCGGATTATATAATGCAGACTGTTTTTTCCTTGAAAAAGGGTGTTTAGGGGCAGTTCAAATTCTATAATCCGAAAAAAGCAAGGAACATGCCCTATTTTTTTAAGGTTTTCGGATTATAAAATCTAAATTTGTGAAAAACGCATTTTTCATCCCATAATAAAGGAAAAGCTCAGTTCGGATTCTAAATTCCGAAAATCACATGAGCATTTTTGTAAAAAACACAGCGCGCGAGAAGGTGATAGGGTCAGAAAAGTAATAGTCTAACTTTTTTGAAGGGCTAAACCCAACTAAAAATATGGGCAAGTTGACTGATCCATCTGTTATGCTTAATTTCTCTACTCTCAATTGAATACAACGGGTAAAATAAGAAAATTATTCTTCTCCCAACAGACATTGCACAATCCCAACCAAACTTCCCAAAATACTCCTACGTGACTTAAGTCACGCAGGTGTTATACTCAATGTGACTTAAGTCATGTTAGAATACAACCTCCCTGACTTAAGTCACACTCGATTCTCCTTCAGCAGCTTCCACCGCTGTTCTTTCCAAGTTGTTATGATTTATAATTGGCACCGGAGTAAGTTTACTTTGAACTGGAACAACATTGTCATTCATCGTGTTGCTGCAGTTATTGTTATGGAAGTTGTTTGAGTAATCAAAATCGAGAAACGAATCCATAATAGAGAAAAACATCTCTCTAGTTTTGATATCTTGAGTTTCAGTGAGTTTGGATCCAAAATTAGGATCCAAAATTAGCCACGCGGCTGCTTCAGCATATCTTGACCGTAACCGTCGTCAGTAGGAACGACGAAATTGAAGGACGTGTCGGCTGCTGCAGCGGTTATGGAGGATTTGACTACGCATTCAGCAGAGTCAAAGAAAGGTTTGACGGGAACACGTTCGTGACGACGGGCACGTGGATTGGTGGAGTAGATGTCGGAATTGCACGTGACGCATAGAGCAACAATGTCATCTTTGCACGTGATAGAAGTTGGTGCTTGTTCGCATACTTCACACACCCAAACACGCTCGTGGCGGGAAGAGAGTTTGTTAGCATAGTAAATAGTGGAATCACAGTTGATGCATAGAAACACAGAATCAGAACGGCAAAAAAGTGCGGCGGGAGTAATCGTTCATAGCATTTGAATTTCATAATATAAGAAGCAAGTCAATACGACAAACAACTTGGAAAGAACGGGGGAGGAAGCTGTTGAAGGAGAATTGAACATGACTTAAGTCATATAGGTTGTATTTCCAAAATGACTAAATCATGTTGAGTATAACACCTATGTTCCTTAAGTCATGTGAGGATATTTTGAGAAGTTTAGTTGGGAGTGAGCAAATTATGTTAGGAGAAGAGCAATTTTCGTAAAATAATTGCTTATAGGACGACATGATCATAGCCATTGATTTGGGGTCGAGTGGTTCACATCACCACCACTAACCAACAGTAACCTTAATGTAATGCTTGTCGTCGACAACACATTATGGGACCTGTTTTTATTTTTATTTTTTTAATAGCAATATAGGACCTGTTTATTTAGACAACAAAACTGATGTATTATTTCACGATCATATGGGTGTTGTTTGTCTTGACCGTTTGAAGCTAAAGAAGAAGACTCATTAATTAATTAATAAATAGCATAGAATGGCACACATAACAAACGTGTATCACCGTAAACCTAAAGACAAGTTATTTACGACAAGTTATCTTTGTTTTCTTGTACACCTTTCAGTTTTCAGCTCAACCCTTTCCAACATGCTTGTCTTCGTGTTCAGACATAGCAAAAATTAAATTATTCAGATCGGTGTACAAGAATTACACATGATATTATTGAGGCTATATAATACCAGGGGATCTTTTGAGTTTAATTTTTATATAGTGTAAAAATATTATAAAAGATAGCATAGTGGTCAATGAACTTGGTGTGTGTTTGATTCGGCTTTGGATAAAATTGATTCTGACAGAGTTGATTCTGATAGAATTGATTGTGACAGAATTGATTTTGAGAGAATTAATTTATGTTTGGATACAAAAATGCAGAATTGATTAAACAAAATGAATGTTGTTTGGATAGTTTTTATCAAAATTGCTTTTGAATGTATAATTACTAAAATGAACATAGCTAAATTCAGGTAAATGTGCATAGTTAAATGTATATATTGATCAACATTAAATGTAGATATATTATTTAATTTAAATAAATAAATTTTTTATATATTAATTTAAAAATAATAAATACGATCATTAAATTAATTTTTTTTACAAAATATTTGTTCATATATTTTATATTTTTTGATAAAATATATTTAAGTTAAATAATATTAGAGTTAGTTGCCAAAAATGATAAAATATATCGTAAAAAAAAAGGTAAAAGAAAGAATACAGTAAATCTGAATGGGGACACCGTAAAGGAAAATTCAAAATTTGATAACTCATGACCATAAACATTTTTCGAGGGCTAATTTGGTTCATTAAGTTTTCTGATTGAATTTTGTTCATCAAATTAATTACAAAGCAAAAAGAAGGAGAATTGATAAAGGGCAATAAAGGAAAATAATAGGTTGTAATAATCAAAATATAAAATTTAATCTAGAATTGATTCTAGGAAAGCCAAAAGCTAGGATTTGTAGCTTCAAGGATAATTGCTTTTGGAGGATAGAAGCAATTTTTTAATAAGTGCTCAAAAAGTAACATATTTCATGTGTTAACTTAGGCAAATTAGTGACTTGTTTTGCAAGTTATCTAAGGTAACGCTAGCATTTGAGTGTATTTTTACCATTTGTTATACCCTGATTTTGGACCTAAAAATACTCGTTCAAATTTCTTTTAACACTGATATTTGTCAATTCTCTGTTCTTTTACTCTGAATCTTTACTCTCTTTTTAAACGTATTTTACTGCCTCTGTCTTTTCTGGCATTACAAGTCATTTAAGAACCCTCTGAAACGTCGCATTACTTTTCTTGCATTTTATTTCAAAAAATCATACAAAAGGGTATTTTGGTCATTTCCTATAGTGGAACCCATTTTAGTCCCTGTGTTTGCCTCTGAGTCTTTTCAATTTGTCTGTACAAATCATTGTTGAGTCTTTGTTTAAAAATCATTTCAAAAATTGCATCTGAGTCAATTTGAGTCAGTTTAGTCCCTAGGGGCATTTTGGTCTTTTCCTGTCAAAATTTCGGCAGAGAGGTATTTTAAAATACCTCATTTTTGTAGCTGGTTCATTTTAGTCCTTTTGTTGATTTTATTTTTGGTTTCACTTTAAGTTTTTTCCAAATTACCAATTTTAGTCCAATTTTATTTTTAATTGCATTTTAGTCCCCAAACAGTTTCTAAAATTGCATTTCAGTCCCAAACAGTTTAAAAATTGCATTTTAGTCCTTTTTTTATTACAGTCCAGTCCTTCAATTTTTCTATTTTACAGAAAGGTCCCAAAACAGATGTCATTTTTTCATTGGTTCTCAGCTACACATGTCAGCTATAAATACAACACAGTGTCAGAAATTTCCAGATCAGATACACAATCATTGACACATCACAAACAGAAATTACAATATCTCTCCTTTCAGTTACAGATCAAAACAGAAAGTTCTCCAAGAACAATCAAGAACAATAACAAACCCTAACTTTTGCCAGAACCAGATCCATCAACAAATTCATCAATTCTCAGAGATTCATTGATGAATCTTCATCATTGAATTGATTCCCCTGCAATTCAAGGTACGAATTCCTCACCGGAGGCGAGGAACTCCAGCACCGATCACAGAGAAGTGGAAAGAGAAGAAGAAGGAACAAAACCGAATCGGAAAAGGAGCAAATCGGAAGCGAACTTGAAGCCGCGAACGGTAGCATCTCTGAATTGATCAATACGAAGAGAAGCAGGTTCGATTCAAAAGGAAAAGGTAATATTTCGATTTGTGTGTTCGTATTTTCAAACCTAGATCTACGCTTTGTGAGTACTTGCTTTCAAAAACCGACTTCGAATTTGAAAAGAGGAAGAAAAAGGATGTTTAAAAACGTAAAAAGTTTTTGAATCGGAGGAGTTTAAAACTCCGGCGCGGTGGCGCCACCACCGGCCACCGCGCCGGAAAACCGTTGCTCACCGGAGAAGACAAAGCATATTTCAGAGCTTCTCTCTCTAGAAAACCTTAGAGAGAGAAGCAGTTGTGTTTTGTGTTGTTTTTTTGTTGAAAGCTCTTTTTATAATGCTCTTTTTTTGTCCGTTCTTGTACGCACGCGTATACATTAATTCAGTGCTTCATCGTGTTAATAGCCATCCGATCTGGATCGTTCCTTGATCTAATGGCTACAGCGTATTGTGATCCTGAATCATGTGTATTTTCTCCTGTGCAAAATATGGTGTGTTTTCTGTTTCAACCGTCAGATCTTTGATCTGACGGTCACGGTGCTGCCTGAGTTGTTTCTCTTTTGTGCTATTTTTTTAAAACCGTTGGATCTTAGATCCTGTGGCTATGATGGGACCTTGGAGTTTAGATCTGGACCTCTGGATTCATCCAACGGTCCAGATTAACCCTGCTGAGCCAATTTTTTTTTTATTTCTTTTTTTTAACTGTTTTTCCTTTTTTATTTTTAAATACTAGTTTTACACCTTTTTGGCATTTTTGTGCTTAGAAAAATTCCTAAAAAGAATCCTTACATATTTCTTGATGTATTTTATTTTTATTGTTTCTTTTTCTTTTTCATGATTAAAATTGATAAAAAAATATGTGTTTTTTTTGTGTCAAGAAATAAAGTGTAAAATATTCCTAGAATTGTGTTATAATGCTTGGCTTGTATATGTCTTTATCATCATCACATCATAGCTCAAAATCAAACCTCTTTTAAAAATGGCTATGATGAGGGAATTATAAGTCATATGCATGTCTAAGTGTCATAACCAATTTTAGGTATATTTTGCCATTTTATTTCATTTCATTACTTTTTTTTTTTTTTTTCTCTTGCTATTCTATTCAATTTTGTTTACCTTTCTACTATTTTTATGACTTATGATACTAACCATTTCATCTCACATTTCATTCATCCCATAGTTTAGGCATCTTTTTTCTATTCATTTCTATATCAATTGGGATTTGTAATAATTTTAGATAGATTAGTTCTTTTTTTAATTCCTTGCAAGACCATAGCATGTATTTAGGACTCAATGTAAAGGACTATGGACACTATAAGTGATGTACACCGACACAAGCACCGACACGCACACACGTTGCATGTTTACCGTTTAGATGTATGCTTAGGAAACGCGATTTTTAGACAAATGTCAATTTTCAAAAAAAATAATAAACCAATTCCATCACTCAAATTTTTCCAAACAAACCTTGGAGTCAAAACTCCATTGATTTTTTTTTCCTTTATTTTCTTAAACAAATCCAAATGAATCCTAATCCCTACTTAGACTTTTTTAATAACAATTGAACCAACCATTCACCATTTTTTTTTCTCTTATGCCTTTAAGGCCTCTTTCTTTTCTTCAAAACCATTTTTCAACAAAAAACTAAAATCAACCAAACACACAAAAAACATTTTTTGAGAATGAACTACGTTTGGTTTTGATCCCTTAAAAGGGTACGTAGGCAATGAGTTAAAACTCCTCCAAGCCAAGTAAAATAAAATCTCAATCATCTTCTCCCCCCATTCTTCACTCAAATAAAACTTCTTTTTTAATAAGTAGGCAATAAAAATAAAGCGTAGAAATAAACTTAGGAGAACGGTTCTTATGGAATACCATAATCGTTCCGGGTGCCTAACACCTTCCCGTAGCGAAAGCGACCCCCGAACTTAGAATCTAAGGGTTTTTCTCAATTTTGCCCTTCCCAAGAAAAAATAGAAAATATCAAAGATTGAAAGGTTCAAGCCTAATTAATGACTTGACACCCGAAAATCGCGATAACACCATTTATGTTTTACATGTTTGATTCTACCCAATTTATGCAGGAAATGACAAGCAATGACACAAAAGAAGGAAGCTCATGAGAGATTGCAGCTGTTACACTTGGTTAGTGTCTCCGACCGCAAGCGAAATAACCCTATCTCTTCTCGTTTTACTTTTATGTCGAATAGGAAAATAGTTTTACACAAACAAACAATTTATACCCAAACACTTAATGTGACAAATATTGTGAAAATGCTTATGAAATACGCAAGTCCCTGCGGAAACGATTGTAACGCCCTAATTTAATATTTATTTATTTTATTGAGTTTAGAGTTTATTTTTATGACTTATGTGATTTATATGATTTTTGTGATGTGTTGTTGATTTATTAAGTGGCTTATTTTATTATTTAATAGAATAAGATTTGAAAATAAAATAAGATTAAGTTGTGGGAGCTGTTTTGGAAATTAGAAGAGTTTAGTGGAATAAGTGGAAATATTATGTTATTTGGTGTAGAAATATATATGTTATTTGGTGTGGAAATATTATGTTATTTGGTGTAGAAATATTATGTTATTTGGTGTGGAAATATTATGTTATTTGGTGTAGAAATATATATGTTATCTGGTGTAGAAATATATATGTTATCTGGTGTAGAAATATATTTGTTATTTGGTGTAGAAATATATATGTTATCTGGTGTAGAAATATATTTCTTATTTGGTGTAGAAATATATATGTATAGAGATATATTTGTTATTTGTTATAGAAATATTTTATATATATATATATTAGAATAGAATATTGAGACTTGGAGAGCAGATTTGGAAATAAGAGAAAATAAGTAGGTTAAGGATTTATATAAAAGGGGAGAGTTAGAATTAGAAAACAATGATTACGTGAAACCTGTTCTTGGAGAAAAAGGGAGAAAACCAAGAGAAGAGAGAAGTCAGAGAAGAATCTTGCGAGAAGAGGAGCAATCTTGTAGAGTCCGATTATCTAATTTAAGGTAAGGGTGAGACTAACTTTCTCTAATTCTAAGTTGTATAATTCTGAAATTGAATTTAGCATGTTGTAGATTGTAGTTATGAGAATTTGGGAATTAGGTTTTGAAGTTGTAATTGATTGTTAATAAAGTAGAAAATCCGTTGAATTTGTGTAGAAGTGATGTTCAGATCATGAGATATTTTTAGTGCAATGTTATATATGGTTTTGAGTGCCCTAACATGTATAGAAATGGTTAGACAAGTTTTTGGATCAAATTTGGGCATAGGGAAGTTAAAATTGAGATTTTGGGGGTGAAAAGTGAGTTTTTCCCGAGTTGCTCTCTGACAGCACGTCCTGTTTCATGTGTTTGCGTCTTTTTCACACGTTTCTGTTTTGAATTGGCCTTTGGTGTAAACATGAAAGTTGTAGATAATTGAGTTAGCTTTCCAGTGGCTTTGGTTTGATGTGAAAATGATTTTTGGCTCTTGAGATATGATGAAAATACTCCAAGGAGGTCTAAGTTAATCCAAAACTTAAGGAATAATTCCAAACCTCAAAACTAGAAGTACTATGAGTTCAACTAGGGTGTTTAAGAGTATTTAACCTATGTTGTGATAGATATAATTTGGTTTGACGTGAATATCTTTGTTGGATAATTTGAAATACATATATTATGTGAATGTTGTTGTTGAATAATTTGAGTTACATATATTTATGTGGAAAATGTATGATATAGAAAATAATGTTGTTATACCATTCAAGTTGTTATTATTAATGATGTTATGTTGTGAAGTTGTAGTATGTTGATGTTTCTGCTGTATTGATTATTAAATCATTAAGTTGCATATGTTGGTCAAGTTGTTAAAGTTGTAAGTTGTTGTCAATGTCGTTAAAGTTGTAAGTTGTTGTCAATGTCGTTAAAGTTGTAAGTTGTTGACGATGTCGTTGAAGTTGTTGGTTGTTGTTGCATTAGTTGTTGAGTCCATGCATACTCATTTACGTTGAAGGCTTGATGCTCTGTGAACTTTTGCTCTTTAAGTTGAGGGCTTGATGCCATGAGAGTGTATTTATGCTCAATACGTTGAGGGCTTGATGCCATGTGAGCTTTTGCTCTTTAAGTTTAGGGCTTGATGCCATGGGAGTGTATTTATGCTCAATATGTTGGGGGTTTGATGCCATGGTTGGTACCACATGCATGATTAAGAGGTTGTAGTTGCATTTTTTTGAGATGGTCTAAGATGAATAAGAAGTCTAAGTTGCATTGTTAAGTTGAAGTTGTGTCGTTGTTGTTAAGTTGCTATTTACCCATGTGTCGTTAACGAAGTGCTTATGATGATGATTATGATGTTGATTATGTTGTTATAAGATGAAGTTTATGATGTGTTGTTTATGTTGTTATAAGATGAAGTTTATGATGTGATGACTTATATTGTTATATGATGATGATTATGATTTGAATATTATGTTGATTGAACTTTGAAGGAAAATTAGTTAATTATTCCAATTATGTTTTAAGAAAAGAAGTGTGACATTCCGTTTATGATGAATACTCTGATTATTTAAATGGAAATTTTATGTTGGGAAAACGGGGTGTTATAACGATCCTATTATACTTATGTGTAAATAGTTTTATGAGATGTAAAAATCCTACATCATTCTTAAAAGCCAAACCAAACACCATTGAAAACTCAATTTTTCACTTTTGATAATTGTAGAATCACTTCTTGATGCTGAAAAGCCAAAACAAACAGGCTTAAGTGATAAATCGACTTCTGTTAAGAATAAATTGTTGAGCATCTTAACTAGACATATTTTAACACGTACTTTTACAATACACTTTACAATAAATTGTCTATACACTTTGATACGCACTTTACAATACACGTATTGTTGAGCATTTGAACTACATCTGAACTACAGATTATCAAAGCTTTCACCGTAAAAACTCTTGAATTTTTACTTGCTGTTTTGGAAAAAATGAGTACTAACATCACATTCTTTGACATACCTTTTTTTTTTAGGCAAAATAAAAATTATATTAAACAAAAAGAAAGATACAAAGATTGGGGGGCATGAGACCTGACCCAAGTACAATCTATACAGGAATACATCGTAATAAACCGTACCGAGAGGACCAGTCCTAATCTATTCTTACAAAAATTTACTAGTCACGGACGCAGCCCAACGAACCCGCGTACGGGCACGATACCGAGCTAAAAAAAAAAATGAAGAGTGAACTTTTGCAAAAACACAGTTAGGATTTAAAAAATATATTCTTTGACATACATTTTCAAACACTTTCATTTTTTATAATTACAATTTTAGTCCATCTATATTTACTATTTTGCAGAATTGTTCTCCATATTTAAAAAACTCATAATTTTGGCATATGATTTTGTTTAAAGAAGATAATTAGCTCACTCAAATTAACACCAGAGAGAATTTGTCGAAAAATAAATAAAAAATACCAGAGAGAATCGAAGTTGTGACCATGAGAAAGAACACACTCTAAGGTTACAAATCAATATCATCAGACTAACCCAAGTGGATTTGTCGTGATATATGATCTAGTGATGAAAATCAACATCAATTAAGTTTTAAAAAAATTCCTTAAAAATATCATTTTAAACATGTTATGTCACGATATATTAGACCAAATAATTGATGGGTGTATCAAAATTGTCAAATTTTAAAATAGGAGGATCAATTCTCCAAAATGGTGAAAATATGAGAATCCAATCCGCAATTAAGTCTAAAATTTACTACCTAGATCTTACTAAATTTTGTATGTCCCATATAAATTTGATTGGATGCGTTCAAAAATGTGTGTTGTAAGCTATGTTATTTTGAAAAACCTATTTATTGTCGTCTCAAAATATAAGCAAAAATGAATTAACATATGTTGATGTATTTGATACAAATTTTGGATCAAATACATTAATTATATAGGCGTAATTACCTTTTTGGTCCTCTAACTATTTAATTGGTATCAGATTGGTCCTCTAACTAAAAAATGATTTATTTCGGTCCTTTAAGTTTCTCACCGTTACTAAATTTAGTCCTTTTTGTTAGTTTTATTCAAATAAACGTTAGGGTTTATGCTATGTGGGCACTTGACCTCCTATTTCACACATACATATGAACCATAACAGTTACCAATAATATCAGTCACTATTTAATCATAATACCTTAACAAGGCATAGGACCAAAATGATACTAATAAATAAAGTTAGAGGACACACATAACAGAAACTCTAACGTTTATTTGAATAAAACTATCAAAAAGGACTAAATGTAGTAACGATGAGAAACTTAAAGGATCGAAATAAATTATTTTTTAGTTAGAGGATCAATCCGATACCAATTAAATAGTTAGAGGACTAAAAAGGTAATTAAGCCTAATTTTTATTGACCAATTTTTACTTATACTTTGGAATAGATGGAGTATGTCAAAATCACAATGATCGATAAATATATCAGAATTACAATGATCCATCATTATTTTCCAAAAACTACACTTTTTACCTTATGAAAAATCGTGGTGGATCATAGTGATTCTAACATCGGTAGCATTCTATCAATCATACACTTGAATTCCTACCATGTTGGACACGTGTGTACTATAAATCAAAACTAATGTGTGGCCAATATGAAATATTGGTGGTGGGTAGAACTTTGGCTCTGTCTAATTTTGTCCAAACTGCGTGCGTTGTGGGGATGATTCCTCTGTAGAAGACAAAACCAAACTTATCACATGTTTTCTCAGTTTGCAAGACAATTATATTTACCTAATAGAAGACTTAATATTCGAACATGGAAGCTAGTTTAATTTATTTTCTTTTTAAACTAATTTCTTAATCAACTAATTTAAAATATTAGGTTTCAGGATTTCTTCTTAACTAAATTAACAAAGTTCCTCATTTTAACTTAATTTCTTCATCCAACTCCATCAGCATAGTTATATATAATATATATTATATATAATCAGCTCCAAAAAAAACATGGTTAACTTTATATTAAAAAAAGTCGTAGTTAATTTAATCTCTTCATTTAACGAATACAAGGAATACTTAATCATCGCTCCACTATATAATTTTAGATTCAATATTTATATAAAAATAATAAAAAATTAAATTGGATATATCTTATACGCATAACTATAGAGATTAATCATTCGAATTAAATAAGTTGTAATAAATGAAAAATTTTATTAAATTTATGAACTTTGATTAAATTAAAAGAGAAATATTATCATCTCATCTAACTGTTTTTAGATAAATTTTTTCTTAAATTTAATTTAAAATTTAATAGACTTTTAAAATAAATTTTGTATAAGTCATCTAATATTATAGTAAGTCTTTTTTAGTTTAATAAACTATTTGACTTTTTTTATAATTATTATTAAAATGAAAAGAAAATAAATTATTATTTTTTAATAAATTGAAAATAAATTATATTTATCAGATGCATTTATTAAACAAAATTTTATAAATACCAAAAAAAAAGTGTGTAAGTGTGTATAAATTAAACTCATAAAAATATATTATTCGGTTTTTCTTGGCTCATAGAGGAAGTAGAATCTTCCAAGCAACTCTAAACTATTGTATATCTCTCTTTGGATCTGCTCTTAATCCTATAACAACTAATATATACCAGATTCTTTGAGTAGTTCTAGATTCTCATGCTTCTTCTTTCACTAAATTTAAGGTAATGTTTCCATAAACATGTTCATGTTTTTATTAATTATCACATGTTCATGTTTAATTGATGTTTGAAGAACTAATTTTTCTAGTTTCAATTATTTGTGTATGAAACACATATAATATTTGATTTGTTCTAAAAAAATTCATATTACTTTGTTCATGTTTTTGTGAAAATCAAGTTGAATTTTTAGCATACTGAATCATTTTCTGTTGTTGGTTTCTGTAGAACATAGTTGCTAAGAAATGGAAACTCTTTCATATGGTTCTGCACCATGTTGTCAAGTTATGAACACAAAGACAAAATCAGTTAAAAATAGTTCGAATTCAACTCAATCAAGGGTTTTTTATATTAGAAAAAATGGAGGTTTTTATATCAATAATCTTTACACAATTGGGTCATTGAGATTTTATGATAAGGGTAATCAACAAAGTGGGTTTAGGTCACAAAGTGTTTTTGAAGGCTCTAAAAGACTCAAATTTAAGGTTAATAGTGGAAGTTATGGTGATTATGTGATTAATGAAGGTGAAGGAAGAGATATTGTAGGGGTTGATGTACCTGCTTCAAAGGTTTTGATTCCTGGTTTACCGGATGAATCAAACGGTGAATCCGGTGCGGTTATACGTAGTTGTTTTAAGGGATGGAAACCTAAATTGAATGTTCATTATGAGAAAGCTGGTTGTGAAAATTTGGATTCTCCAAATGTTCTATTTTTGCCGGGTTTCGGTGTTGGTTCTTTTCATTATGAGAAGCAGTTGATGGATTTAGGTCGTGATTTTCGAGTTTGGGCGCTGGATTTTTTAGGACAAGGAATGTCTTTGCCTTTTGAAGATCCTGCTCCTTCGTCTAAGGAAGGAGGGGTTACATCGAGTGGAAATGTTTCGCCTTGGGGTTTTGGAGATGAAACTGAACCATGGGCGAATGAGCTTGTGTATTCGGTTGATTTATGGCAAGATCAAGTTCGGTACTTCATTGAAGAGGTAAATGACTTGCACTGTTTGGTAGCAGCAAATATTTAGTTATTTTAATCCATTGTTTGCTCAAATAGTATACTGGAAAATGTTCTTGGCAAATTTGCTTGTTCCTATGTGGTTTTAGATTTTTTTTCTAACAACTTATGCTGGATTATTGTCTAAAAAAGAAAATTCTGTTTGAATTGACTTATTTGAGATTATCTACTAGCATAAGCACTTGAGAGACTGTTTGGCAGAATTTATAAAAACAACTTATGACATATCTATAAACTGTTTTCAGCCTATTTCCCTAAGCTCTCTAGGATAGCTTATGAAACAGCTTATAGCTTATATGAATACAGTTTGAATCTATGCTATAAACGCTTAGTTAAGTTGTTTATCCAAACGAGGTTAGGTAAATCGATGTAGAAGTACTCTTGTATTCCATAAATAATGTTGTCTGTAATCATCAGCACTTTAATGCTTCCTATACTTATAATGCTTACTCAAATATGTAATGTTGCTGAACTTTTCTGCACTATCTTCAAAAATAATATTTGAGGAAGTTTTTATATCACTATAATCTAAATGTTATTATACAAATTCGTTTCAGGTCATCGGTGAACCGGTCTATATTGTAGGCAACTCACTAGGAGGATACGTTGCTTTATATTTTGCTGCATGCTATCCTCATTTAGTGAAAGGCGTGACATTGCTTAATGCAACACCTTTTTGGGGGTTTCTGCCAAATCCAGTAAAATCTCCTGGACTTGCCAAAGTATTTCCATGGGCCGGAACATTCCCTCTACCTTCAAATATAAAGAAACTTACAGAGTTGGTGTAAGTATGGCTTCATTTTTATTTATTGCTTCGTTTTTTTCTTAGTTCCTGATATGATTTAGTATTTTAGCTGCGAACTTCTGATTAGTACATTTCTTGTATGTCGCCAATATAGTCATTCATTTGCGAATATAATAGTTGATCATCTGAGTGATATTATACTGCTGATAGTACACCTCCAGGTGCCCTTTATCATATCTATTACATTTTACCTGATTCTTATTAATTTGTTTCCTTTAGGTGGGAGAAAATTAGTGATCCGAAAAGTATTGCCGATGTACTTAATCAGGTTTACGCAGATCATTCAATAAATGTGGATAACGTTTTTTCACGCATAATCGAAACCACAAGACATCCTGCTGCGGCAGCCTCATTTGCTTCAATTATGTTTGCCCCCCAAGGGGAATTATCCTTCAGCGAAACATTATCAAGGTAGACACGACTAAATCTTTAACTAGTATTAGATATACGTGATACACATGTTAATGGTTTTTGCGGTGTGTATGTTTTAGATGTCGAGCGAACAAGGTGCCGATTTGCCTCATGTATGGAAAAGAAGATCCTTGGGTGACACCTATATGGGGACTTCAGGTTAAAAGGAAGGTTCCTGAAGCACCATATTATCAAATCAGCCCTGCTGGTCACTGCCCTCATGATGAAGTCCCTGAGGTATGCAATTCCTGACCTATTAACTTGAACAATTCTTTCTGTTCTTGCTTCTTTTTAAGTGCAATATATGTTAAGAGCCGCACATTGGATACGAGTTAGGCCTGAAAATGAATTTGTAAGTTGGAGGCATCCCTCATCTTACAAGCTAATTCTGTAGGGTTATGTTAAGCGGTTAAGCTCAGCTGTAATTCTTAGATCATAAAAGAGTTTATGCAAGATCTGTTGGGCCA
Source organism: Medicago truncatula (assembly GCF_003473485.1). Taxonomy (NCBI): domain Eukaryota; kingdom Viridiplantae; phylum Streptophyta; class Magnoliopsida; order Fabales; family Fabaceae; genus Medicago; species Medicago truncatula. The sequence goes on along the minus strand of NC_053044.1, from coordinate 11,853,963 downwards.
CCTGCTATTGAGTCTATGAAGCACAGACACTCCTCGGATTAGGCGTGTTCCGATGCCGGACACGTGTTGTGTCTGACACCGACACATAATTACACTGAATTATGTGATTTTCTCAAATTATTAGCAATGTCAGTGTCCATGTCGTGACTAGTGTCCGTGCTTCATAGTTGTCATTATAAAGCATCCAGAAGAATTACCTCATGTTATTTGTTCTTCATTGTTTAGTTCTTTAAGATTGTTATGATCATATAATAATTAATCCAAGTTTATTTATTTGCAGGTCATAAACTTCTTACTTCGTGGATGGATTAGAAACCTAGAGTCCGACGGCTCTCTCTCATTGCCTCTGCTTGAAGAAATAGACACTATAAACCAAACTATTGAAAGGGAGTTAGAATTTCCTAGAAAAAGTTCGAAAAAATCAGTGAAAGTCAGATATTTTGCCTCTAGTGTCTCACTTTGGGAGAGGATAAGATCTTACCTCAAATTCTATTCAAAGTCCAAGAAGGTGGTAGTTGAATCTCAATGAGATGGTGAATTTTGCCACCATCAAATATAAATCCACTTTGTACATTGTCTTTTCTTGCTCATGATTTGTATCAAAGTATCCATTCACAATTCTTTTAGAATCAGAAAGTTAATGTTGTATATATTAATCATAACTTTTTCTTACCAATACATACTTTTGATCTTTAATATCTATTAGCAAAATTTGTAAAAAGTTGTTATTTTGAAAATATTTATTGAGACAAATTCAAAGTCTTATATGATATTCCCTCCGTCCTATAAGTGAGCATTGTGCAAAAAAAAATTGTTCTAAAATAAATGATCCATTTCACTTTTTAGTACAATATTAATTTTTTTCTCTTTCAATTATACTTCTAATTAATGTTACTTTCATCACTCACAATTTAATATAGTTCAATTTGCATTTATGATAGTGGAGAATGCACCAATACTTAACAAGAGCACTTAAAATCATTTTTTTCTCTCATTCATTTATACATTTTTCTTAATATATGTGAAATGAATAAAGACGGAGTGAGTACAATTTATCTTTATATTTAAGAAAAAAACATGATTAAGGTATGTTAAATAATGCACGAAGATCAAACTAATTCAGTTAATACCACTAATAGTGAGTACCATGCTATTACAAAGTAGGTGTTACTTGCAATCTCATTCAAATATGGTTCATTGAAATGAAGATAACAAGTAGAAATCATAGAAAGAGTTCATTGAAAAATATTAAAAATATCAACTGCAGCAGGGTTTGATCACAATCACCACCAAAATTTGTTTAGACTTTTGGGTTTGTTTAGAGATGGGAAAGGAAAAGGAAGGATATATTCTTACTTTGTATGCAAGTCTAATGATGTTGATGGGTTTTGAAAATTCTCAAAGACTCTTCGTGTCATTTTAAAACAACTCTCCAATCAGAGAAATCTTCGTGAACTTAGCTCAGTTGGTAGGGATATTGCATATTATATGCAGGGTCCGGGGTTCGAACCTAGAGGCCGGAGTTCGAACTCCGGATACCCCACTTCTCCACAATTAAATTGTGTGAGCTCTAGCCATTAACTACTTGACAAAAAAAAAAAAAAAACTAGCCACACAAGCTTGCTTTTCTGCTCTCCTATAAACTTGTCTACATATTTTTACTTGTCTACTTATGATGTAATGATATTGTTGGAAATTAAGAAGTTTCATATAGAAGGAAGAAAATTGTTCTTTGGTCCCTTTAGATTGCTCATAGGCAACTAAAGAAATCCAAAATACACTCCTCAAGTCATAACTCCCGAATCAATATATCTAAATTACCTTCAATAATTTTATTAATAAATCTATTAACAATAACTAAATCGGTTCCTATAAACATGTTTTTGTACAATTAATAATTTAATTATTTTTTAAATTTAAATTTAAATTTAATTTTACACCATCAATTAGGGAATTAAAAAACTATCTACAAATCTTAGTAATAAAATAATAACAACAAAACATGCAATAAATAATGTTTTTTTAGATAGACGAAATGACAAAGTCATTATAAACTCACACACAAGTAGAGGTACCAGGGTTCGAACCCCGATCATGGCATCCGACCTAACAATTTCTGCATTTTACCAGTTGAGCTAGGACTTGTGGATTAAAATATAGGTTTCGATGATTGATTAAAAAAGAGATAGATATAAAGAAATCAAGTTGTTTGGACTCCAATGACAAGAAGTTCATTCCAAGGATGTATTTGGAGAATACCGAGTTCAATTCCTAGAGGAACAACGTTTGGATAATGTGCATGTCTTTACGTATGAGCCGGATTAGTCGTTCACTATTGATGAGTCGGAAACCACTGGAAAAGAAAAAAAAAAGTTGATATAAAATCACCAAATTAGTCAACCTCAAATCCAAATGGAACCTATGAGTGAGGCTTCTTTTACAGATTGAGAATTGCTGTTCCCACTTTTACTTTGGCTGTGCCACACGAGTAAATTACTCAAATACCCTTCGGCAGTTAACTGCTGAAGTTTTAGAAATATGGCTGCAGTTAACTGCCGAGGAAAACTTCGGCAGTAAACTACCGAGGAAAACTGAAACTTCGGCAGTTAACTGCCGAGGAAACCTCAAACCTGTTTTTTTTTTTTTTTTTTTTTGACAATATCCATAAATTGTCATTAATAACAAACCTTTTTTTTTTGACAAAAACCATAAATTGTCTTTAATAATATTTATTGATTTTGAATGTTTCAATCATTATTTTGGTACGTTTTAAACAATTGCAGTATTATACTTATGTGTATATATCTTAATAAGAATAACATTTAAATCAGTGTAAAAATTAAACATTTGAATATTGTTTTGCACATTACTTAAATACAAATAACAATAAAAAAATCGTTAAAATAATTGTGCACAACGATTTTTTTTAAGGTATGATATGTTGTTATATTTTCTACATTAAAATAATTGTGTATAAAGATTTTTTTTTTATTTAAGTAATTTGCAAAACAATATTCAAATACTTAATTTTTACACTTATTGAAATGTTTTTTGAGGACTTAAATGTTAAGCCTAAAACAAAGAAAAAGGAAATAAAAGAAGAAAATTTCGTGAAAGTTCTTTGGAAATAAAATAGGCAAAAAAAAAAAAAAAAGACCAAATGAGTAATACAATTAAAATAATTGTGAATATTTCCGTAAAAAGGAAATAAAAGAAGAAAATTCCGTGAAAGTTCTTTGGAAATAAAATATTCACTATTGTTGAAGATCAAAACAGTTATAACAAAAAAAAAAGATTTAAAGGAGTAATACAATTAAAATAAATAAGGAAGGCAAATCAATAAAATTAAAAACGAATTATTAAGAAAAATCAATCAAAAATGATAAAGACCGCAGAATATTCTCAAAGAATAAAAAAAAAATAAAAAAAAAACAGATTTGAGGTTTCCTCGGCAGTTAACTGCCGAAGTTTTCAGTTTTCCTCGGTAGTTTACTGCCGAAGTTTTCCTCGGCAGTTAACTGCAGCCGGTTTCATAATTCGACAGTTAACTGCCGAGGAGCATTTGAATAATTTACTCGTATGGCATAGCCAAACCAAATGTGGGAACATCAATTCTCTTACAGATTTCCTGTAACTAATCTGCAGTAAAAATATCTTCATTACTCATTCTGACAATATTTAACTACATTCATTCCTTATCATCGACATCGTAATGCATTCAAAGAAAAAAGAAGGCCAAAGTGCTACACGCCAAAAACACGTATGGAACCTACCATTGGACAAAACAATGTCACATCACTCATATCGTGGATACGTAATCATACGACACGTTCACCCTTCATTACTTCACAACCTACACGTGCCACTTCTCCATGCAGCTTTTCAACCCACAATAATTTACTTAACCCAAAAAAACTGTCACCAAATTTACCACTCACTCAATTTCCAAACCCTTCTTCAACCAAAAAAAAAACAAAAAAGAAACACAATGAGCCATGGCCAACCAACTAGGCTTCAAGAAGAGATTAACAACCAAGAACCCATCAAATACGGTGAAGTTTTCAATGTCTCCGGTGACTTAGCATCGGAAACAATCTCTCCACAAGCGGCCGCTAATATGGCTGCAGCAGAATTCAACGTATTAGGACAGGCACAGCCAGGAAGTCCTGCTGCAGCCATGCAAGCGGCCGCACTGATCAACGAGGCATCTGGACAATGCCTCGTTGGTCGTCATGGTATAGCAGAAATGGTCAAAGATCATGGTATTCGTGTGACGGAAACAACGGCTGCTAACCGTCGTGTTGTGACGGAGGCGGTTGATGGTCAGATTATAGGGCGGCGCGTGGAGCCTGATGCGCACTTTGTGCCTATGAATATGGGCTCTGCGGCTATAGATGGCGATCCGATCACCATCGGAGAGGCGTTAGAAGCTGCAGGGATATCGGTTGGTGATAAACCGGTGGATCAGAATGATGCGGATGCGATCAGTGCTGCTGAGATTAGGGCTACCGGAGAGAGGTGTGTGAGGCCTGACGGTGTCGGGGCTACGGCGCAATCTGCGGCCACTCTCAACAGCCATGCTAATCGGATTGAAGAGATGACAAAACTTTCTGATGTGTTAACGGTATGAAATAAGAACTCTGCTTTTACTTGAGATTGAAATGTTCATACAAGATCACAATTTATTAGGACCCTTTTGATTAGTTAGTTAAATACTCAGGTTTATTAAATAAGCAATTATAGTGATTGTAAGAATTGTTATTTTTGTAGATAAAATTATTGCATTAAGCTAACTGGAAAGATTTTGTAATTTATAATTTTTTTATGATCATGTTAATTATAAAGTTAAACATGAATGTGAAATCATTTATAATCACGGCGGTGTATCTGAATCACGGTGATCCACTGTAGAAGTTACATAGTGTAGCTTTGGGAAAACCACCATGGGAAAACTTGATATTGGTGTAACCATCGCGATACCAAACATAGATTTAATGTTCATTTTTTTTAATCAAGTAATTTAATTGCTAGAAATTTAATTTTTGTGGTCGCGATTTGAATCCCGACCCTTACATATATTATACGATGTTCTTACCTATATGTTGTAAGCTCTCACTAGGACTTCATTTGGTGTAGTTAAACTAGAACTACAACTTACATTGGTAGCCAGTGACTTCATTTGGTGTAATTAAACTAGAACAACAACTTACATTGGTAGCCAATTACATTTTCAAGCAGAAATTAGCCAGGAAAGTCGGTGAATACTTTGCATCAATAACATCGCAAAAGAGTACTAACTAACTAGGTTGTCTAGGTTTCAAACATCGATCCTATTAGTACTTTGTAACATTTTTTGGTGGTGTGTATATATATAGGATGCGACGGATAAGCTGGCGGCGGACAGGGCGGTGACGATAGAAGACGCAGAAGCTGTGTATGATGCAGAGGTGCATAAGAATTCATCAACACAACAAATGATGAATATTGCTGAACCTGGTGGAATAGCTGCATCCATGGCCACAGCAGCTAAACTCAACCAAGAAACATGAAGAACCATGGTCTTTTACAAATTTCCTTTTTTCTTTTTTTGTTAAAATAAGCTTAACTTGACATTATACAAACAAAGTCATGTAAATTAGTAGTTACCAGTGAGTTTATTTGCATCTAATTAGTTGTAGCCACTGAGTTATTTTACATGTGAAATTTAATAGTAGTAGTTTGGGAACTTATTTTTCACTTGGGATTTTGATGTAGCATATCTTCATGCCCAACATATAGAATCAATGTGACTTGCAATTTGCAATCAGAATATATTCGAAAGTTTCATATAAAAATAAAATAAAATAATCATTATAACAATATTAAATAAATAAAGTAGCATAAGAATAACAATTCGGACCCTTAAGATAAGTCATTGTAACACGAATTTAGTGTAAGATGCCAGACTTTTGCAACGTAGTCAAATCAAAGATAGAAAATTTCAGTTGATGGAGCTTACCAAATGATAACATATTGCCTGCATTGCTTCTGAGCTATCAATATCTTTCCTCTCAATTGAAAAGATGTTTTGCCTATTGTTCGATTTTTCCGAAGGACTATCCACTTGATAGGAAGCAATTGGTTTTGTTGTGGATGGCAGAAGGCTTCCTTGATCATTCTCAAGATGGAAAAGCTATGGAAGAAGTAGGTGATGAGTGCTTTTCTGAATTGTTATCTAGATCATTAATTCAGAAACTGCATGGTGATTCTGAAGGACAAATATTTGTCATGCATGACCTTGTTAATGATTTAGCTATAGTCGTATCAGGAAAAAGTTGTCACAAGCTTAAATTTGGCGGTGATAACTCTGAAAATGGTCGTCATTTGTCATATAATCAAGAGTATGACATTGTCAAGAAGTTTCAGATTCTCTACAAATTCAAATGCTTGAGAAGCTTTCTACCCATTGGCTTCTATGGTTATCAATATTACCTATCTTGAAATGTGGTTGTTGATTTGCTCCCTTACACTTCGAAGGCTGCGTGTGTTATCGTTATCAAGATATACTAACATCACTGTGCTACCTGATTCAATTGGTAGTTTGGTGCAGTTGCGCTATCTTGATCTCTTTCACACTAAAATCAAAATCTTGCCTTATACAATGTGCAACCTCTACCATTTGCAAACCTTGCTTCTATCAGAGTGTCCAATTCTCACAGAACTTCCGGAACACATTGGAAAGTTAATTAATTTACGTCACCTTGATATCGATTTTACGAGCATAATGAAGATGCCAAAGCAACTTGTTGAACTAAAAAACCTTCTGTCTATGTAGTAGGCACGAAAAATGTTGGTTTAAGTGTCAAAGAGCTTGGGACTTGGGAGGTTTGCTAAGCTACGCGGAAAATTATTCATCAAGGACCTGCATAATGTCATTGATGTTGGGGAGACATATGATGCTGACTTGAAGAACAAAGAACATATTGAGGAATTAACGCTACAATGGGGCGATGAAACTGATGACTCTCTTAAAGACAAAGATGTGCTTCAAATGTTACAACCATCAACCAACCTGAAGATACTGAGCATTTTCTTGTATGGCAGGACAAGTTTTCCATGTTGATTGGGAGATTCTTCATTTTCTAACATGGTTTCTCTTTGCATCGATAATTTTGCATATTGTGTGACACTACCTCCAGTAGGGAAACTACCTTGTCTCAAGGATCTAAGTATAGGAGGTATGTCGATATTGGAGACAATTGGCCTGGAGTTCTATGGAAGGGAAGGAGGCACTTCCAATTCTTCATTCCAACCGTTTCCATCTCTTGAGAAGTTGAAGTTTGAGAACATGTCAAATTGGAAGGAATGGCTAACTTTTCATGATCACATATTTCCTTTCCCTCGTCTTAAAACTATGAAGTTTTCTAATTGTCCTGAACTGAGGGGAAATTTGCCTTGTTATATGTTAGCAGTCAACACTCGGGTGGGATTTAGTCCCACATCGGATAGATAGGTTTCTTGAGAAGAGTTTATAAAGAGGAGGCACTCCTCACCGTACAAGCCGGTTTTGTAAGGATGAGTTAGGTCTCGATATGTTACATTATATTCCTTCCATAGAAGGAATTGAAATATATGCTTGTGATCATCTCTTGGTAACATCACCTACTCCGCATTGGCTCTCCTCAATAAAAAATATTTACATTGAGAGTGATTCTCCATGTCTCCTGCAAGATATAAGGATCGGAAGCTGTGATAGTCTACTGTCTTTTCCTAAAATGATTATAAACAGCAGTTGTCTTCGAGAATTGAATCTCGATGATATTCCATCTCTCACTGCATTTCCTACAAATGGTCTACCCACTTCTTTGCAAACACTTCATATTCGCAATTGTGACAGCTTAACATTCCTACCTCCTGAAACGTGGAGCAATTACACATCACTGGTGGCTCTTTATCTACAGAAAAGCTGCGACACACTTACCTCTTTTCCATTGAACTGTTTCCCTATTCTACAAACTCTTTACATTGATAAATGTAGAAGTCTGGAATCCATTTTTATTTCAGAAACTTCTTCCTTTAGTTCGTCATCCCTCCAAAATCTTTTTCAGTCGTTGCAAGGAACTACGATCACTACCTCAACGGATGGACACCCTCACCGCACTTGTAGCGTTATATCTCTACAATCTTCCAAACATTAAAGTTATTCTACGAAGGAGGTTTCATACCTCCCAAGTTACGAGCATTTTGTTTTGTTTCCGTGAGAATAACAAAGCCAGTAGCAGAATGGTGTCTCCAAGGCCTTACTACTCTGTCATCAATGAATATCGGAGGCGATGATATTGTTAACTCGTTGCTCAAGGAGCAGCTGCTTCCCATTTCGCTGGTTGATCTAACTGTCAGTCATCTCTCTGAAACTGTTAAATTATTAATCAATAATGAGAAGATAATGAAACTCACTTTTTGTATACTTTATTAATGAAATTTTTCTGGAATTTTCAGAATCCATACAATTCAATTCAAACACTTCCACATTCTTACATCACAACTCAAGTGCCGTGTATGGGTTGATGAAAGACTAAGATGAAAAGGAGGGTGGAATAGGCTCCAGTTATCCAGTTCTGTGTATGATTCTCAATTTTCTAATACTAATTCACTTGCATGTGATTTTTTATTGTACTCTTTGTCGATGATGCATGTCGTTAACTCTCATAAGTTATGCTCAATTTAATTAACTGATATTTCCGTTTTTTCCATCTGTTTTGATATCAACAGTGACACATGTACCGATTTACGGTAACAACTTTGGTGGCATTCATGCTCCTCAACAGATTAGGCTACATAGTTTCAGAGCCAGAAATCTGGGAGTAGCCGAACGTTGGCACGGCAGAGATTAACATAGATGCAGGATGTTTTCAAAATGGCACAACTGGTTAGGTTGCTTAGCACGGGATCACACTGTTTTGTTGTAATGCTGCAGTAACCAAAAATTCCGCATTAGTCTCAGACCAACATACAATGTATCTTTGTGTGATTGGTGCTGTTATGCAGTTTCACTCATTTAAATTTCGATTTTAAATTGTTTTAGCCTCTCAGAATTTAAGGATTCCTTGTTGTTCAAGATAAAGACAAAATATAAGTCCATTATGTTTGTGTGTATGTTCTGTGAATCAAACGTTATGTTTCCATATTTTGATTCATTGAACCTTGAAAGGTCTATAAAATTATGAACCTTGTTTTACTTCTAAACAATGCAGTGCTTAGTTTATTTTACATTACCATGTAAATGTTTCTTTCTATGGTAATCATTTGTAATTTCTAAACCTTCCTCGAATCATTTTCAGTCATGTCCTGTAAAGGAGCTTGCTTGAACCTAACTGCTCTTTCAAGATTGTATATGGGGGATGTGATGATACTGTCAATCACTAATCTCTATAAAAAGAAATCCTTAGAAAGAAATATTCTTCAACACCTTTCCTCTCTTGAAAAACTTGAATTCACGTACTGTCGAAGACTTCAGTCATTGCCAGAAGACACTTTTCCTTCCTCTCTTAAGGTACTGAGCATTAAGGAATGCCCTGTGTTAGAAGAAAGGTATCAAAAGCAGGAACATTGGTCCAAAATAGCTCACATTACTGTCAAAATAATAAATGACCCAAGTCACAATATGAGCCCCGCGAAGAGAAAGATGAATAGCACCCTAATCCCCGCGAAGAGAAAGATGAATGTCACAATACATGACAATAGTTAATAAACCAATAGATAATTAGGATAATTTTGTAGAATATCAACATTTTTTATTCATATAGAGCTTTTCTTAATCTGTAAAAAAATCAATCACAAGGCTTATTTTGGAATGGAAGGACTAGAAAAAAATGAATTCAATGTTGAATGATGCTTCTAATATAAACTTCATGTTATCTTTGCAATTATAGAATTTAAAATAGAATCTTTCTCATGCTAAAATTTTGCACTTGCAGACAACAGAGTGGCACAAAGAATAAATCTCCCTACATCCAGCTCAAGCTCAAGCTCTCTACAGTGCACAGTCTCAAATCCATCTCTCCTTTTGTCATATCATATATTGTATCATATTAAGAGTAGTTTAGTCTTTTTTCATTTAGTAATTAGTATTTTACATTTCCATTGCTTTGTATTACTAACACTTCTCTATTCCATTGAAACCCTAAGGCTGCATCTGGTTCTTAGTAAACAATGGGAACCTCCATTAGTAATCTCTTGACAATATCACAATTATTCAAAAAGCTTAATACATCATACATACTAAGTGATCATTGAACATGAAGTGGCAACAACTTATTTTAATATGCTACATCATATAATGAAGTTGCATTCTATTCATTATTACATTTATGGATAATATTTAGTGACATTTAGGCCCAAGTTCAAAATCCTTTGTAAATCCTCATTTTTCTCCGTAAGCTGAAATATTTGGCCTTGGTTCAAAATCTTTGGCAGCTTTCTCCTTTTCCTTGGTGTCAATATCATTGTTGCCATAAGCTGAAATATTTGGCCTTGGTTCAAAATCTTTGGCAGCTTTCTCCTTTTCCTTGGTGTCAATATCATTGTTGCCATAAGCTGAAATGTTTGGTCTTGGTTCAAAATCTGAAATGACATTATTCTTTTTTCTGTCATCAATGTCATTGTCTCCGTAAGCTGAAATGTTGGGTCTTGGTTCGAAATCTTCGACTGGTTTCTTTGTTTCATTATCATTGATGTCATTTTCTCCATAAGCTGAAATGTTGGGTCTTGGTTCGAAATCTTTGATGGCTCCCTCCTTTTTATTAACATCAATGTCATTGTCTCCATAAGCTGAAATGTTTGGTCTTGGTTCAAAATCATTAGTGGCTCCCCTCTTTTCCTTAGCATCAATGGCATTGTCTCCATAAGCCGAAATGTTGGGTCGTGGTTCAAAATCCTTACCGGCTGCCTTCTTTTCATGAACATCGATGTCATTCTTTCCATAAGCTGAAATGTTTGGTCTTGGTTTGAAACCATTAGTGGCTTGCTTCTTTTCTTTGACATCAATGTCATTTTCTCCATAAGTTGAAATATTGGGTCTTGGTTCAAAATCTTCAGTGACTCCCTTCTTTTTCTTAACATCAATGACATTGTCTCCGCAAGCTGAAATACTAGGTCTTGGTTCGAAATCTTTGACGGCTTTCTTCTTTTCCTTAACATCTATGACATCGTCTCCATAAGCCGAAATATTGGGTCTTGGTTCAAAATCCTTAGCGGCTGCCTTCTTTTCATTAACATCGATATCATTTTCTCCATAAGCTGAAATGTTGGGTCTTGGTTCGAAATCATTAATGGTTTGCTTCTTTTGTTTGACATCACTGTCATTTTCTCCGTAAGCTGAAATATTGGGTCTTGGTTCAAAATCTTTAGTGACTCCCTTCTTTTTTTTAACATCAACGACATTGTCTTCGTAAGCTGAAATATTAGGTCTTGGTTCGAAATCTTTGACGACTTTCTTCTTTTCCTTAACATCTATGGCATTGTCTCCATATGCTGAAATGTTGGGTCGTGGCTCAAAATCTTTAACGGTACCTTTCTTTTCCTTATTTTCAATGTCATTGTCTCCATAAGCTGAAATGTTGGGTCTTGGTTCAAAATCTTTAACATCTTTACTATTTTCTTTGGTGTTAGTGCCATCATTTTCGTATGCTGAAATATTGGGTCTTGATTCAAGATCCTCTTTAAACGCCTTCTCTTGGGTATTGAGATTACTTTTAATGTTGGCATTAAGGAGTCCCTGAATTTCTTCAGGCATGTCTTGGTTTTTCATGACTAGTTTCCAATATTCTCGCAGATCATTTCTTGATTCCACAATAGCTACAAACTTTATTGCAATAAAACAATAATAAGCCAAAAGAAAAAACAATGGTCGAAATGCTTAGTAAATCTAGTGTTGATATCTTTTAAAATAGTTGTGTTAAGTGATTCCCCCAAAAAGATTATGATATCTCTGTTTTTATTTATATTCAATAGAACAAGAAAAGATTATTTACAAAAAAAAAAAAAAAAAAACAGAACAAGGAAAAAATATGGAATATGATAAGTGTTGGGACTAGAATAAAATGTAGATGCCTTTGATAAGGTGTGAGTCAGAGAGTGTCCCTATAAGTTAGTTCAGTTAGTAGGGACATCTCATAATATATGTAGGGTTAGGATCAAATAACACCAAGGTGTCAAATTAAATATGACACCAAATCTCATCCATTTCATTTGTTTAATCCAAAGGCTTAAAAGAAACACTAAAACAATTAATGTAATAAAATATTTCTTGATTTGTTTTTCTCTATCTTTCCTTTAATGGCGTATTTTCATTAAAGTCTGAATTTATTTTCTCACATATGCCCTTCATTTCAATTTCAAAATTTTCTCTTGCGTCCATCATCACTTATATTATTTCTTGCTTTTTTTTGTATCACATAATTTTCTCAATTTCTGTATAGTTATAAGTGTCTGAATCTCACTCCACTTTTTTACCGTGAATGCAAATCGATGGATGGTAAAATTAAATTAAGTGATAAATAAATTTCAACCAATTTACCGGAAAAAACTTGTGTTATTAAAAAAGAACATTAGCATTGTTGCAAATAAAGTTTATACAAAATATCGATTTAAAAAAACTAAGGGTGTGTTTGTTTCAAGTTTACCAAATTTATTCCTAGGAATAACATTCCTTGGAATATAAAGATGAGAATTTTATTCCAAGGAATTTAGGAAAAATATGTTTGGTTAGCTTTATAATATTCCTAGGAACCATAAAAATAGGGATTATAATAGGTAAACTATTTATGAATTTATTCCCATCTCCATGGGAACTTTATTCCCACCCTTTTCCTTGGGAAATTTTTTCTATTCCCAGGAACATTTTATACCAAGGAATAAATTTTAGTAAACTTGTAACAAACATAGGCATATACATTTCTATCATTTTATTCCCGGGAATCAACAATTATAACTTGAAACAAACACACCCTAAGTGTTGCAGCAACAGAAGTGATCAAGGAAAGCGAAATACTCAAAAATTGAAATGAAGGGCATATATGAGAAATTAATTTCATACATAAATGCAACATCAAACATTAAAGAAAAGATATAGCAAGAGAAATCAAGAAATATTTGATCGTTTTAATTGTTCTAGTGATTGTTTTAAGCCTTTGGATTAAACAAATTAAATGGATAAAATTTGGTGTCACATTTAATTTGACACCTTAGTGTCATTTGATCTTATCTCATATATATGGGGTTTTGCTAGAACGCATCCATGAATGTGTCTTTTAGCAACCCACACCTCAAGGTGTGATTTCTACTTTTTAGTTATAACTTTGTTAAAATACATCTTCATAAAAATTAGTTGATGTCTTTTAACAAATGCTCATAGAATAACTTGCTAAAAGACACCTTCAAGTAATTAAGCAAGAGGAGAAAGAATAAATTATTTCTAAAATTAAAAAGTATGTCATTTAAAAGCATGTGAGCACTTAATGAATTGATGGGAACCGTTAGATGAAAATTGTATTAATGGTTAGGATTTGGTGTCAAATTTAATTTGACACCTTGATGTCATTTGATCCTATCCCATATATATATATATATATATATATATATATATATATATATATATATATATATATATATATATATAATTTTTATTGAATGAAATCATACGACAATTGAGAAACATGAATCATTTGAATAATAATATTTGATTAGAAAATATAGTAGTTTCTGATCTATTAAACCCATGCTTCTATAATATATAATAAATTTGGAAAATTAAAGAGGATTCATTAATTTTGATTGGATTTTTCCCTTTTTACTTTTCATTTAAACTATTTATTTACTATTTTGTCATTTTTATAATAGTATTTGAATAACTCCTTCAAAAAAAAGTATTTGAATAATTGTTTTAAGTAATAGTTAAATCTAGGGACAAAACCAAGTTGAAAGTATGATTTAGCAAGGAAAAAAAACTGTTTTAAGTGCACAACATATAGAAGATATTTGAAAAAATAGATATATTTAAAATTAAAAAATAAATAAATTCAAGGATATAAGAAAGATAAGAGTGCATTGAGGCATGCGTGCAAATGATGAGATTAAAACAATTTTTTTAATATATAGTAAAGAAAGAAAATATGAAACAGTTCTATTCTTTAGTAGTGCGTATAGAAAATTGTAGACAATGATTCGATATTTTTAAACAAAAGTGCAATGAAAAATCATATATTGAAAGATAGAATTAATTATTACAAATTAAGGAAATTAGTAACAATTTTACCAAATTAACCATATTAGTCATTGATTAATTCTCATTATCTAAAATGAAAATTGAAAAATAAGTAACATGTACGTGATAGACGTAGTATTGATTAGATGGTACAATTAAATAGAATATCAAAATTAAATTTGAAAATTAGGGCGCGTAGATCCTTTATGCAGCTCATTTGGTTATTTTGTGTGTAGATGGTTTGGAATGAACGCAACAACAGACTTTTTAATAATACCCAAACATCCATTGAAGGCTTATCAGATAAAGTAAAATTGCACTCTTTATGGTGGCTAAAAGCTAGTAAAGTCACATTTGTGTACGGTTCTCAAAGGTGGTGGTCAGATCCTATGCTTTGTTTAGGTATCGACGCATCCGGTTTATTGTAATTACTACATTTGTTTGACTCTTTGAGGGGTGACTTCTTAATACATCTTGTACTTAGGAGGTTTCACCGCCTTTTGTTAATATATACCATCTTTGTTTCTTAAAAAAAAAAAATTGAAAACTAGAATTGACTTTGTTTTGCCGACACATTTTATTTGCAAAGCTGACAATATGAATGAAATAATAAATAAATTGTGCAAATATCTGTTACTTTATAGTTGTCATTTTTAACTTATTACACATATGAAGAAATGTAAATTTTATGTTACTTTTATTAAATTTTTTTTTTTGTTAATATATTAAATAATTATTCTCATTCCTCCTGTTTCAATTGCATCAAATACTTAAATGTATTAATGATAAAATAATCATTAATTTTTGTTAATTGAACTTAAAAAATAATAAATAAATAAATAAAAAGAAACTACAAATAGTGACAATTAAAAAGTAACATATGAGTATATATTTAGAGGTTAGAGGGTACTAGTATTTTTTTATTTATTTATAAAAGATGGTACTATACTGCTGATAGTAACTAAGACCAAGAAACCACTACCAAAAATAAAAACTAAGACCAAGAAAAGTGTAACTTACCAAGAAAAGCATGAGAGGCAATAAAGCAAGAGCAGTTCTCATCTTAAGAATCAAATCAAATCCTCAATGTCTATATGAGTTTAGTGTTGGATGAATGATCCTATAAGTAGTTAATCACTTATTTATAGCTAGATACTCAACAACCATAAGAAATAGCTCGTTTATTATGCATACCACTTGGAAAATGATTGAAGCTATATTTTACATGTTTAACAAATTTCACACGTTCTAATTATACATCTAATAATCTAATAATAATAATATAATAATATCAACAAATATCGCCGTGAGTTTAGCTCAGTTGGTAGGAATATTGCTTTTTATATGCAGGGCCGGGGTTCGAACCTCGGACAGGTTCGAACCCCAGACACTCTATGTCTCAAATAATAACAACAAATATCCTCGTGAGCTTAGCTCAGTTGGTAGAAATATTGTTTTTTATATGCAGGAGCCGGAGTTCGAACACCAGACACTCCACTTCTCCACGATTAAATTATGTGAGCTCTAGCTACTAAGCTAGTGGCTACTTGACAAAAAAAAAATGTCAATGTCTCAAATTATATATCTTTTTAACAATCTCAGATAAATTAAAAAACCCAATTAATATTGTTTAAAAGAGCGTAATTATGAGTTATTTTACTAAAACATCTTTTATTAATTATATGGAAAATATAAATTAAAAGAATTGAAAAAGATACATTTATATTATAAAATGACATCTAATTTAAGACATACAAATTTTACTATAATGACATAATTTGAGATTGATGGAGTAACTAGCGGTGTGTGAGACATTGTTTAACCAATTGTACAACCAGTCAATGTTTGTCAAACTTGCGAACATCAAGATCATGTTTCTATTTTATACTTTTCTTTTTAAAAAATTGTTCCTGTAGTGAATATGAGAAGAAAAAAAAAAATCCTGACCCTTTTGTCCAAAAAAATTTTAGGTCTGACCCCTTTAAAAAAAAAATTCCAAAATGACCCACTTTTAGTTTTTTTTTTTCTTCGTTTTTTGCTTTTTTGGGCAACTTGTACATTATAATAATATATATCCTTTTTAAAACCAGTTTCACACACCACAAACCATCCAGTTTTTCATTTTTGTTTTTTTTATTGGATAATTTAGGATCTCCGACGAATATATATATTTATTATTGTCCGACGAAATATATATTTTTCACCGATAAATTATCCGACGAAATGATATATAAACCATCCAGTTTCACACGTGTCAAACCGGCGGCCAGTCCCGCCGTTTCAAATGGCGGGAACGCACAAAAAGACAAAAAAAAAAAAAAACCAAAAGTGGGTCATTTTGGAATTTTTTTTTCAAAGGGGGTCAGACCTGAATTTTTTTTGGACAAAAGGGTCAGAAAAAAAATTCTGAATATGAAGAGAGAACGAGACTAGAGAGAAAAGAAATAATTAAAAATAGGGACCTGGATCCCCTGCTGTAACTGCTTTACGCAGTGGTCGATCTCAGTCATTGAACATGGATCCAACAGTTTAGAATGTTCAGTCAGTTTTCACACACTATAATCTCAGCCACTGAAATTTGGTCGGATGGCTCACATGTCTTACAGCACCTGCTGTTACAGCAGGAAATCTGCATCCTTAAAAGGACCTGGATCCCTTGCTGTAACTGCTTCACGCAGTTTCACGCAGTGGTCGATCTCAGACATTGAACATGGATCCAACAGTTTAGATTGTTCTGTCAGTTTTCACACACTTTAATCCCAGCCATTGAAATTTGATCGGATGGATCACATGTCTTACAACACTTGCTGTTACAGCAGGAAATCTGCATCTTAAAAAGGACCTGGTTCCCCTGCTGTAACTGCTTCACGCAGTGGTCGATCTCAGCCAATGAACATGGATCCAACAGTTTAGATTGTTATGTCAGTTTTCACACACTTTAATCTCAGCCACTGAAATTTGATCGGATGACTCACATGTCATACACACCTGCTGTTACAGCAGAAAATCTGCATCCTTAAAAATGACCTGAATCCCCTGTTGTAACTGTTTCATGTAGTTTCACGTAGTGGTCGATCTCAGCCATTGAAAATGAAAGTAGCTATAACATGTATAATGTAGCTAGCTGTTAAAAGAGTCAGAAAACTAAAGAAAGAGTCAAAGAAAGAAGTGACAGAAGATGGGAAAGGACTAAACAAGTGGGTGTTACTATGTTACATGCATTTCTTTTTTTTTGT
Organism: Medicago truncatula; assembly: GCF_003473485.1. Taxonomy (NCBI): domain Eukaryota; kingdom Viridiplantae; phylum Streptophyta; class Magnoliopsida; order Fabales; family Fabaceae; genus Medicago; species Medicago truncatula. The sequence continues at coordinate 11,836,485 of NC_053044.1, read as the reverse complement.
TCAAGTAGTCTAATGGCTAGAGCTCACACAATTTATTTGTGGAGAAGTGGATTGTCTGGGGTTCGAACCCCAGCTCCTGCATATAAAATACAATATCTCTACTAACTGAGCTAAGCTCACGGGGATTATGTTACATGCATTTTAATAGTAAATATTAATAATATCAGTCGGTTATGGATGTTGGCTGGGTAAAAAATATGATAACCGTTATTTGAACAACCATTTAGTTGATAATTTATGAGATAAAGAAAGAAAAAGTAAGTATTTGTATGAAAATCAAAGCAATAGAGAGATAAAATAAAAAATAACGTGAGAATGAGAGAAAAAGTTGTCAGTAAATGGATGTTCAAATATCATTTCTCAAAAAAAAAGAAGATATTTTTACAACTATTTTTTGACAACTTTATGACAACTTTCTCTATTATACTCATATTATGTTTTTATTTTCTCTCTATTATTTTATTTTTGAGAAATAATGTTTGTACAACCACTTTATTACAATTTTTTGACAACTTTATCTCTCAACTCACATTATATTCTTATTCACTCTCTTCTTTTCTCTCTATTGTTTTGGATCAATGAGAAGAGAGTAAATAAAAGTTGTCATCAAAGTTGTACCAAATGGTTGTACATATATCAGTACTCTTTAGTTTTTGTATCAATACCTCTTTTCCTTTATAAAATTATGATTGTTTCAAAAATTATCTATAAAATGATTGTTCAAATAATACAATTCCTCTAAAAAAAAAAATATTGAAGCAATTTTTACGTGTTAAAATAATTTCACGTTTTAATTGGACATCTCATCTCAATAATTTTAAAGAGCAATTAAAGAGTAGTGGGTGAGACGTTGATTAGACATATTTTTTATTTTTTTCAATGATCAACATTTTTACAAGTGAACTGCTAGACAGACGCTTATCAACACGAAAAATACTTGGGTGTCATAGTTTTTTAGTGTCATTGATGACATAAGTTTATTTTAGATGAAAGAGAATGATTAAAATAAATTATTTAGATGAGAGAGAATGAGTTGTTAAGAGAGAGATAGACACAAAGTTACCTCTGACACAAAAAAACTATGACACCCAAGCGCCACCACATCAACACACGCTCCTACAGTCAGCCACGTCATTCCTACTTGTTTGGCTACCGGCTATCCAATTTTTATTTTTATTGTTTTTTAACTTTTTATTTATTATCATCAAAAAACAAATCGGAAGGAAAGTATGTTTCAGTAGAAATTAGTAGCTCTGTTGCTTGGCTCCTAGCAATTCTCTTTTTACAAACCACTCAATGTACCTTCTACAATATCATGTCAAGTTTCTGTTTTTTATCCCTCGTATAAGTTCCCGTTAAAAAAGTTCTTTTTTTGTTTTTTTTAAGATAAGTGATATTTAAATAATATGACAAATCTTTTTTCATATTTATATTATGTTTTTTTAATGTTTTTGACTAATAAAAAAAAAGTAAATATTGTTCAAAAAATTGTCATCAAATGATTATTCAAATATCATTATTATATTGTTATTCCTTCGAGAAAAAAATCTTGTTTTTTTAAAGATGTTTTTTTTTTTTTTTTATGTTATTTCAATGTGTGAGTCATTGTTTCTATTGTCTTTTAATGTATCAATATTGCATATACATTTCCAGTGTTTCTTTTATTTGTAATTTTATGTCACTAAATAAGCTAGCGTGTGGGACGGGTTTCGCATATGCAATAAATGATTAAAAATTGCTTTTCTCACATTAAAAGTTTCCTAAACATACATTGAAATGACGCAAATATCTTTGGTGGTAGTTAACTACCGTTGAGCAAATCGACAACAGTTAACTACCGTTGAGTCAGCTATACTTAATTATCGGGAAGTGAAGTGTTTAAGAGGCAAAGAGATCGGAAAGTAAAGCGCTTAATATATGATTTAAAATTAGTGAATATGCCTTAGGTAGCAATCTCATGAATAACAAGTGGAATTTTAAAAGATGGTCTCTCAATTCGTGTGTGAGATAATTGATTTGTTATGGATTTTATGAATTATATTATACATATAAAGAATAGATGAAGTGTGTGTATTCATAATCTCAATGGCGGTCATTTAAACGAGCAATTATTTTTTCTAATCTATCCAAATGTTGTTGTCTCGATATCATGTGTTTCTAATAGTTGATCTTAGAAGGATTTAATAGTATAAATTGGATCTCAAATAGAGACGAGGTAGGTTTCGTTGTGAAGTACTTATTTATCTCATGATGATGTGATACAGTGGCGGAGCTCAAGGGCTGGGGTGGGCCCACTCCGAAAAAGTAAAAAAAATGATTATAGGTCTATTTTGCGAGATTTTATGCAATTTTGTGTCGGTTTTATGTTTTGGTTGATCCAAATTCTTGCAAAGTGGTGTAGTGGCCCACCCGAAAATTTAAATAATTCAATTATAGGTCTATTTTGCGAGATTTTATACAATTTTATGTCGGTTTTAGGTTTCGGTTGATCCAAATTCCCGCAAATTGGTGTAGTGGCCCACCCGAAAAATTTAAATAATTCAATTATGAGTCTAATTTGCGAGACTTTAAACAATTTTTCAATAGTTAATTTTAGTGGCCCACCCTGACATTTTTTTCTGGCTCCGCCACTGATGTGATATCTCTTGGAAATAAATAAGCAAACTATGCATAGTCAAATTTAATAATGGAATCAAAATTCTCAGCTCTTGAATTTGCAGGTCAAGAAGCATGTTAAACTTCACCATATCCATGGTGAAAGTAGAAGAAATGCAGAAGCTTAACAAGGAAGAAAGAGAGAAATCGAGAGAAAATTCTAGATTCATTGAATTGATATGAAAACGGTTAATTTTCATGCAATGATTATCAAATTGAGCAAAACAAGACTCACACCAAAATTTACTTTCACAATTCTAAAACTATGTTAAATTATTAATCAATAATGAGAAGATAATGAAACTCAATTTTTGTATTCAGAATCCATGCAATTCAATTCAAACACTTCCACATTCTCATATCGCAACGAGTTATCCATTTCTGTGTATGATTCTCAATTTTATGATAATATTTCACTTGCATGTTATTTTTTTATTGTACTCTTTGTCCATGATGCATGCTGTTAACTCTCCGAAGTTATGCTCAATTCAACTAACTGATATTTACGTTTTTTTTTGCCTTCGTTTTTGGTATCAACAGTCACAAATATACGACAGTCGACAACAACTTTGGTTTCCTTCAGCTCTTGGCATTCATGTTCCTCAACAGATTAGGCTAGCACAGTGGATCACAGACTCGGATACCATGGCTAGCCATTTATTCGGTGTTACATTGTGGTTTATTTGGAAGGGTTGGAACCAATTGATTTTTAACAAAACACCTTTCTGGTGTGTCCATCGCTATGGAGGAATCCAGATTTTCCGCAGAGTTTTTTAACGCTAATCCCTCAAAGCCGAAGCCAACCATAGTTTCAGAGCCAGAAATCTTGGAGCAGCCGAACATTGGCACAACAAGGATCAAAGTAGATGAAGGATGTTTTCAAAATGGCACAACTGGTTAGGTTGCTTAGCACGGGATCACACTGGTTTGTTGTAATGGTGCATTAACCAATAATTTCACATTAGTCTTAGACCAACATACAATGTATGTTTGTGTGATTGTTGCTGTTATGCGGTTTCACTCATTTAAATTTAGATTTTAAATTTTATTTTCCTCTTGGAATTTAAACATTGCTTGTTGTTCAAGATAAAGACAAAACTTCAGTCCATTTTGTTCTGTGTGTATGTTCTGTGAGTCAAACATTATCTGTTTCAATATTTTGATCTATTGAACCTTGAAAGGTCTATAAAATTATGAACCTTGCAGTTTTTAGTATAGAAATGATGTATTCAATTATAAAGTTCCAGTTAATAGTTTGACATATCATTTACGAAGATATCGGAGACACATGGAAAAATAGTTTTTGGCTGAATATGTATAAAAATTGAATAAACTAATATGGTATCATATCCTATTCAGTTAGACCACCGATCAAATTATTCACGCACCAAACCCAATAGTGTGTAGCCTACAATCAAATTATTCACGCACCAAGTCCAAGTTTCGAACCAAGCATGTTGGAAAAGCATTATCCATTTATTTTTCTGATAATTTCAACAAAACAAGGTCATGTATGGATTCCTATATCCAACGATGGTTGCTTAGGAGTGATTCCCCGTCTCTGCTACGACATGTATCGATTGGTTGGGATCATACACTGATGTCTCTTCCTAAAATGCTTATGAACAGCACTTGTCTTCAACGTTTGGAACTCTGGAATATTCCATCTCTCACTACATTCCCGATAGATGGTCTATAATGTGAGTCAAACTATTTTTCCATGTGTCTCCGATATCTTCGTAAATGATAAGTTCCTAAAATGCAAGTACTCGAGAATTTATCGTTTCTTCCTCTTGATACGTGGAGCAATTACACATCTTGTGTTTTTGAACTTACAACATTTCCTATTGCATTGTAAGCAGGGACGTCCCTGTAAAATCTGAGGCTCGGCTCTCTTGAAAAAATTGGCTCCTAAAAAAATACAAACTTTTTGTAAAACAGAGAAAAATAAACTAGCGTAATGCTGAAAAATAGTAAAATGTGAACAGTAGCCATCAATAGGAATCAAACCGCAATCAACACGCATAACACTAGCATCTTTTACCACTGGGCCACACCTTCACTGATGTTAAATTCACAATGCTACAAGTATATATAAACATGTTTTGTGCATTATATATCAAAACATAATAATTTTGGGCCCCAAAATTGGAGAGGCCCAGCTCTATAGAGCTATAGAGTTGTTTGCACCTCCCTTGTGTAATATGAAGCATAACATGACATATTTATCAGATTTGATGATGTTCTCAGGAAATTCAGTTTTGTTATTCTTTTTATCCAGGTTCTTGTGCCGTCTTTCTTGCATTGATATGAAACACTTCCTCATCTCACAAGGCAATTTAATTAATTGATTTTACCATCTTTTTTTTTTTTTATATTTCTAATTTTTTTAATAAAAAAAATCAGAATTGAGTTGATTTAACAAAAAAATAAAATAGTATATTTCAAGGAAGTTCTATGGTTCAGCGGCCTATAATGTGAGTCATTTTCTACAATTTATATTGATGTTGTATCTTTCAATTCCTTTTTAATGTGAAATTAATTATTTATTTTCCAATTATATTCCTAAAGTAATATTGACATTGTCTACACCACTTTCAAGTCATTATATTCCACTGTACATTTATGAAAATGGTTAATAATAGTTTGTTTATTAGGATAATTTTTGTAAAATTGCATCATCTTTCATAATTTAGTGCTTTTCTGAATCTGTGAAAAAATCTATCACAACGCTTATTTTGGAATGGAGGGACTATAGAAATACTAGTCGTTTAGTCTTTTTTATCATTTTTAATATTTATACATTTCCATTGCTTTGTATTATGAATACTTTGCTAATCTATTGAAAAACCCTATAATCACCAAGGCTACTTACATTTCTTGGTAAACAATTAGGAAGTTCCATCAGCAATCTCTTAACTTGACAATAATACAATTATTCAAAATGTCATCATACACACACTACATAATCATTGAACATGAAGCTGCAACGACTTATTTAAATATGTTACATCACATATTGAAGTTGCATTCTATTTCATTATTACATTTAATGATCAGATTTAGTGACACTTGGCTTGGGTTCAAAATCGTTTGTGAATTCCTCATTCTTATCAGCATCAATGTCGTTGTTTCCATAACCCGAAATATTAGGCCTTGGTTCAAAATCTTTGGCAGCTTTCTCCTTTTCCTTAGTGTCAATGTCATTGTTATCATAAGCTGAAATGTTGGGTCTTGGTTCAAAAATTTTAGTGGCTCCATTGTTTTCCTTAACATCAATCTCGTTATCTCCATAAGCCGAAATGTTGGGTCGTGGTTCAAAATCTTTAGTGGCTCCCTTCTTTTCCTTAACATCAATCTCATTGTCTCCATAAGCTGAAATGTTGGGTCGTGGTTCAAAATCTTTAGTAGCTCCCTTCTTTTCATTAACATCTATGTCATTGTCTCCATAAGCTGAAATGTTGGGTCGTGGTTCAAAATCTTTAGCAGCTCCCTTCTTTTCATTCACATCTATGTCATTGTCTCCATAAGCTGAAATGTTTGGTCGTGGTTCAAAATCTTTAGTGGCTCCCTTCTTTTCCTTAACATCAATCTCATTGTCTCCATAAGCTGAAATGTTGGGTCGTGGTTCAAAATCTTTAGTAGCTCCCTTCTTTTCATTAACATCTATGTCATTGTCTCCATAAGCTGAAATGTTGGGTCGTGGTTCAAAATCTTTAGCAGCTCCCTTCTTTTCATTCACATCTATGTCATTGTCTCCATAAGCTGAAATGTTTGGTCTTGGTTCAAAATCTTTAGTGGCTCCCTTCTTTTCCTTAACATCAATCTCATTGTCTCCATAAGCTGAAATGTTGGGTCGTGGTTCAAAATCTTTAGTAGCTCCCTTCTTTTCATTAACATCTATGTCATTGTCTCCATAAGCTGAAATGTTGGGTCGTGGTTCAAAATCTTTAGTAGTAGCTCCCTTCTTTTCATTCACATATATGTCATTGTCTCCATAAGCTGAAATGTTTGGTCGTGGTTCAAAATCTTTAGCAGATCCCTTCTTTTCCTTGACATCAATCTCATTGTCTCCATAAGCTGAAATGTTGGGTCGTGGTTCAGAATCTTTAGTAGCTCCCTTCTTTTCATTAACATCTATGTCATTGTCTCCATAAGCTGAAATGTTGGGTCGTGGTTCAAAATCTTTAGTAGCTCCCTTCTTTTCATTCACATCTATGTCATTGTCTCCATAAGCTGAAATGTTTGGTCTTGGTTCAAAATCTTTAGCAGATCCCTTCTTTTCCTTGACATCAATATCATTGTCTCCATAAGCTGAAATGTTTGGTCTTGGTTCAAAATCTTTAGCGGCTCCCTTCTTTTCTTTAACATCAATCTCATTGTCTCCATAAGCTGAAATGTTGGGTCTAGGTTCAAAATCTTTAGTGTCTCCATTCTTTTCCGTAGCATTAATGTCATTATCTCCGTAAGCTGAAATGTTGGGCCTTGATTCAAAATCTTTGGTGTCTTTCTTGTTTTCCTTAATGTTAGTTTCATCATTCTCATATGACGAAATATTGGGTCTTGGTTCAATGTTCTCTTCAAACACATTCTCATTAGTGACTAGTGTGTCTTTAACAAGTAGCTCTTCACAACCTAATTTTGAACCTTTAGAATAATGGTCCATGGTCATGATATTACTTTTAGTGTTGGCGTTGAGGAGTCCTTGAATTTCTTCCGGCATATCTTGGTCTTTCATGACTAGTTTCCAATGTTCTCGCAGATCATTTCTTGATTCTACAATTGCTACAAACTTTATTGAAGAAAAAAAAAAAATAATAAGAAGCCAAAAGAAAAAACAATGGTCTTCCTAGTTAAGGTAGTGTTGATATCCTTTAAAATAATTGTGTCAAAAAACAACCTTTTGGTTTTGCTTCTCCTCCGATTTTGATTGAGATTACGACGTGTTTAGGACAATATATTATTGAGTCAAAAAACAACCATAATATAATATCATATAAAGTTTAGAAAAAAATATACATAGAGATAAAAAGAAATATACTTACATATAAGTATAATTTTTTTTACTACAATAGGAACAGTAGTAAACACTAAAAATAATTTAATTTAATCTTATTTGTCATAAATGTTTGATCAAAATATATGCCAAAATTGATATTGTAAGATTTTTTTTATTCTAATTTTACCCTTGACCTAATCTTTTTCCATCATATCATTGCTTTTTTGTTTTCAATTAGGTGAGCAAGTTTATTGATGAAAGAAGAAAAACAAAGTCTATGTGGACATAAATCTAACCCAATATAAGAAATCATTTAATTTTTTTACATAATCGAATAAAATGTATAACTTCAATTATTTTCATCTTTAAAAGAGGAAAAACGGCACATTAGTACGTGCTCATCTTGAGGTTAGTTATTATAATGAAAGTGATAAATGATATTGAACATTAGAAACTATCATAATTAACCACAAATTAACTTTTACTTTTCATAAAATTGCATTAATTAGAGGATACAATTACAAAAATATCTAAATTAAACTTGAAAACTTAATGTGACTTTGTTTTTGGGATACATTTTATTTGCAAAGTTGACAAAAAATATTTTTAAAAGAATTTGAATAGTTGACAAATATTATGAGATGAATGAAATAAAAAGTAAATCGTGCAAATACTACATCTATTACTTTTTAGTTTTCATTTTTAACTTATTACACATATCAAGAAATGTAAAAAATTTATTACTTTGATTAATTTTTTTTTCCCGTCTATATAATTAAATAATTATTCTCATTCCATCTGTGTTTCAATTGCATCGAATACTTATATGTTGGGGTTGGCGTTCGAACCCTGGATAACCAATACTTATTCACCTTTAAGGTAAATTTCTATAGTAGCTAGGCTATTTGACCAAAAATACTTAAATACATTATTGATAAAATAATCATTAATGTTTTATTAATTGAACTTCAAAAATATTAAATAAACAAAAAAAAAAAAAAGATAGCACTATACTACTGATAGTAACTAAGATCAAGAAAAGTGTAACTTACCATGAAAAGCAAGAGAGGCAATAAAGCAAGAGCAGCTCTCATCTTAAGAATCAAATTAAAGCCCCAATGTCTATATGAGTTTAGTGTTGAATGAATGATCCTATAACTAGTTAATCACCTATTTATAGCTAGATACTCAACACCTATGAGAAATAGCTCGTTTATTATGCATACCACTTGGAAAATGATTGAAGCTATATTTTACATGTTAAACAAATTTCACATGTTCTAATTGTACATCTCATCTATAATAATAATAATAATAATAATAAACATTCTTTAAAACAAATATCTATATCTATAATAATAATAATAATAATAATAATAATAATAATAATAATAATATAATTGTCCTAAATTATACGTTGCTTTAACAATCTCATATAAATTAAGACATGTAATCAATATTCTATAAAAAAAAGAGTAATTATGAATTATTTTACAAAAATATCTTTCATTAATCATATGGAAAAAATACATTAAAAGAATTGAAGAAAGATAAAGTAATAAATAGTTTTTTTTTTGTGACAAATAAACGATATTCATTCATTCAAATTGATATAATATATCGATACAATAGAAATTTAAAGTTGTTAAAAACAAAAAGGACGAATTTGCGAACAAAATCACAACATTTATGTTAGTAGCATAAGACGACAGAGTACACATATGCCTACAAACATGACTATATTCAAATCAACAAAATACTCATGTTTTCGGATCTGCAATGTTGAAGATGCAAAAGTCATTGATTGAATCTGCACTAAATCAAAACTAATATTTTAACATAAATGAAATATATGTATATTTTATCATAACTTTACATTATCATTCCATCAATAATGTCACTTAAAAAAAATATTGAAGCAATATTTACATTTTTTTTGAAGGAAAGCAATATTTACATGTTAAACTAATTTCACACGTTTTAATAGTACATTTCATCTCAATTATTAATTAATGAGCAGCGTGAGATGTTGATTAGACATTCTTTTTAAAAAAAAAAAAATAGTTGATTAGACATATTTTAACAAACAACTCAATGTTTCTACAATATCATGTCACAGACAGTTACGAACATCAAGATCAAGTTCCTGTTTTTTATCCTTAAAAAAACTGTTTTTTTAGAGAAATGATATTTGTACGATTATTTTTTGATAACTTTCGAAATAACTTCCTCTCTCATACTCATATATGTTTTTATTCTCTCTTATTATTTCTCTCTCCATTGTTTTGGTCCAATCACAAGAGGAGAAAAGTGGCTGTCATTAAAATTGTCTAATGTTAATGGTACAAATATCACTCCTCTTTTTTATGTTATTTCAATGTATGAGACATTGTTGCTAATTGCTATTGTCTTTTAATTAGGTTTAATTGGTCTTTTGATCATCTAATTAATTTTAGTTTTCAGTTTGGTTTTATAACTCATAAAATCAATGTTTTGATCCTTCAAGTTAACCTTCGTTATTCAAATAAACCTCTGGTTATTAACTTTAATCCCAAATGTTCATGGTGGACCAACCTTAAGAGTGGTCCACCATAGATCATATTTAAACCGTTTAGGTTTATTTTTAAAGGAGGATTATTGAATTACACAAGTCTATTTTATCTTATGATGAGTCAACAAAATCTAATTAATTTTCCATTTCTTCATCTTCTTCCCTTAACTTCTTCATCATCTTCATCACCACATTCATTAAAACCATCATCATCTTCTGTCATTCAAATTTTTGTCATTTATTTTTCCGCATTTTATATTTTCTGTTTTAAAAATAAAAAAAATACCAAAAAATTAAAAATTCATAAATACCAAAAATATTTAGTCCTAATTGAATCATTTTTTTTAGACTAGTCTATCATATAGTTAATTTTCTTTTAGTTGTTATTAACATAGTTTATTTTTATGTTTACATTTAGTTTATTTTTATTTTATTTTCTTTTCTCATATAAGAACTAACATTTTATTTTTCCTTTTATTTTTTAGAGTCGGAGTTTAAGTCATAATTAATTTGCATTGCATTTTTAGAGAGTCATAGTAAACATAACAAGTGTTATAATATCTCAAGTCATTAGATCAAGTCTAGTAAACACTAAGTTATTTAATATTAAGAGTCAGTCCTTTTAATTTTGCATTTAGGATTAGGATTAACATTTAGTAATAATAGCATTAGAGTGATAATTTTTTTTAATCAAACGCAACATTATCTTTGTTAGGAAATTTATCGAACTAGTGATTATTGTGTGAATTAGCTAACCATGAAAGCAACCAAAGACGCACTGTTGGAATAAAATGTGTTTAATATTAACTCTTGAGAGTTTTGATGATAACAAGGTATTAAAATTTGTCAATTGGATATGCTAATATTTGTTCAAGTGTACAAGACTATAGACAAAATTTGACATCTTAAAAAGGTCTTGGAAGAATAATAAAGAGCAAAGGAATCAACAAAAAGGAAGTTTAAAGCATCTGAAGAGAACTGCTCCTGAAGACAAAGTGCTCCTGAAGTGGTGACGTCATCAGAAGCAAGTTCATCAGAATCTGAAAATCACCAGAAGCAGCAGTTCATCAGGAGATACAACTTTGAGCTTCAAAAGCTGTTCAATGGGTTCAATCTCGTCTATGCATTGCAGAAGACTGAAAAAGTGAAGCAACGACTATTTTGAAAGGATTTGAAGGCATTGGATGCTTGTTCTTCAAAGAGCGTTGACAAAGTATGTTTGTACGAAGTGTACAACCACTATCTCCACTACTCTGTTTTGTCTCTGCTACAAGACAAGAAAAACAACTTTGCCTGCAACGATGTTCCTTCACAATGGGAATGCATTTAAAATTGATCCTTCATAGGACAATAACTACATCAGGCAAAATATCATTGGTGATTGATCAAAAGCTTCAAACGACTCTATTTTGAATAAGCTGACAATTCAACGTCTCTTTCACACCTCTATATAAAGGAGTGAAGACTCAGAGTTATAAACAGAACAATACCAAGAATTACAAGTGTAAAAACTCTGCTGAAATTGTTCTTCACTCAAAGTTCACTTAGAATTTCTTATCAAAGTTCATATCTTAGAAATTCTAGAGTCTTAAGAGTATGTATCTGATTTGTATTGTGAACACCACTTATTGTATATCAAGTGTTCAACCTCAAACATTTTTCTTTGTAATTCTGTTTGAATTAAGAAGTCTCTTGCAGTTGTGCTTGACCATTAGAAGTCTCTTGATTGTGTTCAGGAGCATAGGAAGTCTCTTGCAGTTGTGCTTGAGCATTTGAAGTCTCTTGCTAGTTTTAGCGGTGAGCAATTGTAATCAGATATTACATAGTGAAAACTCTCCTTGGAAGTGCAAGGGGGACAGGACTGACTTCCGGTTTGAGGAAAGAACCTGTATAAATTGTTTTGTGTCTTTCTTCTCTCTCTCTCTCTCTCTCTCTCTCTCTCTGTTTATCCGCTGCAACTAGTTCTGAACATCACTTTAGAAGTAGAACTCTATCTGCTTCTGATCAGTGTTTTCAGCTTAGGAGAAGAAGATGAAGAAAAAGCCAACACAATTCAACCCCCTTCTTGTGTTTTTTCTCACCTTCAATTGGTATCTAGAGCCTTGGTCTGTTGTCAAAACACTTAACAGTGTAACAGAAAAAGATCTGAGAAAAACATGTCTGGTGCGGAACCTGAATCCAGTACGAGAAATGCTATTCCATATGATTATGGTAGCAAAAAGAAATCTGACTATGGAAAAGTTTCAAAGTTCAATGGAGATGCTGAAGAATTTTCCTGGTGGAAGACCAACTTCTATAGTCATGTCATGGGCTTAGATGAAGAATTATGGGACATACTACAAGATGGTATGGTAACTTGGTCGTTAATGAAGAAGGAGCTACTATTGATAGAAGAAAACATACTCCTGCTCAGAAGTCTCTGTTTGAATTAAGAAGTCTCTTGCAGTTGTGCTTGACCATTAGAAGTCTCTTGATTGTGTTCAGGAGCATAGAAAGTCTCTTGCAGTTGTGCTTGAGCATTTGAAGTCTCTTGCTAGTTTTAGCGGTGAGCAATTGTAATCAGATATTACATAGTGAAAACTCTCCTTGGAAATGCAAGGGGGACAGGACTGACTTCCGGTTTGAGGAAGGAACCTGTATAAATTGTTTTGTGTCTTTCCTCTCTCTCTCTCTCTCTCTCTCTCTCTCTCTCTCTGTTTATCCGCTGCAACTAGTTCTGAACATCACTTTAGAAGTAGAACTCTATCTGCTTCTGATCAGTGTTTTCAGCTTAGGAGAAGAAGATGAAGAAAAAGCCAACACAATTCAACCCCCCCTTCTTGTGTTTTTTCTCACCTTCAATTGGTATCTAGAGCCTTGGTCTGTTGTCAAAACACTTAACAGTGTAACAGAAAAAGATCTGAGAAAAACATGTCTGGTGCGGAACCTGAATCCAGTACGAGAAATGCTATTCCATATGATTATGGTAGCAAAAAGAAATCTGACTATGGAAAAGTTCCAAAGTTCAATGGAGATGCTGAAGAATTTTCCTGGTGGAAGACCAACTTCTATAGTCATGTCATGGGCTTAGATGAAGAATTATGGGATATACTACAAGATGGTATGGTAACTTGGTCGTTAATGAAGAAGGAGCTACTATTGATAGAAGAAAACATACTCCTGCTCAGAAGAAATTCTACAAGAAGCATCACACAATCAGAGGAGCACTTGTTAAAGCTATACCTAAAGCAGAGTATATGAAGATGAATGACAAATCCACTGCTAAGTCAATGTTTGCTTCTCTCTATGCTAACTATGAAGGTAGTAAGAAAGTCAGAGAAGCAAAAGCTCTTATACTTGTTCATCAGTATGAGTTGTTCAAAATGAAAGATGATGAAAGTATTGAGCAAATGTACTCAAGATTTCAGACTCTAGTTTCTGGACTTCAAATACTAAAGAAAAACTATGTAAAAAATAAAATAAGTGTACCAAATATTTCCTTAAAAAAAAAGTGTACAAAATATTGTAAAAAAAAAAAAGAAGGTAAAATTACACTTTTAATCCCTTAACTTAATTTCAGGTAACAATTTGGTCCTTTATCTTTTTTTCATTTCAATTTGGTCCTTTTTGTCCATTTTCGTATACATTTTCAAGCTTCAAATCTAATATTCTTATGCAAACATAGACGAGGATCATAGATTTGAAGACTGGAAGACCATAAGAAAATAAAATCATGAATTTTAAGCTTAAAAATGTATATGAAAATGAACAAAAATGACAAAATTGAAATGAAAAAAAGATAAAGGATCAAACTGTTACCTAAAATTAAGTTAAGGGACTAAAAGTGTAATTTTGCCAAGAAAAACATGAAATTGGTGCGATGCATTTTTTTTAGTATTAAATAAGTGTACAGAATATTGTCAAAAAAAAAGGCAAGAGGATATGAATGAAATTGGTGCAATGCATTTTTTTAGATGAAATTTGTTAGGTAAAATTACTGCTAACCTAATACAGCAAATAAGGGAAAAATATTAGGTTAAATTGCTGCAGACCTAACAAAATTAATAAAGGCTTAATACATGCTTTGGTCCCTTAACTTATTTTTGAATTTCATTTTGGTCCCCTAACTATAAAGTGTCTCAATTTGGTCCTATAAATCTTCTGTCGTTTACTATTTTGGTCCCCTCCGTTTGTTTTTTAATGTCAAATATTTATGATATAATTTCAACCATTATATTGCAGGTCCATTATATACAGTAGTGAACCATCACCACATAATTTTTTCCCTTTCTTCATCTTCTTCCTTCCACCCCTTCTCATATTCATACAAAATTCAAGGAACATTTTTTTTTATTTTATAAAAAGAACATTTTATTAAAGAATTAAACCAACATTACAAATGGACATAATGTGATCTGGAACAGATTTCATCCACACAACATACTAAAGTATATTTGGCTAGCTCATGAGCCAATTTATTCCCATCCCTCTTAGTAAATCGAAATTTACACTTTATAAAAAAGACATTTCATATTTCTAATGCCCATCACTATCTTTCCCATGTAATATCTAGAAACAGAAACACTTTCGTACACCCTTCTTACAAGTTTATCACAGTCACTCTCGAATTACTGCCCCTAATCCCCATGTATCAATTTCAGACAAATTAGCATCACTATTATCTTTTACATAATCAGCTTCTGGTTTGTTCCATCTAATTTGTGCGATTCGGTGTTGGGTGTGGTGTTGTGTTTGATTTAGAATCATGCAACAAGGAGAGATAAATTTTTTATGATGTTGTTGTTGTTTCAAAGCACCATGTTGTTGTTGTGCTGTTTATGTGCTGAATTTGGAGAAATCCATTTTTTTTTAATTCATGATGATGATGATGAAAAGAATCAAAAATGGTTGAATTTGATTTCTTGATGTTGTTGCTGCTATAGATGATGATTTCTGGATTTTTTTAGAAAAAAATCAGGGTTTTAATTCTATTTGAAGGTTTATGTATTTTAATTTAATGAAGTTTATTGTTGTTTTAGTTTGAATTTTTTATATGAAGTTTTGTGCTTCTGATTTTTTTGCTTTCCTGGGTAGGATTGATGAAGATGATGAGAGAAGAAGATGAAGAAAATGAGAAAAGTGTTAGGTGTTAGTGGTTCACAGGAAAGTACAATAGACCCTACATAATTCAACGGTCCTCTTTTAAAGAAAAAATCAAATGGTTAAAATTAAAAAATTTAATACGATCTATGGTGAACCACCTTTAAATATGGTTCACCTTAGAATTTTGATGTTAAAATCTAACGGAGATGACCAAAATAGTAAACGGCAGAAGACTCATGAGACCAAATTGAGACACTTTATAGTTAGGGGACCAAAATGAAATCCAAAAATAAGTTAACGGACCAAAGCATCTATTAAACCATTAATAAATAAGGATGTTGTAACCACTTTTCAATCTAATGAATCATTTCTCATTTTCACACCTTTTCAATACAAGACAACATAAATACAACTGTCAGCATCTTCAATCCAAACACAATCCAGATTTGAAAGAGAAAATTTTGCTAGATAGCACTACTAGAAAAAACAAAATTAGCGAGGGAAATTAGTGACGGAAAAAATGAAATTTCTCACAAATTCCATAGTCGCAAAATTTAATGACGGAATTAGAGAGGGATTTCACGTTTTCCCTCACAAAATTTTCCTCACTAATATTTGTTTTTTTAGTAATGTAGTGTGCCAGCAGATTAGCCACTCGTCTATCATACACTATGGAAGATTGACCATTAGTGCTGGTCAATCTGATTCTGCATGAGCAAAGCATTTTTATTGTGGAAACTATTAATGGAATTATGTCCGGTTTGCACTACCGTTGGGTTTTCAAGGCTTTCAAAACATATTTTGTTCCTGACCTTCCATATACTAGCAATAATTAAAATAATGGCTTAAATGCTTTTTTAGTCTCTTAACTATTTAATTGGTATTGCTTTGGTCCCTTAACTAAAAAAAAGATTGTTTGAGGATTTTAAGTTTTTTTTTAGTCTCGTTTTGGTCCCTTCTGTTAGGTTTCCGTTAGTTTTAATAAAAAACGTTAAGTGTGGACACGTGTCACCTTGTCATTGGCTCTGAGAATTTTTTTTTAAATATATATTTAATTTTTTTGTAAAAAAATCCCAGAACCAATGACAAGGTGACACATGTCACTTTTTCATTGGCTTTGGGATTTTTTTTTAAAAAAATAATATTTTTTTTTGTCAAAAAAAAAACTCCAATGCTTTTCAAAGCGCTTTTCAACCGACTCCAATTGTAAAAGACAGGTGCTATGTGTACCATTTTATTATTATTATTATTTTTAAAAACGCCAACATAAATATAGGTCAAATATCTCTTCTGGTCTTTAAGTTTCATGTTTATTTCAGATAGATCCTTTAAGTTTCTAAGGTTTCAAACATGTCCTTTAAGTTTCAAGTTTGTTTCAGATAGGTCCTTTAAGTTTCAAGTTTGTTTCAGATAAGTCCTTTAAGTTTCTAAGGTTTCAGATAGATCCTTTAAATTTCGAGTTTATTTCAGATAGGTCATTTCTATCAACATCCGTTAAGCCAAAGTTGATTTGATAGAAAGGACCTATCTGAAACAAACTCGAAACTTAAATGACTTATCCGAAACCTTAGAAACTTAAAGGATTTATCCGAAACAAACTCGAAACAAGACCTATCTAAAACCTTAGAAACTTAAAGGACCTATCTGAAACAAACATAAAACTTAAATGACCCATGGAGGTATTTGGCCTAAAATATACATAAATTAATCACATGAAACAAGCCCTTCTAACACAAGATTTATTATTACTACTAGTGTGTTAACCCGTGCAATGCACGGGCGCTAGGCTATTGTTTTTTAGTCTCTAAAATATATTATATTTTTTTGCAGAGTAAAAAAATCGATGTTTCAAATACTTATTTAGATAGGCGCACGGGTTAGAATTTTGTTATACTTAAAATATTTTAAGAAGATGTAATATCATTCTCATTTGTGTAGTTGATTTTTGTTGAATAGGCTCGTCCACACCAGTGTTGACTCCCCCATAAAGTTCAAAGATAGAATCATGGTTCGGTTTGATCTCGGATGCATAAGTCATTACAATGGGGTGTAATCGAGAAGGTTTTTACGTTTACCTTTCGTTCCTCGACTTTCATATACTTATATGTTACCTACTCATATTCAATGGGGATCAGAAATTTAATCTCATCTACTTCTCCGACGGGTTTGAGTTGAAGGTGAGAAAAACACAAGAAGGGGGGGGGGGGGGGGGGGGGGGGGGTTGAATTGTGTTTTCTTTTTCTCTCAAAAAAATACTTCTTCTGATAATACTTCAGAAGCAATTTGGGAATGCTTCTGATGTAATGATCAGAATCAGATATGCAGCGGAAAAGTTCAAAGCAAAGAAAAGAAAAGCAAGACACAAGCAGTTATCCTGGTTCCTTCCACAAATCGGAAGTAGTCCAGTCCCCCTTGCACTTCCAAGGAGATTTCACTATAATCACAAAGATTACAAATGCTCAATACTCTCTAAGTATGAGACTTCTCAAAAATGCTCAAGCACTCACGCAAGAGTCTTCCAATGCTCAAGCACTAAGCAAGAGTCTTCTAATGCTCAAGCACGCAGGCAAGAGTCTTCTGATCAAACAAAAATACAATGAAATAAGTTTGACTTGAACACTTGATATACAATCAGTGGTGTTCACAATACAATACAATAAAGACTCTAGACTTTTGAATTTCTAAGATGTATCAAATCAGTGCAGAAATTCAGTGTGCTTTGTAGAATCAAATTGACAGAGTTTTGGCGCTTTTTAACTTGTATATATCTCTATCTCTTCAATCTTCAAGTCTTCACTCCTTTATATAGAGGCGTGAAAGAGACGTTGAGATGATTAGCACGTCTAAAGAGTCGTTGAGATCCTTTGATCATTCACCAGTAATCCTTTGCCTGATTTGGGTGTAGTCCTTTGAAGAATTAGCTTCAAATTCATTCCCATCTTGAAGGCACAAATTCTGCAGGCATAGCTGTTGTCTTGTCTTGTAGCGTGGACAAAAACAGAGTAGTGGAGGTAGTGGTTGTACACTTGTACTTTGTCAACTCTGTTAACGAAGGACAAATACTCAATGGACTTCAAATGATCATTGATACCTCCCTTTCAATTCTTCGTTCTTCTTAGACGAGGTTGAAATGAGAAACAACTACTTTGGATCTTCAGTTTGAATTTGCGGATCAAATATAGCTTCTGGTGATGATATCGCTTCTGATGAAAACTTTGCTTCTGATGACTTTCTGCTTCTGATGACGTCATCACTTCAGAAGAACTTCAGCTTCAGAAGCACTTTAGCTTCAGACGCAGTTTTCTTCAGATGCTTCGAATTCCTTTGCTCTCCATTGTTCTTCCAAGACCTATTGAAATTACTTGACTAGTTTTTGGTCCTGTACATTTGAACAATTATTAGCAATAACCAATTGACAATTTTTAATACCTTGTTAGCATCAAAACTCATTAAGGTTCATTGTGAAACACATTTTGTTCCAACAATCTTCCCCTTTTTGATGATGACAAACAATAGTATTTAAAATGTTCAATTGTTGTTGATCTAATTAATAAGTTGAATACCGGGATAGAGGTTTGTAAGCTCCCCCAGAGTCTAATAGATCTTTAAGGTGAGGTTTGTAAGCTCCCCCTGAGTTCTATACTCATTAATTAAATTTCAATAAAATACGCACAAGATAATGAAATATCAGAAGTATTAAAAAGAAGGTTTAGAGCTAAAGAAAATGGTTCAGAGCAAAGCTCATCAAAAAGTTAACTTAATCAAGTTAATTTAATGAGGCTCAGAGCCTAAAAATACTATACAACTACTCCCCCTTTTGTCATCAACAAAAAGTAAAAAAAAAACAAAAGAAAGAGTATCAGAGCAATAAGAAAGGAAAACTGGAATCAGTGTATCAATGCAAACAACATTAAGATACAACAGTTATAATCAGAGCCAAAATTATAATAAACATGAGAAATTAGCAATAGATTCAGAAGTAATGATAAATTCATGATAAACAAGTCAAAATACATAGTCAAAGCAATTCAATACTTAAAACAAAATCTAAACAAGCAAAATTGGTGTGCAACTAAGGTTTGAATAGCTTAGACACTTGTTCCATTAAGTACTTAATCTGCTCAGACTACTTCTTGAGTTCTTCTTGGCTAGCTCTCAGTCTTCTTCTCAACCCTTCTTAAATCATGTCAGCCCTTGAAATGTAGTCATCTTCTGGATAGAAAGGAGTGTTGGCTAACAGAGGCACATAATCAAGCTCGTTTTCTCTTGCAGCTTCATGCATATCATCCAACATTTTCTTCAGCATATCAGAGTGATTTGAGATGCACTTTGTGCTAAGTTGATCCAGCAACTCATTGAAATCCTTCTTCAGATCCATCCATTGATCAAGGTAGTGAATGAGAGGTACAGGAACTGTTCTGAGAAGAATCAGTCTCTGAATCGCATCACTTAACCTGATAAGCTGTTCATCAATATAATCAGATTCCAGGATGGTGTCTGGGATGGGTGAAGGTTCAGGAATGGTTGTTTGAGATGTAGAAGGTTGGTCAGAAGCTGTTTGTTGTTCAGGAGAAGCTAGATTGATGGTTGGTGATTCTGGTTGTTGTTGTTCTGTGTTAGGCTGGGGTTGTTCAGTGGTAGTTTGTTGGTCAGAAGCAATGTGTTCATGAACATGTTGTTCAGGAACACTTTGCTATAGGTCAGAAGCACCTTGTTCAAGAACAGTATGTTCAGGAACAATTTGCTCTGGGATGGTTTGAGTTTCAGATTGGGTTTCTGTTTGTTGGTTTTCCAAAACAGTCTTTTCAGGGACTGTTTTAAAGGCCTTTGTAGGTGTTGGTTGCATTTCACCACCTAGATGTTTTTCTACGTTGTGAAGAGTTGAGGATTCTTGTTGTTGGGGGATTTCTGAAGTAGTTGCTTCTGAAACTACCTCAGAGGCTCTTTGTGGAGTTTGGTTATTTTGTGGGTTGGTTTCTTGGTTGGTTACAGGGTGTTGGATACTAACAGGTTCAACTAAGGGTGGTTGGAAGAAATGATCAGCAGGCAAATTGAACCTTTCACAGATGTTTATCCTCTCTTGAGAGAATTCAATTTGTGTTTGCTCATAATCTATTCTTCCATCAGCTGTTAGTTTGGTTGGTTTGAAATCTGTGAGGAATTTGCTGATGTGCCGACTCAGAGGTTTATTATCTGAGTCAGTGGAGGATGATGAGGGTGGAGATGGAAGGTCAGGAATCTGAGTATTGACTTTAGCTTTAGAAGGGATACCTGAAGAATGAGCTTCTGGATGAGCTGCTTCTGAAGCTTTTGATGCTGGTTCTGATGAAGTAGCTCCTGAAGCATGCTTTCCTTTCAGGGCTTGTGATAACAATTTTACTCCTTCCTTGACAGCTTCCTCTTCCAATTCAGCAGTTAAAGTAGCTATCACAGCAGCCTTCTCAGGAGCAAGCTCATACCCAGCTGCCTTGAGCTGTT
Source organism: Medicago truncatula (assembly GCF_003473485.1). Classification (NCBI taxonomy): domain Eukaryota; kingdom Viridiplantae; phylum Streptophyta; class Magnoliopsida; order Fabales; family Fabaceae; genus Medicago; species Medicago truncatula. The sequence continues at coordinate 11,815,720 of NC_053044.1, read as the reverse complement.
CATCTCTTTGTTTTTCAAACAGCTTTCTCATTTGCTTCCTCTTTGCTATCTCAGAAGCAGCATACTCCCTAGCATCTTGCAGTTGTTCATCAGTAGGTCTGAAACAAGGCATTTCTATTGGTTCAGCAGTCTTAGCCTTCTTTGGTCTTGGCTCATCATCACTCTCAGCTTCTAACTGTTCAGCAGCTTCCTTCATTCGCTCTTGAGCAGTCTTTAAACTCCTTGCTTTCTTGTCCCTGATGGTTTGAAGAGCAGCTTGCCTAGCATCAGCTTGAACCTCAGGCTTTTTGTTTCTTTGCTTCTGAACAACTTCTTCAGAAGCAGGAACTTCTTCAGAAGCAGAAACTTCTTCAGAAGCAGAAACATTAGAGCTTTCAGTCTTGGCAGTTTTAGCTTTCTTGGGTTTGGATGCTGCAACTTCATCCTTATCAGATTTTCTTGACCTCTTCCCTTTAACTTTGAGAGGTGCTCCTCCAATCTTGTCAGGAATAGATGCAACACTGATGATCGTACCAGTAAGCTCAAAGTGAGCTTTGATGAACTGATACAGAACCTCAGGATTATCCTCTTTAGAGATTGAGGGGAAATCCATCATTAGATCTGATTGAACAGTTTCTACAGCCAAATCCTCTTTGGAAGTGACTAGCTTATCAGTTAGCTTCATAGACTTCAGAGTCTTTCCATTAATGATTTTTCCAACAACAGTTGCCAGCTCTTCATCTGAAGATACTCCTGTTTCTCTGAGATACTTCAGAAGCTTCCCTTGAACAAAAATTTCAGAGAGTAGCCTTCCAAAGGGAATCTGCCTTCTTCCATTCTTTTGGCTTTCCTTCAGAGCCCAGCACATGTGATGAAGGATGTACTTTGGCAGATTTATTCTTTGATAAGTTGCAAGGCAGTACAAAACTACCTTGTGATCCAAAGATGGATAATATGTACCTCCTCCCTTCTGGAAAATGCATTCTGACAGAATTTTCTTGAAAACCTTGTGAACAGGTGATAGTTCTGAAGATTTTCCCTTTGCATTTCCTTGAAACAGGACTTCATTGACCTTGTCTTCCCACTGGCTTTTAACAGCATCCACCTGATATAAACCAGCGTTTTCACATCTGCATACTCTTGCAATGATGTCTGTAGTAATAGTGATCTCCATTCCCATCACAGCAGACCTTATCTCCGTTCCTTCAAACGGTTTCAAACCCATTTCTGTTCTTGATTTCCCTTTCAGCTTAAGGTTCTTCTTTACCATCTCAGATTCTTCTTCTTCAGCAGCTTTTCTGTCGAACACTTCTGCTCTAACCCAAAAGTCTTTCACCAGATTCATTTAAGAAGGACCATTCAGCATACTAACGTATTGCATCATATGCTGAGCGGCAAAATAATCAGCAATGTCCATCCCATTCCTTTTCAACGAACCAAAATCGATGGAAGATTCCACTTGAACGTCCAATCTATCCAAGGGTACAGTCATAGTTCTTTCCTTTAGAACATATGATTGATTGGTGTTGATTCTGATAGACGGAACTGAGCTAGAAGATGCCATTAGATTGATTGAAGATGAAAAGGGTTTCTAGGGTTTGAGAGTTTCTTAGCAGAGAAGGTTTGAGATGAAATGAAAGTGTGAGTTGTGAAGTGAGTAGTGTGTGTTTGTTTAAGTGTTTTTATTAAAACGTTTGCAATTCAAAAGAGACAAACAAACATAGCATTAATGACAAATTGGGGGCGCGTGTTAGTACGTTTAAAAGCAAATAAAACATCATTGCCCTTTTTGTTATACTCCAATACAAATAGACCACGTCAGAAACTTTTCAGAAAACTAACCTTTGGGTAATGGGACAGCTGTTACAAAAAGTAACTGCCAACGATCCCACTAGCCTTGCTATTCAGAAGCAAAGAATACCGCTTCTGAAGTTTTAGAGCTGACGTCATCTTCAGAAGCACATTTTCCTCAGAACCTCAGTTAAGAGCTTCTGATGGACCAGATGCTTCTGAATGGACTTCAGAACCAAACTTCTTATTCAGAGACAAGCAAAATTTTTAATCAGACACAAAGTGCATGTTCAAATTTTTCTTTATAAAATCAAATCTTTGAACAGATAAAGGCTTTGTAAATATATCAGCCCATTGATGCTCAGTATCAATGAATTGTATATCTAAAATTCCTTTTTGAACATAGTCTCTGATAAAGTGGTGTTTGATCTCTATATGCTTGACTCTAGAATGTAGAATTGGATTCTTTGAAAAACAAATAGCAGCAGTATTATCACAAAAGATGGGAATACTGTTAGCATTAATCTGATAATCTTCCAACTGATGTTTCATCCAAAGTAGTTGTGTGCAACAACTTGCAGCTGAAACGTATTCTGCTTCTGCTGTAGGAATAGCAATAGTTGCTTGTCTTTTGCTTGCCCAGGATATTAGATTCTCTCTTAGGAATTGACAATTTCCATTGGTTGATTTTCTTTCAATCATGTCACCAGCATAATCAGCATCACAGAATCCAACCAACTTGTAATCTAGGGATTTCCTATACAGGAGTCCAAGATTAGTTGTTCCTTTCATATACCTGAAGATTCTCTTAACTGTAGTTAAATGAGATTATCTAGGATCTGATTGAAATCTTGCACATAAGCATACACTGAATAAAATATCAGGTCTAGATGCAGTGAGGTATAACAGAGAACCAATCATACCTCTGTATAACTTCTGGTCCACTACAGTTCCAGTATCTTCTTTGCTTAAGGTGCAGGTTGTATGCATTGGAGTGTTCATCACTTTACAATCTTCTAGCTTGAACTTCTTCAGAAGCTCCTTTGTATATTTTGTTTGATGAACATATACTCCTTCTTTGCTTTGGTTGATTTGAATTCTAAGAAAGAATTTCAATTCTCCCATCATGCTCATTTCAAATTCATCATGCATTAACTTAGAAAATTCTTTGCAAAGAGATGCATTAGTAGAACCAAATATTATATCATCAACATATATTTGTACAATCAGAATATCTTTCTTAAGAGTCCTTCTGAAGAGTGTTGTGTCAAATTGTCCTCTTTCAAAATCATTTTTAATTAAGAAATTACTTAGTCTATCATACCAAGCTCTGGGAGCTTGTTTCAAGCCATATAGTGATTTCTTAAGTTTATAAACATGGTCAGGATGCTTAAGATCCTCAAACCCAGGAGGTTGTTTGACATACACTTATTCTTCAATGACACCATTAAGAAAAGCACTCTTGACATCCATTTGATATAATATTATACCATGATTAATTGCGTAGGATAGAAGTAACCTGATTGCTTCCAATCTTGCAACTGGAGCAAATGTTTCAGTGTAATCAATGCCTTCTTGTTGACTGTATCCTTGTGCAACAAGTCTAGCCTTGTTTCTGGTTACCTCTCCTTGTTCATTCAGCTTGTTTCTGAATACCCATTTTGTTCCAATAATGTTCTTCTGAAAAGGTTTGGGTACCAGATCCCACACATCATTTCTTTGAAACTGATTTAGCTCTTCTTGCATAGCTAATATCCAACCATCATCTGAGAGAGCTTCTTCAACAATTTTAGGCTCAATTATTGAAAGCAATCCTATCAAAGATTCTTCTTGTCTGAAGTGTGATCTTGTTCTTCTAGGACTATCTCTGCTTCCAATGATTAGCTCCTCAGGATGTGAAGATTTATGCTTGAATTTTGGTTGAATAACCTGCTGAGTGTTATCTTGAATGTCGTCAGAAGCATTTTCATTCTGTACTACTGGACTAGGTTCTGCTTCTGAAATAGACTCAGCTTCTGGAATAGGTTCAGCTTCTGGACTTGATTCAGTTTCTGAATTTTTTTCAGAATCAGAAGGTTGATCAGATTCTGATGCATCTTCAGAATCAGTTGTACCTGCATTACTTTCACTTTGCTCTGGAGTTTTACTTCCAGGCTCTCTATCATCAAATTTAACGTGCATAGATTCTTCAATACAATGTGTTTCTGAATTATACACTCTGTACGCCTTTGACCTTTCAGAGTAACCTAAAAAGATTCCTCTTTGAGCCTTGGCATCAAATTTCTTCAGATAGTCTTTAGTGTTTAGAATGTAACAAGTACATCCAAACTGATGAAAGTAAGAGATATTGGGTCTTCTTCCTTTAAAGAGTTCATATGCAGTTTTCTCCAACATAGGTCTGATATAGATCCTATTTTGAATATAACATGAAGTATTAACTGCTTCTGCCTAAAAATGTTTAGCTAAATTGTTTTCATGGATCATGGTTCTGGCCATTTCTTGTAAAGTTCTGTTCTTTCTCTCTACAACCCCATTTTGTTGTGGAGTTCTAGGAGAAGAAAATTCATGGAGAATCCCATGTTTTTCACAAAAAGATTCAAATGGCTCATTTTCAAATTCTCCACCACGATCACTTCTGACTTTCAAAATTTTCAATTCTTTTTCAGATTGTATTTGAGTGCAGAAGCTGCTAAACACTTCACATGCATAATCTTTACTTTTAATGAATTTTACCCAAGTCCATATGTTGTAATCATCAACAATGACTAATCCATATTTACATCCATATAAGGATGCAGTGTTAACTGGTCCAAAAAGATCAATATGGAGTAATTCTAAGGGTCTGGAGGTTGATACAATGTCTTTGGATTTGAAAGTACTTTTCACAATTTTCCCTTTCTAACATGCACCACAAAGTGCATCTGAATGATAATCAATGTTGGGCAATCCTTTGACAAGTTGTAACTTGCTAATTTTACAAATTAATCTCCAATTAGCATGTCCAAACCTTCTATGCCAAACCCACTTTTATCATTCATTGACAGAAGGCAAACTACCTTCTGATCAGCCAGATCAGAGAAATTAATTTTATAGACATTCTTAACTCTCTTTCCCTTAAATGTAATGGATTTGTCATCCTTGTTGACTAGTGTGCAGTTGGTCTTACTGAACATGACATCATACTCATTGTCACAAAATTGACTAATGCTCAATAGGTTATGCTTCAGACCATCTACAAGCCACACATTATTAATTGAAATGGAGGAATTACCAATAGTACCTGTACCAATGATTTTTCCAGTTTGGTTGCCACCAAACTTCACTTCTCCTCCATCTTTCATGGTAAGGGTAAGGAACAAATCTTTCTCTCCAGTCATATGCCTTGAACATCCGCTGTCTAGGTACCATGACTTTTGTTTCTCTCTTGCCCTTAGGCACACCTGCAGTTTTAATCAATTCAGATTTAGGTACCCATATCTTCATGGGTCCTTTTGGGTTAGTTCTGGAGGTTTTACTTTTCCTCCCTTGTACCTTGGGGTGAGTGCTGAGTAGCTTCTGATCATTCAAGACTTTAGGTTTAACACCTTTGGGTATTGTTTTCTCAGAAGCAGTAACTGCTTTGTTCTTCTGATCCTTTGGCTTTGGGATTTTAGATTCTGGTTTAATCAGACTCTGAGGAACAGGTTCTGATCTTTTCAGAATTTTAATCTTTTGAGTCTCAGGATCAGATTTTGTCATAACCTTAGACTTGAGGTTTTCTGGCTTTGATGTAATCTTAGCCTTAGAACCAAAAGCTTCAGGTTCTGACTGAACAGCAGTTACAGCATCAGTACCTTCAGGGACAAAGGTGGATTTCAATCCATCCTTGATACAATCACAGTAGCTCTTGAGACTGTACTCTTTGGATTTCTCCTCAGAACATTGAATCCCTTTGCCATTGTTTTTGTATGTGCTGTAGATCATAGAAGCAACTTTGCTTTTGTCTATGCCAGCCATAATAAAATCATCCAAGGCAATTTCATGTTTATTGCCTGAACCTTTATCACATTTTTCTTGTAGCTTCTGACAAAGAATCTTGAGTCTATCTTCATATGTTGTTGATATGAAGTTAAACCCTTTGAGTTCTTCTTCAGAAGCTTTCAGTTCCAATAGAGTTGTTTCTTGTTGTTTCATTAAATCAACATATTTTTCTTTTAAATCTGACAACTCATTGGTTCTGTGTTCAAATAGTGATAAGAGTTCTTTTAGAGAATCAACAAGTTCTTGTCTGGGAATCTTGGAATATACCTCATTTTCAATTCTAAATCTGATTCAGATTCTGATACTGCTTCTGATGATACTGTTGCCACTAACCCCATGGCTGCTTTTGCATCATCATCTGCTTCTTCTTTATCAGAACCAGATTCACTATCCAAATCTTCCCAGGTCGCCATCAAGCTCTTTTTAATTTGCTTTCTGAATTTACTGGAGCTGAAGCTTGGTTTCTTGGGTCTGCTTTTAGACTTCTCCTTCTGAAGATCAGGGCAATCAGCAATGAAATGACCAGGCTTCTTACAGTTGAAGCTCCCCTTCTGATCTTCTTTCTTGGAGTTCTTGTAGCCATTCCTCTTGCTCAAAAATTTCTTATGTTTCCTTGCAGAATACTCAAACTTGTTAGACAGCATAGCCATCTTCACAGAATGATCTTCATCAGAATCTTCATCAGGTGATTCTTCTTCAGATTCACTGGCCTTGTAAGCTTTAGAAGATTTGGAAGACTTTCCTTTAGATGGTAGAACAATAGATTTACTCTTCTTAGAGGACTCATGCTCATTCAGACTCATTTCATGCACTTTGAGGGAACTGACAAGATCTTCAACACTCAAAGTGTTTAGATCCTTAGCTTCCTCAATAGCAGTTACTTTGGGTCTCCATCTAGAAGGCAAGCTTCTCAGAATCTTACTAACATGATTAGAAGTGACATAGCTCTTCTTCAGTATTTGCAGTCCAGATACTAAAGTTTGAAATCTTGAGTACATCTCCTCTATACTCTCATCATCCTTCATTTTGAACAGCTCATACTGATGACCTAGCATTAGGGCTTTTGCTTCTCTGACCTTCTTGCTTCCTTCGTAGTTGCCACAGAGTGATGCAAACATTGCCTTAGCAGTGGATTTATCACTCATCTTCATGTATTCAGTACGAGGAATAGAAGCAACAATAATCCCTCTGATCTTGTGATGCTTTTTGTAAGTCTTCTTCTGAGCAGGAGTGTGTATTCTTCTGTCTATAACAACTCCTTCTTCATCCAAATCCAGATCATCAACTCCATCTTCAAGAATATCCCATAGTTCTTCATCCAATCCCATGATATAGCTATACATATTGGTTTTCCACCATGAAAACTCTTCTGGATCTCCATTGAACTTTGGAGCTTTTCCAGAATCTGATTTCCTTTCAGCAGTATCATAGTCATGTTTGACACTAGTGTATTTTAAGGATGTAGTTGATTCCTCTCCTCCAGACATGTTTTTCTTGGATCTTGATCTGTCACATGGTTAAGTGCTTATGATAATAGAGCAAGCTCTGATACCAATTGAAGGTGAGAAAAACACAAGAAGGGGGGGGGGGGGGGGGGGGGGTTGAATTGTGTTTTCTTTTTCTCTCAAAAAAAATACTTCTTCTGATAATACTTCAGAAGCAATTTGAGAATGCTTCTGATGTAATGATCAGAATCAGATATGCAGCGGAAAAGATCAAAGCAGAGAAAAGAAAAGCAAGACACAAGCAGTTATCCTGGTTCCTTCCACAAATCGGAAGTAGTCCAGTCCCCCTTGCACTTCCAAGGAGATTTCACTATAATCACAAAGATTACAAATGCTCAATACTCTCTAAGTATGAGACTTCTCAAAAATGCTCAAGCACATACGCAAGAGTCTTCCAATGCTCAAGCACTAAGCAAGAGTCTTCTAATACTCAAGCACGCAGGCAAGAGTCTTCTGATCAAACAAAAATACAATGAAATAAGTTTGACTTGAACACTTGATATACAATCAGTGGTGTTCACAATACAATACAATAAAGACTCTAGACTTTTGAATTTCTAAGATGTAGGAATAATAAAATGAAATAATAAACGATCACGATCATTAATGTGCTCTTCTTTTTGCGGATTTTGGTAAGGAATAATAAAATTGTAAAAGGTAATTAAGCGTAGGGTAAAACTGAAAGAAACAATCTTATAAAAAAATACAGTAATTTTTTACATAAAAGTCTAAAAATAAAGTTTTTTTTATAGTATATAATAATGTTACTATTATTGTAGATTGTTTCTATATTAATTAAATTGAACAAATATTTTTTAATTGATAATTTTTTTTGGTAAGTTTAAGAGTAATTTTTTTTTTGTCAAGTAGCCTAGTGGCTAGAGCTCACACAATTTAACTGTGGAGAAGTGGGGTATCCGGGATTCGAACCCCAACCTCTACATATAATATGCAATATCCCTAATAACTGATTTAAACACACGAGTATTAATTTTTTTTTTTTTATAATTATAAAGATTATAAGATAAAAGTCTTACCATGCATTGTATCAGCATGCAAACTCGTAATAATATATTAAAAAGAGTAAATTACATCTCCCACCCCTGAAAGATGCTGCTTTTACATTCCCCTCCCATTCTATATATTTTGAAACACACATTATCCTCCCTTGAAAGATGATTTTTGATACATTTTGATCCATTTTTTTATTCTTCCGCTATACCTGGATGTTAACCACCGTTAAATAAATTTAGTATTACTAAAATAGCCTTTATTAACAACTCTCTGTCATTGCTTTTTCTCTTTCCTTGATGTAAATCATTTATGTAATTTCAAATGTATGTAAACAAAATTAAATCTGGTTACATTTATTTTTCTCTCTCTTACATTTGTGCAGGAAATAAAAGTGGAGGAGGAAGTTTCATATTCAATTGAGAGAAACCTTAAGAACGAAACTTATCATTGTTTCTATTTGGTTCATCACTATTTTTAGTTGACTATAACAACATATTTAGAACTTTATTCATTTTACTTAACCTAATAATCGGATTCTTTAAATATTAATCTACTTTTTGACATATGTATGTGAGTGAATACAAGGACATATAATATCATGAATGAAATGCATGATGCATCGATCTTTATCATGCTCCCAAAAACAAGATTTATAGATTCAAAAAATTTGATCCTAAGAATTAATAGATTCAGTCGATTAATAAAAAGAGAAAGGGCAAAAAGGAAGAGGCAAAGTCAAAGATGGAAGAAATTGGGCATAAAAAAAATAACACTTGTATAGAAGTTTCAACCTTTATGCACTAGCCACCAGATTAGTAAGAAACGTTAAAGAATAAAAGTTAGGGCTTGCGATAGGTAGAAGAAGTTAATGAAATGAAGAGTAAAATATTAGACTGAAAGAAAGGATATTATTGTCAATTTAAACTTATTAAATAATATTTAGAAAGAAAAAAACTTCATTAACAATGTTAAGTTAAATGGATCCTTAAAAAAAATGTTAAGTTAAATGGACTAAGTTGACACTACCAAAAAAATGGATTAAGTTGTATATTTAATCATAAGAGGGGAGGAAAATGTAATATCATAATCTCTCATGGGAGGGGGTGTAATTTACTCTATTAGAAAAGATTTTTTTTTGATAAAAGAACAAAAACTATGAGGACATAACATCTAACCTAGTAATTTACTCTATTATTTTTTGATAGAATATTACACTCTTCTCGTAATTGATTAATTTTTTATTTATTGTATTTTAATATTTTTTGTAATACTTATTAGTTAAATTTAATCAATTTTCAATTTTAATTTTTAGTACATTAATTGTTATATTTTGCATCAAATCTATGATTTTACTGTGTTGTTATAATATTAATTTTAATAGATAACATCTTCATGAAATTATAATTTGGTTATCTGAAAATCGATCTAAACTTGACCAAATAATTAATCATATCAGGATATTTCTTTGAAGTCATCCAAACCAAACCTTGAGTATTTAAATTTTTTGATCAAATGCCTTTTTATATCTTACCTAATCCAAATCGTACAAACATATCTTTGTTTGCATATTTTTTTTGGTTACAATGCTAAGAAATCTTTGTTTGCATATGCTAGCAATAATAAAAATATTTTTTTTCCTTTAAAAAAGTAATAATCTTTTTTGAAAGGGTTCCTGCTTATGCTAGCAATAATTATTTTAATTAAAATAATTAAAATAATCTTAACTAACATGATTTAAAATTGATCGATTATCATCATTTGAAGGGTTCCTGCATCCAATTAAAATAATCATCATTTTTCTAACTAACATGATTTCAATATTATGTACACTTACGTTGGTTTTAAAGCACCTTTCAACATACTCCAATTGTAAAGGACAGAAGTGTTATGTGCAACAATTTATTACTGACATGTCACTTTGCAGGAAACAGAAACAGACAGGTGGATGTGGTTGCCGGATCAGATTTCTGGTTATACTGTTCGTGGTGTATATGATTTGTTGACATCACAGGAACAACCTCATGTTCATCAAAATATGGAGTTAATTTGGCATAAACAGGTTCCTTTAAAAGTTTCTATACTTGCTTGGCGACTGTTGAGGGATCGTTTACCTACTAAATCAAATTTGGTGGAACGTGGGATTATAGCTGTGGAAAATCGGTTTTGTGTAACGGGATGCGGGCAGGTTGAAGATGTGAATCATTTATTTTTGTCTTGTCCAATTTTTGGTTCATTGTGGCCTTTGGTGCGGGCTTGGCTTGGTGTCGACGGGGTTGATTCTAATACCATCTCAGATCACTTTGTGCAATTTATTGAATATGCAGGTGGTTTGAAATCGCGTCGATCATTATTTCATTTGATTTGGTTTCAATGTGTCTCGGTTTTATGGAAAGAACGGAATGATAGATTATTTCAGAATCATCAAAGTTCTATACCACTATTGTTAGATAAAGTAAAATCAAATACCTTGTGGTGGTTGAAAGCTAGTAACATAGTCTTTATTTTTGGTACACATAGTTGGTGGTCGAGCCCGCTTCTATGTATGGGCATTGACTATCCTTGATGTAATTTTGACTGTGTTGTAATCTTTATGTGATTGTTGTGGCACGTCTTGTGCTTCAACAATTACAGTGTTTATAGTAATATATTCCATTTTTGTTTCTTCAAAAAAATAAAAAAATTATTATTATTATTATTATTATGAGTCAGAATCCGTTGACACCAGGTGTCAACAAATTCGTTGAAACCAAATCACAAACCTTTATCTCATTTAATCCAAAGGCTCTCATTATTTCACTTATTACTGCACGTAAGCCTCACCTCCTATGTCAATCTCTCGTCTACTTTTGTTCTTTGTGGTTTTTCTTCATCTCCTTTTGGTTCATCTAATGTTCTAATGTGCTCATAAAAGTTCAAAACTCCACAATTCAACTAGTTTTATATTTAACCTATTATCTTTCAATGCCTTTTTTCCCCTTTCAAATGACGAAGAATCACAAGTTTTAATCTGCAATCCCTTATTCTTCTTTTCCTCCAAAAATCTATTGATTCTTCCTATTCTAATTTTGGTTATGATTATTGCTCTCATTAAGACAATAGAATCATAAAGATTCACCAACTCTCATAGCCAATTTCGTTAGGGTTTTCTCCATTGTTGTGGCGTTAGGGTTTTCTCAATTTTGTTTGATTATATTTATTCTAAAAAAATTAGTATGAATTTTAATTACATTAATCTAAATCCTGAAGTTTTAGTGGGATAGTATTGTTCCTGGTTAGATAAGAAATGGGTAGAATGGAAGATGAACAGAAAAATTGAGATCTCATTTTGGGAAATACCGAAGAATAATCTTGTAATAGTAGTTCATCTAACGCCCTCTTTGAATTATTTGATTTATTTGTTTGTTTTAATAGGTTTAGAATATTTTTATATGATTATGTGATTTATTAATTAAGTGGCTTATTTTAGTATTTAATAGAATAAGATTTGAAAATAGAATAAATATTGAGATGGGGGCTGTTTTGTGAATTTAGAGAGTTTTGTGGAATTAGAGGAAATAAGATAAAATAGATGGGAAGTGATAAATGGGAGAAACTAGGTTTAAAATTATTTTCACGTACAACCAGTTTTGGAGAAAAGGGAGAACAAAAGGAGAGAAGAACCAAGAGAGCTGCTGATCGATTTTCTTAAGGTAAGGGTGAGACTAGCATTCAATCTTCTTAAGTCTATGATTCTGATAATTAGATTTAACATGTTAGAGGTGTAGTTTTGGGAATTGAAGAATTAGGTTAAAAGTGAGGAATTGATGATTAGATGATGAAAAAGTGTTAGATTGATGTAGAAAATGTGTACAGACCTTAGATAATCCATAGGATGATAATTGGAATCAGTTTTAAGGTTAGAACCATGGGATTTGGTGAATTTTTGAGACAAACTGCAATCTGTCTGAGCTGAAATTCATCGCTCGCCCTCGCGAGCAGCATGCCTCGCCTCGCGAGGGATGAAGATCATCGCTCGCTTCGTGAGCATTCATCCCTCGCCTCGCGAGTAAACCCAGAAGTTGCTCGCCACATCGAGCAAGTCACTCGCCATAGCGAGTTGACCAATGAGGAAACATGATTTTGTGATTTAACTCCTTTAGTCGAGCTTTAGATGTTTTTGAGGAAACATGATTTTGTGATTTAACTCCTTTAGTCGAGCTTTATAAATTCTCTTTCCTTGATGTAAATCATTTATGTAATTTCAAATGTATGTAAACAAAATTAAATCTGGTTACATTTATTTTTCTCTCTCTTACATTTGTGCAGGAAATAAAAGTGGAGGAGGAAGTTTCATATTCAATTGAGAGAAACCTTAAGAACGAAACTTATCATTGTTTCTATTTGGTTCATCACTATTTTTAGCTGACTATAACAACATATTTAGAACTTTATTCATTTTACTTAACCTAATAATCCGATTCTTTAAATATTAATCTACTTTTTGACATATGTATGTGAGTGAATACAAGGATAATTACAAGAATAAATAAAAAAAACACCAGAGGTTAATGATTTCTCGCTACCCATAGAAATATACTACCCTTAGACTGAATAAAAATCTCCCCTTACCTCATTGTTTAGCAGCAATGGTCAATTCTACGGTTCAATCTCTCACGACACAAAAACACTAATCGTGATCGGCGCACGAACTAGAACATTCTAGCCCGGCAAGCCTATTGCTTCAACTTGGCAAACTATAAATTAAAAACAATTCCAATTTGGATTTCACTTTAAAAAAATATTCACTAAAATTTCGACAGTGTTTCCTTTGTATTTTCAACATTTCCAAGATATGAATCATGTTTTAAAAACTTGTTTTATCAGCCAGTATCTCAAATAACATTTTTTTATATTTATACAACTCAGAATAAAACATCTTAGACTACCAAATAGTTGTAGATACATCAATTGACACTGTAGTATATATAGACAAAAGTGACGCCAACCAAGAGGCCTACCAAAAGCGATACTCCAAAAACCGAGTCTGCTATCAATTTACTACTCAACTGCTTGCAAATAAAGAAAAAAAAAAAGAAGATTAACAAGTAAGTCACAAAGACTTAGTGAGAGACAATAACCACCACGAAGTATACCATGAAAATTCATAAAACTTTGTAAATTTATCAAACCAAATAAAACTATATCAAAATTCCAATGTCGTAAAGAGGTGAAACCAAATCAATAACTATAAAGGAAATATATAAATCGAGTATAATGAAAAAGGAATCAAACTCATCAAATTATCTTAGAATATAAAAATCGGATATGATGAAAAGGAATCAAAATAATCAACTTCAAATAGAATATAAAATCATATTCAATTTAATCATACCAAAATAATCAACTTTAAATAAAGTACATAAATTCAACTTTAGTGAAAATAATCAAAATTTGGTGAATCGAGAACTAGCTCCATCTCATTGATAGTTCTTTCTTACTAAGAGTGGTATTTCTCTTAGTGGTAGCTCCATCTAATGGATAGCTCTTTTCTCTCGACTCAAAACAAAACGTAAATAATTTTCAGTTAGGCAATTAAAATCTCATTGATGGCCCTCTCCTCCTAATGGTGACCTTTCCATAGGGGCATTTTCATCTAATGCAGTAACTCTACCTAACTGAAATCACATACTAGGTGCACCTAGTTCGTCGTTATTATAAGTGCGATTTTCAAAACACAATTCTCAAAATACATATCTAAAACCATCTTTCACAAAAAATCGAAACTTATGTCAAAATATTTACCGTCAAAACTCAATTGAAAATTTACTACTTATAATCATAAGTCCAAATCCAAATCCAATCCAAATCAAGTACATATAAATATCAAATTAAATCTTCGAAAAACACAAATTTCAAAACCATGCTTTACAATATATCAAAACTAGTCAAAACTAGTTTGAGGAACATATGAATACTAGTACACTCAATATGTGCAATCAAATCTCCATTTCAAATCCAATACTTTATAAATCATAAGTAGCCTCAAATATAATATATATTAACATCGATGACTTTGACAATAAATAATGTTGACGAGAAAAGTATTCAAAGGGTGTGTTCCCTATTTTGATAAATGTAACACCCTATTTCTATTAAAGCAAAAAAACATGCGAATAATATATTTATTCAAGAAATAGGTGCTATGACATCATTCAAAATTCAAACTCAACATGCATGCATATAAATCTCAACAGTCGCAACGGAATATAAACTAGAGTACTCCAAATATACATGTCATGAATCAAATTATTACATCAACATAGATGAATCTCAAAATCCCAACATACGGGTTAATCTCCAATCATGAACAAATAATCCAAAACAAATAATCTAGACTACGACGGACGCCTAGATCAGAGTCATCCTAGACTCTACAACACCGATACCGGAGATAGCTCCCGATATCCACCAAGCACAAAGAACTCACAAGAGCAACTAATCATGCACAACGTCTACTCATCCATACAGACAGGTAGGCGGTCAAAACCACTGGGGGTAAGTATTACATCATCATAATCCACATAACAATTAACATGAACAATTCAATTTAAACATCATGTACTTGATCAATAATAATATTCACATATATATACATATACCATCATTCCAATATTTCACATCAATTAATCACCAATCACATGTGTCATGAACAGTCATCAAATCACATTCATTCATGCACAATCACCAATCACATTTCACCAATAAGACTCATGCATGATGTGCACCTAGCCCGCCACATATATGCATGTGGTACCATTTCACTTCAAGGTCGTCACCTATATCTAGACCATCAAGGTCTCTGCAAGGCCGGAGCCCAATGATACAACAAAATATCATATCAAATCGCAACACGACTATGATGCATGGACATGTAACAAAGACTTGATAATGCGACATCAATCCACAATTTTCACCACAATATAGAGGACAACTTCCAAATATATTGATCATCTCCACAACATTTGCATTATCAAGAAAACATGTCCATACACAATCAAATCATAAGATTCATTATCACAACATCAACATGATCATCAATAATCAACAATGTCATTCAACATTAACTATCTCATATAGTTTTACCATTTCAAACATTTCTTACATTCTAAGTAAGAGAACATACACATCTCATGATATTCATCATATCCAACATACAATCATTCATTCATACAACCTCACTTAGTCATATAAGAATAGTCACGATAAATCTTAAGACAATTGACTTAAGGAACATTTCTGACTAAAAACCGTATCAAGTGGCAACCGGTCAACATTGATAATTCCCAAGACAAACAACATAGACAAATTGAAAGTTCTCAAACAACCTTAATCAATCATATGGTCGTGAACTTAAGCCGCCTCCAGACTATTATACATTAATCCAAGAATAACATAAGTTCGTACGAAAAATCCAATTTCACAATCTTTCACATTCCCACCCGAAATATCACTTTTGACATGATTAAGATGTTTGACTACTCTTACAAGTCTTACCTAAGTCTATATGAGCTGTAGGTTCAGCTTGTAAGTTCCATTGTTTGCAAAAGTTTGTTTTCGACAAAAGTCTAGACACTACTAGAAAAGTTTCATATACCGACGGAATTTAGAGACAGATTTTATTCCGTCTCTGATAGAGACGGAAGTTGAGACCGATATAATGAACAGAGACGGAATTTTATTTTTAACATCGAGACAGACTTTAGAGACGGATTGTACCGTCACAAAATTATTCTGTCTCCAATTCCGTCTCACACAGGTCAAATTTCTTTTTTTAATTAATTAAAAATAACTTTTTATCCATTCGCTGGGGCCATATCTCATTTTCACAGGCTCCAAAATCGAATTTCACTTGGCTCCAACCCAAAACCCCCAAGAAATTTACCTGCTTGATGGAATTTTTTTTAACAACTACTTGCTTTTACGATTTGGTTATTTGAGCATGAAACCATGTTAGTAGAATAACATAAGTCTATGTCTAAACAAGGATAAGAGTGATTGTAAGATCTTTGCTTCTTTTGCATTCATGTTACTATATGCACTGTTTTTAAAATATGACTTATAGGATAATAAAGAAAAATGTAATCCCTGTAACTTGTATTTCTTACTTGCTATTTGGTTTTCACTATTTGAATTTTTGGATATGTCATGAAATTCTAGCAATATTAGTTCAAGCTTGAGACCAACATATATTTTAAATTTTGCAGGTTGGTGGAAGTTATACCTTTTCAGCTTAGGTGTTATTCTCAAGCATATGTCAAGAGCTTGAGATAATGATAATGACAATGAAGGAGGGGACAATAACACAAATTTGGAGATTGGAAAGTTTTAGATTTATTATCGTATTAATATTATTATTAGGTAATGGTTAGTTTTACTTTCAATAATTAAGTTAGTTGCAAACTGCTTGTATTTTTTTTAGAGAACTTTTCTCATGACTGTTGACTAACATTAATATGTAGATCAAAATTTGTGTCTTTTCAAATAGTGAATAGCATAAAATACTAAATTCAGTCTTTTTTTTTTTTTTTTTTTAAATAATTAAATTAGAGACGGAATTTATAGTCTGTCTCTATTGTCACGGAATAATCCAAGCCACAGAGACAGAATTTTGTTTCTCATAATCCAACTTTAGAGACGGAATTAATAATGCTATGACGGAATATTTCTGTCTCTAATAGAGACGGAATCACTAAATCCGTCTCTAATTGCTTTAGAGACGAGGAAAACAGCCACGAATCTATTTCCGTCTCTAGTTCCGTCACCAAAGTGGTTAGAGACGGATTTTTAGTTTTTTAGAGACAGATTTAGCCCGTCTATGTATTGAATTTTTCTAGTAGTCCCAAAAACTTCCAAGTTAAGACTCAAATGGAAAATCTCAAGTTTAGGCAAGCTAATCGTGTTCCAGTAGGTTTAGGGGATTAAACAGTAGTTAAACATGTTGAAAGAATCATTTTACAAAGCTCGGATTGGCCCCCTAAGACCCGGAACAAAAGATTAAGGTGGCTGAAACTGGGCTTGTTCGCTTAAGCGACCACCTGGTTCGCTTAAGCGAACGAGTTCCAGTAGCCACCAGAAGTGTACGCTTTCTGGTCGCTCATCAGTTCACTTAAGCGACCACATGGTTCGCTTAAGCAAACGAGTTCCAGAAGCTACCAGAAAGTACGCTTACCAGCTCGCTCTCAGGTCGCTTAAGCGACCTGAGCCCAGAAAAACACTATGAATGCTTGCTTACTGGTCGCTTAAGCGAACCCTTAAGCGAACGTTCACAGTTCTGCAGAAAATGTTACCGGTTTCAACCCTCTTCACCCAAAATCCCCAATTTTGATCCCTCAACGCCCAAATGTGTTTCCAAATGATGTTTACAGGTCAATATGACTAATAAGACTCACAAAGACTCAACAAACATGAAAACAATTGACATTTGGACCAATTCACCAAACCACCAACAACATCTCATTTCTCAACAACAAATCATAATTCAACCAATTAAGCATATTTTCAACATATACCATTTTCTCAACATAAAATTCAACTAACAACAATTCAATTATCCATAACTTCATACATTCAAACATATCATCATTATTAGAGCACAAATTTCATCATCCATGAACAATTAATCAATTCACCTAATTAGCTCTTGTTAAAACCTACTTAAGATCACATTACCAATAAATAAAAGAATAAGATAAAACCCCTAATTTATTATATTCAGTGTTTGAAAGGGACTAATGAGAAACTAAAATTTTACTATCTATAATAGCTCCACTACTCATCCAATCAACTTTATATTCCATGAATCACAAAGTTTTACCTCATAGAGTCTCCTTTCCTAGAGCACTAACACTAACTCCAAAATATTATCACATAGCATTTGTATGATCAGATTACTTTTCTTAGATGTGAAATTGATCTCAAGAGTGTTTGAATTTTGAAGGAATTTGAAATGAGAATAAGAAATGGAGAAAGGGTTTGGGGAAGGTTTTTAGGGAGGCAGAGAAGAGAAAGGGAACCTATTATGAGTTGGAGAGACAAAGAAGCATGTGGATTGCTTTTAAGGCCCCCTAAAAATACAAAAATAACCTTTATAAGACATCTAGAACTTACATACAGAAGCCTCCGGTATATAGATACTGGTAGTTCATTTTTATTTTTCACATTTTGAACCTTCGATATGTACATACCAGAGGCACATTTTCAATAGTTTTGCTTAATTCAGTTCATGCATTTGCTTATTCATAGTTTTGAGACTACAGTTCATGCTTAATTCAGTTCACACCTACTAATCATGTTCTTGTTCAATTCAGCACATTGTAAAACCTTCATTTATAATATTCTCAGTTTAAACACAATAGGTTTGCTTACTACATATTTGACTGCCCTAAAGTTCTTGAACATGAACCACAATCAATTTGTAATTGCTAATCTGAGAGTATGATATCTAATCTTTTTATTCAAGTGGCATTTTTTCAAAAAGATGTATTAGCAACTCTGTTTACATCATGCCTGTAAAGAAACTAATAGTTTCATGGGGGAGGGGGGGTGGGTAACATGAAGGTTCAAATAGTTTTAGCATCAAAAGTTCAAACTATTAAAACAAATAACCAAAATTTGAAAATGTGCTTTCAGTACATACATACCGAAGGTTCAAAATGTGAAAAATAAGAATACACTACCGGTATTTTTATACCGGAGGCTTTGGTATTTAAGTAACGGACAACTAATAAAGGTTATTTTCGTATTTTTAAGGGTTCGGGGGGGGGGGTGGGGGGGGTCTTAAAAGCAATCCTCAAGAAGCATTGGTTGAAAAATAAAATGGGCCACGTGAGTTTTCATGTGTGTTGTGCTTGTGTAGTTTCTTTGTTTCAAAATAAATAAACGTTGCGCTTTAGAGTCTCTCTCCTTTACCTCTTTCCCTTAAAATTCTAGTTTTCTTTCGCTCTCTCAATTTTTTTTTTGTAAGACTAATTCTCTAATACACTTTTCTCGCATAATCTATAGACTGACTTGCTATCTGCACTTCTAGTCTGGTTACAATTTTTTTTCGATTAATTATGTTTTTAGTCACAGTTTTGTTTTTAGTCCTTACAAAATAAAATCACACTTTTTAGTCCCTATAAAATTTTCCATCAGCATTTTTAGTTTTGTAAAATTTTTCCATCAATATTTTTAGTCCTTGCCAAAAATTTTCATCAACATTATTGTTCCCAAAATGCTTAATGAAAATGTCACAGGACTAAAAAGTGTGATTTTATTTTGTAGGGACTAAAAACAAAAGTGTGATTTTATTTTATATCATGAGTTTGTTGGAGGTTCTGAATTCCATTTCTTCTTGTCTTTCTCATCTAGGCCATGCAAGGGTTTCTTTGGCTCATGGTTTGACTTTGGTGGATAAGAAGAAATCACTTTCTTTGGCTAGAAAGCATTAATTTCAAAGCAATTCAATCAGCAGGGTCTTTTAGCACCAACTTTGATAAATCTTTTCACACACATGATAATAAAGCAAAGATTGTTTCCGGTAAGGAGTTGATTGTTCGTGAAGGTGTAAGGGAAATGAAGAGTATTGAGTTTTGGGTATGTGGAGTTTTCTTGTCTTGTTTATATGGTGATGTTAAGCCATACATGGAGCTAAGAAAAATTGCTGGCGGGTTTGAAAATTCAATAGTTTCCATGCTTAATCTCAAAATCAGCGAAAAGCTAGTGCAGAAAACGCCATGCTTTTGTGAGATCGAAGAGATAAATAATTTTGTTACTCGCCTTGTTGCTGGTGATGAAATAAGACTTGATGAAGACAAGGAACTTCAGAGAAAGCTGTCTGAGCTAGAGAAGCTATTTGATTATCTAAGCAAGGAGGTAGATCATCTATTTGATGATGTAATGACTCAGAGAACTGAACTAGTTGGTGGATTTCGACACCAGAAATAGCAACAATAATCCATTGTTTAATTTTTTATGTAAATATCAACAGTTTGTAATTAATTACTGTTTTGTAATGTTCCTGTTTATATGTTTTTGCATAGGAAAATGATATTGATTATATTTAGTTTGTTAGGGGGAGGAGGAGTTTGTTAGCAACAGGGATGGAACCCTAAACATTCTTTTTAAAACTCCTACAGCATTCCAACTCATACGCCTTAAATGTATAAATTTCAAGTCATATTAATAGTAATACTCAATGATTTATTTGCTCAGTATTGATGACTTGTTCTTAATTAACCCAAAACATGTCCTTTGGTGAATCTAAAATTGCAAGCATCGTTATGAATACAAACAAGTGTAACAAGGTAGTAGATTGTACATAATTAAGATCGAAAGGAAAAAAAAAGTAACATTGACATGGTACAACAGGAAAATAAACCAAACACTGCGCTTATTAGAGTTTTTTTTTGTGTTACCGAAGGGTTATTGAGGTTTTTTTTTTTTACTGATTCCACCGGTAATTACTGAGGGTCTAAATCTCTCGGTAATACAATTTTGAATTGGTTAATAGTAAATTGGGGAATTCTTTTAGTGAAAGAAAAACAAAGCTGCTTTCACAGTTCAATAGGCCAAAACTTGGTTAAAGATTTCTTACTTGGGTGCCATACTCTTGTGATGAATATCAGCAGGAAACCTACATAACAAGCAGCAAGAACTATATATAAATATGTAATGAAATGAATATTTAGCCTATTTGTTGTAAGATCACACGCAATGCATGTTAAAATACCGATTAAGTCTGGACTTGAGATTGTTCAACAAAATCAAGAAAAGTACTACTAAGTTTTCAGTATTACACAGCAAGTTTGATCTTGAGAAATTTATTTTGAAGTTTGAAAATTGAAAAAACACAGTACCTCAATGTTGTGTCAATGCTTCCTTTGTCATTCATAATGTTGGCAAAGGTATTCTTTATTTCTATATATCAGGAGAGTGTAGGCGAAAACGACATCAAAATCCAATTAACGATTTAAATTTTACGCGCGAAATGGTGAAAATCGCACTTTTTGAGAAGCAGATTTCTGGACCTGATGCTGTGAAAACGTGTCACGATTTCGCATGCGTGTCACGATTTTGTTGGACGAAAGTTCAGTGGTTCTGGGCATAAAAACGTGTCACGATTTTGTTGGACGAGAGTGTAGAGTCCTTCTTATTTCACTATTTTTCACCCCTTTCCGCTTTGAACTGGGTTTTGGTGTAAACATGAAAGTTTTAGATAATTTTGTTAGCTTTCCAATGGCTTTGGTTTGACTTGAAAATGATTTTTTTTTTTGAGATATGATGAAAATACTCCAAGGAGGCCTTAGTGAAATCTTATGAAAATTCAGCATAACCGTTTCTAAGTTAATCCAAAACTTATGGAATAATTCCAAACCTCAAAACTAGAAGTACTATGAGTTCAATTAAGGTGTTTAAGAGTATTTAACCTATGTTGTGATGGACCTAATTTGGTTTGACGTGAATATCTTTGTTGGATAATTTGAGATACATTTATTATGTGAATATTGTATGATATAGAAATATTGTTGTTCATATCATTCAAGTTGTTGCTGTTAATGTTGTTATGATGCAAGTTGTTATTGTTGCTGTCATTGCTGTTCTTGATCGTGTTTATAATTTTATTGTCTTTCAGTGAGTCTGAATTAATATGAATATTGTTGTTGAATAATTTGAGATACATATATTATGTGAATATTGTATGATATAGAAATATTATTGTTCATATCATTCAAGTTGTTGCTGTTAATGTTGTTATGATGCAAGTTGTTATTGTTGCTGTCATTGCTGTTGTTGATTGTTAATATCGTTAAGTTGCAAGTTATTGCCAAAGTCGCTAAGTTGTAAGTTGTTGTTCTAAGTTATTGAAGTTGTCTAAGTTGTTGGTTTCTGAGTCCATGCATACTCATTAAAGTTGAGGGCTTGATGCCCTGTGAGCCTATTTGCTCTATAAGTTGGGGGCTTGATGCCCGGTGAGCCTATTTTCTTTATAAGTTTGAGGCTTGATGCCCTGTGAGTATATTTATGCTCTATATGTTGGGGGCTTGATGCCCTGGTTGGTACTACATGCATGATTAAGTTGTTGTAGTTGCATTGTCGAGATGATGTCGTTGTTGTTGCATTGTCGAGT
This sequence comes from Medicago truncatula, assembly GCF_003473485.1. Taxonomy (NCBI): domain Eukaryota; kingdom Viridiplantae; phylum Streptophyta; class Magnoliopsida; order Fabales; family Fabaceae; genus Medicago; species Medicago truncatula. The sequence goes on along the minus strand of NC_053044.1, from coordinate 11,793,265 downwards.
GGATGTCGTTGTTGTCGGATTGTCGTTGTTATTAAGTTGTCATTTATCAATGAGTTGTTAATGAAAAACTATGTGAAGCATTAATATTATTAATCGTTGTTGTTTATGTTGTTATATGATGTTGTTCATTATTGATGAGTTATTGTATGAATGTATATGATGTGATGAATATGATGTTGTTTATGATTGATGAATATGATGTTACATGATGTTGTTCATTATTGATGAATTATTATATGAATGTTTATGATTGATGAATATGATGTTGTTCATTATTGATGAATTATTGTATGAATGTATATGTTGATGAATATGATGTTATATGAAATTGAGTTCTTATATGAATGTACCTGTTAATAACTATGATGTTATGTGATGTTATTAATGATTAATGTATTACTATATGAATATATGTGTTGATAACAATGATATTATGATGCAAAGTCGCTATTGTTGTCGTTGTCGGTGTTGTCGTCGTGTTGTCAAGTTGTCGAAATAATTAATGAGTTGTTATTGAGAAATTATGTGAACCATTGTTAATGATGATTTGAAGTTAATTGATGATGTATAGTTGGAATTATGTGAAGCACTAACATTGTTTAATTGATTTTTGTTTATGTCGATAAGTTCTCTTACTTAAATTACTGTTTATTAGTATTACTAATGATGAATAGATGCTGTCATGTATTGTTAAATTCTTTAAGAGAATTATATGCTTATTATTATTGAATGTGAAATCTCACCTCATCTGTTTGAATGTTTCCTCTACGTGGGTAACGTGTAGATAACCAGAATTAGCTGTTGATGTGAGTTGACTCTCTCACGCGTCGTCTTAGGGCCGCTTGATAGATATTTTAGTAAGTGTACTAAATACTATCGAAGTAGTAAAAATATCGTTCCCACGAGAACTGTATTAATCTCAATTTAGTAATAAGGTTAATACTTAGGATGTGTAAATTATTTTAATGCCCGAGGCAGTTGTTTTGGTTTGCATAAAATTAAATAAACAGAATATAAAGATAGTTTTGGAAAGAATAAGAGAGAGATGAGATCAGGTCTTTCGAATCATCTATGTTCCCCTAATTGGTATATTGCACCTATTCTTATGAATGATTTTCTTGTTCCACGATAGTTAACAAAATAGTCCTAATCAATCCCTTGAGTTAGAACCCTCTTCTCAACCTACAACCCCTAATTCCTTAGGTGGTCTAATAATTCTTGAAGGTTTTATGCACGTTAACCTAATATCACTAACAAGTGATTATCCATTCCTCGACTAACCATGTTTATTAGAACAATTCAATTAGGTCTAAGTCGAAAGCTATGGTCAGTAGTCATTCGTTCTCACTAAATCATGTTTATATTTGATCAGGATATAAAAAGCATTAAGAACAATTGAATTGAATAAAAACTAGATTGTCATTCACAATAAATAGAGTTTCACAGCAACATGATTCAATTAGGGTTACAAAGAATCATCTCAGACCTAATCTCTAAGAGATTTAGCTACTCATAATTGAGTTTACAAATAGCATAATCAATAGTGGAATCAAAACATACATGAACTGATAGAAGGTTGAAGAAATCGCCCTCCTAGCCGTCTTTAGGTCTCAAAATCGCACTTTGCTCTCTCCAAATCGCAACCCTTGTCTTTGGAATAGATTTCAGCTTAAATAGGCACAAAATTCCGCCTAAAATCGTGCCACGATTCTCCTTGAATCGCAAATCACTGAATTAGGGTTTCCTCAGATCGTGCCACGATTATGCCATCATGACACGATTTCTTCAATGTCGAAGCTTGATTTTGGTCTTCTAAAATCGTGTCACGTTTTTACCAAATCGTGACACGATTCTCTTCTTTGTTTTTTCTTCAGTTTTCTACTCTTTTGCTGCATAAGTTGCCTTGTGAACTCCAATTTGTGATCAAAATACATATAAAAAGACTCTAGAATTAGCGAATGACGGACTGTCATCACCACTCTGATACGTAACGAGATGCAGATCTTTGCATTGTTTTCCATTTGTTACGTATATTTATGAATTATGTTGATGAACCACCTAGAATGGAATTTTAATAAGTTGTTTATGTTAAGGCCGTAGTGCCATTTTGTTGAATAATGAAATGTTTTTCCGCTGCAATGTAATTTGAATTATTGATGAAAGATGTTTAAATAAATAGTAATTCTACTCTATTTATCTTTTAAAGTAGTGTGACGTCCTGTTTAAGTTGATTACTCTGATTATTATGTAAAAAATTTCAAGTTCGTAAAACGGGGTGTTATAGTTGTGGTTGAGCATTTGAAGTCTCTTGCTAGTTTTAGCAGTGAGCAATTGTAATCAGATATTACGTAGTGAACTCTCGTTGGAAGTGCAAGGGGGACAGGACTAACTTCCGGTTTATGGAAGGAACCTGTATAATTGCTTTATGTATTACTTCTCTCTCTCTCTCTCTCTCTCTCTCTCTCTCTCTGTTTTTATTCGCTGCATATAGTCCTGAACATCACTTCATAAGTAGAACTCTATCTTCTTCTGATCAGTGTTTTCATCTTAGGAGAAAAAGAAGAAAAAACCAACACAATTCAACACCCTTCTTGTGTTTTTCTCACCTTCAATTGGTATCTAGAGCCTTGGTCTGTTGTCAAAACACTTAACAGTGTAACAGAAAAAGATCTGAGAAAAACATGTCTGGTGTGAAACCTGAATCCAGTACGAGCACTGCTATTCCATATGATTATGGTAGCAATAAGAAATCTGACTATGGAAGAGTTCCAAAGTTCAATGGAGATCCTGAAGAATTTTCCTGGTGGAAGACCAACTTCTATAGTCATGTCATGGGTTTAGATGAAGAACTATAGGACATACTAGAAGATGATATTGGTGACTTGGTCCTTGATGAAGAAGGAGCTGTTATTGATAGAAGAAAACATACTCCTGCTCAGAAGAAATTCTACAAGAAACATCACACAATCAGAGGAGAACTTGTGAAAGCTATACCTAAAGCAGAGTATATGAAGATGAGTGACAAATCCACTGCTAAGTCAATGTTTGCTTCTCTCTGTGCTAACTATGAAGGTAGTAAGAAAGTCAGAGAAGCAAAACCTCTTATGCTTGTTCATCAGTATGAGTTGTTCAAAATGAAAGATGATGAAAGTATTGAGAAAATGTACTCAAGATTTCAGACTCTAGTTTCTGGACATCAAATACTGAAGAAAAGCTATGTTGCTTCTGATCATGTGAGAAAGATACTTAGAAGCTTACCTTTAAGATGGAGACCAAAGGTGACTGCTATTGAGGAAGCTAAAGATTTAAACACTTCAAATGTTGAAGATCTTGATAGCTCTCTCAAAGTTTATGAGATAAGTTTTAATGAATATGAACCTTCTAAGAAGAGTAAATTCATTGCTCTACCATCTAAAGGGAAGTCATCAAAAGCTCTTAAAGTTGTTGAATCTGAAGAAGAATCACATGATGAAGATTCTGAAGAAGATCCTACTGAGAGGATGACCATGCTTTCCAACAAGCTTGAGTATTTGGCCAAGAAGAACAGGAAGTTTCTGAGTAAGAGAGGTAGCTATAAGAACTCCAAGAAAGAAGATCATAAGGGATGCTTCAACTATAAGAAGCCTGGACATTTCATTGTTGATTGCCTTGATCTTCAGAAGGAGAAATCAAAGGACAAGTCAAAGAAGATAAGCTTCAACACAAGGACATTCAGAAAGCAAACCAAAAAGAGTTTAATGGCAACCTGGGAAGATTTATACAGTGATTTAGACTCTGAAAAGGAAGATTCTGAAGAAGATGCTAAAGTAGTTGTTGGGTTAGTGGCTACTGTGATTTCAGAAGCAGATTCTAAAGTTTAAAATGAGATATGCGTAAGAGCAAAAGTAAAACAAAAATCATGGTACCTAGACAGCGGTTGCTCAAGGCATACGACAGGAGAAAAGTCTTTGTTCCTCACCCTTACAAAGAAAGAAGGAGGAAATGTGAAGTTTGGAAGCAGCCAACTTGGCAAGATCTCCTCTATCTCTATTAATAATGTGTGGCTGGTAGATGGTCTTGAACATAACCTTCTGAGTATCAGTCAGTTTTGTGATAATGGTTATGATGTGATGTTTGAAAAGACCAGCTGCACAGTAATAAAAAAGGATGACAAATCCATAATATTCAAGGGAAAGAGAGTAGAGAATGTCTATAAAATTAACTTCTCTGAACTGGTTGATCAGAAAGTAATTTGCCTTCTATCAGTGAATGATAAGAAATGGATGTGGCACAGAAGGGTGGGGCATGCTAACTAGAGATTAATTTCTAAGCTTAGTAAGTTACAATTGGTTAAAGGGCTACCAGACATTGATTATCATTCAGATGAACTTTGTGGTGCATGACAGAAAGGGAAGATTGTGAAATCATCTGAAAAATAATATAATTTTAAAAATGAAAATACAATCTGAAAAAAGAAATGAAAATTTTAAAAGTCAGAAGTGATCATGGTCGTGAGTTTGAACTCCACAACAAAATGGGGTTGTAGAGAGAAAGAATAGAATTTTACAAGAAATGGCTAGAACCATGATTCAAGAAAACAATTTGGCTAAACATTTTTGGGCAGAAGTAGTGAATACAACATGTTATGTCCAAAATAGAATCTATATCAGACCTATCTTGGAGAAAACAACATATGAACTCTTTAAAGGAAGAAGACCCAATATCTCTTACTTTCATCAATTTGGATGTACCTATTACATTATAACAAACTCTACCTAAAGAAATTTGATGCCAAGGCCCAAAGAGGAATATTTTTAGGTTACTCTGAAAGGTCAAAGGCATACAAAGTGTATAATTCAGAGACACTCTGTGTTGAAGAATCAATGCACGTTAAATTTGATGACAAAGAGCCTGGAAGTGAAACTCCAGAGCAAGATGAAAGTTTTGCAGATATACAGGTCACTGAAGACATTTCGGAACCTGATCAGAAGGCTAAATCTGAAGAAAGTCCAGAAGCTCAACCCACTCCAGAAACTAAACAAACCTCAAAAGCACAAAATGAAAATGCTAATGATGTAACTTAAGATGGCTCTCAGCAAGTAATTCAATCCAAGAATACATTCAAGCACAAGTCTTCACATCCTGAGGATCAAATCATTGGAAACAAAGATGGTCCTAAAAGAACAAGATCATACTTCAAACAAGAAGAGTCTATGATAGGATTATTATCAGTGATTGAACCTGTCACAGTTGATGAAGCACTTTCAGATGATGGATGGATATTATCTATGCAAGAAGAGCTCAATCAGTTTCAAAGAAATGATGTGTGAGATCTGGTACCCAAACCTCAACAGAAGAACATTATTGGAACAAAATGGGTATTCAGAAACAAGGTGAAGTAACCAGAAACAAAGCTAGACTTGTTGCACAAGGTTACAGTCAACAAGAAGGCATTGACTACATTGAAACATTTGTTTCAATTTCAAGATTGGAAGCAATCAGGTTACTTCTATCCTATGCAGTTAATCATAACATAATATTATATCAAATGGATGTCAAGAGTGCATTTCTCAATGGAGTCATTGAAGAAGAAGTGTTTGTCAAGAAACCTCTTGATTTTGAGGATCTTAAACATCCTGACCATGTTTATAAATTAAAGAAATCACTATATGGATTGAAACAAGCTCCCAGAGCTTGGTATGATAGACTGAGTAATTTCTTGATTAAAAATGATTTTAAAAGAGGTCAAGTTGACACAACACTATTCAGAAGGACTCTTAAGAAAGACATTCTTGTTGTGCAGATATATGTTGATGATATAATATTTGGTTCTACTAATGCATCTCTTTGCAAGGAATTTTCTAAGATAATGCAGGATGAATTTAAAATGAGCATGATAGGAGAGCTGAAGTTCTTCCTTGGAATTCAAATCAATCAAAGCAAAGATGGATTTTGTGATGCTGATTATGCTGGTGACAGGATTGAAAGAAAATCAACCAGTGGTAACTGTCAATTCCTGGGAGAGAATCTGATATCCCGGGCTAGCAAAAGACAAGCAACTATTGCTATGTCTACAGAAGAAGCAGAATACATCTCAGCTGCAAGTTGTTGTACACAACTACTTTGGATGAAACATCAGTTGGAAGACTATCAGATAAATGCTAAAAATATTCCCATTTATTGTGACAATACTGCTGCTATTTGTTTGTCAAAGAATCCAATTCTACAGTCAAAAGCCAAGCATATTGAAATCAAACATCACTTTATTATAGATTATGTTCAAAAAGGAATTTTAGATATACAATTTGTTGATACTGAACGTCAATGGGTTGATATATTTACTAAGCATTTAACAGTGGAAAGATTTGAACATGCACTTTGAATAAATGAGAGTTCCAAACAAATAGGCATAGGCTCAAATTTGATGTATTGAGTGGTGACCTACCAATGGCATGGCTCCACGGATTTTTTTTGAAAATTTTGGGAAAATGGTAAACGTAATGGGAAGGATACATTGAACACAATAACCGCTATTCTCCATAACAACTTTGAATGCCAATGTTCCGAGTCTTTGATCTGCAGATGCTTCGAATCGGATGTCTTTTGACAGCCGGATGCCCCAAGTGGACTGTGCCCGACCGGATGCAGTTAATTTGCCTTTTGATCCTTAACTTTTGCATAGATCGCCCTTTCGGGTTTTCAATCTATCAGGATAATCATTTTTGTTCATGTCTCTAATTTTTGCCTAGACCACCCTTTCGGGTTTTCAGTCTATCGAGACGCTCATTTTTGCCTAAGCCGCTTTTTCAGGTTTGCGACTTATCGAGCTTTTATTTTTTGACAGAGTATTTCTTGATTGCACCGGCATTCATAGGAAGTGCAAATTTGTCACCCTCCATAGTTGTAAAAGTCATTGCACAATGAACCTTCATAGTTAGGCGTCCAAAGTCTCTTTCTTGAATTTTGCGGGGACGAACCTTCTTGTTGGAAATTTATTTCAACATCTTTTGACATGGTTGTACAAGGTCGTCATGCATTTTAAGTTCAAACAAGCTTGGACTTCGGCAAAACTCCTATTGTCGGGACTTCGACCTCCACAGGAAGCACGACCTTCATGTTATATACTTGAGGGAAGGAGGGGGTTGCCCCTGTTGAAGTGTGTACTACCGGACAATACTCATGAATTGCAAGTGGTAGCACCTCGTGCCAGTCTTTGTAAATGAAAGCAATTTTTTGGACAATCTTCATTGATATTTTGTTTGCAGCTTTGACGGCTAAGATGCCCCAGTGGGCGAGAGATCTTGCTAGGAGTCTCTTCATTCTCCTCTTCTCCATCTTCGGTCACAGAGAACTCAAAGTTGGGAGAGAGTACATGGTTATTGTGTTCAACGGGTTTATTAATGCATGATTTGATTATTGATTTTGACAAGTAAGTACAAGCTATGATTATGCAGATATATGAGAATGATTATTATCTTTTTGGGTTTTTTGTATTACCATTTTTCAAGAAAAAGCACAAACTAAAAACAAAGTCGGGATCAAAACGACCTTTTTATTAATGATGACAAATACTTAAAGCAAAAAGCCATACACAAGATCACTTTCCTCTCGGGCGGGACGAAAGGATTTTTTTTTTTTTTTAAAGCGAAAAGCAACAAACAAACATTAATTGAACAAAAAGTAGCGGATACTTCTCTTTTTTGTTTGCACGAGTGTTGTAGGTGCAAGTTGACTTTGGACGAGGACAGTTGGGACACCTTTGAGATGGATTTGACCTTTAGTAGAAAAGACACAGTGTAAGACTTAGGAAACTGCAAGATGATGCATGATGCTAATGCAAAAATAGACACATTTTTTCGAGGGACTTGTCAAAGTGATTTGTAAACATTGTAGAACAACATGGAAAAATTATAAAGGTATTGCAAATGGTTACCTCTTCAAAAGTAAGAACGAAACCAAGGAAAAAGTTCTTAACAAAAGCTAAAGCTTAGTTAAGATTTTTGAAGTTGTATTTCTTAGTGTTCCTTCTTGCAAGGACCATATCTTTGATGTTTACAAGAACTTATCTAAGTCCTTCGATATTAGTGAGAAAAAGGTGTTATGAATGAATGCATGTATGCATGATTATGCTAAAGAACATGGAATGCATGGTGAGATTAAGTCCATAATGTTGGAGCTTAAGGATAACAATGCCATTTGGTAGGGACTATGGTTTCAAATGTACCTGTATCACGGGTTCTACCAAGTTCCCAAATTACAACTTCCCTTATGAACATATCGGTGTATAGGACCGCTCCTAGTCCAATAACATCCATAAGTAAGTCTAGTTTGAGTGTAGTACCGCGTGTCGACCAAAGTCAAGACTGCTCTTGGTTTAGCCACCGCACTACATCCTAAAAAGGCCAAGATGGGTTAAAGGTGACTAAAGTTTCTCAACTTCGACGGTCATTCAAAAATAATAGCGCCAATCACGACTGCTCATGGTGACATCATATTACTTTGAAACCTCCGTTGAGTGGGGTTACACCACATGCACACATAGCACAGGACCGCTCCTGGTATGGAACTATGGTTGTACCCCGTCCTATCTTATATTTCACTCAAGCCCAGGTGTAGGACTTATCTCACCACTCACGTTTAGAAAAAAGAAAGAAGAAGGAAGAACATATATACACGTATTTCCATCTTTTATTTTTGTTTTTGTTTTAAGCAAGTTATAGCACAAAGAATTAAATAAAGCCAAGTTAGGCTCAACCCTCTTAGAGGGTCCCCAGTGAAGTCGCCATTTCTGTCGCACCATTTTTTGGAGATCAAGGCTATTTGATTAGCTTTTGACTCACTAATTCATTTAACGACTGAACATTTTTATTTGTTTAGGAAAAGGGAGAAAAAAAAATTCAAACTACCCCATTTTGAAAAGATTTTGGGTTCGGGGGTTAGTTACATAAAGGGAAGGTATTAGCACCCTTTATGTCCGTAGTACTCTACGGGAACCTCTTGATTTTATTTAATTAATGTGCTATAACTTGCTTGCTTATTTTGAAAAGAAGGAATTAAAGTGGAAAAAAAATAAAGACCTAATTATCTACATTTTTTATTGATTTGGAAGGACATGGTCCTCTGCCTACGTACCCGTGAGGGATCAAAACCTCGTAGTTTGGAGTAGAAATTGACGTTTGATTGGTTGATTGTTTTTTATTAGTTTTGAAAAAGGTTTTAAAATGAAAAGCCAAGTGGCAAATGAGTATTTGTTTGTGTTTTTTAATATTGAAAAAAGAGACTTAAAGTAAAGTTAAATTGATTGAAGTTTGATTAAGAAAAGAAAATAAAAATGCGGTCACTTGATTTGGATCAAGGTTTATTATGAAAATATTTTTGTGATTTTGATTATTTGCATGTTTTTTGTTGTTTTTTTGGAATATTAAATTAAAATTAAACTAACGGAGCAATAACAATAAAAGCGCGTGGATTTTTGTAGTGACGTTGGATCACCACAAAATCCCTAATCTAATTTTTTTGCATTTTTGGATATATCTAAGGCGGTAAAGAAATAAAAGGACACACACACCCACACACCTTTCTCATTTATATTTACATTGGACCTAAATACATTCTAATTGCTGGAAAATAAATAACAATAATTATAAGGGTCCCTCTAATATGGTCCTTTTGGTTAAGGGTCCAACCATGGACCTCTCCCATTTACTAGCTATAGCCTGTTCAATTTATTCAACTTTTATTTATTTATTTATTTTCTGCTTCTATCATCTCGAAGAAATCTCAGGTCCAACTGATACTACTACTAGTACTTTTCTAGTTTTGATAAACATGTTTCTTTGTTTAATAACTATTAATTAAACAATATAAACTTTTAATTCAGTTTTTTGCATTTTTTAAGTTCTAATTTCCGTTCGATTAACAACTATTGAAAATTTGTAAATCAACTTGATAAAAACTCAAAAAAGTGATTTAGTACCTTCCATTCTTAAATCAGCATGCTATTTCAACCATGTCAAAAACAAAAACCTTCTTATTTTTTGAATAATGCTTGTCAAAGCAGCTTGATAAAAAATGATTCCTCGTAACAGTGAAAATCAAAACTTTGAATGTGTGGTTTGGAGAAAGGGATAGAGACAACGGTGAAAGGGATACAAGAAAATGGGGTTTTATCATTTTTATTTTTATTTATAAATAAATCAGCCGGTTACATTACTTAGTGTGGCAGGTAGAAATTAAAGGTCCATGGCTGGACCTTTTTCTAGAGGGTGCATATTAGAGGCTCCCTAATTATAATGCTAAATAGAAATAAAAAAATGGAAAAATGCTAAAAAGAAATAAAATGCAAGAAAGTAAAAGAAATTGACAACCGAAGGGACAAAAATTACCGAAGGGACTTATTCCGAAGGGACTTTTCCGAAGGGACTTATTCCGAAGGGACAGAAAAAAGAGGGAGAAGAAAAGAATAGCTCGTCAACACAAGCTAAAGAGGGAGAAGAGAGAAAAGTTCTTTGACAACTCGAGAACTTTTGGTGTGTGAAATTGTGTGGAATGAGAGCTCTATTTATAGGTGAGGAGGTTGATGAAGAAAGGAAAATTGGTTTAATGGAAATGATGGACAATTATGGTGAATTTTGAAAAAGGAATGTTAAAGTTGACACTTGACTTGAATTTTTTTTAGACCTTGTACATTTTATTTTGGACCTATTGACACTTTGTTTTTTTTTTTGGGCACTAATTAATTAAAAAGAAATAAAATAAAATAAAATAAATCTAATACGAAATAAAATAAAAATAAATTAAACTAAATTATTTTAAAGAAAAATAAAATTAAAAGATGGAAAATAAAAATTAGTAAATATAAAAAAAAGTAACTAATCTTAAAATTAAAATTAATAAAAAGATGGAAAGAAAATAAAAAGAGAAAAGAGGGTCCGACTCGGAATCAAAAAATGAGGTATTTTAAAATACCTTCCTGTCGAATTTTTTTACTGAAAAATCAGAGATCGATCAGAGTCGAGTGACATGTGTCAGTGGGGCCTTAGGTTAAAAATTGGGGTATGACACCCGTTGTTTATGATGCTTACTCTGATAAATGTTTTAAGAAATTTTTATATTGGGAATACGGGTGTTACAGTGCCTCTGTAACACATCCCTCAATCCCACCATTCTCCAACTTGATGAACAATTTGTTTCTTTATCCTTAACCAATCAAAACAAACACTTTGCTATAGCGGCTGTTTATGCTTCTACTTCTGCCTATTGAAAAAAACAATTGTGGTCCAAACTAAATACCTTACAAGCACAATACCAAATACCCTGGAACTTTATTGGAGATTTTAACACTATCCTAGGAACGCATGAACACCATGGCTACTTCCCACAAGCCAGACCACCCATGATAGATTTCCAGAACTGGACTGATTCTTTTGAGCTGCTGCATCTTCCAACTAGAGGTGCACAATTTACATGGAATAATGGTAGAAGAGGTAGAAGACATACTCAAAGAAGATTGGATAGATCTGTTTGTAATCAGGCATGGATAGATATGTGTGCTGTAACACCCAAGGCTGAAGAGGGCGGGGAGTGGTCGCCGGTGCACAAGGTACGACAATGAGCGGCTCCCGACAGCTTCTAGAGGAACCGAATCAGCCGGAATGAGAGGGATCCTGAGGCCTTGTAGGTATGGGACTACATGGTTGAAGGAAGGCTTATAAGAATTGTTGGGTACTACCTATATCAACAAGATGCATCTTCTTTTCGGTAGCTCATTTCATAAGAACTCCACAGTTAAGCGTGCTTGACTTGGAGCAATTTTGGGATGGGTGACCTACCGGGATGTTTCCCGGTAAGTGTGTGAGTGAGGACAAAACACGCTGAAAAGACTCGTGTTGGTTTGTGGGGTCAGTCGACAATGCTGAAAGCAGTCTGGGATGTTATATGTGCCTCAATCTCATGCTCTACTCTCATTAAAGTAACATCTGACCATTACCCTTTGCTTATAAACTTTGAAACTTCAGATGTTTGCTATGCTTCTTCTTTTAAATTCCTCAAAATGTGGTCTCTGCACTCTAATTGCAAAGATTTCATTGCATCTTATTGGTTAGAAAACATTGTTGGCTGCCCAATGCTTATTCTTTCAAAAAAATTGAAACTTCTAAAAACCAAAATCAAAGTTTGGAATAAAGAAGTGTTTGGTAATGTTCATCAATATGTTGAGAATGCTGAAATTTTATTATCCCTCATCCAAAACCGCATTCAAACCTCTGGCCCCACAGATACTCTTCTAAACCTTGAGAAAAGTGCACAAAACGACATGAACATAGCCCTTGAGAGACAAGAAAGTTTATAGAGAGAGAAAGCTAAAGCTAAGTGGCATGTGGAAGGTGATAGGAACACATCATATTTTCACAGACTTTCTCAAATCAAAAACAAAACAAAGCTTATTACTAGCTTGAGAGTTGATGAGAATTTACTTACAGATACTAATCAAATTTCGGAACACATTGTCAATTATTTTGAAAATTTGTTTTGTACTAACCCTATTTTGCAGGATTCATTGCTTGTGGAAGAGGTCATTCCAAATTTGATTGACGACAACACCAATAATCTGCTAACTATGCTCCCCACACATGCTGAGATCAAAGCTGCAGTCTTTAATCTTGATAAAGATGGGGCACCTGGACCTGATGGCTTTGGTGCCTTCTTTTTTCAAACATAATGGGAGATAATTCAAAAAGACTTCGCTGATGCTATCATTCAGTTTTTTGTAACAGGCTGGATTCTTCCAAACTTCAATGCTAATACCCTGATTTTGATTCCAAAGCACCCTCATGCTGACAGTGTGGACCAATACAGGCCCATTGCTATGGCCAACTTCAAATTCAAGGTGATCTCAAAAATCATTGCAGATAGACTTTGAAGGCAATTTGTTGGCCAAAAAAACTTATGGAGGCAATTTAGCTTTGAAGATTGACATTACCAAAGCCTTTGACACTTTAGATTGGGGTTTTCTGCTGAAAGTTCTCAGTTGTTTTAGTTTCAATCAGATATTTTGCAAATGGATAGCTTCAATCCTCTCTTCTGCTCATCTTTCCATTTCTATCAATGGAGTTCAAAAAGGATATTTCAACTGCACCAGGGGGGTCAGACAAGGAGACCCTGTGTCTCCTCTTTTGTTTTGTTTAGCTGAAGAAGTTTTAAGTAGGGGCATCAACGAACTAGTGGAGGAAGGAAAGGTCAAGCTAATATCAGGCGCCATAAACACATTCATCCCTTCTCACTGCTTCTATGCATATGATATCATGATTTACTGCAGAGGTAACATTGAAAGTTTAGAATCTCTAAAAAACTTATTCACTATATATGCTAACTCTGCTGGCCAAGTAATTAGTGCAAGGAAATCTACCATCTTTGCTGGTGGAATATCACATACAAGAATCCAAAACATCATCAATCTCTTAGGTTTTGAATTTGGCACCACGCCTTTTAACTACCTTGGAGTGCCTATTTTCAAGGGAAGACCAAAGGTGATCTATCTGCAACCGATAGCTGATAAAGTTAAGGCAAAGCTAGCAGCTTGGAAGGCTTCCCTTCTTTCCATAGCTGGAAGAGTTCAGTTGATCAAATCAGTAATCTTCAGCATGCTTACGTACTCTATGGCTATCTACTCTTGGCCAATCTCTTTATTGAAGACTATTCAAAAATGGATTAGGAATTTTTTGTGGAGTGGTGAGATAAATGATAACACGTAAAATGCACTATTATTTTGACTCATCTTACACATTTTTTGATTTTGATTTTATAAATTTTTGCAATGTTATGTTGGTAGTGTGTGTCTATTTCAGGTATTTATCGGTTAAAGGTCTCCGCGCGTCAAAATGTTGAAATTCGGCGAAAAAAGGAAAGAAAGGGGAAAAATGGAAAAGAAGGTTAAAAAGTCAGAAGTCAGTGGGAAGTAAAAGCCTGACCTATTCTTTCCCCACGTTTCAGAAGCAGTTTGCCCACTTTCTTCATTTTCTCCACTACTTGAGACATGATCAGAAGCACTTCAGAGCAGATTTTTCCCTATAAATAGACCTGAAGAACTCAGTTGAAGACACCAAGCTTTATGCAAAGAAATTTAGTGATTTAGAAACTGATTATTTTTTTTCACGTTATTGTAATCAAGGTTTTCAGTTTCCTTTTTCATTCAAAGCTTGTGATTATCGCATAACATTAACTTTCAGAACCTGTGTTCTATTTTCGTTCAGCAATCCAATTTCTTATTACTTTCTTACTCAATTCCAATTGTTATTACTTATTATATTATATCGCTGCACATTATTACTCAACCCGATTTTATTTTGCAGCACTTACCAATCCAAATTCCCTTTATTTTCAAAGCTGCTGCTACGTCCCTTTTCTTTCTTTTATTTAATTAAATTGAATTGTTGTTGCTGGGCTGAGTATATAACAATTGTTATTGCTGAGTACGTGTGCCATATAATCCATATATTTTCATTGTTTGCGCTACTGTTTGGTGTTTGGTGTTCGATTTCAATTGCAGTTATGTTTCTTGTACTCAATTAAAGACTACAACTATAACAGGTTTCGTTTCTTTTCCTTTTACCTTTAATATGAGTTCATTAGAGTTAAATTTAGATTATAATTTAGTTATGTCTGAGTAGATTTTCATAGAGTCCGGAATGTGATGAATGTCGTACCAATGGTGCTCTGTTAATTTGTATGATTATAAATTGTAACAGGAATTGTTTTTAAGTCTGAAAATTCTGATTTTTAACGATGAATATTTACGGCGAAAGCTGAAATAAAGTGATACCGGTTTCATATCGAAAGAGTGAAACCTGTATCTGACTGTAGAATTTTTAGGAATTGATTTTGAAATACAGTGAAAGCGTTTTCTTTAATTAATTTAGAAATTTTTAATTTTCAAAAAGGCTATTTTAAACTTGTGGTCGTACATGCGAAAGCTGGCGCTTGTGAGTTTAAAATACGGTATCGGGCGCGCGAAAGCCGACGGTACCTTTAAATTAAAATCTTTACTAAAAATAACTTTTCGCGCATAAATTGATTAGTTTTCAAACGGAGTTTTGAAGTTGTAAGGCGTACACGCGAAAGCGGTTGAATAGATTACAAAGTCAAAATTCGGTGTCGTACACGCGAAAGCTGACGACCCCTTTAATTTAATTCTTTTTACGCTCGAAAATATTATCCTGTTACAATAATAAAATACAATTTAGCAAGCATCAACGGACGACACAAATTACATTCCGGACTCTCGTCATTTAAAAAGTAATTAAAAACAAGTTATTTTCTCAATTTGCAACCAAATTAATCTGCGTCGCCTTAGATAAACAACGTAACAATTAATTACGGTACTTGACATTGGTCTCTGTGGGTTCGACAATCTTTTATACTAAAACCGATATTTCCGTGCACTTGCGGACCTATCAATAAACACAAGGAAGCTGGTCACATTGTCTTGGAAAAAGGTTTGCAAACCTTATGATGAAGGTGGTTTAGGGATTAGGTCTCTAATTTGTTTGCATGAATCGTTCAACCTCAAGCTTTGTTGGGATCTACTTCACTCTCAGCAAGATTGGGCTCTAATTTTGAGACAAAGAGCAATCAGAAACAACAACAAAATCAGGTACCACATCTATTCCTCTATTTGGACCAGTATCAAAAATGAATATGACACAGTGAAAGGGAGTTCTAGTTGGTTGATTGGTAATGGCACTCAAGTGAAGTTTTGGGAAGATGGTTGGTGTGGAGCACCCCTCCTTGATTCTTTTAACTTAACACTCAATGATATTTCAACCTTTCCAATTTTGGTTAAAGACTATATCAGGAATGTTCACTGGATTATTCCTGATAATATTATTACTCAGTATTTCAATCTTTCCTATTGAAGATTGTGGAGACAGGCTAATTTGGAATCATAATTCTAATGGAGAGTTGAGTTTAAATGATGCTTATAATTTCAAGAGGCATGAGGCAGCGAAAGTGCAGTGGGCTCCTCTTCTTTGGTGCAAAGACATTCCTCCTTCAAAATCACTTCTAGCTTGGAGATTGATTCATGATAAGGTCCCTACAGATGAGAAACTTGCAGAGAGAGGTTTACACTTTCCTTCTATGTGTTCTTTATGCTACAATTATACTGAATCTACCTTCCATCTATTTTTTGAATGCACTTTTGCTTACAAACTTTGGTGTTGGCTAGCTTCAATAGTAAACTTTACGTTACAATTCCAGTCCATCATTGATATTAGGTCTTTATGCAATAGAGGCTGGTCCCCCCAAGGTAAAATAGTTGTACAGGCTTCAATTGCCAATATTATTAGTAAAATTTGGTACTCTAGAAATCAATCAAGATTCAGGGACGTCAAACCTAACTGGAGACTGGCTATAAACTCCATCATTTATGCGGTAACACTTTCAGGAAACAACAGCCTAAAGCCTTCAAAATCATCAGTCAGTAACCTCGTCATGCTCAAAAAGTTTGATATCATTGTCAGACCGCCTAAGCCTCCTGATATAATAGAAGTCTTTTGGTCACCACCTTTAGGTGACTGGATTAAATGTAATACTGACGGTTCCTCTAGCTCATCATCTTCATCTTGTGGAGGTATTTTCAGGGATTCCAACTCGGTTTTCTTGCTTTGTTTTGCTGAGAACCTAGGTGGTGGCACTGCCTTTCATGCGGAGATCTCAACAGTTATGAGATCTATTGAGCTGGCTTACCAGAGAAGATGGAAAAAGCTTTGGATTGAAACTGACTCATCTTTGGTAATTTTAGCTGCTTCCAACATGGACCTTGTCCCTTGCGCTTTAAGAAATAGATGGAAGAACTGTCTTGCCATTTTAAGACAAATGCAATACATCATCACCCACATTTATAGGGAAGGAAACAACTGTGCTGAAAAGCTTGCTTTCATAGGGCTTAGTCTTCAAGGTATCACTATTTGGTTAGAAGTCCCTAACTTCTTAAACAGCCTCTATGGTCATGATAGGCTAGAATTACCAAATTTTAGGTTTGTAAATTGTTAGGAGGTTTTGGTTTTTGTCCCCCTCCTTTTGTTTGTTTTCCTTCTCCATATATATAAACTTTTGAGGTGGCAGTTCTTTGCTGCTCCTCCTTTTTGGTTAAAAAAAAATAAATCAACTATCATTATTTATTCTCTATCAAGTGGGAGAATTCTTGCTATGTATTGTGTAACGTGATGGACATACCCTATCGGTATGATATTACTTAACATAATCATCATTTCATGGGTAATAAAAATATATTATTAGTTTAACTACCATTCTCCACCAAGTGGAGAAAATATTATTCTCTAACAAGAGAGGACAAATTCTACATGTCAATTAACTATATCTTATAAATAAATATATTATTTGTTTCATAACTGTAGATATAAAATTGTTGTAGAGACTTATATTGAGGATATTAATTATAGTCTTTTCTCATAAATTATTATTCTCATAAATTATTACACACTTCCATATCCTTTTGTATTATTGTAAACTCATTTTGTAAAAGCAATATGTCAAAATCCTAACATTCTTAACAACTTTGTTAAGAAAAATTTATTTATACCACTATTCTAAATAATTATAAATGGTATATTTAGACATATCTTATATTATTGCTATTCTTTAATACTTATGGAAGTTTATGACTATTTTCTCTTATATCCTCAATAATAATAAAGTATAAGTCTCGTGTATTTCTGCTACGTGTAACCTAGTTTTTTTTCTTCTAAAATGTGTGTAAGTATTATTTTATCATTTGAGTTTTGAGTGAGTCACTAAAATTGTGAATAGAGTCTCACATCCTATTTTATAGCACTAGAGACTTATGTCACTCATATGATGATAAACCTTTTTTTTATATAATCATCATACTCTATCATATAAAGGTTACTATATTTATAAAATTCTTTGGAATTTTAATTGTGAAAAGGAGATCTTGTTTTATAAAATTCTTAAAAGAAAATTTACATTCTCTTTAATTCTAAATGCAGAATATGTGGTTAACTACGAAACTCAATTCTTGATAATATCTACCATTGATAAATTATATATTCATGGGTTTCGTACTATCATTAAGTTACCGCTTGTGTTAATAATTCTGCTACAGTCATGTGCAAAATATGTGGTTGATTTCATGAAACACTATTAGTTAAAAGAGTAATAATATTTGAACAACCATTTGATACAACTTTTGTGACAACTTCTTTTTTCTCTCTTTTCATTGGTCAAAAACAATGTTGAGAGAAAAAGGAAGAGAGAGAATAATATGAGTATGAGAAAGAAAGTTGTCAAAAAGTTGTCACAAAGTGGTTGTACAAATATCAATTCTCTAGTTAAAATTATATAACCACTTATGTAGTTATGTTGATCATCTTGCACTAGTAATTAAGTATCCCACTGTTGAATATTACATTACAATAATATTTATACATAAGTGATCATTAATGAGAAGAATCCCACTTATCATTAATGAGAAGAATCTCACTTACTCTTGTTTATATATATGTGGGATCAGTGGGAGTGTGTACACAACACTATATATTATGAGCTCAAATTAGAAATCTCACTCTTGTTTATATATACGTGAGATCAAGAGAAATGTGTACACAATATTATTCACGTCATTGCCATATACTCTTATAAGAGACTTTAAACATAGTCTTATTCTAATATATTGAGATATATATTAAAATTCTTTTTATCTCAATAAGCATCATAATTAGATGTTTAAGTCAATTTTGTTGGAATATGCACAATAACCTCTGAGCATGCAAATAAATATTGTGCTTCTCTTTTACCAACATTCCACATTTTATGAGGTAATAAATAATAAGTACAATGTACAATATCAATACTCCTATCGAGTATGATATTGTGTTCTTGAAGTACTTAAAAACTAACCATAAATGTTTGTTCATTATAGACATTCTAGTAGCCACATTAATCCACATTTTATTTTCTTTAAACTAAGGGTCTATGTTGATCCATTTCGGAGATTCTTGAATTTCCTATTTTCTTATGGATTTTCATAGTCATATGATTTGCTAAAACTTGGATTAATTGAATGTCAAAGAACATTATTGATTTTGACTAAATATAATTACTCTTTCTTTATAGGCTATCCCTATCAGTAATTACTATTTTTATACATACGTGGATATATGACTTTTATAAAATTGAAAACCCATTGGCAGAACCACTAACCACAGACTTATATATATGAGTATAATTCATAATGATTTTGGGTTAGTGGGAGTTTGTTATAGCATTTTTAAAATGCTTGGGCCATTCTTTAATGACACATTCTTTTTAATTCAAATGTGTCATTATAAATTCATCATTTGTTAGAAAAGTGAGTCTTTGATCTGTATGATTTGTTTTCCCTATCGAATTCAATTTCTGCAGCATTAAAACTTACTTCTCTTTTCAATGTTTAGTGCTTCAACCAAACATATAATTTTAAAACTTAAATTCTCTATGACAAGTGAAATTTAGTATTCTTTTAGTAATTGAGTATTGTCATCCAAGTGAGAGATTGTTGGATTAATTATTTGATTAATCAATTATGGATTGACAATAATCAATTATTATAAGTTAATGTCATAATATAAATTATGGTCTATTCTGATAAGCACTAATTAGTTGATGAATATGTGTGATTGAACTATTCTTTCTAAATGGACCGTGATGGGTTGGAACATTTCTAATATATGGGTTTTAATGAAACGGTGCGTTTCAGGAAATTTCTAAACAAACTACTAATCAAAGATAAAGCTAAAACTAACTAAACTGAATTACTAAACAAAAAAAAAGCAGCGTGAGTTAAGTCACGCCACCGGCCAACGTAGTGTAAGTTAAGTTACGCTGGCTTATAACACACGTGAGTTAACTCACGTTGAAAGTACCTAGCGTGACTTAAGTCGCGCGAGGGTGCTTTCGTCCATTCAGTTGGACATGAGCGTTTTTTGTTGGGAGAAGAACATGTTTCCAACTTTTGGCTGACTTCTCTCCTTTGTATTGTTGGACTGCCAACATGAGTATTATTGAAAAACTATTACTTTTCTCACCTTATAATCTTCTCGCGCGTCCTATATTTTTTATTTTAAATTACCCTTTGTTTGGATTTTATAAACCGAAAGGTGTTTCTAATTACAGAATCTGAAAATAGTTAAAATTGAAGTCCAACATTTAACCAGACACATTTTATAACAGAGTTGTTAAAAAAAACTTTTGGATTATATAAACCGAAAGTTTTTTTACACAATTCGGAATATAAAATCCGAAATATGATCTGAATAGTTACCTTTTAAAAAGCTGAAAAAGTTTCGGATTATATAATCTGAAACCTTTCAAAATCTAAGTTTTGTCTAGAATCAAGTAGAAGTTCAGCGCCTTTAGCAGAAGTCCTGCAAAAGCACATCATTTTGGACGAAAACATGATTTGGAGTAGCAATCTGGTCATCAAAGGTCGTTAACAACATCATTTTCGTCTGGATGCAAAGATAATGTTCAAAGGTAGTGTTTTGATAGTATACCATTGATTTTATTTTGATAGTAAAATCTTGAAGACATCTATTATGACAGTTCAGCAATATTAGTGTGATCAACGTTGATAAAATACTTCGTGAGGTATCAAATGTATTCCAAAATCTTATATTGTCGATATATACTTAATACTTATTATAATATAGATTGTGAGTCCAAATATTGGTATTTATATACACTTCTTGAATTGATTTCTTTTATTGTTAAATTTTGTTTACTGCCTTGCATGTGATTCTTGAGTCATCCAAGGAGTTCAGTCAACAAAAGAAAGCTTCACAATATTATTATAATCACAGTAATTGTAATTAATGTTATAAGTTATTGATATTACTGCAACTTGTTTTCATGCTTTTAGGAAAAAGCACTTATTCCAACTATCTCACATGTGCTTTATTGTCTCATCTAAGTCTCCCTTACTATAGTTACTACCACTTACCAAACCCTCATTTGTTTTTGTTGCGAATTCGATGAAAATCACATTAATAACAACTTGATGTGTGGAGTAAGGGATAATCAAGCAACCAAAATCAAAGTGTATGGAATAATTAAATACAAGCCAAAAGTAGAAAACAAAAGAATTTGTTGACCCAGTTCGGCCCAAATTGACCTAGTCTGGGGGAGAGAGCAGCCCTCCGTTCCACTATATGATGAGTAACGTTACAAAAGAGAAATCAATGGGTTACAAGAATAAGTCTCCCGCCTAATTCTACCTAAAGTCCCAGCCTCTTCCCGTAACCAAGACACTCAATCCTAATAGTGTTTCCCAAGGTGAATCAATCCGCAAACCCTAGTGTTTGTTCCAAAGAGACAAACTCTATACAAACCCTAGTTTTGTTGTTGCCTTTCTAAACCCTTGTTTCAGCCCCCTCTATCTCAAAGTTTGCTCTGATACAAGGTCTATATTTATAGTAAAAGTTTCGCTTAAAATTTGGAACAAATCTGCACCCAAAAATATGTTTCTGTTATTCGCCGCCAGCGCACAATCGAGCCACGATTTTTCCAGTGCCTTGCCTCAAAAACCGAAACCTCCATCGTGCCACGTTGCCCAGCAACCGTGCCACGATTCCTGCAGATCTTGATTTTAAGTTAACTCTCACAATTCTCCACCTTGACTTCAAATCAATGATGATGCCAATCATCAACCTCCTTGCTGCTCTTTCCCTTGCTTCCCACTACTCTAAGTAGCTCCACAAGTTTACACCTCAACCTCTTCAGCCATCGGAATGTCTTCCGCCTTCATGAAGATGCTTGTAGTCCAACTACGCTAGGAATTTCAGGTAGTTCTACAAGACTATACCATAACCTCTTCAATACCAGACATCTCCCGCTTTCCTTGAAGATCTACTTGTAGCCAATCACCCTTGGCTTTTAGAGTAATCCACAAGTATACACTTCAACCCCTTTAGCCATCGGAATGTCTTCCGCCTTCTCGAAGGTCCTTGCAGTCCAACTACACTAGGAGTTTTAGGTAGTCCCACAAGCATTCACCATAACATCTTCAACACAAAACATCTCCCGCTTCCTTGAAGATCACCTTGCATCCAATCACCCTTGGCATTCTTTTAGAGTAATCTCGCAAGCCGTGCTATACATTCTTCAACTTCATGAAGAAATCCCTTGCTCACCATAGAGCATAGCACCCAAGCTCCTTCATAGCCGTACCATTACCGGTGTGTTCAACTCCACCTCACGTTGAGTGTACTCTACCTCAACTAGAAAATGCGTACATCCCACCATGTCTTCAACCTTGAAACTCCACCGCAACAGGTAGATCATGAGTATTCTTACCACCGCCTCTCCAGGCTGATGTTGAGTGTTTAACGTCTCTCCAGACGACCACCGCTCCACTAGGCATCAATCCCAAGGTGAGACATATCACCTTCTTCATCCTCCAAACAACACCACACCATCAGAGCTCCCGCATCCTCATAACCCTCTAAGACAATTTGTGCGGAGTTACCATTAATCTCCGGACAATCCTTCTTGAAGTGACCCATCTTGTGACAGTTAAAGCATTCAAACCTTGACTTGTTACCACTCTTTCTCCGGTTACCTCTACTTCCACCATTCCCTATTGAGACACTTAGGCCTTCACCGTGTTCATGAGTCAAGTCCTTGGACTTGGTCAACTCCTTGGTTCTCAAAACCGGTTGAACTTCTTCCAAGGTAACAGTGCCTTCCTTGCCACAGAGCATGGTATCTTTGAATGATTCAAAAGATTTCGGTAGAGCACACAACAAGAGTATAACTTTATCCTCATCCTCAAGTTGCACCTCAATATTCTCCAAGTCATCAAGGATTTTGTTGAACTCCGTAAGTTGCTCCATGATGGCCTTTGACTCTACCATCCAGAATGAGTAGAGTAGTTGCTTTAGGAATTGCCGATGAGCCAAAGACTTTGTCATATACAAAGATTCCAACTTTGCCCACATCGATGCTGCGGTTGCTTCCTCTGCTACTTATCTCAAAACTTTATCCCCGAGGCACAAGACAATGGCACTCCTAGCCTTGTCCACCATCTCGGTCTTCTCCGCTTGTGACATGGTGACCGGTAACGAACCTTCACCCTTCAAAGCTTTCTCACACTTTTGCTGTATTAACACTGCTTCCATCTTTACCTTCCATAACCCAAAATCGTTAGCTCCGGTAAACTTCTCAATATCCCACTTTGAACCCATGGTACTTAATTATCCTTTGACCCTTGCCCCACGGTGGGCGTCAATTGTTGCGAATTCGATGAAAATCACACCAATAACAACTTGATGTGTGGAGCAAGGGATAATCAAGCAACCAAAATCAAAGTGTATGGAACAATTAAATACAAGCCAAAAGTAGAAAACAACGGCGAGAAGAACAAAAAGAAGAGAAGAACACAAAAGAATTTGTTGACCAAGTTTGGTCCAAATTGACCTAGTCTGGGGGAGAGAGCAGCCCTCCGTTCCAATATATGATAAGTAACGTTACAAAAGAGAAATCAATGGGTTACAAGAATAAGTCTCTCGCCTAATTCTACCCAAATTCCCAGCCTCTTCCCGTAACCAAGACACTCAATCCTAATAGTGTTTCCCAAGGTGAATCTGTTGGAACAAAATGTGTTTCACAATGAACCTTAATGAGTTTTGATGATAACAAGGTATTAAAAATTGTCAATTGGTTATTGCTAATAATTGTTCAAGTGTACAGGACCAAAGGCTAGTCAAGTAATTTCAATAGGTCTTGGAAGAACAATGGAGAGCAAAGGAATTCGAAGCATCTGAAGCTAAAGTGCTTCTGAAGCTGAAGTGCTTCTGAAGTGATGACGTCATCAGAAGCAGAAGCTCATCAGAAGCAGAAAGTCATCAGAAGCAAGGTTTTCATCAGAAGCGATATCATCACTGTAACACCCCGTTTTCCCAACGTGAAAATTTCATTTATTTAATCAGAGTAATTCACCTAAACGGAATGTCACATTCTTTTCTTAAAATCATAAACTGTATAAATAACTATTTATCCTTTAAAATTCAATAACTAAAAAGTCTTTAATACTTCGCAGCGGAAATTATTCAATAATCAAAACAGTCTTTGGCACTAAAGCCTCTTTACAATTATGTCATAAAAATCCATTCTAAAAACATAGTCATAACTCTTCAGAAACAATACGTAAGGAATAGAAAGCAATAACAAATTCTCATCCCGTTACGTATCAGAGCACCTAAAGACACTTGAGCCACCACTCCTACTAATCATTAATACCTGCAAGTTACTCATACGAAGAGCAACATTTTCAAGCAGAAGGGGTGAGATTTCACAAAACAATAATATCAAGCATATAATTCAATAATTATATTTAACAACACAAATAACTTCATCCATTAGTAATAATAATTCTTTATGTAATAATTCTTAATAACTCAACCAACTTCTAGTTATCATTTAACACATATTAACCAAATCGTAACAAACATAGATCATCACATCATAGTCATAGTTCATATATAGCATAACAACATCTTAATCCTAATTCATATACAACATAACAACATCATTAATTCATAATAATAATTATTCATCAAACATCTCATTATCAATTCATTAATAAAAGACAACTTATCAATTTAACATAAACATCATCAAGTAAACTTAACAACTCATAGATATCATCATGTAATCATCATCACTAATAACTTTAAAACAACACAATATAATCATCTCTTATTAATAGTAATAATTATCTACATCATAACATAAACATCTTCTTATAATAATATAACAACAACGTAACATGATATTCACTTAGTAATAATAATAATTATATATACATCATCTCGTCATAATATAATAATATAACAACAACATAGCATGATATTCACTTAATAATAATAATAATTATATATACATCATCTCGTCATAATATAATAATATAACAACAACATAGCATGATATTCACTTAATAATAATAATAATTATATATACATCATCTCTTCATAATATAATAATATAACAACAACATATTCATCCTCTTGTATTAATATAACAACAACGTATTCATCATCTTATGAAAATATAATCAACACATACTAACACCAAAATCAACATCATAAATCTTCAACATAAACATCTTAAACAATATCATCTTAAACATCATAGCATCTTTGATAAACAATTACCAAGTAATCACAACATTCGATCATCATCAATAACATAACATAATATTCATTTAATAATATTAATCATATATAGAACAACATATTCATCACTTAATAGTAACAATTATACACAACATCATAACAACTTAACAATATCATAATCATTATCTTAAACAACATAGCAACGTAACAATATCATAATCAATATCTTAAACAACGTAGCAACATAACAGTATCATAATCAACATGTTAAACAACATAGCAACATAACAATATCATAATCAATATCTTAAACAACGTAGCAACATAACAATATCAAATCAACATGTTAAACAACATAGCAATATTTTAGTCAACATCATATAATTCACATCGTATAATCTTTGTAGGTACTTCTTTAACAACACATGGGTAGAACACAACTCGACAAACTCATGGATGATAATTCATCGACAACTTAACAACTCATGGATGATAATTCATCAACAACGACCTTGAATCGACATATGCGACAATGCAACTTAGACACTTATATGCATGTGGTACCAATCGTCATCATAAGTATTAATATACTTTTATCGTGCGGATGACAAAGCTCCTAAAACGTGCGGAGGACAAAGCTCCTAATCGTGGTGAGGACAAAGCTCAATGAAATGCTATGCATGGACTCTTAACAACAAAACACCGTAATCATCGTAATCAACATATCATCATGCATCCAATAATTTGGAGCTAAACGTCATCATTTCATAATATATATATAGACATCATGCACTTAGTTAAATAACAGCAGTAGCACAGTCAAATCACACAACAATAGAGAGATATCAATATATCAATTGCAATTCACAACATAACAATATTAATGTGAAGCATCAACAACTTAAACATCAAACATCTTCCACATAAGGCATATAAATATTTCACATAACCAACAACAGCAACATAGGCGACACATAAACATCTCAGGATATAACAATATCAAATGATAATCAACAACAACTCATGTAACTTAGTTAAATAACAATAGCAGCATAATCAGATCATATCAACAGCTTAATATCAATTCATTTTCAACAACTTCCTAATCATTCAATAATAATTCAAGTAATGCAATCAATCAATAAATCACATTATAAACACTTGGCATTTCAATATAGTTTCACAAATAACAGTTAACATCTTAGATAGGTCTCATTAGTACCTAAAGTTCCATTCCTAATCCATTCAAACGACTCAGGTCTCAAATTCCTCAAAAGCACTCAATTCTGGATGTGCTCGCGAGGCGAGAGTTCTTACTCGCCATGGCGAGTACCACTCATCTCCCAAACTAGTGTTGTTTTGGGTTCAATCTGATCCTACATTCAATCCTAATCAATACTAGGTATGTTCAGGCACTCTAAGGCATCCAAGGTCCAACTAAAAAGGTCGAAACACAAAATATGACATGCTCTCTGCCTGAGCTCGCTATGGCGAGTAAGGTTGCTCGCAATGGCGAGCAATACCAAAACACTCGCGAGGCGAAGGGGAAGGCTCGCGTGGCGAGCGATGAATCTAGGCTCGGACATGATGCACTTTCTACACGAAAATCATCATCTAACAAGGTTCTAAGCCTAATTTCAATTCCATAATTCATCTAAATCATTATCTAAGGTCTAAGGACAGTTTCTACATCTTTTTAACAAGTTTCCACCATTTAATCATCAATTCTATCAATTTGACCTAATTTCCGATTCTTCTTAAACTCATCCTAATTCATGTTAAACTTAACCATTGATTCACATACTTAATAGAATTGAAAAGTTAGTCTCACCCTTACCTTATAATCAGGAAATCGCAGCCCCTCTAGGTCTCTCCCTCTTCTCTTGGCTTTTCTCCCTTTTCTCCAAAAGCAGTCGTACGTACGTTATGTTTTTCTAAACTAGGTCTCTCCTATTTATATAAATCTTTAACCTACTTATTTTTCTCTTAAATCCAAATATTAATATTCTATTCTAATATATACATATATATATAAAATATTTCTATAACAATAATAAATAACAAATATATCTCTATAACATATATATATTTCCATAACAAATCATTTATATTTCCATAGCAAATGACATATATTTCTACAACAAATCATGTATATATTTTTATAACAAATGACATATATTTCTACAACAAATCATACATATTTCTATAACAGATTATATATATTTCTACAACAAATCATACATATATATTTCTAAATCAAATAACATATATATTATATTAATAAATATATAACATATATCATAACAAAATATCACTTATCAAAATAAATCATATAAATCACACAAATCATATAAGTATATTCTAAACTCATTTAAAATAATCAAATAATTAGAGAGGGCGTTACAATCACCGGAAGCTACATTTGATCCGCAAATTCAAACTGAAGATTCAAAGTAGCTGTTTAACATTTCAACCTCGTCTAAGAAGAACGAAAAATTGAAAGGGAGGTATCAACGGTCATTTGAAGTGCACTGAGTATTTGTCCTTCGTTAACAGAGTTGACAAAGTACAAGTGTACAACCACTACCTCCACTACTCTGTTCTTGTCCACGCTACAAGACAAGACAACAGCTATGCCTACAGAATTTTTGCCTTCAAGATGGGAATGAATTTGAAGCTAATTCTTCAAAGGACTACACCCAAATTAGGCAAAGGATTACTGGTGGATGATCAAAGGAACTCAACGACTCTTTAGACGTGCTAATCCTCTCAACGTCTCTTTCACGCCTCTATATAAGGGAGTGAAGACTTGAAGATTGTAGATAGAGAAATACAAGTTAAAAAGTGCCAAAACTCTGTCAATTTAATTCTACAAAGCACACTGAATTTCTGCACTGATTTGATACATCTTAGAAATTCACAAGTCTAGAGTCTTTATGGTATTATATTGTGAACACCACTGATTGTATATCAAGTGTTCAAGTCAAACATATTTCCCTGTATTTTTGTTTGATCAGAAGACTCTTGCCTGCGTGCTTGAGCATTAGAAGACTCTTGCTTAGTGCTTGAGCATTGGAAGACTCTTGCGTGTGTGCTTGAGCATTTTGAGAAGTCTCATACTTAGAGAGTATTGAGCATTTGTAATCTTTGTGATTATAGTGAAATCTCCTTGGAAGTGCAAGGGGGACTGGACTACTTCCGATTTGTGGAAGGAACTAGGATAACTGCTTGTGTCTCGCTTTTCTTTTCTCTGCTTTGATCTTTTCCGCTGCTTATCTGATTCTGATCATTACATCAGAAGCATTCCCAAACTGCTTCTGAAGTATTATTAGAAGAAGTATTTTGGAGAGAAAAAGAAAACACAATTCAACCCCCCCCCCCCCCCCCCCCCCCCCCCCCCCCCCCTTCTTGTGTTTTTCTCACCTGCAGAATCAATCCACAAACCCTAGTGTTTGTTCCAAAGAGACAAACTCTATACAAACCCTAGTTTTGTTGTTGCCTTTCTAAACCCTTGTTTCAGCCCCCTCTATCTCAAAGTTTGCTCTGATACAAGGTCTATATTTATCGTAAAAGTTTCGCTTAAAATTTGGAACAAATCTGCACCCAAAAATACGTTTCTGTTATTCGCCGCCAGCGCACCATCGTGCCACAATTTTTCCAGTGCCTTGCCTCAAAAACTGAAACCTCCATCGTGCCACGTTGCCCAGCAATCGTGCCACGATTCCTGCAGATCTTGATTTTAAGTTAACTCTCACAGTTTTCCACCTTTTTTTTCCTGATACATCTCAAAGCTACATCAACATTCAGCAAACAGATCCACTGAGAAAAGATGGCTGCAACTTTGGTTGGAGGTGCATTTCTATCTGCTTCTATTCAAACCATGCTTAACAAACTAACTTGTCAGGGTGCAGGGTAGTAATATTAAGTTGAAAGCAACCTCTTGGAATGCATTTCTTTGTATGACTACTCATCATATATGAAGGGATTCCATGTGAAAACCTATACAGTTGATTATATAGAATACATGTGTTGTATTCTCTTCATTCTTTTGAATTTTCAAAGGATGATTCAAATCTCTACCCAAGGTATAACACACTTCAATGCTGACATTTTCGAAAAACTTTCAAGAATATAATTTAAACCCAACATCTTGATGATACCAGATATATTTAGGGAGAATGTGATGTAATGTAGATGAAATAAAATTGTGTATTTTTTGAATTAATTTTATGTACTTGTGCAACTTAATCGAATTTATTCAGTACGCAACTTTATTCGAATTTACGTTGGGTATAATTAGTCTTCGAAGACGTTATATTATTTAGATGCGAAAATCATAAAATAAATGAATATATATATATATATATATATATATATATATATAAAAGAACAAAATTGATACACATAAAATCTCATTTTATTATTATATCGATGCATTTACAATAAGGTATGTTTCTTGCCTAGCGAAGGGGGATTGAGGTAAAACTAAATCTGCTTCAGAAGAATATGGAGGTGATGAGGGTTAAAGCTAAACTAGAAAGAGACCTTTATGGTCAACATGACACCCAGACAAACCACACTTGTTTGCAAAGAGTGAGCACGAGAGAGTGTGAGATGAAGGTGTGAGAAATGGTGAAGGTTGGAAGGATATTTATAGGGGGAAAGCCTTACATAGGTTATAACTACACTAAATGCAGTCAAAAAACGTGTAAAATCAAGTTTGAATAACTGACTACCGTCTAAAAAACGTGTTTTATGTGCTCAGACCACCAGCCAAAGCAGCGTGAGTTAAGTCACGCCACCGGCCAAACTAGCGTCAGTTAAGTCACGCTGACTTATAACACGTGTACTTACGTCCATTCAGTTGGACATGAGCGTTTTTTTGTTGGGAGAAGAACATTTTTCCAACTTATTGTTGACTTCTCTCCTTTGTATTTTTTATTTTAAAATACCTTTTGTTTGGATTTTATAAACCGAAAGATATTTCGGATTATAGAATCTGAAAATAGTAAAAATTTAAGTCCAACATGGAACCAGACTCATGCTTGAACAGAGTTGTTAAAAACAATTTTCGGATTATATAAATCTAAAGTTTTTTTACACAATTCGAAATATAGAATCTGAAATATGATCTAAAAAGTTACCTTTTACAAAGCGGAAATTTTTTTAGATTATATAATTTGAAACCTTTCAATATCTAAAGTTTGTCTAGAACCGGCAGAAGTTCAGCGCCTTTAGCAGAAGTCCTATAAAAGCACACCATTTGGGAAGAAACATGATTTGAAGTAGCAATCTGGTCATCAAGGGGCGTTAACAACATTATTTTTGAATGAATGCAAAGATAATGTTTAACGGTAGTGTTTTGATAGTATACCGTTGATTTTATTTTGATAGAATAAAAAAATCGATGAACTTGTAAAATCTTCAAGACATCTATTATGACAGTTCAGCAATAGTACTGTGATCAACGTTGATAAAATACTTCGTGAGGTATCAAATGTATTCCAAAATCTTATATTGTCGATATATACTTAATACTTATTATAATATAGATTGTGAGTCCAAATATTAGTCGTTATATACACTTCTCAAATTGATTTATTTTATTATTAAATTTTGTTTACTGCATTGCATGTGATTCTTGAGTCATCCAAGGAGTTCGGTCAACAAAAGAAAGCTTCACAATATTAATATAATCACAGTAATTGTAATTAATGTTATAGGTTATTGGTATTACTGCAACTTGTTTTCATGCTCTTAGGAAAAAGCACTTATTCAAACTATCTCACATGTGCTTTATTGTCACATCTAAGTCTCGCTTACTATAGTTACTACCACTTACCAAACCCTCATTTGTTTTCCCCCTTTTTTTTTCTGATACATCTCAAAGCTACATCAACATTCAGCAAACAGATCCACTGAGAAAAGATTGCTGCAACTTTGGTTGGAGGTGCATTTCTATCTGCTTCTGTTCAAACCATACTTGACAAACTATCTTCAACCGAGTTTCGTGATTTCATCAACAATAAGAAGTTGAATGTCTCACTCTTGAAGCAGTTACAAACAACGTTGCTGGTTCTACAAGCTGTGCTGGATGATGCAGAGGAGAAGTAGATCAACAACCGTGCTGTCAAACAATGGCTTGATGACTTGAAAGATGCTGTCTTTGATGCCGAGGATTTGCTGAATCAAATTAGTTATGAATCACTGCGATGCAAGGTGGAGAATACACAATCCACAAACAAAACTAGTCAGGTGTGGAGCTTCCTTTCTTCTCCTTTTAACACCTTCTATAGAGAGATCAATTCCCAAATGAAGATCATGTGTGATAGCTTGCAACTTTTCGCACAACATAAAGATATCCTTGGTTTGCAAAGTAAAATTGGTAAAGTTTCTCGTAGAACCCCTTCAAGTTCAGTAGTTAATGCATCTGTCATGGTTGGTAGAAATGATGATAAAGAGACAATAATGAACATGTTGCTATCAGAGAGTAGCACTGGCAATAACAATATAGGCGTTGTTGCAATTTTAGGTATGGGAGGTGTCGGTAAAACGACACTTGCACAACTTGTTTACAATAATGAAAAAGTTCAAGATCATTTTGATTTCAAAGCATGGGCTTGTGTATCTGAGGATTTTGATATTTTATCTGTAACTAAAACTCTTCTTGAATCTGTCACTTCAAGAGCTTGGGAAACCAATAATCTTGATTTTCTTCGAGTTGAACTAAAGAAAACTTTGAGCGACAAAAGATTTTTGTTTGTGTTGGATGACCTTTGGAATGACAATTATAATGATTGGGATGAACTTGTAACTCCTTTGATTAATGGAAACAGTGGAAGCAGGGTCATCGTCACAACACGCCAACAAAAAGTTGCAGAGGTTGCACATACATTTCCTATTCATAAATTAGAAGTTTTATCTAATGAAGATACATGGTCTTTACTCTCAAAGCATGCATTTGGAAGTGAAAACTTTTGTGACAATAAAGGCTCAAACCTAGAAGCAATTGGTAGACAGATTGCAAGAAAGTGTGCTGGGTTGCCCATAGCTGCAAAAACACTTGGAGGAGTATTGCGTTCGAAAAGAGATGCCAAAGA
The DNA here is from genome assembly GCF_003473485.1 of Medicago truncatula. Classification (NCBI taxonomy): domain Eukaryota; kingdom Viridiplantae; phylum Streptophyta; class Magnoliopsida; order Fabales; family Fabaceae; genus Medicago; species Medicago truncatula. The sequence goes on along the minus strand of NC_053044.1, from coordinate 11,760,999 downwards.
GTGGACTGAAGTTTTGAACAACAAAATATGGAACTTACCAAATGACAATGTTTTACCTGCATTGCTTCTGAGTTATCAATATCTTCCCTCCCAATTGAAAAGATGTTTTTCATATTGTTCCATTTTTCCAAAGGACTATACACTTGATAGGAAGCAATTGGTTTTGTTGTGGATGGCAGAAGGCTTCCTTGATTATTCTCAGGACGAAAAAGCCATGGAAGAAGTAGGTGATGATTGTTTTGCTGAATTGTTATCCAGATCATTAATTCAACAACTACATGTTGGTACCAGAAAACAAAAGTTTGTCATGCATGACCTTGTTAATGATTTAGCTACAATCGTATCTGGGAAAACTTGTTATAGGGTTGAATTTGGTGGTGATACCTCCAAGAATGTTCGTCATTGCTCATATAGTCAAGAAGAGTATGACATTGTGAAGAAGTTTAAAATTTTCTACAAATTCAAATGCTTGAGAACCTACCTACCCTGTTGCTCTTGGAGGAATTTTAATTACTTATCTAAAAAGGTGGTTGATGATTTGCTACCCACATTTGGAAGGTTGCGTGTGTTGTCGTTATCAAGATATACTAACATCACTGTACTACCTGATTCAATTGGAAGTTTGGTGCAGTTGCGCTATCTAGATCTATCTTACACTGAAATCAAAAGCTTGCCTGATACAATATGCAACCTCTACTACTTGCAAACCTTGATTTTATCATATTGCTTTAAATTCATTGAATTGCCAGAACATATTGGAAAGTTAATTAATTTACGTCACCTTGATATCCATTACACAAGAATAACAGAGATGCCAAAGCAAATTATTGAACTAGAAAATCTTCAAACTTTAACTGTTTTCATAGTAGGCAAGAAAAATGTTGGTTTAAGTGTTAGAGAGCTTGCAAGGTTTCCAAAGCTACAGGGGAAGTTATTTATCAAGAACCTTCAGAACATCATTGATGTTGTGGAGGCATATGATGCTGACTTAAAGAGCAAAGAACATATTGAAGAATTAACGCTACAGTGGGGCATGGAAACTGATGACTCACTTAAGGAGAAAGATGTGCTTGATATGTTGATACCCCCGGTAAACCTAAACAGATTGAACATTGACTTGTATGGTGGGACAAGCTTTCCAAGTTGGTTGGGAGATTCTTCATTTTCTAACATGGTGTCACTTAGCATAGAAAATTGTGGATATTGTGTAACACTTCCACCACTAGGACAACTATCTGCTCTCAAGAACCTAAGTATAAGAGGTATGTCAATATTGGAGACAATTGGTCCAGAGTTCTATGGCATTGTTGGAGGAGGATCCAATTCTTCATTTCAACCTTTTCCATCCCTTAAGAATTTATACTTTGATAACATGCCAAATTGGAAGAAATGGCTTCCCTTTCAAGATGGCATGTTTCCTTTTCCTTGTCTTAAAACTCTGATTTTATATAACTGTCCTGAACTGAGGGGAAATTTGCCTAACCATCTTTCTTCCATAGAAACATTTGTATATAAAGGTTGTCCTCGTCTTTTGGAATCACCACCTACTCTTGAATGGCCCTCAATAAAAGCTATAGATATTTCGGGAGATTTACATTCTACAAATAATCAATGGCCGTTTGTTCAGAGTGATTTGCCTTGTCTTCTGCAATCGGTATCAGTATGTTTCTTTGATACAATGTTCTCCCTTCCCCAAATGATTTTGAGCAGCACATGTCTTCGATTCTTGAAACTCGATAGCATTCCGTCTTTAACTGCATTTCCAAGGGAAGGTCTACCCACTTCTTTGCAGGAACTTCTTATTTATAATTGCGAGAAGTTATCATTCATGCCTCCGGAAACGTGGAGCAATTACACGTCGCTTTTGGAGTTGACTTTAGTCAGCAGCTGTGGCTCACTTTCCTCCTTCCCATTGGATGGTTTTCCTAAGCTCCAAGAGCTTTACATTGATGGTTGTACTGGTCTGGAATCCATTTTTATTTCAGAAAGTTCTTCCTATCACTCCTCAACCCTCCAAGAACTTAACGTACGTTCCTGTAAGGCCCTTATATCACTACCTCAACGGATGGACACCCTCACCGCTCTTGAAAGATTGTATCTCCACCATCTTCCAAAACTAGAGTTTGCACTATATGAAGGAGTTTTCTTACCTCCCAAATTACAAACAATTTCTATTACATCTGTGAGAATAACAAAGATGCCGCCATTAATTGAATGGGGTTTCCAAAGCCTTACTTATCTTTCAAATTTGTATATTAAAGATAATGATGATGTTGTTCACACCTTGTTGAAGGAGCAATTGCTTCCCACTTCCTTGGTGTTTCTGTCAATAAGTAAACTCTCTGAAGTGAAATGCTTAGGTGGAAATGGGCTTCGACACCTCTCCTCTCTGGAAACACTTTAGTTTTCGAAATGTCAAAGGCTTGAGTCATTTCCAGAACACAGTCTCCCTTCCTCTCTAAAGTTACTGAGCATTTCTAAATGCCCTGTTTTAGAAGAAAGGTATGAAAGTGAGAGAGGGGGGAATTGGTCCGAAATTTCTCATATCCCTGTGATAAAAATAAATGACAAAGTGACAATATGAATAATGGGAATGGAAGGAGGCGTGCCACCTTGTTTCAGGTATGAATTTCTTTTATGTTACTAGTCGAGAATAATAATTTCTCATGATTGTTATTGTGTTTATAAGCTACCAGAGTATTAATATATGAAAACCAACAGTCCAATGCTTTGTTAGTTTTTGCAACATGAAGTATAAATAAATGGAACAAGAACAAGTAGATAAACAAGATTCCATGTTAATGATCTTGTTTCTTAACTAAGATAATCTCATTTCATGTACAATGTCATTTATATGAATTCAATTACATTCATGTGCACTGACCAACATGGTCCTCTCATTAGAGGCCGGAGAACTTAATTTTTATTGCTTTGAAGTTGATTGAAGAAAATTGATGTGTATGTATTAATTTTTTTATTTAAAATAATTATATAAATTTGAAATACACAAATTTCTTTGGAAAATTAACTGATTTGCTTTATTCTTATTCCAATGTTGATCTTCCAGCATCTCTTATCTTGAAATGAAATATGTCACTAGTAACTTGGTCTTTCTACCTATATCATGTTACAGATTGAAGAGATCAAGTGACTATTTTTCGCTATCAGAACATGTGATCCCATCATATCTTCAGTTTCGCAAGCATTATAAAAGAGAAAGGAACTTCGGAACACAACATTGAGGCATAGGTACTGTGTTTTTTTCGATTTTCAAAGTTCTAAATAAATTGCTGAAGATCTTGATGGTCTATACTTGCTGTGTGATACTGAAAACTTACTAGTACTTTTCTTGATTTTGTTGGACAATCTCAAGTTAGAGTTCATAGGTGTTGTAACATTCATTTTATTACATATTCGGTATATAAATAATTTTATTATGCGGTTGTATATCTTTCACTTCCTCGTAAAATTATTCAAGTTCCACCACTGCTCTTTCGCTTTTCCTGGCCTCATACTTGTTTCTTGTTGTGCAGGTTGCTTGTTGATGTTCATCTCAAGAGTTTTGGCATATTGAACTGTGAAAGATCTAAATTGTGAGCTTTGACTTTCGTTGTATCGAATTACTACCTACACTTGGTGTAATCGGTCCCTTTTATTTATAAACTTTGTATAAATCTGTAATAATTGAGGTTTTATGTAAGACATATCTGCTTATAATATAGTTATGTCATTATAAGATTTGATTCACAATTGGAAAAAAAATAGGTCTTCCGACCAAGATTTGAATCTTTATTTGATAATCGTGAATGTTTCTTTTTAAACACCCTGCTGTGTGCAAGTAAATCATTGAGTATTACACTTGACTAGAAAATTATATACAATTTAAGAATCAAGCAATGGATTATTTTTTGCTATTTAACAATGTAAGTAGGAGTAATTTTCTTTACTAATGAATGATTTTCCTTTAACGTATTTTTACTGAAAACAACAACAACCTTCTTTCTGTAACAGGGAACCTCGTCGTAGCAGTGATTTTTCAGGCAGGCAGTCAAGTTTGTTCCGCAATTCCTGATCTACCATTTGACCGACCCCATTTTTTTCGACACTGAATGGAATATCAACGCAGTGCTGGATAACAAATCGCGCAAGTTTAAGACTGTTAGCACGCTTATCTTAATCTCCTTTTCTTTTCTTCTAATTTTTCTGCTTAGAACTATTCTTAAATATGGTTTTGGTTTAATTAGATAATTACCGCACCTAACAAGGTGCAGTACACCACCAAAACAACTAAGCTTAAGGAGGCATCCTATTATGCTTTCAATCGGAACCTCGAGGGTGGTGAGGTGGGTTCTTCTTTGTTATTAGATTTGATTAGATTATTAGATCATATGATATGAAGTAAAGGCAATTCTCAGAGTAGGCATGTCTCGGTGTCTGACACCTGTCGTGTCCGACACGACACCGATACTTGTAATTACACTACACTGAATTATGTAAATTTTTCAAATTATTAGCGTGTCGGTGTGTCCGTGTTTCGTAGATTATATGGTATTTATTTATTTATTTAATTATTTTTTATTTTTTTTTACTAGTCCCAAATCAGGAAAATCAGTGAGGTTCTGAAGAAGATAACCGAGGCTGTGAAGGTTGCTGAGAGTGAATTAGGTGATTCTAAACTTGTGCTGGAGATGAAACTGCTATCTTCTCGTCAAGAGAAACTCAATTCACTACATATCGAACTCAAAGACTTGAATATCAAGATTTATGATGAAAAAAAGAAACAGGACACTTGTGGTGATTCTTCTTCTTGAATAAGAGTTTTGCAAATTTGTCAACTAACATTGATAATTTAAGTGAGAACAGAAAAATGATATAAACTTTGTTTGCTCCTAACTCCCTTTGGTTGACAATGTGGTATTGGTTTGTTTAGCTAAGCTACTTAGAGTTTGTTTAGATTAAGGTTGTGTGTCGATTAATTGATTTTAAGAGTTCACGGCTTGTATAGGCATGTTCATGTATACAAACTTCAAAAAACATGGAAAATTGTCACGTTGAAAACATGAATATAGAAACAAGTGGGTCAAAGGTGCTTATACGTTTGTGTTGAGTGACTCAAGTTTAGACTAAAAACACGCATAATTGGGTCCACTTGGGACATGCCTTGAAGTAGAAGATAGATCAATGAGACTTGTCATGCTCGTGTTCTTACTAAAATTAGCAACAAAAAATAAACACTATACAAACTGCATTGTAAATTAACAGGATTAATACTTACTTATAAAAACTAACCTTCTTCGTATTCTCTCCCTTGTCTCTTCATATTCTCTCTTCCTCTTTCTATTACTGGTAGCTTCTCTCTTTGCAAATGAAACCATTCTTTTATATCTGCTGTGTGGGATTGGCCACATGTGCACTCACTAATGAAAAATCAAATATTTAACAGAAAGGACAAGTTTGACAAACAAAGATAAACTTGAGGGACTAAAACGGACGTTTCAAAAGTTATCAGACCAAATAAAACAAGAAATTATAGTGCTTCTTGGTAGTCTAAACGAAGTTTCCCTGCATAATTTGTGCTTCTTGGTAGTCTAAACGAAGATTCCCTGCATAAAGGTACCTTACCAAACTTGTTTTCACCTTTCAAGCTATATACCTTGCCTTCGTTAATCAACATTCATCAAAACAACCCCACTTTGAAAAGATGGCAGCAACTTTGGTTGGAGGTGCATTTCTCTCTGCTTCTGTCCGAACATTGCTTGACAAACTAACTTCAATAGAGTTTCGTGATTTCATCAACATCAAAAACTCTCCTTGAATCTGTCACTTCAAGAGCATATGAAAGTAACAATCTTGATTTTCTTCGAGTTGAGTTAAAGAAAATTCTGAGAGACAAAGATTTTTTGTTGTGTTGGATGACTTATGGAATGATAATTATAACGATTCAGATGAACTTGTAACTCCATTGATTTATGGAAAAAGTGGAAGCAGAGTGATCATCACAACACGCCAAGAAAAAGTTGCAATATCTTCCCTCTCATTTGAAAATGTATTTTTCTTATTGTCCAATTTTTCCGAAGGACTATGAACTTGATAGGAAGCAGTTGGTTTTGTTGTGGATGGCTGAAGGATTTATCGAACTTTCTCAAGGTGAAGAATTAGCGGAAGATGTTGGTAATGAATACGTTTCTGAAAATTGGTCTAAAATTGCTCATATCCCTGTGATAAAAATAAATCGCAACGTGATAATATGAGTCATGAAACGGAAGGAGGCTTGCCACCTTGTTTCAGGTAAGATTTTGTTTTCTGAACGTGATTGTGTTTATGATAAAGTAGGAGTATAAATTATTGAAAACCATGAGGTCCAATGCTTTGTTAGTTTTTGGAGTAACAAATGTCCCTCTTAAGATAATCTCATTTCATGTCCCATGTCCTTTCTAAATTAGCTTTTTCTTTGCGATGGACCGTCTGAAGATCTTCATCATGTTTTCTTTGATTGCTCTTTTTTGGTGCAGGTGTGGTTTAGAGCAGGGATTCGGGAGAAAGTGCAACGTGCTTGTGCTAATTCTAAGTGTGTTGCCGACTTGATTTTTCTTTTGGTACAGGATCTTTCATGCGATGAGAGTCAACATTTTGCTGCCCTTTTGTGGAGCATGTGGAAACATAGAAACTTAAAGCTCTGGCAAGGCGTGTCGGAAACAGTTGCGTAGGTTGTGGACAGGGCTATTCATCTTGTTGAGGACTGGAGCATGGCTAATACACCTTCTACAACAGCGCACAATATCAAAAGCCTTTTTGCAGAAGCAAACAGCAGTAGCGCTCTAGCTGTAGCAGCGAATAACAACAATTCTGAGATGAATAGCTCTCGTGTGTAGCCATATGCAGCAGTTGTGTGTGTCGCATTTGTTGAACACTCTTTGTCATGGCAGAGGCCTCACCAAGGTAGAGTCAAGTGTAACGTCGATGCCACATTTTCGAATGAGTTGAATATCACAGGTTTGGGCATGTGTATCCGCGATGAAAGGGGACTTTTTGTGCTTGCTAAGGCTATTCCGTTGCCGATTATGCACGCTGTCATGTAGGGGAAGCTATGGTCCTTTACTATGCTTTGGAGTGGCTAAGTGATATGAGATTCGATAATGTAGATTTTGCCTTGGACTCAAAGACTACAGCGGATGCTTTTAATAATTCTCACCCAGATGCCTCTGAATTTGGGCCCATTATCTCCGCTTGTAGAAGTCTCTTCGACTTGAAACTCACCAACTCAAAGGTCAAGTTTAACCGGAGACAAGCCAATGAGGTAGCTCACACGCTAGCTGGGGTTGCCACATTATCAGCTAGTCCCACTATTTATTCTTATGTACCTTGTTATATTGAACATCTGATTATTAATGAAATGCTATAAGCATCTTTTATTAAAAAAAAAATGGCTCCGCTTCTTTGAATTTATTCTTTTGCCACTCTTAAATCTTAATGTTTAAATAACGTTTTCAAAGTAAAATTTGAATTGCAATGCAATATTATGGTTTGACTATGTCCCAACTAAAGTATTTCAAACTAACTGATCTCTGAGGTTCACAATTGGGATGTCATCAAGTAGTGGATTTTTCTTTTAACGTGTAATTTATCTTCGAATGTGTAACGAGTAATCCCAAGTTTAAAATAAAAACTTTCCAAATTTGCTACTTTGATTTCTTTTGTTTCTTGACGATTTGTATATTTTTCTAAACATCTTTTAGCTACAAAAAATAGATAAATCTATTTGTTTAAAATTTTTCGACGCATAGAATTTTTCTAAACATCTTGTCGTACTATTTTTTCTGAATTTTTTAACATGATCAATCAAAGGTTCATCGTATTTTATTATTTATTTTAGTTGTGATATTTATTATTGAATTTAAGGTTAATAGGCTTTTACCCCCCTACCATTTGGGGGACTTTTGGTTTACCCCTCTAGGAAATTTTTTTTTGGAGATTCCCCCTTGCCATGAGAAGATTCTTTGATTTTCAACCCTCAGACAATCTGACTGGATTCATGAGCTGATGTGGCACGTTAACTGTGTGATGATGAGTGAAGTGGCACTGACACGTCATAATTTTTTAATCTTTTATTTTTAAAAGTATGTTAAAAATGTGAAATACCCAAAATACCCATAATGATAAATTAAAAAAATCAATTCTTTTTTTTCTTTCTTTTCTTCTCCAGCGATCCATCCTTTTCTCTCTTCTTCCCCCACTGTTCTCCTTCTCTTCTCCAGATCCCATCCTTATTTCTTCTTCCTTCCAACTATTTTTTTGACAAAAATTATGTTTCTATTTTTGTTTATTCCATTCAAATTTCTTTTAATAGAAAAAAAAACTCATCCTTCTCTTCTTTCTTCTCTCCACCGTACCCTTCTTTTCCTCCTTCCTCTTCTCTTCATCCTTTTCTTGTTCTTCAACAATTTCCCTCATCTTCTTATTCCTTCTTCAACCCAACCCAAAATCTTTGTTCTTTTCTTTTCTCTTCATCTTTTTAATCTCATAAATTTAATCCAAATCCAAAAATTTGTTGAATATGGAAAAAAAAATTAAAATTTTCTAGATCGGCTGTGTTGTTGTTGTTATGCTTAAGTTCTGCGAAATTGGGTGTGAAATAAAAAATGAGGATGAGGATTTTTCAAAAGTTTTCTGTTGTTGTATTTCTGGGTTAAGTTTTGGCAGCCCAGGTTTATTTGTTGATGATTAGGGAGTTGTTGTTGATGATAGATTTGTTTGTTTTGGAAGTGAAGTTTAGGTTTGTTTGTTGATGATTAGGGGTTGTTCTGATAGGTATGTGTTTGTTGATGATGTGTTGAATGAATTTGTTAAAGAATTGTTTGTTGAGGAGGATTGTTAAATAATGTTGACAAGGTGAAAGTGGATTGAATGTTCATGATGATGAATGTGGGTTGAAGGTTGCGTTGTTGTGCTGGGTTCTGTCGCGCTGGAGAAGAAGAAGAGAAAATTAATTTGGATTTTTAATTTAACATTAAGGGTACTTTAGGTATTTCATATCTTAAACATTATTTTTTGTTAAAAAAATTATTATAAGTGCCACGTGGAATTTAAAAAAAATCAAAACTAAAAAAAAATAACACATCAGCGTGCCAAATCATCACATTAATCCAATCAGATGACTTGGGGGTGTAAACCAAGGAATCTTCTAATGGCAAGGGGGGATCTCCAAAAAAAAAAATTCTTAGGGGGGTAAACCAAAAATCCCCCAAATGGCTGGGGGGTAAAAGCCTATTAACCCTTGAATTTAAGCAAGGGTCCATTTGTTTCAGAATTTTTCTAAAAAAAATTATTTTTTCCCTTAAAAAATTTACTTTTTTCATTTTTAAGTGTTTGTTTAGGATTTTTAGAAAAATCATTTTATGAAAAAAAATCTATTTTGACCCTAAAATGAAAAGCTATTAGGGTTAGCTTTTCTCAAAATCCATTTTTTTCAACAACAAGGAGATAACACATGTGCATGTTAGAACTCATTTTTTTTAAAAAAAAAATGGATTTTTATGGTTAGTAGGCAAACAAAAATAATTTCAGATTTTTTTCAAAATCTCTAAAAAAAAAAATCTCTAGATTCTTTTGACACAAAATCTATTTGTCCACTAAATCTCTCGAGGGTTACATTTTTTTAATTGATTTATTTATTTATTAGCCAACATCAGTATGTAATATAAAAACTTTAAAATAAAGACTTCGGTGGTTCTTGTAGTTGGTGAATAATTGTATGAATTATTATATTTTTCATTGCCGGCCTAACTTCAATGGTTTACAGGAATCAATATCTTTATTATATTATTATATTTGTATATTTGTTTGCTCCTTAGCACATTTACTATACTATTATAATTTGTTTCCCTATAATTTGTGCTCCTTAGTTGTATCAACGAAGTTTCCCTGCATAAAGGTACCTTACCAAACTTGTTTTCAACATTCGACATTCAGAAAACAATTTCACTTGAGAAAGATGGCTGCAACTTTGGTTGGAGGTGCATTTCTCTCTGCTTCTGTCCAAAGCATGCTTGACCAACTAACTTCAACTGAGTTTCGTGATTTCATCAACAACAAAAAGCTGAATGTCTCACTCTTGAAGCAGTTACAAACAACACTGCTGGTTCTTCAAGCTGTGCTGGATGATGCTGATGAGAAGCAGATCAACAATCCTGCTGTCAAACAATGGCTTGATGACTTGAAAGATGCTATCTTTGATGCCGAGGATTTGCTGAATCAAATTAGTTATGAATCACTGCGATGCAAGGTGGAGAATACACAATCCACAAACAAAACTAGTCAGGTGTGGAGCTTCCTTTCTTCTCCTTTTAACACCATCTACAGAGAGATCAATTCCCAAATGAAGACCATGTGTGACAACCTGCAAATTTTTGCACAAAACAAAGATATCCTTGGTTTGCAAACTAAAAGTGCTAGAATTTTCCATAGAACACCTTCTAGTTCTGTGGTTAATGAATCATTCATGGTTGGTAGAAAGGATGACAAAGAGATAATAACGAACATGTTGCTATCAAAGAGCAGCACTAGCAATAACAATATCGGTGTTGTTGCAATTTTAGGTATGGGAGGTGTCGGAAAAACAACCCTTGCACAAATTGCTTACAATGATGAAAAAGTTCAAGAACACTTTGATCTCAAAGCATGGGCTTGTGTATCGGAGGATTTTGATATTTTAAGAGTAACTAAAACTCTCCTTGAATCTGTCACTTCAAGGGCTTGGGAAAACAATAATCTTGATTTTCTTCGAGTTGAACTGAAGAAAACTTTGAGAGCCAAAAGATTTTTGTTTGTGTTGGATGACTTATGGAATGACAATTATAATGATTGGGATGAACTTGTAACACCTTTGATTAATGGAAACAGTGGAAGCAGGGTCATCGTCACAACACGCCAACAAAAAGTTGCAGAGGTTGCACATACATTTCCTATTCATAAATTAGAAGTTTTATCTAATGAAGATACATGGTCTTTACTCTCAAAGCATGCATTTGGAAGTGAAAACTTTTGTGACAATAAATGCTCAAACCTAGAAGCAATTGGTAGAAAGATTGCAAGAAAGTGTGTTGGGTTGCCCATAGCTGCAAAAACACTTGGAGGAGTATTGCGTTCAAAAAGAGATGCCAAAGAGTGGACTGAAGTTTTGAACAACAAAATATGGAACTTACCAAATGACAATGTGTTACCTGCATTGCTTCTGAGTTATCAATATCTTCCCTCCCAATTGAAAAGATGTTTTTCATATTGTTCCATTTTTCCAAAGGACTATTCACTTAATAGGAATCAATTGGTATTGTTGTGGATGGCAGAAGGCTTCCTTGATCATTCTAAAGACGAAAAACCCATTGAAGAAGTAGGTGATGATTGTTTTGCTGAACTGTTATCCAGATCATTAATTCAACAGCTACATGTTGATACTAGAGGAGAAAGGTTTGTCATGCACGATTTTGTTAATGAGTTAGCTACACTCGTATCTGGAAAAAGTTGTTACAGGGTTGAATTTGGTGGTGACGCTTCCAAGAATGTTCGTCATTGCTCATACAATCAAGAGCAGTATGACATTGCCAAGAAGTTTAAGCTTTTCCACAAACTCAAATGCTTGAGAACCTTCCTACCCTGTTGCTCTTGGAGGAATTTTAATTACTTATCTATAAAGGTGGTCGATGATTTGCTACCCACATTAGGAAGGTTGCGTGTGCTATCGTTATCAAAATATACAAACATCACAATGCTTCCAGATTCAATTGGCAGTTTGGTGCAGTTGCGCTATCTAGATCTCTCTCACACTCAAATCAAAGGCTTGCCTGACACAATATGTAACCTCTACTATTTGCAAACCTTGATCTTATCATTTTGCTCAAAGCTCATTGAATTGCCGGAACATGTCGGAAAGTTGATTAATTTACGTCACCTTGATATCATTTTCACAGGCATAACAGAGATGCCAAAGCAAATTGTTGAGCTAGAAAATCTTCAAACTTTATCTGTTTTCATAGTAGGCAAGAAAAATGTTGGTTTAAGTGTTAGAGAGCTTGCAAGGTTTCCAAAGCTACAGGGGAAGTTATTTATCAAGAACCTGCAGAACGTCATTGATGTTGCGGAGGCATATGATGCTGACTTAAAGAGCAAAGAACATATTGAAGAATTAACGCTACAGTGGGGCGTTGAAACTGATGACCCACTTAAAGGGAAAGATGTGCTTGATATGTTGAAACCCCCGGTAAACCTAAACAGATTGAACATTGACTTGTATGGTGGGACAAGCTTTCCAAGTTGGTTGGGAGATTCTTCATTTTCTAACATGGTGTCACTGTCAATTCAACATTGTGGATATTGTGTGACACTTCCACCACTAGGACAACTATCTTCTCTCAAGGACCTAAGTATAAGAGGTATGTATATATTGGAGACAATTGGTCCAGAGTTCTATGGCATTGTTGGAGGAGGTTCCAATTCTTCATTTCAACCTTTTCCATCGCTTGAGAAGTTGCAATTTGTGAAAATGCCAAATTGGAAGAAATGGCTTCCCTTTCAAGATGGCATATTTCCTTTTCCTTGTCTTAAATCTCTGATTTTATATAACTGTCCCGAACTGAGGGGAAATTTGCCTAATCATCTTTCTTCCATAGAAACATTTGTATATCATGGTTGTCCTCGTCTTTTTGAATTACCACCTACTCTTGAATGGCCCTCCTCAATAAAAGCTATAGATATTTGGGGAGATTTACATTCTACAAATAATCAATGGCCGTTTGTTGAGAGTGATTTGCCTTGTCTACTGCAATCGGTATCGGTATATTTCTTTGATACAATATTCTCCCTTCCCCAAATGATTTTGAGCAGCACATGTCTTCGATTCTTGAGACTCAGTAGAATTCCGTCTTTAACTGCATTTCCAAGGGAAGGTCTACCCACTTCTTTGCAGGAACTTCTTATTTATAGTTGCGAGAAGTTATCATTCATGCCTCCGGAAACGTGGAGCAATTACACATCGCTTTTGGAGTTGAGTTTACTCAGCAGCTGTGGCTCACTTTCCTCCTTCCCATTGGATGGTTTTCCTAAGCTCCAAAAGCTTGTCATTGATGGTTGTACTGGTCTGGAATCCATTTTTATTTCAGAAAGTTCTTCCTATCACTCCTCAACCCTCCAAGAACTTCACGTAAGTTCCTGTAAGGCCCTTATATCACTACCTCAACGAATGGACACCCTCACAACTCTTGAAAGTTTGAGTCTCCGCCATCTTCCAAAACTAGAGTTGTCACTATGTGAAGGAGTTTTCTTACCTCCCAAATTACAAACAATTTCTATTGCATCTGTGAGAATAACAAAGATGCCGCCATTAATTGAATGGGGGGGTTTCCAAAGCCTTACTTCTCTTACAAATTTGAAAATTGAAGATAATGATGATATTGTTCACACCTTGTTGAAGGAGCAATTGCTACCCATTTCCTTGGTGTTTCTGTCAATAAGTAATCTCTCTGAAGTGAAATGCTTAGGTGGAAATGGGCTTCGACAACTCTCCGCTCTTGAAACACTTAATTTTTATAACTGTCAACAACTTGAGTCCTTGGCAGAGGTCATGTTACCTTCCTCTCTCAAAACACTTTCTTTTTACAAATGTCAAAGGCTTGAGTCATTTCCAGAACACAGTCTCCCTTCCTCTCTAAAGTTACTGAGCATTTCTAAATGCCCTGTTTTAGAAGAAAGGTATGAAAGTGAGGGAGGCAGGAATTGGTCTGAAATTTCTTATATCCCTGTGATAGAAATAAATGGCAAAGTGATAATATGAATAATGGGAATGGAAGGAGGTGTGCCTCCTCCTTGTTTCAGGTATGAATTTCTTTTACGTTACTAGTCGAGAATAATTTCTCATGATTGTGATTGTGTTTATGAAGTATAAATAAATGGAACAAGAACAAGTAGATAAACAAGATTCCATGTTAATGATCTTGTTTCTTAACTAAGATAATCTCATTTCATGTACAATGTCATTTATATGAATTCAATTACATTCATGTGCACTGACCAACATGGTCCTCTCATTAGAGGCCGGAGAACTTAATTTTTATTGCTTTGAAGTTGATTGAAGAAAATTGATGTGTATGTATTAATTTTTTTATTTAAAATAATTATATAAATTTGAAATACACAAATTTCTTTGGAAAATTAACTGATTTGCTTTATTCTTATTCCAATGTTGATCTTCCAGCATCTCTTATCTTGAAATGAAATATGTCACTATTAACTTGGTCTTTCTACCTATATCATGTTACAGATTGAAGAGCTCAAGTGACTATTTTTGCTATAAGAACATGTGATCCCATCATATCTTCAGTTTCGCAAGCATTATAATTGAGAAAGGACGTTCGGAACACAACATTGAGGCAGAGGTACTGTGTTTTTTTCTTATTTTCAAAGTTCTAAATAAATTGCTTAAGATCTTGATGGTCTGCACTTGCTGTGTGATACTGAAAGCTTATTAGTACTTTTCTTGATTTTGTTGGACAATCTGAAGTTAGATTTCATAGGTGTTGTAACATTCATTTTATTACATATTTGGTATATAAATAATTTTATTATGCGGTTGTATATCTTTCACTTCCTCGTAAAATTATTCAAGTTCCGCCACTGCTCTTTCGCTTTTCCTGGACTCATAATACTTGCTTCTTGTGGTGTAGGTTGCTTGCTGATGTTCATCTCAAGAGTTTTGGCATAGTGAACTGTGAAAGATCTAAATTGGGAGTTTGTTTTTCGTTTTAATGAATTTCTACCTACACTTAGTGTAATCATCCCCTTTAATTTATAAACTTTGTATAAATCTGTAATAATTGAGGTTTTATGTAAGACATATCAGCTTATAATATAGTTATGTCATTATAAAATTTGATTCACAATTGGAAAAAAAATAAAAAAATAGGCGATAACGTTGAGAGAATGCGTATGGTGGATATCGGCGACGGTGAGAGAATGCGTATCTATCGCCGGATGGTGTGTGTTCTGCGATGACGTTTTTTTTTCTAATTTTTTTTTATATAATTATTTAAATATAAAAAATCCAAATAAAACTAATTTCAGTCAAAGGATAACTAATTATTTTGATATTTGCTACCATTACATTCTCTAGCACAGGTATCCTAGCATATCATATCTTATATTTTCTTGTAGTGAGGTCTTCCGATCATGATTTGAATCTTGATTTGATAATCGTGTTATTGAATGTATCTTTTTAAACACTAGACTAGAAAATCATTGAGTATTACACTAGACTAGAAAATTATATACAATTTAAGAATCAAACAATGGATTATATTTGCTATTTCTTGAGTTGAAAGCCATCAACTAATTCAGTTCTGAGTCATCACAACCTCCTTGCTTATATCATCAAATATCATCCCTATCTCGCACAAATTTCTCTGAAATTCCTTGGTTGCATCATCTTTTACTTCATCACCAGCAACAAGGCGAGCAACAAAATTCTTTTTCTCTTTGATCTCACTAAATCATGGCATTTTCTTCACTACCTTTTCGGTGATTTTGAGATCAAGTGTGGAAACTATAGAACTTTCAAAACCACCAGCAATTTTTCTTATCTCCATGTATGGCTTAGTATCAACATATAAACAAGATAAGAAAACTCCACATACCCAAAATTCAATACTCTTCATTTCCTTTACACCTACCCGAACAATCAACTCCTTACCATAAACAATCTTTCCTTTACCGTCATTGTGTGGAAAGATTTACCAAAGTTGCTTTCATATGCTTTCTATCCAAAGAAAGGGATTTCTTATTCTCCACCAAAGTCAAACCATGAGCTAAAGAAAGCCTTGCATGGCCAAGATGAGAAAGTGAAGAAGAAATGGATTTCTTATTGAATGTATCTTTTTCGATGCTGAATGGAATATCAATGCAGTGCTGGATAACAAATCGTGCAAGTTTAAGACTGTTAGCATGCTTATCATAATCTTTTTGTCTTTTATTTTAATTTTTCTATTTAGAACTATTTTTGAATACGGTTTTGGTTTAATTAGATAATTACCGCACCTAACAAGGTACAGTACACCACCAAAACAACTAAGCTTAAGGAGGCATCCTATTATGCTTTCAATCGGAACCCGGAGGGTGGTGAGGTGAGGTCTTCTTTGTTATTAGATTGGATTAGATTATTAGATTATAGTAAGGACACTTCTCGGATTAGGGGTGTTTTTTCCGACACCGACACTTGTAATTACACTACGCTAAATTATGTAATTTTCTCAAATTATTAGTGGTTTTTGTGGCGGTGTACGTGTTTGGTTTCCGTATCCGTTTTTCATAAATTATATGGTATTTATTTAATTTGTTTTTTCCACTACTCCCAAATAAAGAAAATCGGTGGGATTCTGAAGAAGATAACCGAGGCTGTAAAGGTTGCTGAGAGTGAAATTTGGTGATTCTAAAATTGTGCTGGAGATGAAACGAGCTCTGAAACTGCTATCTTCTCGTCAAAAGAAACTCAATTCACTACATATTGAACTTGAATAAGAGTTTTGCAGATTTGTCTACTACCATTAATAATTTAAAGTTAGAACAAAAAAATGATATAAACTTTGTTTGGTTGACAACTAAAATTCAAAGAGTGGTATTGGTTTGTTTGGCTAAGATACCTAGAGTTTGTGTAGATTAAACTTGTACTGAAAACATAGCAGTACTTTTCTTGATTTTGTTGAACAATCTCAAGTCAGACTTAATCGGTATTGTAACATGTGCTGTGTGTGATCCCTGCTTGTTATGTTGGTTTGCTGCTGATATTCATCACAAGAGTAAGCCACCCAAGAAAGAAATCTTTAACCATGTTTTGGCCTATTGAACTGTGAAAACTCTAAATTGTGCCCTTTGTTTTTCTTTCTAATAAGCGTGTTTGGTTTATTTTACTCTTGTACAATGTAAATATTACTTTGTATTTTTCCTTTCTATCTTAATTATGTACTGATATGTCTAGTAATGAACGGATAATGGCAACGTTGGTGTGTGGTGCTCCGGCACGGTGGCTGTGCAGTCTACATGGTTATTGTTGACGGAGTCAAAATCCATCAACTAGTTCAGTTCTCTGATTCATTATATCATCAAATAGATGATCCACCTTCGCGCTTATATCACCGCACAGATTTCTCTGAAATTCCTTGGTTGCATCATCTTTTACTTCATCGCCTGCAACAAGGCGAGCAACAAATTTGTTCATTTCTTTGATCTCACTAAAGCATGGCATTTTCTTCACTATCTTTTCACTGATTTTATGATCAAGTGTGGAAACTATAGAATTTTCAAACCCACCAACAATTTTTCTTAGCTCCATGTATGGCTTAGCATCACCATAAAAGCAAGACAAGAGAACTCCACATACCCAAAATCCAGTACTCTTCATTTCCTTTACAATTTAACGATCAATCAACTCCTTTCCAGAAACAATATTTGCTTTATCATCTTGCGTGTGAAAAGATTTACCAAAGTTGGTGCTAAAACACCCTGCTGGTTGAATTGCTTTCAAATGATTTCTAGCCAAAGAAAGTGATTTCTTCTTCTCCACCAAAGTCAAACCATGAGCCAAAGAAAGCCTTGAATGGCCAAGATGAGAAAGAGAAGAAGAAATGAAATTCAGAACCTCCAACAAACTCATGGTATAGTTGAGATAAACTTCAATTGAATCAACGTTCCATTTAGTCATTGGATAATCAATGTCCATAACAAGTTTTGCAAAAAACCTTGTTGATGAGAGGCAAAAGACCAAAACATCCTTGAAACCATGATAACGATAAGATTTCCGACTCGGGTTTCAATTCCAATGCTAATTGGTCAATGTGTTTGGATACATGGGAGTGAAAATCATGTAATGATGAAGATGGCAACTCTTCATTAGGTTGAGGGTAACACTTGTGGTGGTTCTTCTTCTTAAATAAGAATTTTGCAAATTTCTCTACTACCATTGATAGTTTGAAGTTAGAAAACAAAGACGATATAAACTTTGTTTTTTCCTAGCTCTCTTTGGTTTTAAACTCTAAAGCTTTAAAAGTGTTGTTGGTAACTAAAATTCAAAGAGTGTGGATTGGATTAATTGATTTTATGCATAAGAGATGAGTTCATGGCTTATATAGGCATGTTCATGCATAGAAACTTCGAAAAAACAAAGAAAATTGTCACGTTGAAAACATGATAGAAACAAGTGGGTCAAAGGTGCTTATACGTTTGTGTTGACTCAAGTTTAGACTAAAAACACGCACAATTGGGTCCACTTGGGACATGCTTGAAGTACAAGATAGATCAATGAAACTTGTCAAGCTCGTTCATGCTATGAAGTTCAAGCGTGTGCGTGTGCGTGTGTATTATAATCATTTTGCATTAAATTAAGCATGGACGCTCTAAACGCTCTAAAAGAACAAAGAGTTATGATACATAGAAAGCTTTAGGTGATAATACATAGACCCCACAAAAGCATACTTTCTCTTTCATCTCCTTTTCTCTCTTCCTAGTACATGGGGTGTATGAGACTAAAGGGTGTCTATGTAACATTTTCCAAACACAATATTAAGCATGAACAAATTTGTATAAGCTACTAAGCACCTATTTGATTTTATTTTTATCCCTGAATGTAAACCTCTTTTCAAATTACTAGATGCATTTATTATTTTTTCCTAAACATGCCCCTAATTAATACTACTAATCTTGAAATATGGAAAGTTAAATTACACATACAAACAAAGGATAATTTGGTAATACTAACACACAAAACATACACATTATTTACACTGATAACTTTTCTTAAACAATGTGAAAAATGTAAAAGGGGCTTACATACAGGTCAGGGACAGAGTGAGTAATTAATTGGGAACTTCTACGGTACACCCGCAAATTAAGGTGTACCGGTACTCTCGCTTACATTTTTATAAACAAACTATCATTTTTTATAAAAGAAATAGGTGTTTGTTGACATATATATTTTAGAAAATATCATTTTATAGGAAAAAAAATCATTTCATATTTTAGAAAAATCATACTAAATTATTCTACATTTTATTGTAAAAAATAATCAAAATTCTCTATTATGAGTAATAGGAATTCAGAAAAATCAAATTTTATTGTGTTTACGTTTTTGGTAAATAAGATTTAGTTATTATAATTATAGGTGATAGAAAATATTTTTTTCTACAAAAAATAACTCATTTAACTATTAATTTAAGGATTTGGTGTACCAATACACTCAAATTATTGGGTGTACCATAGAATTTGCCTAATTAATTAGCTATGTTGAATCTAAAAACACGGTGTTGCACCTAGAGCTGTTAAAAAATCTATAAATTGAAAAGTCTCCTTTTTAAGGCTTTCTACAAAGCCTCCTATTTTTTCCTATTATTTTTCTCATTCTATGTGTTTTTCATGCGCCCTATTTTTTTTTCCAAAATATCATTGGTTTGGATTATATAATCCGAACAAGATTTTCATAAATTTTTGGATTATATAATTCGAAAATGGCTTTTACCAAAAAAAATTTGGTTTATTTTATATTATTTAGATGTGAAAATCATAAAATAAATGCAAAAATAAAAGGACAAAATGATACACATAAATTCTCATTTTATTATTATATTAACACATTTACAATAAAGTTGAAGCTTAAAGCTTATTAAATAGAATATTCAAACATCTAAAGCTAATTTATTAGAAACCTAAAACTAAATCTGCAGCAGAAGAAGATGGAGGGGGAGAGTTAACCCAGTGGTGCAAGTTGATTTCTTTCTCAAAACCAAACATCACTGATGACATTCTGTCATTACTCTTTTAGTAGACATTTTTCATGTAATTTTAGGGGTTATTTATTGTAATTCATGGAGTTGCAAGCTACAAAAGAAGAAGAAATTGAAGTTTTCAAGATTGGAAATCGGCCACCGATGAAGAGAAATCGGCCACCGATTTTTGCTGCAATTTTGAGCTTTAGCCTCGTGAAAAATCGGCCACCGATTTGGTACTTTCTGGGCACGCGTTCTATTGAAATCGGCCACCGATTTTGGAGCACGGTGGCCGATTTTGACCTGCTTATAAATATAAAGAGGCGTTTTCAGATGAAGGGTTGACGAATTTTGAGACCTAAAGGCATATTTTGGAGCAGAGACTTGGAGATCTGGTGGGAAACCATCAAAACTAAGAGTCAATCATCCTTCACATGTATGAATCCTTTTTTCTTATGTTAGTTATCTTATACTTTAGCTTTGAGTAACTAATTCTTTTGTGGTTAATTCTTGAGATGAATCTGATGTAATCCTATGGGAACCCTAATTTGTTGAACTCCTTTGAACATCAATGAAAGTTTAGTTTTTATTCATATTACTTTGTGCTTAATGCCTTATGTATGTTTATGATAAACTATTAACCCTAGCGTTATGAATATGCATATTGATCATAGAAATTGAATGGCCACTAACCCTGGCTTTTAACTCTGAAATAGTAATAGGTTTAACCTCAGTAATCAAGCTAGAGATAGATCATTATTAGGTTATGATATAGGGATTAACGTTCGTTTAATACCTCCTATGGTTTCGAATTCACTTAAGAGATTAAGGAGTTGTCACTTGCGGGGAGAATTCTAGGTCAAGAGATTGGATAGAATTACTAAGTTAATCCGTCGTGAAACTAAATAATCATTGATCGTATTTAGGAGTGCAAATTACCATAGGAGAGCTTTGGAGGATTCGAAGGACTTAACCATACTTCTCTCAATTTTCTGAATCCAATTCTATATTGTTTTTAATCAGTTTATGTTACTAAATCAACTCAACTGCCTAGGGCACCAATATAAATTTATACATCCTTTTTAATAATGAAATTGCTAAGTAGAAGTTAAATACAGTCCTCGTGGAAACGAACTTTTTATTACTTCGATCGAATTTGGTTCACTTGCCAAATATCTATCAATCACCAACATCAACAACAACACCATCATCTTCTTTCTCAAACCAACAACATCAACTCTCATACGTAGGGTTATTCATTTCTTCGTTGTGTATGTGATTGTGTTTGTGTTGTTGGTGTTTATTGATTTCCTTTTCTGTTGTAAATTTTAGAGAAAGAAAAACCTTTTCGAAGACTTCTAAACCAATCTTTAGTTTGTTGGGTGAAATCTAAGAAAAATGATAAATATTGGTTTTTGAGATGTGAGATTTGAGAAAAATTGAAATTTGTTCAAGCACGTGATGTTGAGATTTAAGGTGTTTTTTCAGGTGGGTTATGTTAGATTTTAAGATGCTATTCTCTTTACTTTTATGTGTGCAAAACCTAGGTGATTATAATCTTGGAATTGAGGAAGAAGATGAAGATTTGAGTTTCTTCTTCTTTTTCCAGAAGTTTAGAGGTTTTGTTATCATTTTCGTCCCTCACCATCATGGACATCCCATATAAGCATCTGACATGGCAAAACTAAATGACACATCATTAGAGTTAATAGAAGTTTAACGTTTTGGACGTGTATAACTAAAGAAACAGACATTGAGGGAGTTTTTGGTTCGTTTTCATGATCCAGGGATGTGTCTGATAGCGAGGTACATTTTTAGAGAACCAAATGAGGGTTTACTCGATGCTTAAGTGGGTCCTCTATGTCTACATCACTCATTTTATTGTAATACTTAATAAGTACTAATTTTCTCCAACCCAACACCTCAAAAGAAGTTATTAAATAGATCCTACAAATAATTTTATATCATTGCATTTCAACAAAATTTATTTATCTTATGAAGAATTATTAAATGAGACCCGCAAAAAATGAAGAGAGAGAGGGTGCTTCCATAGTCATCATTCTCTATAGGCACCCCTGTATATTATACTCCACAATATGATGCTTATTTAATGTGGTGTTAAATAGGTGAAACACCAATCATCGTAGATGGTCTAAGTGATTTACTATTTAATTTATATATATATATATATATATATATATATATATATATATATATATATATGGACCGTCATAATATTCCTAAGGGCTTAAAAGCCCTCCAGAAGGGTTTAGACGCTCTATAGAAGGGACTTTGGAGGTCTATGCACGTCCTCCTCAGGACGCCGTCCACCTCGGCTTCTAGAAACCTCTAGAAGTCGCCCTAAACCGCCTAAATGAGCTAAAAAGACTAAAAACCCTGCTTTCTTAGAGCTTAAGTCACGCAGGAAAAAGCCCATTAGCAGGCTATAAATAACCCTCTTGAGATCATTCTCAAGGGATCCGATATTCATTCTAAAAAACCCTAGTTTAGAACCCTAATCGATGATTCTTAGCCCTAGAATCCTTACCGTACTTTTTCTGCAAGTACAGTTGGCGCCGTCTGTGGGAACCTCGGTAAAACTAACCTAGGCCACACCTCACCTCTGAATCGCAACCCTAAACCGCGATTTAGAAACACCTTTTCCTTTTCATCGCTGCGATGTCTGATCGACCTGATGGCGAGGTCGTAGAGGCGGCGGTGAAAGATCTTTTCAACCTGTGAGTTATCAATCCATCTCGCCGATGAGTTGCTGTTTTCTTCCTCCTTTCAAAATTCCACATCGTAAGACTACTGTTGTACAATCGGTAAGTCCGATTGTGTTGTTGTTTGTTCTGCTGAAACCACAACGCTCAAAGAAGCTTCGATCAAAGCAGTACACAGGTTATATTTTTTATTCACGATATCTAGTATCTATTTATGTTGCTTCTGCGTAACGATTTCTAGTATCTATTTATGCTGCTTCTGCATACCACACGATTTCTATATATATAAATTAAAAATAAGACTTCTGGTGATATATAACAAAAGGTAATGGTAGTTTTTGATATAGTTTCCAAGCACTTTTCTCATGGACATATTTTTTGAAGTCGTGTTTGATGGCGTAATTGTTTTATCCTGTTGTAAGTTCCATTATCAAATATTGACCTATATGTGCCTTTGATTTAGTTTCCAAATTAAAACCACTCATGAGATCTTTAATTTTTGCTATTTGTGTTACTATCTATTGTTCCATTGCGCTACCATATGTTTTTAAACCTTTCTGCTATTCATTAATGAAATTTCCACCACATGTTGTTAATCTACTTTATATTCATTAATTTAACTAATAATATTGGACAGATTTATAACGTTATATTCCCCTTGTTAGTAATTTATTCATCATAATATGCACACTCCTGAGTGTATAGTTTTTAATATTGTTGCTTCTTGGTTATAATAAAGCGTGCCTATAGTGAACCTACAGTGAGCTTATTCAGTTACTATTTACACATGCTCTTAGTTTTCTTCTAGAAATCATCATAATTTATGGAACTTGAAATATCAACATAATACTGGAGATTCTCACTCATTTATTTAACTATTTATTATGTGTATTTGATTTGGCCGGTTTCGATATATTGCACAAAACGCCCTTGGAAAAGACAAAAATGCAGTGAGCGTGGATCCGGTAAAACGGACCCGGGCTACACTTCAATCCAGCCTTGTTTGATGTCGTCGTCACTGACCTCCGGGCATCCGTCTCATCATCGAAGCCGCTAAGAGTCACACCGCCATGAACCCGACCGACGCCGTCTTGAAAGGACATCAACAAACCGTAACGTAGCGTTATACCAGATTATGCGCATAAGGATCATAATATATACATTCAATTGGCGAATTAATTTAGTTATTGTTATTAATTCCTTTGTTGTGGAAGCTGCGATCGAAATATGCTTTTAATTAGGCGAACAGATACCCCTCTTGGTTCGTTAGGAAATAGCTATGTAAAATAGACTAATATAGGCTATACCACGAAGAAAGGTTAGAATAAAGAAAGCATGGGTATAGGATGCTATTGATAGACAAGTTAAAGGGCGAAAAAGTTTGGAGGTGGAATCAAGATGACAAGGCAGGACAACTGATAGTATCGATATGTTGATTTTAAGGCGTTAAATGCATCAAACTCATTTTGGCTGCTACAGAAACTAAAAGAGCATGGTATGATCGACGTCACGGTAAGTTTTAATCTTTTATACTTTTGAAATCATCCATAAGGAGTCAGGTACATATTTTAAAACTGCACAAAAGTCATGAACTTTTAAGATTGCGTTGAGTTGCCTAGAAACATAGTATGGTGTAATTGAAAGTATAATCTTGTCCTTTTTTATGAGAATGCTATGATTATCTTTAAATGATGTACAAAGAGAAATTATAGGAGGGCAGATCATGATCAGTAAATCCAAATTGTTAGAAAGTCCATGTCAGATTCATTCAACACATGCTAATGTACCAAGTTTCTAGTATTGATAAAGCTTGATCTCTACTTTATAAATATCTTGTTAGTTAAGAAATATG
The DNA here is from genome assembly GCF_003473485.1 of Medicago truncatula. Classification (NCBI taxonomy): domain Eukaryota; kingdom Viridiplantae; phylum Streptophyta; class Magnoliopsida; order Fabales; family Fabaceae; genus Medicago; species Medicago truncatula. Next base: position 11,736,631 of record NC_053044.1, on the reverse strand, counting down.
TTTGTTTCACCATCCTACTGACTAAATATATAAGGTAGAGTTAGCCTACTGAAACTTGACTTCTCGACAAGCATATAGTAATTCCATTTATTAGTTAAGAACTTATTTAACCTACTAGCTACCAACAAGATCCTGATGTGTTATTTCTTCCCATAGGAGCGTATGCTAGTATCATAGCTAGCTATCTATATTATTAATCAAATTTCCTGTATTGCGATTCGAGTGGTGTCATATAAATATAATATGTGGATAATCAGTTTTGCATACATAAATGGACAATTAAAACTCTCAGTTTTCTTTTATTTATTTACTTTGGAAGTTTGGAAGAATTGTTATATTTCAGATAAATCAAGGTTGGGATACTAACAAGCCCGCCAAGGGCTAGATGAATAAAAGGAGAGAACTCGCCAATCAACACGCCGTAATTAAACGAGTATGGAAGCAATAGTCCCGCCATGGAAAACATAAAGATGAAACGCGGAGTTATATTCTAAAATAACCTTTTCGACCTTTGAGATTTGTTTTGCAGGTTTTTTATAAGAAGAAGTATCGACAGTCCGCCTATCAAAGGCGGCCCGATATTTAAATCAATAAGTTCGACCTTTTTAAAGGCGGCTGATATTCAAATCAATAAGTCCGACCTTTTTAAAGGCGGCTGATATTCAAATCAATAAGTCCGACCTTTTTAAAGGTGGCTGATATATTAACATCAACAGAGCGCCTATGAAAGGTGTAAAACTTTATAAAGAGCTCTAATTCGGAAAATCCGTGAAAGGGAGTGGACCGTCATAATATTCATAAGGGCTCAAAGCCCTCCAGAAGGACCAAATCTACATTATTCATCACTTCGCCTTGTTCCAAGCCTCGTGCTTGGGGGGTTGTGGACCGTCATAATATTCCTAAGGGCTTAAAAGCCCTCCAGAAGGGTTTAGACGCCCTATAGAAGGGGCTTTGGAGGTCTAGGCACGTCCTCCTCAGGACGCGGTCCACCTCGGCTTCTAGAAACCTCTAGAAGTCGCCCTAAACCGCTTAAATGAGCTAAAAAGACTAAAAACCTTGCTTTCTTAGAGCTTAAGTCACGCAGGAAAAAACCCATTAGCAGGCTATAAATAACCCTCTTGAAATCATTCTCAAGGGATCCGATATTCATTCTAAAAAGCCCTAGTTTAGAACCCTAATCGACGATTCTTAGCCCTAGAATCCTTACCGTACTTTTTCTGCAAGTACAATATATATTTTTTATATTTTTTATAAAAGGAAGAATTATTACTTTCACGTAGGGGAAGCTATGGGCCTTTACTATGCTTTGGAGTGGCTAAGTGATATGAGATTTGATAACGTAGACTTTGCCTTGGACTCAAAGACTACGGTGGATGCTTTTAATAATTCTCGCCCAGATGTCTCTGAATTTGGGCTCATTATCTCCGCTTGTAGAAGTCTCTTCGACTTGAAATTCACCAACTCAAAGGTCAAGTTTAACCGGAGACAAGCGAATGAGGTAGCTCACACGCTAGTTGGAGCTGCCATATTATTAGCTAGTCCCACTACTTATTCTTATGTACCTCGTTGTATAGAACATATGATTATTAATGAAATGTTAAAAGCATCTTTTATTAAAAAAAATCATTTGGTTTCCCTTGTTTGAATTTATTCTTTTGCCACTCTTAAATCTTAATGTTTAAATAACCTTTTCCAAGTAAAATTTGAAGTGCAATGCAATATTATTGCTTGACTATGTCCCAACTAAAGTATTTCAAACTAACTGATTTCTGTGGTTCACAAATGGGGTGTCATCCAGCAATGGATTTTTCTTTTAACGTGTAATTTATCTTGTAACGAGTAATCCTAAGTTTTAAAAAAAAAAAAAAAAAACTTTCCAAATTTGCTACTTTGATTTCTTTTGTTTCTTGACGATTTGTATATTTTTCTAAACATCTTTTTGCTACAAAAAATAGATAAATCTATTTGTTTAGAATTTTTCGACGCATAAAATTATGTTGTATTATCCATTTGAAACCTCTTTCATGCTATTGATCTGATTAATTAAGTTTCTTTTATAGAGATATTGTTGGTCTTTATAACTTATGTGATTTTATCTGAATGTTTCAAATAGGTGATATCTATCTTTCATACTATTCTAAGAACAATTTCTCTTCTATTAATTTTGCAGCAGATTCATTGGTTTGATGTTCAATTTTATTTTTTTGACTTATGACCTAAATCATTAGGTACAGTTTATGTTTGTTTGGTTTCCACTTGCAGCTGTTATTATTGATTGAAGAAATATTTGCTCTACATCACAATAACTTTGCGAGTGTTGAATCTTTTTCTTTCATTTGAGATTTTTCTCAAACGGATTGATGATTCTCAAATGTAATGATGATTCGGAATCAATTAAGAGCAGTACTATATCATCCAGCAAATGATCAGCATAGCAAATGTCTCGAAGTAACATGTTTTATGTTTTATATATGGATCTTGTTAACGAGTGTTCTAGGACACTTTTTAGGATTCTAAATTTAGCAATTATTATTTCAAAAAGTTAACTATTACAATTTTCAATGTATTGAATAAACAACTTTTTATAAAAAAAAAATTACCATTTAAAGTGCTTAAAAATTGTCCGGAGCACTCGTTAACATGTTCGTTTATTTATTAGTCAAACTTTCGACTTCTTTTTTAGTGGAAAACATAGGAGGAAAATGGGGAAGTTGACCAGCTAATGCACCTTTGCTAATTTTCACCAAAATTTCTATTTGCTATTTAAATACAAAGACAAGATTCGTGAACTTGCGATCAAATTTGTTTGCGAGATATAGCATCACTCATTTTATAAATATTTCATGTAGTATTTTTTGAAAATTGTATATTAAATACTGTTAACATGTTTTTAGGGCAGTAAATTTAAGAAAATTTATTGAGAAGGTATGGTGGCAATTGTGTCACTAGATGTGATTAGAGATGGAAAGGTATCAAATGCATTGCAATTTCGTATTTCTCAATACAAGTCTCGAGGATTATATTTTTTTAATTGATTTATTTATTTTTTAACCAACATCAGCATGTAATATAAAAGCTTTAATACAAAGACTTGGGTGGTTCTTGTAGTTGGTGAATAATTGTATGAAATATTATATTTTTCATTGCCGGCCTAACTTCAATGGTTTACAGTAATCAAGATCTTTATTTCTCAAATTCTTAAATAGACAGTGACACAGTGTCGTTTTGTTTGTTCCTTAGCACATTTACTATACTATTATAATTATAATGATTGTGCTTAATGTAATAACTTATTCCAACTCTCTATAATTTGTGCTCCTTAGTAATCTCAACGAAGTTTCCCTGTATAAAGGTACCTTACCAAACTTGTTTTCCCCCATCGATATAGATTTTCAAGCTACCTTACCTTCGTTAATCAACATTCATCAAAACAACCCCGCTTAGAAAAGATGGCAGCAACTTTGGTTGGAGGTGCATTTCTCTCTGCTTCTGTCCAAACCATGCTTGACAAACTAACTTCAACTGAGTTTCGTGATTTCATCAACAACAAAAAGCTGAATGTCTCACTCTTGAAGCAGTTACAAACAACACTGCTGGTTCTTCAAGCTGTGCTGGATGATGCTGAGGAGAAGCAGATCAACAACCGTGCTGTCAAAAAATGGGTTGATGACTTGAAAGATGCTATCTTTGATGCGGAGGATTTGCTGAATCAAATTAGTTATGAGTCACTGCGATGCAAGGTGGAGAATACACAAGCTGCAAACAAAACTAATCAGGTCTGGAACTTCCTTTCTTCTCCTTTTAAAAACATCTATGGAGAGATCAATTCCCAAATTAAGACCATGTGTGACAACCTGCAAATTTTTGCACAAAACAAAGATATCCTTGGTTTACAAACTAAAAGTGCTAGAATTTTCCATAGAACACCTTCTAGTTCTGTGGTTAATGAATCATTCATGGTTGGTAGAAAGGATGACAAAGAGACAATAACGAACATGTTGCTATCAAAGAGCAGCACTAGCAATAACAATATCGGTGTTGTTGCAATTTTAGGTATGGGAGGTGTCGGAAAAACAACCCTTGCACAAATTGCTTACAATGATGAAAAAGTTCAAGAACACTTTGATCTCAAAGCATGGGCTTGTGTATCGGAGGATTTTGATATTTTAAGAGTAACTAAAACTCTCCTTGAATCTGTCACTTCAAGGGCTTGGGAAAACAATAATCTTGATTTTCTTCGAGTTGAACTGAAGAAAACTTTGAGAGACAAAAGATTTTTGTTTGTGTTGGATGACCTATGGAATGACAATTATAATGATTGGGATGAACTTGTAACTCCTTTGATTAATGGAAACAATGGAAGCAGGGTCATCGTCACAACACGCCAACAAAAAGTTGCAGAGGTTGCACATACATTTCCTATTCATAAATTAGAAGTTTTATCTAATGAAGATACATGGTCTTTACTCTCAAAGCATGCATTTGGAAGTGAAAACTTTTGTGACAATAAATGCTCAAACCTAGAAGCAATTGGTAGAAAGATTGCAAGAAAGTGTGCTGGGTTGCCCATAGCTGCAAAAACACTTGGAGGAGTATTGCGTTCGAAAAGAGATGCTAAAGAGTGGACTGAAGTTTTGGACAACAAAATATGGAACTTACCAAATGACAATGTGTTACCTGCATTGCTTCTGAGTTATCAATATCTTCCCTCCCAATTGAAAAGATGTTTTTCATATTGTTCCATTTTTCCAAAGGACTATACACTTTATAGGAAGCAATTGGTTTTGTTGTGGATGGCAGAAGGCTTCCTTGATCATTCTAAAGACGAAAAACCCATGGAAGAAGTAGGTGATGATTGTTTTGCAGAACTGTTATCCAGGTCATTAATTCAACAACTACATGTTGATACTAGAGGAGAAAGGTTTGTCATGCACGATTTTGTTAATGACTTAGCTACACTCGTATCTGGAAAAAGTTGTTACAGGGTTGAATTTGGTGGTGACGCCTCCAAAAATGTTCGTCATTGCTCATATAATCAAGAAAAGTATGACACTGTCAAGAAGTTTAAGATTTTCTACAAATTCAAATGCTTGAGAACCTTCCTACCTTGTGTACGGTGGGATTTAAATTACTTAACTAAAAGGGTGGTTGATGATTTGCTACCCACATTTAGAATGTTGCGTGTGTTGTCATTATCAAGATATACTAACATCGCTGTACTACCTGATTCAATTGGAAGTTTGGTGCAGTTGCGCTATCTAGATCTATCTTGCACTAAAATCAAAAGCTTGCCTGAGATAATATGCAACCTCTACTATTTGCAAACCTTGATTTTATCATTTTGCTCAAATCTCAGTGAATTGCCGGAACATGTCGGAAAATTGATTAATTTACGTCACCTTGATATCGATTTCACAGGCATAACAGAGATGCCAAAGCAAATTGTTGAGCTAGAAAATCTTCAAACTTTAACTATTTTTCTCGTGGGCAAGCAAAATGTCGGTTTAAGTGTTAGGGAGCTTGCAAGGTTTCCAAAGCTACAGGGGAAGTTATTTATCAAGAACCTGCAGAATGTCATTGATGTTGTGGAGGCATATGATGCTGACTTAAAGAGCAAAGAACATATTGAAGAATTAACGCTACAGTGGGGCGTTGAAACTGATGACTCACTTAAGGAGAAAGATGTGCTTGATATGTTGATACCCCCGGTAAACCTAAACAGATTGAACATTTACTTTTATGGCGGGACAAGTTTTCCTAGTTGGTTGGGAGATTCTTCATTTTCTAACATGGTGTCACTTTGCATAGAAAATTGTCGATATTGTGTGACACTTCCACCACTAGGACAACTATCTTCTCTCAAGGACCTAACTATAAGAGGTATGTCAATATTGGAGACAATTGGTCCAGAGTTCTATGGCATTGTTGGAGGAGGTTCCAATTCTTCATTTCAACCTTTTTCGTCCCTTGAGAAGTTGGAATTTACGAACATGCCAAATTGGAAGAAATGGCTTCTCTTTCAAGATGGCATACTTCCTTTTCCTTGTCTTAAATCTCTGAAGTTATATGACTGTACTGAACTGAGGGGAAATTTGCCTAGCCATCTCTCTTCCATAGAAGAATTTGTAAATAAAGGTTGTCCTCATCTGTTGGAATCACCACCTACTCTTGAATGGCTCTCCTCAATAAAAGAAATAGATTTTTCGGGAAGTTTAGATTCTACAGAGACTCGATGGCCGTTTGTTGAGAGTGATTCCCCATGTCTACTGCAATGTGTAGCCCTGCGTTTCTTTGATACAATATTCTCTCTTCCCAAAATGATTTTGAGCAGCACTTGTCTTAAATTCTTGAAACTCCACAGTGTTCCGTCTTTAACTGTATTTCCAAGGGATGGTCTACCCACTTCTTTGCAGGAACTTTGTATTTATAATTGCGAGAAGTTATCATTCATGCCTCCGGAAACATGGAGCAATTACACATCGCTTTTGGAGTTGACTTTAACAAATAGCTGTAATTCACTTTCCTCTTTTCCATTGAATGGTTTTCCTAAGCTCCAAGAGCTTTTCATTAATCGTTGTACTTGTCTGGAATCCATCTTTATTTCAGAAAGTTCTTCCCATCACCCCTCAAACCTCCAAAAACTTATTTTAAATTCATGCAAGGCCCTTATATCACTACCTCAACGGATGAACACCCTCACCACTCTTGAAATTTTGTATCTCCACCATCTTCCAAAACTAGAGTTGTCACTATGTGAAGGAGTTTTCTTACCTCCCAAATTACAAACAATTTCTATTACATCTGTGAGAATAACAAAGATGCCGCCATTAATTGAATGGGGTTTCCAAAGCCTTACTTCTCTTTCATATTTGTATATTAAAGAGAATGATGATATTGTTAACACCTTGTTGAAGGAGCAATTGCTGCCTGTTTCCTTAATGTTTCTGTCAATAAGTAATCTCTCTGAAGTGAAATGCTTAGGTGGAAATGGGCTTCGACACCTCTCCTCTCTTGAAACACTTTCTTTTTACGACTGTCAAAGGATTGAGTCATTTCCAGAACACAGTCTCCCTTCCTCTCTAAAGTTACTGCACATTTCTAATTGCCCTGTTTTAGAAGAAAGGTATGAAAGTGAGGGAGGCAGGAATTGGTCTGAAATTTCTTATATCCCTGTGATAGAAATAAATGGCAAAGTGACAATATGAATAATGGGAATGGATGGAGGCGTGCCATCTTGTTTCAGGTATGAATTTCTTTTATGCTACTAGTCAAGAATAATTTCTCCATTTCATGATTGTGATTGTGTTTTTCAACATTAATAAATAAATGGAACAAGAACAAGTAGATTAACAAGATTCCATGTTAATGATCTTGTTTCTTAGTATTGTCTCAGTTGTTTGAGTGGCAGATATCCCTCATAAGATAATCTCATTTCATTTACAAATTTTTTTATTGAAGAAAATTTAAGTGTCTCAATTTTTTTATTTAATATAATTATATAAATTTGAAATACACAAATTTCTTTGGAAAATTAGGCAAAAAAGTAGATGTACTTTTGTTCCTGTAACTGATTTGGTTTATTCTTATTCCAATGTTGATCTTCCAGCATCTCTTATCTTGAAATTAACTATGTCACTAGTAACTTGGTCTTTCTGCCTATATCATGTTACAGATTGAAAAGCTCAAGTGACTATTTTCGCTATCATGTGATCCCGTCATTATAAAAGAGAAAGGAAGTTCGGAACACAATATTTATGCAGAGGTACTGTGCTTTTTTCAATTTTCAAAGTTCTAAATAAACTGCTTAAGAGCTTGATAGTTTATACTTGCTGTGTGATACTGAAAACTTAATATTACTTTTCTAGATTTTATAAAACGTAATAGTACTTGCTGTGTTGTAACATTCATTTTATTACATATTCAGTATAAATAATTTTATTATGTGGTTGTATATCTTTCGCTTCATCATTAAACTATTCAAGCTCCGCCGCTGCACTTTTCCTTTTCCTGGACTCATACTTGCTTTCTTGTTGTGTAGGTTGCTTGCTGATGTTCATCTCAAGAGTTTTGGCATATTGAACTGTGAAAGATCTAATTTGTGAGCTTTCTTTTTCGTTGTAATGAATTACTACCTACACTTAGTTGTAATGAATTTTATTATGGCTTTTTTATAAACTGTGTAAATCTGTAATAATTAAGGTTTTATGTAAGACATATCAGCTTATAATATAGTTATTCATTATAAGATTTGATTCACAATCGGAAAAAATAGGTCTTTCGATCATGATTTGAATCTTGATTTGATAATCGTGTTATTGAATTTATCTTTTTAAACACCCTGCAGTGTGCAAGTGAATCATTGAGTATTACACTAGACTATAAAATTATCTGCAATTTAAGAAACGATACAAAAACAATTATTACAAACGAGTGATATTTACATAAAAGAATCAAACAATGGATTATTTTTGATATTTCTTGAGTCGAAAGCCATCAACTAATTCAGTTCTTTGAGTCATCACATCATCAAATAGATGATTCACCTCTGTGCTTATATCATCAAATATCTTCCCTACATCGCACAGATTTCTCTGAAATTCATTGGTTGCATCATCTTTTACTTCATCACCAGCAACAAGGCGAGCAACAAAATTGTTTATCTCTTTGATCTCACTAACGCATGGGATTTTCTTCACTAAATTTTCGCTGATTTTAAGATCAAGTGTGGAAACTATACAACTTTCAAACCCACCACCAATTTTTCTTAGCTCCGTGTATGGCTTAGCATCACCATATAAACAAGACAAGAAAACTCCACATACCCAAAATCCAATACTCTTCATTTCTTTTACACCTTCCCGAACAATCAAGTCCTTACCCGAAACAATCTTTGCTATATCATCTTGTGTGTGAAAGTATTTACCAAAGTTGCTGCTAAAACACGTTGGTTGGATCGCTTTCAAATGCTTTCTAGCCAAAGAAAGTGGTTTCTTATTCTCTACCAAAGTCAAACCATGAGCCAAAGAAAGCCTTGCATGGCCAAGATGAGAAAGAGAAGAAGAAATGGAATTCAGAACGTCCAACAAACTCTTGGTATAGTTGAGATATCCTTCAATGGAGTCGACCTCCCATCGACTCATTGGATAATCAATGTCCACAAGAAGCTTTGCAAAAACATTGTTGATGATAGGAAAAAGGCCAAAACATCTTTGAATCCATGATAACTAATGCTAATTGGTCAATTCCAATGCTAATTGGTCAATGTATTTGGATACATGGGAGTCAAAATCATGCAGTGGTGAAGATGATAATTCTTCATTAGGTTGAGGGTGACATTTGTGGCGATTCTTCTTAAATAAGAGTTTTGCAAATTTGTCTACTACCATTGATAGTTTGAAAGAGTTGTTAGCAACTAAAATTCAAAGAGTGGGATTGGTTTGTTTGGCTAAGCTAACAAGCAAGTTTGTATATATTAATTGATTTTGAGAGACATAAGAGACGAGTTCTTGGCTTATATAGGCATGTTCATGTATAGAAACTTCAAAAAACAGAAAAAATTGTCACGTTGGAAACATGATAGAAACAAGTGGGATGGTCAAATGTACTTATCCGTTTGTGTTGAGTAACTCGGTTTTGTGTTCAAATTTAGATAAAAAAAAAACACGCACAATTGGGTCCACAAGTGGGACATGCCTTGAAGTACAAGATATATAGATCAATGAAATTTGTCATGCTCGTTCATGCTATGGCGTGTGTTAAAAAAAATTAAGCAGGGATGAATTTGAATAAACTATGCTAATTAATGGGTTTCTAATTAATTAGTTATGTTGAAACTAAAAACAATTAGTTATGTTGAAACTAAAAACAAGATGTTGCACCAAGAGGTTGTAAAAAAAACTCTAAATTGAAAAGTCTCCTTTTTTAGGCTTTCTATAAAGTATCATTTTTCAGGCTTTCTATACGTTTAATGTTAAGTTGGTGGATCTAAATTACCGTTCTCTAAACTAGGGTTCATAGATGTATTATTAAATTTATATTTAAAACAAAATTGATCGATTACAATAGGATTCATAAGATAATACAATGAATTATGTAAGAATCATTATTTTTGTGTGCTTTATGGTATGGTGAATTTACATGGGATTATGAAAGAATCACAAATTCTGTTTGAATTATGGTATGAATTATGATAATTTGAATGAAATATGTTACATATGGATGTTTAAAAGTTGAAGTTTATAGGTAATTAAAAAAATACTTTTCTTTGTATAAAAAAATTAATTCAAAATTCGATGTGTACTCGCGAATATCTGTGAGTATTTTTTTTTTTTTTGTAGCGGCCAGGGTTTGAACTCGAGACCTTGCATAATTTATGCATTGTCCCAACCAACTGAGCCAAACTCACGAGGACATATCCGTGGATATCTAAATACATGTGGATTACCCGTATAGAGATACCCGCATGGGTATAAGGACGGACATCGGTATGAAATTTATTCAACGGGTACCCATGGATACCTATTGATATCCCTTATTAAATTGTTCATTGTCTGAATGTGTATTAAATGAGTTTTTCTATTCACACCCTATATATTTCTGGTTACACCCAATTTTTTCAAAAAGTTTTTGATAATACCAAAATTGTCCTTTTATATAAATTTTAAATTCAGTTTAAGTAGGTTCATGTAAACTTAGTTTACATAATCTACTTAAACTTAGTTTACATAACCTACTTAAACTGAGTTTAAGTATGTACAGTTAAACTCAGTTTACATGACCTACTTAAACTAAGTTTACATGTACATACTTAAACTGATATTACGTATAATCATTGAGCAAGGTTGAACTTTTAGATGTACACTTAAACTCAGTTTACATGACCTACTTAAACTGAGTTTACATGACCTACTTAAACTGTGTTTAAGTATGTATACTAAAACTCAGTTTACATGAGCTACTTAAACTAAGTTTACATGATCTACTTAAACTGAGTTTAAGTATGTACACTTAAACTTAGTTTACATGTACATACTTAAACTGAGATTACTTAGAATCATTGAACTAGGTTGAACTTTTAAATGTACACTTAAACTCAGTTTACATGACCTACTTAAACTGAGTTTAAGTATGTACACTTAAACTCAGTTTACATGACCTACTGAAACTAAGTTTACACGACCTACTTAAACTGAAGAGGGATTTTAGGGTGTAACCAAGAAAAAAGAAAGATACTTTTTGAAAATTAAATTTTATGGAAGGGTAATTTTGTCATTTTGGGGCGCAACCAGGATTAAATAGAGTGTAATTAGAAAAACTCGTATTAAATTTGACTTTTCAAAAATATTTCAAGATATATTAACTATATTGAAGGAAAAATTTAATAGGAGTTTTTCTAATTACAAAACTTCAATACTATTGAAGGCTGTAATATTGAAGGACAAAACTTTTTTAAAAAAAGTGTTTATAATGGTTTTTTCTAGATTACCCTCTCTTATTTAGAGGGTATTTTACCCTCTCATGATATCAACCAATCAAAATGTAATCTAGATTGGCAACATTAAATGTCATAAATGAGTCAATTTTTTTTCTAAAAAAAAAATCAATTATAATCATAAGGTAACTTTTAATACTTTTAATTTTTATTTAATTATAGACATGATTACATTAGAGATCCTTTATTTTATTTATTTGTTACACTTGGGTCTTTTATCTTTATTTTTTTCCGCTTAAGTCTTTTATCTCTTATAAAAGCACATATACATCTTTTTTTCTCATTTTTTTTATTAAAAAAAATACATAATTTTATTTTTTAAAATATATTTTTATTAAAAATGAAACAAATTCAGAAATATGATGAAGATGTTCATCATCTTCATCTTCTTCCTTTGAATCTTCATCATCTTTATTGAATCAAAAAAATTTCTACACAAATATATCTCAAAATATCATGAATTAATATTATATTCACCTCAAATCTTCTTTTAAACACAAAAATCAAACCCTATAGAGAAAGAGATTTAGTTTCATCACAAAAAAAAATAAAAAAATTAGTCATATAAATTGTCACGCTGTATATTATTATTATTATTATTATTATTATTATTATTATTATTATTATTATTATTATTATTATTATTATTTTCTAACTCAATATTCAATTCCGACATAAAAATAATCCCAAAATTGATTGTAGTTTTGCACATCAATTTTGTTGTTTCCAGAACAATCTTAACTTTCGTAAAACCCAACCCTTCCGCCAGTGACTAAGCCTCCACCATCCGCCTTGCAACATTTGTGAAATTAAGATTTTGATTTTTGTGTTTAAAATAAGATTTGAGGTGAATATGACATTAATTCACGATATTTGGAGATATATTTTATTAGAATTTTTTATTTATTTAAAGAAGATGATGAAGATTCAAAGGAAGAATATGAAGATGTTATATTTTTGAATATTTTTCAGTTTTGATAAAAATATATTTTAAAAATAAAATTATGTATTTTTTAATTAAAAAAATGCGAAAAAAGATGTATATGTGCTTTTAAGAGAGATAAAGGTCCTAAACGGAAAAAAATAAAGACAAAGGACTAAAGTGTTACAAATAAATAAGATAAAGACCCATAATGTAATATTGCCTTAATTATATTTAGGTGTTCAATCTTAATTAATTTACACTACATGACTAGCTTAGAACAATTAAAATTTCATATCAAATTTCTTTCATCTGAATGTCCTTAAATTTATCAGTTATATTCATAAAATTTATTCCTCCCATTTTAATTGTTCAATTTTGTCGTTGCCAACTGTCGCATTTTTCTATTTTTGTGAGAATCGTCATGATTTCAAATATCGTTAGAATTCCCGTTATTTCTGGTACAACGTCAGATATGATGACTTAATTTTTCTTTTTGATTTGATTTTTCTTGGTTGTGAGGTAGTTAATTATAACAATTGAGTAAATCATCAGTTGTACTTTGAGGGCTGCTAGCAGGTGTTGCCGCTGTGATGTTGTGGGAGTTTGCTAGCATTTTTTTGGTTGCTGCTGAAATGGTTATGTGATGAGGCTTTTGTTCTTTTATTTGGACTTAAAGGTTTTTGCTGATAGTGAGACAGGTCTATGCGTGTTAACAGATTTTATTAGATTAGTTGCTTAAATAAAAAAAAATTAGTCACGATACCTGACGCGGTTCTAGAAACAACGACAATTCTCACGATAATTGGAAATTGCGGCAATTTGGAACGACATAATTGAACAATCAAAATGGAAAGAAGAATGAAAAAGAAACAAAAATTGATCAATATGGAAGAATAAAGAAGAAGAAATTTGAAAGAAGGAGATGTTTTTATTCTCACGTTCGGGGTTCTAGAATGGAAGAAATTTTATGAATGTAAATGATGAATTTAAGGAGATCTAGATGAAAGAAATTTGATGTAAAATTTTATTTGTCATAAGTATTGTAGTGTAAATTAATTAAGATTGAACACCTTAATATAAAATAAAAAAATTAAATCATTTGTTGTTTAAAAAAAATTAAATAAAAATTAGACAAAATTACACAATTAGTCCCTTAACTTTATTTTAGGTAACACTTTCGTCCTTTATCTTTTTTTTTGTCACGATTTAGTCCTTTATGTTATAAAATAACAACATAGTTATCCTTTTTCATGAAAAAAATAATAAAAAACTCTAAAAAAAATCATAAAACTCATAGTTAAACGTAAATCTTCATCATACAAGCATAGAAAATCAAATTTCTTTCAAAAATCTCATAAAAATTGATAAGATATTGTCATTTTATAACATTTAGGACTAAACCGTGACAAAAAAAAAATATAAAGGACGAAAGTGTTGCCTAAAATAAAGTTAAGGGACTAATTGTGCTATTTTGCCTAAAAATTAAAAGTATTAAAAGTTATCTTATGATTAAGATTAACTCTCCTTCAAAAAAAAAAAAAATTAAGATTAACTTTTTTATTTTTAGAAAAAATCTACTCATTTATTTGACATTTAATGTTACCTATGTATATTACATTTTGATTGGTTGATATCATGAGAGGGTAAATTACCCTCTAAACAAGAGAGGGTAACCTAGTCCTCCCCGTTTATAATTAAAGAAAAGAGTAAAACATAAAAAAGGTAATTAAATTAAATACTCCATAACGAAAAGATAACATGTCAATCATTTCAAGGAGAAAAACACTTTAATACGACGTCATTTTTCATTAAAAAAAAAAGGTTAAATATGTTTTTGATCCCTATAAATATATCCAATTTTTCGTTTTGGTCTCCCTAAAATATTCCTTTGAATTTTGGTCCCTCTAAAATTTTCCATCCACATTTTTGGTCCCTGCTGTTAAATGGGTCTAACGGTGCTGACGTGTCAGATGACGTGGCGATGACAAGCTGTCACTTTTTAATGACTGTATAGTTTTTAACAGTGCCACGTAGGATAATCAACAAATTTAATTAAAAAAGAAATTAAAAAAAACTGAAATTAATTTATTTTTTATGTTGAATGAAACGTCACTTTTTTGCTTAAGATGTTCATTTTTCTGAAAACCATATCTCAGTCTCTCGTTCTTACTGAAGTCAAAGCTGCTGCAACCCTAAATCAAAAATTGACCCAAATCTCGACAATCAATGCTCAAACAGTAACCGCAATTGAATCAAAAATCGCAATCGAATATGAAACCCTTCTCTGTTGTATAGCAATTATAGAACAGTGCAAAAGTGAAAGCTTTAGTTGATTAGAGTGAAGGCATTTCTTTATATCTACAGTTTGGTCCCCCACATGTGTTTTGTTGCATTAATAATATGTTGTGGTGGGGTTGGGTATGATTCTAATGCTTTTTTTTTAATTTCAAGACTGAAACATGTGGGGATGTTAGAGGGCTTAGGTTTGCAATATTTAATGAATTTCTACACAGTGACTAAAGTATAGTATAGTATAATATATGTCGTATATGTATATTATACATCCTAAAAGTACAATATGTATGGTTGGTATTTGAGTTTGTATATGGTATTTGCGTACATGGTATTTATTGAATGTATTGTTCAGTATCAGTTGTGTATGGTATATGATATTTCTTTTTAGGAAGCTATATGTTATTTGTACAATATCAGCTGTGTATATGGTATTTGTGTATGTATTTGTTTGGTATTTATTTATGTGTATATTAACAGGACCTTTTTCCCTTATCACAGATGGTTTTATTCAAATTTGTATTCTTTACAAAGGGTTTTTTTGTCAAAGACCCAAATCTAAGGTATGAAGGCGGGGATGTGTATGCATACAAAGGGCAAGACTAAGACTTCTGGTCATTCTTTGAGGCTCGTGACATCATGAAGGAAATGGATGATACTTTTGATGAAGGGTTAGTAAGGTTATGGTGGAAACATGAGAGTGGTTCATTGGATGAAGACCTCAAGCCATTCAGTAATGATACTGATGCAACTGCAATGTCTAATTATGCTCGTGATAAGAAGTGTGATGTTGAATTGTATGTTGAACCTAAGGTGAATTTAGGAAATGGTATAAATGTTGCTGATTTTATCGGGGAACGAAAGGGAAAGGGTGTAGTGGCGGATGAAGTTGAAGGCAATGTTGGTGAAGCAGACAACGATGATGGAGATGTTAGTAGTGATGATGGTGATTCAATCAAAGGCACACACTTTAATGACAGTGAAGAAGAGAGGATGGCTGGGGTTGATGATAGGTTTGATGATGGATTTAATAATGTCATTTCAGAACCCCAACTTGACCCTAACAATGAGAATGAAGATGATGTTGATGGTGTTATTATTGTTGTTGATGCTGCTACTAATGGACCAAACTCAGAATGACCTACTCGATGTTTAATCACACCAGAAATGGAGAAAGAACATGTAATAGAGGATGAGTATTTGACAGATGAACTTGATAGTGCCTCAGATAACAGTAGTGACAGTGAAGGTAGGCCAGCAATAGTCAGGTTTAGGGAAGATGAGGAAATGACTAAGAATTTTAAATTCAAGGTAGGAATGGAATTTTCATCATTGAAGCAGTTCAAAAGTGCAATACTTGATCATAATGTTTTGAACGGGAAGGAAGTAAGATTCAAAAAGAATGATGCTAGAAGATGTAGGGTTGTATGCAAAAAAAAGGATAAGTGTAAGTACCTTGTCTTGTGTAGTAGAGTTGTAAGGACAACTACTTTTAGGATTAAGACTCTATTCCCTAAGCATAAATGTGGATGGGCATTTTGGAATAAGAATGCGAAGGCAGACTTGGTTGCTAAAAGGGTTTTCGACAGAATGAAGAATAATAAAATGCAGATCAATGATGTTGTAGATGATATAAAGCAGAGGTTTTCAGTTGAAATCCCGGGAACAAGAGCATTTAAGGCTAGAAAGCTTGCTAGGCAATTAATTGAGGGAGACTCTAGCAAGCAATACTTTTTGTTATGGTCATATAGTGCTGAGATTAAGAGGGCATCCAAAGGAAATAATTTTAAGTTGGACATAGAAACCTCTGGTCCTGGATTACAACCAAGATTTGGAAGATACTATATTTGTTTTGATGGTTGCAAAAAGGCCATTAACAATGCTTGCAGACCTTTTATAGGATTGGATGGATGCCATTTGAAGAATCAATACGGAGGCATATTGTTGATTGTTGTAGGCAAATATCCTAATGATCAGTACCTACCTTTAGCATTTGGTGTTGTTGAAACAGAATCTAAGGATTCATGGAGCTGGTTCATGACTCTACTGATGCAGGACATTGGGGAAAAAATATGGTGTTTTATATCAGATCAACAGAAGGTATACATTATTTAATTATTATGTAAACAAGATTATTTTTTGGTATTATTAGTTAACCTTTTTATTGATGTTTTATAGGGTTTGATTCAAGTTTTTGAAGAGCAACTGCCAGGAACTGAGCATAGTGTACTTATTTTAAAAAGAAATTTGGGGGAGGGACACTATTGAGGGATTTGATGATTACAGCTGCTAAGTGTACTTATTTTGAAGCTTGGGAGGAAAAAATGGCACATATAAAGGTGGAGAAACAAGAGGCTTACGAATGGTTAATGAATATCCCTACTAATAACTGGTGTAAGCATGCATTTCCTTTCTACTCTAGGTGTGATGTACTTATGAACAAACAGTGAATCTTTTAATGGTACCATTCTACTTCAAAGAGGTAAGCCTATCATAACCATGTTTTAATAGATAAGAACTTATTTGATGGCAAGGTTTGCAACACTTAGGGAAAAAGTAGAAGATTATAAAGGTGACATTATGTCCAAGCCCTTAAGAAGACTTGATAGGGAAATTGAAAAGAGTTCAAATTTGAGGGCAATTTATGCTGGTTGTTATACCCTGTTTTTGGACCTAAAAATACTGGGCCCAATTTCATTTCAAACTTTGTCAATTATCAAATTTCAACTGCACAGTTCAAATTGTCTCTGCCTCGCAGTATTTTCAATCACAATTTTACCTATGTTTTTCTTGCATAAAACCTTTCGAAATGTCTTTACTTGTCTTGTAAGTCATTCAAAAGTGTCTCTGAATCATTACATTGCTTTTTCTACAGTTTATTTCAAAATTTACAAAAAAGTCATACGGAAGGGTATTTTGGTCATTTCCTGCAGTGGGACCCATTTTCATCCTTGTGACCGTCTTTGAGTCTTTTCAGATTGTTTTTTTTTGCATTTCATCAGTAAACCTTGTTAAATTCATTTCAAACTTGCATCTGAGTCAGTGTCAAGTCAATTTGGCTCTGTTTAGGTCATTTTTAGCCCTAGGGGCATTTTGGTCATTTCACACAAAATTTTGGCATAGAGAGGTTACTTTGAAGTACCTCATTTAGGTCATTGGTTCGTTTTAGTCCGTTTTGTCAATTTTATTTTTGTTTCACTTTACGTTTGGTCAAATTACGTTTTTTATTCAAATTTTTTTTTTTTTTTTTTGCATTTTGGTCCCTCAATTGAGGTCCCAAAATTGCATTTTGTCCAAACTGTTTTTTTATTTCATTTCAAGCCTTTTTTATTATTTTGCAGTTTAGTCCTCAATTTCTTTGTTTTTGCAGAAAGGTCCTTCAAGTCAGAATTATAGGGCAGCGCCCCCTTTCTCAGTCCAATGCCACATGTCAGTTTCCTATTGGTTCCAATGCACACATGTCAGCTATAAAAGCATTAAGTCAGATTTCAGAAGCAATGATTACACGCCAACTCATCAAACACATTTTCTTTTCTCTCTCCATTCAGTTACAGATCAAAACAGAAAAATCATAGAAAATCACCAAGAACAAAAACCCTAGAAAATTTTCCAGAATTGAAATTCGTCACAGTTCTCAGTGATTCATTGAAGAATCATCATCATCGAACCGAATCCTTCACAATTCTAGTGCGGATCCGTCACCAATAGCAACGAATCCAAGCACGATCGCGAAGGATCCGAAAGTTTGAGAAGAAGAAGGAAAGAACCGATTCGGACCAGCAAAGAGAAAGAGAGAAGAACCGATTTATTTTCGGATCCAAGCCAGAGAATCAACAAACCGCACCAACAACCAAGTTTTCCGAAGATCTTGTTCAAAATCTCCAGTCAAAAATCACAGGTAAACACGTGAAACTCATCTTTCTTTCTCAGAAACGGTAACAAACACGAATCAAACACAGATTTGCAACTTTCATTCAATAAAACACTAAAAAGAATCAAGAAAAATCTTTTCAAAACCGCGAACAAAAGTGTAGATCTACAGAGATTTGGACCTCGTGTGAGAAAACCAGTGCCGGATTCGTGTTTGTGACCAAAAAGGATATCTAAAAATGTGAAAATTTTTGAAAACGGAGGAGTTTGTTCAACTCCGGCGGCGGCGCCGCCACCCTGGGGTGGCCGGCCACCGCGCCGGAAGAACAAGCTTCACCGGAGAAGATGAAGACTCATCTTCCTCCTTGAGGTTTCCGGCGAGAGAGGGAAGAGAGAAGTGGGAGCTTCTCTCACTAGGATGAGAGAAGAGAGAGAAGGAGAGGAAGAGAATGAAAAAACCGGTCCCCTTGTGTTTATATAGCCAGTGAACCGGACCGGTCCAGGACCGGTCCAATCCCCTTTGTTCCTGGCCGTTTGATCTAGGGTTTCAGGACCCTGGATCAATCGTGTGGTCTCTGTACTTCCCTGCGTTTTGGCTTTGGGCTTTGGGTTTGGGCTTATTTTTCTGCACATTTCTTGCTTTTTTCTTGCTGTCTGCACCCCTATTTTTGCTATCTGAACCTGTTTCTTGCTCACTTTTTTTTACAAAAAAATTCCTAAAAAATCCTAGTTGTTTCTTGGTATATTTTTGATATTTTTATGGTGTTTTCTTGCATGTAAAAAATGTTAAAATGGCATGAACTAATTCTATGTGTTTTTACACTTTTGGTATGCATTTTGCTATGTTTTGTTCTTGACACTTTGATATTATGACATGGATGAATGATGCCTAATATGGTGATGAATATGCCTCAATGTGCTTTTGTTTGCTGTTTTTGAATATGATTTTATGGATTTCTTGTTTTACAAGCAACAAGTGTTTGATTTAGAGAATAAAGTTTCAAATTTCTCTATGAATTTGGTGTGATACCTTGCTTGCATGTGTTTCCATTAATTTCATGTCATGGCTTGAAACAAAATTTCTTTCAAAATTGCCATGATGTGATGATTATGGGTTACAAGCACCTTTAGGTATCACATCAAAATTTTTAGGTTTATTGCCACTTTATTACCTTTTCTTTGCCATTTGTATGCATTTCCTTTTGATTATTTCCTACTATTTTGTGCTTTATGATTACTAACCATTTCATCTCATGTGCCATACATTTCATAGCATTCCACCACCCTCTCCACTCTCCACTTTCTTTAAGCCTAGCATTTATTTTTTTTTGCAAGTTTTAATTCATTTGGTGATGTAATTTGTTATCATTGGTCTGTAGCTTGGCAAAGAGGCCATAGAATGTATTTAGGCAATTCTTGTAATATGGACTATGGACACTATGACGCACCGACACGCACACACTCACCCTAGATGTATGCTTAGGATTGTATGCATAGATGTATGGCTAGGATTGCATGATTAGATGAACGCTTAGTTTCGAACACTTAGAGAAAATCCATTTTTTCCAAAAAATATGCAAATAAATTCACTTCAAATATTTTTATAAAAAATGGAGTCAAAACTCCAATAACTTTTCCCTTTTATTTTCTTAAGTAAAATTTTCGATAAACCTTAATCCTCCTTAGACTTTACTTTTGCAAAATGACTAATTCCACCTCACACTTTCCAAATCTCATGCCCTTGAGGCCTCTCATCTCTATTCTTCAAAATCTCTTTTCAAACTTAAAATCAACCAACAAAAACAAAGTTTTTTTTGAGAATGAACTACGAACGGTTTTGATCCCTTAAAAGGGTACGTAGGCAATGAGTCAAAACTCCTCCAAGCCGAAATAAAATCAAATTCTACTTCTCCTCACCCCCCATTCTTAACTAATCACACCTTCCTTTTTTACAAAATAAGCAATAAAACTAAAGCGTAGAAATAAACTTAGGAGAGCGGTTCTTATGGAATACCATAATCGCTCCGGGTGCCTAACACCTTCCCGTAGCGAAAATGACCCCCGAATTCGGAAACTTAAGGGTTTTTCTCCTTTTTCCCTTCCCAAGAAAAAAGAGAGATATCAACGGTCGAAAGGTTCAAGTCCAATTAATGGCTTGGCACCCAAAAACCATCATAACAGAAATGGCGACTTCACTGGGGACACTTCTTAGCGGGTCGCGCCTAGTTTTCCTTAGTTTATATTTACGCTTTGTTTTATTGCTTACATATGTGAATACTTGTTTACTTTCATTTGACGTGTGGGGTGAGAATATCAAAAGTCCTAACCCGGGCTGAGTGAACTTATGTTTAGGTAGAGATATAATCGACAATTCGATCCGGGGGTTGCCTCGTGTATTGGATTATGCGATCAATCTCACATAGCTGAGGCATTTTGAAGGTGATATTGTCGGCGTGTGTTGTCATGCTTAGGCACTTCACTTTCAATTGTTCGACGAAGCTATGAACCGTAGTTACCAAACCCATCCTAGCCTTTTTAGGACGTAGTGCGGTGGCTAAATTGAGTGTTGTCTCAAACTTTAGTCGTCACGCGATACTACACTCAAACTAGACCTTCTCACAAATAATCACGGAACGGGTGTCGTCCTGTACTACCATGATATATGTGAGAGAGGTTGCAGTTTGGGAACTGTGTTAGAACCTTGGTTACTACTATCCAAAGCCTTAGTTCACCGGACGCCGTGTCCATCCGTGGCCCCGTTACTTTGAAACTCAACCCACTTTGTTCTTTAACAACACAATCATGCATACATGCATTCATGCATAAACATTTTTTCATGCATTCATCGAAGGGCTTAAACAAATGGAAATTTTTGTAAATAACCACAGGTATGAAGAAGACTAAGTGCTACAAGTTCAAGGAAGTGGATTTGGTTAGTTTGAGAGAGTTGGCACTCAAGGTCAAGAGTCAAACAGGGTTCCGACTCCAGTATGGGGGATTGCTTACTTTGCTCCGAACCGATGTGGACGAGAAGCTAGTGCACACTCTAGTGCAATTCTATGATCCGAGCTTCCGTTGCTTCACTTTCCCGGACTTCCAGTTGGTTCCTACTCTCGAGGCTTACTCCAATCTAGTGGGTTTACCTATAGCCGAGAAGACACCTTTCACCGGTCCCGGGACTCCCCTTACTCCTCTGGTTATTGCTAAGGATCTCTACCTCAAGACTTCCGACGTCTCTAACCATCTTATTACCAAGTCCCACATCCGGGGGTTCACTTCCAAGTATCTTCATGATCAGGCTAATCTCAGTACTACTCGTCAGGATACACTCGAGGCTATTCTTGCTTTGCTTATCTACGGGCTCCTTCTCTTTCCGAACCTCGACAACTTCGTGGACATGAATGCTATCGAGATCTTTCATTCCAAGAACCCGGTTCCTACTTTGCTAGCAGATACCTACCACGCCATTCATGACAGGACTCTCAAGGGCCGTGGGTATATTCTTTGCTGCATATCTCTTTTGTATAGGTGGTTTATTTCGCACCTTCCGAGTTCCTTCCATGATAACTCGGAAAACTGGTCCTACTCGCAGCGGATTATGGCCCTCACTCCTAATGAGGTCGTCTGGCTCACTCCTGCCGCTCAAGTGAAGGAAATCATTATGGGTTGTGGAGACTTTCTCAATGTACCTCTTCTTGGTACTCGTGGAGGAATTAACTACAACCCCGAGCTTGCTATGAGACAGTTTGGTTTCCCTATGAAGTCGAAGCCCATCAATCTTGCCACATCTCCAGAGTTCTTCTTCTACACGAATGCCCCTACAGGACAAAGGAAAGCTTTCATGGATGCTTGGTCCAAGGTTCGAAGGAAGAGTGTGAAGCATCTAGGTGTGAGATCCGGTGTTGCTCATGAGGCTTATACTCAGTGGGTGATAGATCGAGCTGAGGAGATTGGTATGCCTTATCCAGTTATGAGATACGTGTCTTCGTCTACTCCATCCATGCCTCTACCTCTACTCCCCGCGACTCAGGATATGTATCAGGAGCATCTAGCTATGGAGAGTCGTGAGAAGCAAGTGTGGAAAGCTCGGTACAATCAAGCCGAGAATCTAATCATGACTTTGGATGGTAGAGATGAGCAGAAGACTCATGAGAATCTGATGTTGAAGAAAGAACTAGCTAAGGCCCGGAGGGAATTGGAAGAGAAAGACGAGCTGCTTATGAGGGATTCCAAGAGAGCCAGAGGACGACGAGACTTCTTTGACAGATACTGTGATTCAGATTCCGAGTCCGACGATCCTCCGACTACTTCCTATGCTTGAGGGCTTCATTTGTTTATCTTGTTGAAATTTCAAAGTCTTCCTTTTGAAAGTGCTATGTAGTTTTGATTATTTGCAAGATTTCTAATTTGTTTAAAATCCTTCGATGAAAAAAATAAGTCTTTCGCATTTGCATTTGCATATCATGCATCATATGCATCATGCATTGGTCACAAAGGCTTCCAAGTGCTCACTATCTCCTGGTTTCTCTGCCTCAGTGTGAAAAGTGGCTCGTGCTCAGAGGATTTACGAACCTGATAGAACCGATCGAACCAGAGAATACAGAAGGAAGAAAAGGGCTATGGAAGAAGAGAACACACAACTCCGTACCGAATTGGCATCTTTAAAGGAGGAATTGGCCAAAGCTCATGATGCTATGACTGCTCTGTTGGCTGCTCAGGAACAACCAGTTCCCGTAGTTTCTACAGCTGCAAATGTGACTCCTACAGTAACAACTGATCCCCGCTTTATCATGCCATCCGGGTATCCTTACGGACTTCCGCTGTACTATACTGCTAATACGGGGGCAGGGACCTCTGGTACTACCAACAGTGGCCCAATCTCAGGGGCAAACTTAACTCCTGTTAGTACCGCCTTGACTCAAGCTGCAACAACTGTTACCGAGCCCATTGTGAATACGGTGCCTCTATTTGTCCATGCTAATGCGCACCACGGGAGTATTGCCACAACCGGAACTATGGAAGAGAGAATGGCAGAACTTGCCGAAGAGCTCCGACGGGAAATTAAGGCCAACAGGGGAAATGGAGACTCCATTAAAACCCAGGATCTCTGCTTAGTATCGAAGGTAGATGTTCCAAAAAAGTTCAAAGTCCCGGAGTTCGACAAGTATAACGGGCTGACTTGTCCTCAAAATCATATTGTCAAATACGTCCGGAAGATGGGCAACTACAAGGACAATGATTCCCTTATGATCCATTACTTCCAAGACAGTCTGATGGAAGACGCTGCGGAGTGGTATACTAGTCTGAGCAAAGATGATGTCCATACTTTTGATGAGCTAGCCACTGCTTTCAAGAGCCACTACGGGTTTAACACTCGATTGAAGCCGAATAGGGAGTTTCTCAGGTCCCTATCTCAGAAAAAGGAAGAAAGTTTCCGTGAATATGCGCAAAGGTGGAGAGGGGCAGCTGCCCGTATCACTCCTGCTTTAGATGAAGAAGAAATGACCCAGACATTCTTAAAGACCTTGAAGAAAGATTATGTTGAGAGAATGATCATCGCTGCCCCGAACAACTTTTCGGAGATGGTCACTATGGGAACCCGTCTTGAGGAAGCCGTCAGGGATGGAATCATTGTGTTTGAGAAAGCTGAATCCTCTGTGAATGCGTCGAAGAGATATGGTAATGGACACCACAAGAAGAAGGAAACGGAAGTGGGGATGGTGTCAGCTGGAGCCGGTCAATCCATGGCTACCGTTGCTCCTATCAATGCAACTCAAATGCCTCCGTCATACCCATACATGCCGTATTCTCAGCATCCTTTCTTCCCACCGTTTTATCATCAGTACCCTCTGCCACCGGGTCAACCTCAAGTGCCCGTCAATGCAATTGCCCAACAGATGAAACAACAGTTGCCGGTTCAACAACAACAACAACAACAGCAGCAGCAGCAATATACCAGACCAACTTTTCCTCCTATACCAATGTTGTATGCAGAACTTCTTCCAACTTTACTCCAGAGAGGACACTGCACGACTAGACAGGGTAAGCCTCCACCTGATCCGTTGCCTCCAAGGTTCAGGTCTGATCTCAAATGTGATTTTCATCAAGGTGCCTTAGGTCATGATGTCGAGGGGTGTTATGCTTTGAAGTATATCGTGAAGAAGCTCATTGATCAGGGAAAGCTGACTTTTGAGAATAATGTCCCACATGTCCTCGACAATCCTCTCCCAAATCATGCCGCTGTGAATATGATTGAAGTGTGTGAGGAAGCTCCAAGACTTGATGTCCGCAACGTCGCAACTCCTCTGGTGCCTCTGCACATCAAGCTGTGCAAAGCTTCTCTGTTCAGCCATGATCATGCCAAGTGTCTAGGATGCCTCCGTGATCCTTTGGGTTGCCATGCTGTTCAAGACGACATCCAAAACTTGATGAATGATAATTTTCTGACTGTCAGTGATGTTTGCGTGATTGTGCCAGTTTTTCACGATCCGCCTGTCAAGAGTTTGCCTTTGAAGAAGAATGCTGAGCCTTTGGTGATAAGGTTGCCAGGACCAATTCCTTATGTTTCGGACAAGGCAGTGCCATACAAATACAATGCTACTATGATAGAAAATGGAGTAGAGGTGCCTCTAGCTTCCTTTGCCACAGTAAGCAATACTGTTGAAGGGACTTCTGCAGCGCTAAGAAGCGGGAAAGTCCGTCCGCCGTTATTTCAGAAGAAGGTAGCTACGCCAATCACTCCACCAGTTGAAGAAGCAACTCCAACCGTTGTTTCGCCCATTGCTACAGATGTGAACCAGTCCGGCAAATCTATAGAGGATTCGAACTTAGATGAGATTCTGAGGATAATAAAGAGGAGCGACTACAAGATCGTTGATCAGTTGCTGCAGACTCCTTCGAAGATATCTGTCTTGTCATTACTCTTAAGCTCTGAGGCTCACAGGAATACCTTGTTGAAAGTGCTGGAGCAGGCGTATGTTGACCACGAAGTTACGGTAGACCGTTTCAACGGCATAGTGGGAAATATTACTGCTTGTAACAACCTCTGGTTTAGTGAAGAAGAGTTGCCGGAAGCGGGAAAGAGTCACAATCTGGCTTTGCACATCTCAGTGAATTGTAAATCAGACATGATATCAAATGAGTTGGTGGATACCGGTTCCTCACTCAATGTAATGCCCAAGACAACTCTAGATCAGTTGAGCTACCGAGGGACCCCTTTGAGGAGGAGTACTTTCTTGGTCAAAGCTTTTGACGGATCTCGAAAGAATGTGCTAGGGGAGATAGACTTGCCGATAACCATTGGCCCTGAGAATTTCTTAATTACCTTCCAAGTGATGGACATTAATGCATCCTACAGTTGTCTGCTGGGAAGACCGTGGATACACGATGCGGGTGCGGTTACTTCCACCTTACATCAGAAGTTGAAATTTGTGAAGAATGGAAAACTCGTTACAATCCATGGTGAAGAAGCATACTTAGTCAGCCAGCTGACTTCTTTCTCTTGTATTGAAGCAGGGTCTGCTGAAGGGACTGCTTTCCAAGGGTTGACCATTGAAGGTGCAGAGCCTAAGGAAGCTGGGGCTGCTATGGCTTCATTGAAAGATGCTCAGAGAGCCATCCAAGAGGGTCAGACTGCCGGCTGGGGCAAGGTGATACAGCTCTGTGAGAACAAGCGTAAAGAAGGTCTCGGGTTCTCTCCGTCATCAAGGGTTTCCTCGGGAGTCTTCCACAGTGCAGGGTTTGTTAATGCTATCTCTGAAGAAGCCACTGGATCTGGTCTCAGGCCTGTATTCGTTACACCAGGAGGCATTGCGACAGATTGGGATGCCATTGACATTCCTTCAATCATGCATGTTTCTGAGTAATGTGTCTTGTTGCTTTAATGCTTTGTTTTCAAAATAACAATCCTCTCGCTCTGCCCAAAGCGAGAGTGATATTTTCTGTAAGGGCATGTTTGTTTCGGCATTGCCGTTGATTAATAAAATTTTGTCGTTTCTTCCACGACTACTTTTAGTGCTTTTTCCCTTGGAAACAATGGTAATGCCAGAAAAAACCAAAACGTTTGTATTTTCTTATTAATTTCAAAAATCTGCATGAAAAAAAAAACTCTTTCTAAAATCATCCAATCATTATATGCAGGTTGAACCATAATAAACCCGTTGAACACAGTAATCCTATGGTTCCTCCAAGTTTTGATTTCCCTGTGTATGAAGCCGAAGATGAGGAGGGTGATGACATACCATATGAGATCACTCGGCTACTTGAGCAAGAAAAGAAAGCCATTCAGCCTCACCAAGAAGAGATTGAGCTTATCAACATAGGTACCGAGGAAAACAAGCGAGAAATCAAGATTGGTGCTACTCTAGAGGAAGAGGTTAAACGGAAGATCATCCAACTCCTCCGGGAATATCCGGATATTTTTGCATGGTCGTATGAAGATATGCCAGGTCTAGATCCTATGATTGTGGAGCATCGGATCCCCACTAAGCCTGAATGTCCTCCCGTCAGGCAGAAATTGAGAAGGACTCATCCTGATATGGCTCTCAAGATTAAGAGCGAGGTTCAAAAGCAAATTGATGCGGGTTTCCTCATGACAGTTGAGTACCCTGAATGGGTTGCCAATATTGTGCCTGTGCCAAAGAAGGATGGTAAAGTCCGGATGTGTGTTGACTTCAGAGACCTGAACAAAGCCAGTCCGAAAGACAACTTTCCGTTACCTCATATTGATGTGCTTGTTGATAATACTGCTCAGTCTAAGGTGTTCTCCTTCATGGACGGTTTCTCCGGTTATAATCAGATCAAAATGTCTCCTGAAGATAGAGAAAAGACATCTTTTATCACTCCATGGGGTACTTTCTGCTACAAAGTGATGCCATTCGGTCTAATTAATGCTGGTGCTACCTACCAAAGGGGAATGACCACTCTGTTTCATGACATGATTCACAAAGAGGTCGAAGTATATGTGGATGACATGATTGTGAAGTCAACAGATGAGGAGCAGCATGTTGAATATTTAACAAAGATGTTTGAAAGGTTGAGAAAATACAAGCTGCGATTGAATCCCAACAAATGTACATTCGGCGTCAGATCCGGGAAGTTATTAGGCTTCATTGTCAGCCAAAAGGGCATTGAAGTCGATCCTGATAAAGTCCGGGCCATCCGAGAAATGCCAGTTCCACAGACCGAGAAGCAAGTCAGAGGTTTCCTCGGGCGTTTGAATTACATCTCCCGATTCATATCTCACATGACCGCAACTTGTGGGCCGATCTTCAAGCTACTCAGAAAGAGTCAGCCTATTGTATGGAATGAAGAATGCCAAGAAGCTTTTGATAGCATCAAGAATTACTTGTTGGAACCACCTATCCTTGTCTGGAAGGAAGGCCGTTGATCATGTATTTGGCAGTATTTGATGAATCCATGGGATGCGTACTTGGTCAACAAGATGAAACTGGAAAGAAAGAACATGCTATCTACTATCTAAGCAAGAAATTCACCGATTGTGAAACTCGGTATACAATGCTTGAGAAGACTTGTTGTGCTTTGGCCTGGGCCTCTAAACGCCTGCGTCATTATTTGGTGAATCATACAACTTGGTTGATATCCAGAATGGATCCGATAAAGTATATCTTTGAGAAAGCTGCTGTTACTGGGAAGATTGCACGCTGGCAGATGCTTTTGTCTGAATATGATATTGTGTTCAAAACTCAAAAGGCAATCAAAGGTAGCATTCTTGCCGATCATCTTGCCTACCAACCTCTTGATGATTACCAATCAATTGAGTTCGATTTCCCCGATGAAGAGATCATGTATTTGAAATCAAAAGACTGCGAAGAACCGTTGATTAATGAAGGTCCAGATCCCAATAGCAGGTGGGGTTTAGTCTTTGATGGTGCTGTCAATGCTTATGGTAAAGGAATTGGGGCAGTCATTGTATCCCCGCAGGGGCATCACATTCCTTTTACCGCCAGAATTTTGTTCGAATGTACCAACAATATGGCTGAGTATGAAGCATGTATCTTTGGGATCGAGGAAGCAATTGACATGAGAATCAAACACCTCGACATCTATGGAGATTCTGCGCTCGTCATCAATCAGATAAAGGGTGAATGGGAGACCCACCATGCTAAGCTGATTCCTTATCGTGATTATGCGAGACGTCTTCTGACATATTTTACAAAGGTTGAGCTGCACCATATTCCTCGTGATGAGAACCAAATGGCTGATGCTCTTGCTACTCTATCCTCCATGTTTCGAGTAAACCATTGGAATGATGTGCTAGTAATCAAAGTGCAGCGTCTTGAAAGACCTTCACATGTGTTTGCTATTGGGGATGTGGTCGATCAGGCTGGTGAAAATGTGGTTGACTACAGACCCTGGTACTATGACATCAAGCAGTTCTTGCTGAGCCGTGAGTATCCGCTGGGTGCTTCCAAACAAGACAAGAAGACCTTGAGAAGATTGGCCAGTAGATTCCTGTTAGATGGAGATATTCTGTACAAGAGAAACTATGACATGGTATTGTTAAGATGTGTTGATGAACATGAAGCAGAGCAGTTAATGCATGATGTACATGACGGTACCTTCGGGACCCATGCTACAGGGCATACTATGTCAAGGAAGTTGTTACGAGCAGGTTACTACTGGATGGCCATGGAGCATGATTGCTACCAACACGCCAGAAAGTGCCACAAATGTCAAATCTATGCTGATAAGATTCATGTGCCTCCGCACGCTCTCAATGTTATATCATCCCCATGGCCGTTCTCAATGTGGGGCATCGATATGATTGGAAGGATTGAACCGAAGGCTTCAAATGGTCATCGTTTCATCTTGGTGGCGATTGACTACTTCACCAAGTGGATGGAAGCAGCATCTTATACCAATGTGACCAAGCAAGTGGTAGCTAAGTTCATCAAGAACAACATCATCTGTCGATATGGTGTTCCCAGCAAGATTATTACTGACAATGGTACCAACCTGAATAACAATGTGGTGCAAGCTCTTTGTGAAGAATTCAAAATTGAGCATCATAACTCTTCTCCCTATAGACCTCAGATGAATGGTGCAGTTGAGGCCGCTAACAAGAATATCAAGAGAATTGTCCAGAAGATGGTAACCACTTACAAGGATTGGCATGAGATGTTACCCTATGCTCTGCATGGCTATCGTACTACCGTGCGCAGTTCAACCGGGGCAACCCCTTTCTCTCTTGTATATGGTATGGAAGCAGTTCTTCCTTTGGAAGTGGAGATCCCATCTCTCCGTGTGATTATGGAAGCAAAGTTATCTGAGGCTGAATGGTGCCAAAGCCGGTATGATCAGTTGAATTTGATTGAGGAAAAACGTATGGATGCCATGGCTCGTGGACAGTCATATCAAGCAAGAATGAAGACTGCCTTTGACAAGAAAGTCCATCCTCGAGAATTCAAGGTAGGGGAACTTGTATTGAAAAGGAGGATAAGCCAGCAACCCGACCCAAGGGGCAAGTGGACGCCTAACTATGAAGGTCCTTATGTTGTCAAGAAGGCCTTCTCCGGTGGTGCTTTAATCCTTACACACATGGATGGTGTAGAACTTCCAAATCCAGTGAATGCCGATATAGTCAAGAAATACTTTGCCTAGAAATATGAAAAGAACAGCGTGGTAGGTCGAAAACCCGAAAGGGCGGCCTAGGCAAAAATGCGCTTCCCGGTGGATCGAAAACCCGAAAGGGCGGTCCAGGCAAAATAAGGGACAAAAAAAAATATTTGAAAAAGCTCGCTGAGATTGCACGCAACTCAGGCAAGAATGAGCGTCTCGATGAGCCGAAAACCTGGAAGGGCGGTTCATGCAAAAATGAGATTGAAACAAAAGGCAAGTAACTATATCTGGCCAACCACCGTCCCCCTTGGGGCATCTGCTGCTGTTAATGACTATCTTCATCTAAAGCTCCTACGCTTGCGAGTTCAAAGTTTCCAGGAAGTGTAATGATTGCTGTGTTCAATGTACCACCAACCAATAAAATTACCATTTTCCAAGCTTTGTGAATCCGTGGAGCCACGCCTTCGGCTGACTACCACTCTTATACATCAATTTGAGCCTGTGCTTTTGTTTGAAACTCTATTTTCTTTTTACTTTCAAAGCTAAATATACAATTTATTTTCCTTCTATTTTGATAATGATAATGCTTGAAACAAACATTTTGAAAATTGAAAACTTTTTGTCTATTTTGAAAAGCAAACCTGAGCAACAGGGTACATTCAAATGAAACATGCATGAGCGAGAGTATGTTGATGTCTATTTCAATATATGTTACAAGCAGGTTCTCCTCCAGGATAGTCTGTGGTCAATGGCAAGAATGAAAAAACAGAATAAAATGCATGAAGATAAACGAGCTCGCTAAGTTGAAAACCCGAAAGGGCGGCTTAGGCAAAAATGAGCACCCCGCTGGATTGACAACCTGAAAGGGCAGTTCAGGCAAAAATGGGGCATTGAAAAGAATTTATTTCCCCGGTGGATCGAAAACCCGAAAGGGCGATCCAGGCAAAAATGGGATGCAAAAAAATGATGAATGAAAATTGAGAAAATAACATGCAAAAAGCATTGACCACAGATGCGACGTCCACGATACATCCGGCATTATTCCCAGTAGAGTCTTCCGAGATTCTATCCCCAGCAAGTTGCATACCTACCTGCCCTCAGCCATGGTTCCGATACGTCTCCCAACGACGTCATCTCCAAAGAGGATTTCCAAGAATGTGTAATATAGCACGAGCCACTACGTGCCCAATACTCTAATGTCTTGTCTTCCCCGTGAAACTGTGTCTACAAACTGCCAACAGTCATGCATTACAAGCATTCATACATGCATAATCATGCATATTACGTGCCCATGCATTTAATGAAACTGTTATATCATCCGTGCATATTGCATTTCCAATGTCAACATCAGTCTCAATTCGATACTCATGTCAGGTTCTCTGTCAAAACCTTGTGAGCCAATAATATCGGTCAATTTCTGCCTTTCAATTCAAATCGACGTCAAGTCAATCTCAATCTATATTTTGTCAAAAAAACCAATCCCCAGTGAATATGTTTCTGTTTGGTCAAGTGGCTAGTTCAAGTCCAAGAACAGCTTGTACCTATCAATTTGCTTATGTTATCGGTCGAGTGCCCAGCTCAATCCAAGAGCAGCTTGTACCTGTCAATATGTTTCCGTTTGGTCAAGTGACTAGCTCGATCCAAGAGCAGCTTGTACCTATCTATCTGTTTGTCTCCGGTGGAGTAACCAGTTCGCATCCAAGAACAAGCTCGCACCTGTCTATTTGCCTTGCTTTCAGTCGAGTAACCAGTTCGAATCCATAAGAACAACTCGTACCTGCCAATTTTACATGTTTTTAGTCGAGTCACCAGTTCGAATCCCTAAGAACAACTCGCACTTTCCAATATCCCCAAGTGAGTTACCAGTTCGAATCCATAAGAACAACTCATGTTTGTCCAGTAACCTCTATCCCCTGTGAGGTGACCAATTCGAATCCATAAGAACAACTCGCAGTTGTCTGTTTGTTTCATTCCCGGTCAAGTGGCTAGTTTGAATCCAAGAACAGCTTGTACCTGTCCAACTTGTTTCTAGTTTCCCGTTACTCTGCTATTCACTATCTTTGTCAATGTCTACCAATCCCGCAATGGATACGACATATTTTGTTAATTCCAATCCCCATGAGGTCTTGCATTCATAATCCAAATGATGCATGGCATGCATATTATTTGAAAATGGGTAGGCGTATTTTTACGTCCAAACACAGTGCAAATGCTAATATTTAAGTATCTTCGTCCTGTCAAGCCAGAGACTCCGTCTCTTGACTCTCCAGACAAAGAAACTTAAATAGGGGCAGCTGTTATACCCTGTTTTTGGACCTAAAAATACTGGGCCCAATTTCATTTCAAACTTTGTCAATTATCAAATTTCAACTGCACAGTTCAAATTGTCTCTGCCTCGCAGTATTTTCAATCACAATTTTACCTATGTTTTTCTTGCATAAAACCTTTCGAAATGTCTTTACTTGTCTTGTAAGTCATTCAAAAGTGTCTCTGAATCATTACATTGCTTTTTCTACAGTTTATTTCAAAATTTACAAAAAAGTCATACGGAAGGGTATTTTGGTCATTTCCTGCAGTGGGACCCATTTTCATCCTTGTGACCGTCTTTGAGTCTTTTCAGATTGTTTTTTTTTTTGCATTTCATCAGTAAACCTTGTTAAATTCATTTCAAACTTGCATCCGAGTCAGTGTCAAGTCAATTTGGCTCTATTTAGGTCATTTTTAGCCCTAGGGGCATTTTGGTCATTTCACACAAAATTTTGGCATAGAGAGGTTACTTTGAAGTACCTCATTTAGGTCATTGGTTCGTTTTAGTCCGTTTTGTCAATTTTATTTTTGTTTCACTTTACGTTTGGTCAAATTACGTTTTTTATTCAAATTTTTTTTTTTTTTTTTGCATTTTGGTCCCTCAATTGAGGTCCCAAAATTGCATTTTGTCCAAACTGTTTTTTTATTTCATTTCAAGCCTTTTTTATTATTTTGCAGTTTAGTCCTCAATTTCTTTGTTTTTGCAGAAAGGTCCTTCAAGTCAGAATTATAGGGCAGCGCCCCCTTTCTCAGTCCAATGCCACATGTCAGTTTCCTATTGGTTCTAATGCACACATGTCAGCTATAAAAGCATTAAGTCAGATTTCAGAAGCAATGATTACACGCCAACTCATCAAACACATTTTCTTTTCTCTCCATTCAGTTACAGATCAAAACAGAAAAATCATAGAAAATCACCAAGAACAAAAACCCTAGAAAATTTTCCAGAATTGAAATTCGTCACAGTTCTCAGTGATTCATTGAAGAATCATCATCATCGAACCGAATCCTTCACAATTCTAGTGCGGATCCGTCACCAATAGCAACGAATCCAAGCACGATCGCGAAGGATCCGAAAGTTTGAGAAGAAGAAGGAAAGAACCGATTCGGACCAGCAAAGAGAAAGAGAGAAGAACCGATTTATTTTCGGATCCAAGCCAGAGAATCAACAAACCGCTCCAACAACCAAGTTTTCCGAAGATCTTGTTCAAAATCTCCAGTCAAAAATCACAGGTAAACACGTGAAACTCATCTTTCTTTCTCAGAAACGGTAACAAACACGAATCAAACACAGATTTGCAACTTTCATTCAATAAAACACTAAAAAGAATCAAGAAAAATCTTTTCAAAACCGCGAACAAAAGTGTAGATCTACAGAGATTTGGACCTCGTGTGAGAAAACCAGTGCCGGATTCGTGTTTGTGACCAAAAAGGATATCTAAAAATGTGAAAATTTTTGAAAACGGAGGAGTTTGTTCAACTCCGGCGGCGGCGCCGCCACCCTGGGGTGGCCGGCCACCGCGCCGGAAGAACAAGCTTCACCGGAGAAGATGAAGACTCATCTTCCTCCTTGAGGTTTCCGGCGAGAGAGGGAAGAGAGAAGTGGGAGCTTCTCTCACTAGGATGAGAGAAGAGAGAGAAGGAGAGGAAGAGAATGAAAAAACCGGTCCCCTTGTGTTTATATAGCCAGTGAACCGGACCGGTCCAGGACCGGTCCAATCCCCTTTGTTCCTGGCCGTTTGATCTAGGGTTTCAGGACCCTGGATCAATCGTGTGGTCTCTGTACTTCCCTGCGTTTTGGCTTTGGGCTTTGGGTTTGGGCTTATTTTTCTGCACATTTCTTGCTTTTTTCTTGCTGTCTGCACCCCTATTTTTGCTATCTGAACCTGTTTCTTGCTCATTTTTTTTTACAAAAAAATTCCTAAAAAATCCTAGTTGTTTCTTGGTATATTTTTTATATTTTTATGGTGTTTTCTTGCATGTAAAAAATGTTAAAATGGCATGAACTAATTCTATGTGTTTTTACACTTTTGGTATGCATTTTGCTATGTTTTGTTCTTGACACTTTGATATTATGACATGGATGAATGATGCCTAATATGGTGATGAATATGCCTCTGGAAATGTGCTTTTGTTTGCTGTTTTTGAATATGATTTTATGGATTTCTTGTTTTACAAGCAACAAGTGTTTGATTTAGAGAATAAAGTGTCAAATTTCTCTATGAATTTGGTGTGATACCTTGCTTGCATGTGTTTCCATTAATTTCATGTCATGGCTTGAAACAAAATTTCTTTCAAAATTGCCATGATGTGATGATTATGGGTTACAAGCACCTTTAGGTATCACATCAAAATTTTTAGGTTTATTGCCACTTTATTACCTTTTCTTTGCCATTTTTATGCATTTCCTTTTGATTATTTCCTACTATTTTGTGCTTTATGATTACTAACCATTTCATCTCATGTGCCATACATTTCATAGCATTCCACCACCCTCTCCACTCTCCACTTTCTTTAAGCCTAGCATTTATTTTTTTTTGCAAGTTTTAATTCATTTGGTGATGTAATTTGTTATCATTGGTCTGTAGCTTGGCAAAGAGGCCATAGAATGTATTTAGGCAATTCTTGTAATATGGACTATGGACACTATGACGCACCGACACGCACACACTCACCCTAGATGTATGCTTAGGATTGTATGCATAGATGTATGGCTAGGATTGCATGATTAGATGAACGCTTAGTTTCGAACACTTAGAGAAAATCCATTTTTTCCAAAAAATATGCAAATAAATTCACTTCAAATATTTTTATAAAAAATGGAGTCAAAACTCCAATAACTTTTCCCTTTTATTTTCTTAAGTAAAATTTTCGATAAACCTTAATCCTCCTTAGACTTTACTTTTGCAAAATGACTAATTCCACCTCACACTTTCCAAATCTCATGCCCTTGAGGCCTCTCATCTCTATTCTTCAAAATCTCTTTTCAAACTTAAAATCAACCAACAAAAACAAAGTTTTTTTTGAGAATGAACTACGAACGGTTTTGATCCCTTAAAAGGGTACGTAGGCAATGAGTCAAAACTCCTCCAAGCCGAAATAAAATCAAATTCTACTTCTCCTCACCCCCCATTCTTAACTAATCACACCTTCCTTTTTTACAAAATAAGCAATAAAACTAAAGCGTAGAAATAAACTTAGGAGAGCGGTTCTTATGGAATACCATAATCGCTCCGGGTGCCTAACACCTTCCCGTAGCGAAAATGACCCCCGAATTCGGAAACTTAAGGGTTTTTCTCCTTTTTCCCTTCCCAAGAAAAAAGAGAGATATCAACGGTCGAAAGGTTCAAGTCCAATTAATGGCTTGGCACCCAAAAACCATGATAACACTGGTAAATTATCCTTTCAAGTGACTCATGTTAATATGACTGATAGCTTTATTGTTGATCTGGAAAAACATTCATGCTCATGCAATTTTTGGAAATTAGTTGGAATACCATGTCGCCATGCAGTCTCAGCAATTCATAAGAAGGTTGACGACCCTGTCAACTATGTGCATAGGTATTATCATAAAGATACTTATAAGCGATGCTATGAAGAAGGAATCACACCTATCAATGGGCAAAATAAATGGCCAAAGACTAATGATCCTGTGATTCTGCCACCTGAGTATAAGCGTGGTCCTAGCAGGCCTAAAAAACTTCGAAGAAGGGAACCAGATGAGGCCAATCAACCAAGATTGAGAAGAACAAACACAACAAATAGGTGCAAGAGGTGTTTACAGTATGGGCACAATGCTAGAACATGCAAACTTTCAGACCCAAAAAAACAAACTGCAAATACGGAAGCAAATGTCAACACAAGTCTTACTATTGTGCAGCTCAAGACAATGTTCAACTTCCAACACATTCTAGCCAAACAACTACTGCAACTAAAAAAAGGGTAATACTCAAGGCTTATTGAATTTCTGTGCAAAATATGTGTATTATCTATGTGCAAAACTGTGAATTTTTTTTGCAGATTTTGCTGGTTATGTATGTGCAGATTATGTAAAAATGCGCAGAATTTGTGTGTAAAACTATATAGATTTATGTGTAAAATTGTGTTACATTCTCTGATATGACTCATGTAAAATATTTCCTTATCCATTATTGTGTTCATATTATTTCAGGGGAGACCTAAAGGATCAAAAAATATCAATTCTAAAGGCATAACACAAGTGGAAAAAGGCTAAGACAGTGCCTAACCCTTGCAGGACATCAGTTAGTCAAGCTCCTGATGCCAATGAAACTCCTCAAGCTATGACCACTTCACAAGCTTCTGTGAAACTACAACCAAGTTCTAGAATACAAGGGCCTATTGATCCTGTATTGCTTGCTGCTTTTTTGTTAGAAGAAGAAAATGATTTTATTCTAGATATTGGACCACTTAGTCAAGCTCCTGATGCCAATGAAACTCCTCAAGCTATGACCACTTCACAAGCTTCTGTGAAACTACAACCAAGTTCTAGAATACAAGGGCCTATTGATCCTGAATTGCTTGCTGCTTTTTTGTTAGAAGAAGAAAATGATTTTATTCTAGATATTGGACCACTTAGTCAAGATGTAACTGTCCAACCAAACATGCAACAACCTGTCCCGGCAACTCAACAATCAACCATGCAACCACTTGTGCAGCCACATGCTCAATCAGATGTCCAAAATGCACCTATTGTGAAACCTATTCGCAAACCTAATGTGCCAGCTTATGCAAAAGCTTTATGAAACCTGTTGTGCCACATGTTAAGTCTGATCCAAAACTTGCTTTCAAACCTCACGTTCCACCTTCTGTGAAACCAGCCTTTAGAAATATAGGACAGTCATCTGTGAAAGCTGCAGTGAAACTTGCTTGGAAACCACCAGGGCCATCAATTACAATAAAGTCATCTTTAAGTGAGCCTGTTGGTGTAAGACTTGTAACCCAAATTGTAGATATTATCATGTTGTTATTATGTTACTATAATTAGTTTGTTTGACGTGTGTAATTCTTTTTTTAAAATGTAGGGAATGAAGAAAATTTCAAAACTAACTAATGATGGTAAAGCAAGAAATAGTTATGGTAAAGTTAAAGTAGAGGCAGCATCAAACTCTAATGCAAATGCAGTTGTTTATGATGTTCCTGATCCAAAGAAAAATTGTGTAGCTCCAATTAGAAGATTGAACACATGGGCTGATATTGAAAAGGCTCTAACACAATGAAGTTGCTGCAAATATTTTATTTTGGATATTGTATCTTGGTTAATTAATGATATCATGAACTCTTTTGTTTTAATGAGTCATGTATTTTGGATAAATTAGTGATATCATGAACTCTTTTATAGTGAGTCATGTATTTTGGATATCTTAGTCATATCATGAACTCTTTTATATTGAGTCATGTATTTTGGATAATTTAGTGATATCAGCATCTCATGTATTTTGATTGAATGAGGATGTATGAACCATATAATGAAACATGACTTAAGCTGAATTATATTTTGATTGAATGGGTATGTATGAACCATACTATGATGACAACCTTTTTTAAAGAGAGAAACAATAGTCAACAACACAGAACACTACATTAATGTATTACAAATAAGCATTTATACAACCAAACTTGCATTCAAGTCTTATAACAAATAACAACACCAACCAACCTTACATTGAAGTCTTACAATGATAAATACAACATTAAATAAAACATTTTCTTATAAAGTACATGACAGGAATAACAAGAAAAAGCATCTTTTCCTGCATCTTTGTCAATATTCAACTTTTTCAAATCATCTTCTTGGCCTCCCCGCACCTTCATCCCTTATAAAAAAGACTTCTTGTCTTTTTAATCCATTCAATTCATAGTTGGTGCTTTTGTTGGATAACAAGAATCCACTAGGATACATTCATCCACTCTCAACAAAGTTGAGCATAAAGCCTGCTCATGGTTGCTTTCTCCTGTAGAGATCTTCAAGGTTCACCGATTCTTCAAGCCTGCTCCATATTTTTTCCTAGCATAGTATTTTCCAAATTCTCCATTAGTTGTAACTCATGGTTTTACATGAATCCATCATGGTTTCATTCTCTCTCTCTCTCTCTCACTAGATTATCAAGAGAGCTCGAGAAAAGAGTGAGCGAATCGTACGGAATCTCTAGATGGTAATGGTGACGGAATCAGACAGATAATACAATTCATATGGTTGTTGTTGGTAATAGTGTCGAAGGTTGTTGTTGATGGTGGTGGTGTCGATGACGGTGTCGACAGTGGTTGTGGCGTCGGAATTGATGAGGTGGGGATTTGGTTGCTCGATGAAGAAGATGATACATGAAACAAGCTTGAGATAAATTTGGGAAATTTAATATGGATTTGGGGATAATATAAGTCTGTTGTAATCTTTAATTAATTTTATCTTAATAAAACATAAATTAATTTAAGTTTTCATTAATTTTTTAATTTTTTGTTTAAAATGATTAATTTTTTTTTTTAATTAAATTTGTTGATTATCCTACGTGGCACTGTTAAAAACTGTACAGTTATTAAAAAGTGACAGCTTGTCATCTGACACGTCAGCACCGTTAGATCCATTTAACAGCAGGGACCGAAAATGTGGATGGAAAATTTTAGAGGGACCAAAATTCAAAGGAATATTTTAGGGGGACCAAAACAAAAATTGGGTATATTTATAGGGACCAAAAACATATTTATAGGTTCATGTAAACTTAGTTTACATAATCTACTTAAACATAATTTACATAACCTACTTAAACTGAGTTTAAGTATGTACACTTAAACTCAGTTTACATGACCTACTTAAACTAAGTTTACATGTACATACTTAAATTAATATTACGTATAATCATTGAGCAAGGTTGAACTTTTAGATGTACACTTAAACTGAGTTTACATTACCTACTTAAACTGAAGAGGGATTTTAGGGTGTAACCAAGAAAAAAGGAAGATGCTTTTTGAAAATTAAATATTATAGAAGGGTATTTTTGTCATTTTATGATGCAACCAGGATTAAATAGGGTGTAATTAGAAAAACTCGTATTAAATTTGACTTTTCAAAAATATTTCAAGATATATTAACAATATTGAAGGACAAATTTTATACGAGTTTTTCTAATTACAAAACTTTAATACTATTGAAGGGTGTAATATTGAAGGACAAAACTTTTTTAAAAAAAGTGTTTGTAATTAAAGACAAAAGAGTAAATTATAAAAAAGGTAATTAAATTAAGAGTAATGATACATAGACACCCTTAGGTGGCAATACACCCTTTGACACCCACACAAAAATCTGACACGTAGTCACGTACCCCGCATAAACACACTTTCTCTTTTCTCTTCCTAATGCATCGGGTGTACAAGGGTGTATGAGAATAAAGGGTGTCTATGTATCATTACTCTTAAATTAAATACTACATAACAAAAAGATAACATGTCGATCATTTCAAGGAGAAAAACACTTGAGAATTGTTGTTCCCACGTTTGGTTTGGCTATGCCACACGAGTAAATTACTCAAATGCCCCTCGGCAGTTAGCTGCCGAATTATGAAACCGACTGCAGTTAACTGCCGAGGAAAACTTCGGCAGTAAACTACCTAGGAAAACTGAAAACTTCGGCAGTTAACTGCCGAGGAAACCTCAAATCTGTTTTTTTTTTTTTTTTTTTTTTTATTCTTTGAGAATATTCCGCGGTCTTTATCATTTTTTATTGATTTTTCTTAATAATTCGTTTTTAATTTTATTGATTTGCCTTCCTTATTTATTTTAATTGTATTACTCCTTTAAATCTTTTTTTTTTTTGTTATAACTGCTTTGATCTTCAACAATAGTGAATATTTTATTTCCAAAAAACTTTCACGAAATTTTCTTCTTTTATTTCCTTTTTACGGAAATATTCACAATTATTTTAATTGTATTACTCATTTGATCTTCTTTTTTTTTGCCTATTTTATTTCCAAAGAACTTTCACGAAATTTTCTTCTTTTATTTCCTTTTTCTTTGTTTTAGGCTTAAATGAACATTTAAGTCCTCAAAAAACATTTCAATAAGTGTAAAAATTAAGTATTTGAATATTGTTTTGCAAATTACTTAAATAAAAAAAAATCTTTATACACAATTATTTTAATGTAGAAAATATAACAACATATTATACCTTAAAAAAAATCGTTGGGCACAATTATTTTAACGATTTTTTTTATTGTTATTTGTATTTAAGTAATGTGCAAAACAATATTCAAATGCTTAATTTTTACACTGATTTAAATGTTATTCTTATTAAGATATATACACATAAGTATAATACTGCAATTGTTTAAAACGTACCAAAATAATGATTGAAACTTTCAAAATCAATAAATATTATTAAAGACAATTTATGGTTTTTGTCAAAAAAAAAAAAGTTTTGTTATTAATGACAATTTATGGATTTTGTCAAAAAAAAAAAACAAAAAACAGGTTTGTGGTTTCCTCGGCAGTTAACTACCGAAGTTTCAATTTTCCTCCGTAGTTTACTGCCGAAGTTTTCCTCGGCAGTTAACTGCAGCGTATTTCTAAAACTTCGGCAGATAACTACCGAAGGATATTTGAGTAATTTACTTCTATGGCACAGCCAAAGTAAAAGTGGGAACA
Organism: Medicago truncatula; assembly: GCF_003473485.1. Classification (NCBI taxonomy): domain Eukaryota; kingdom Viridiplantae; phylum Streptophyta; class Magnoliopsida; order Fabales; family Fabaceae; genus Medicago; species Medicago truncatula. The sequence goes on along the minus strand of NC_053044.1, from coordinate 11,695,514 downwards.
GCAATTCAACACTTTAATACGACGTCCTTTTTCATTAAAAAAAAAAGATGTCGTTTTCGAGAATAATAAAAAGACGAAAAAGAAGAAACCTTGAGGAAGAGAGTACTCAGCTCGCCACTACTGCTTCGCCTTCATTCTCAAATTCGTTGCTAAGAAAAATACAAATACTCTACTCAGTACTCACCCGTGATGATGATATAATAGTGTTAAACTTAATCAAAAACAGGTGAAATTTATAATTTTATTTTATGTTTATAATTTTATTTCATTTTTTCTATCTCGTGTTTATTGTTAATTTTAATTCTACCTGTTTTCAATTGTGGAGCTTGCATTTCATGATCTGAAATGGTTGTGTGAACTGAGTTATTTTCTTTCTTTATATCTGGGAAGGATTTGTCCGATATGTGTCGGTGATTGACATTGACACGACACCAACACATCTGATTACTTTGAATTATGTCATTTTTTCAAATTATTATCAGTGTAAATGTGTCCGTGCCCGTATTGTGTTCGGTATCCGTGTACGTGTCGGTGCTTCATAGCTTCTCGATAGCTTATGAAAACAACTTATTGTTTATGTGAAAGTTGTTAGATTTTATTTTATCTTTTGTTATAGAAATAGGCAAATAGCTTATCCATAAACACTGATGCTATAAGTGCTTATGTTATAGAAATTCACCGGTCTTAAGAATGACGATTGTTATTGAAGCTGGCCGAGATGTCCAACATTGTTAACGGAATAGGTGTGGAGATATTTCTTTTTTTTGAGATCAGGTGTGGAAATATTTGTCTGCTGAGGCAGTAGTGGTACTTGTATATGTATAATGATTTAGTTTTTGGATATGATCTTTGTTTCCATAGTTTTATATGGTGTTAGCGTTTAGAGCGACTCTTAGCTCAGATTCCTTTTCAGATCTGAATACAAATTGTAAGATGTATAGAGGGGTTATTGCAAATAGCTTATTGAATTTCTTCTTCAATACATAGTTATCATATAATGACTTATGTATAAACTGCTTCTACAATTAATTAGGTTATTGAAATTTCTTCGGTGAAACATTGTCCTAGTTCCAGTTATTTAGCTGGGCCAAAAAACAACTTGCTATATCTTTTGTGAGTTTAATTTTCATGCACTGTAAGTGTAAAATTTTTACACTGTCACCATATTAGAATCAATCATCTGTTTGACTTTAGAAGTGGTTATAATAAAAGTCAAATCTTTCTAATGATCTGATGACATGATCAAGTGACAATGTAAAAACTCTTTACAGTGACGGTATATATGAATTAAATCGTATCTCTTACTGTATATGTTTGTCAAATTTTGTATATAGATTTGCTTGGAAGAAATCTTTAGCAGTGTTTAAACAGTTCCTCTTATTTGTGTTCATTGGTAGAATACTGAAATAACGAACAACTTCAAAAATTGAATAGTAAATGGCAGAGTATTTGGAGTTTCTTTTCCATCCATTTCTTGAAGAAAAATTGTGCAAACAAACAATAAGCAGATTTTGATTATTATGATGAGAGTGAGAACCAGATTTTTATTGTTATTTTTAGTATTTGTTGAGGAAATAGAAGAACCAGTGATGAGATTGTTTCGGATTTCTTTGGGTTGGTTCTTGAATTTGCAGTGCTTGCTAGCATTGTGGGTAGATGTATTGAAAGGTATTATACACAATGATGAGTTCATTCTGCATATTATTTTGGAAAGTAGAATGTTTTCAGTAATTAAGTTATCATTCTTTAGTACCCGGTATTTTAGACTGCTTAATGCCTGATAATTGGCTGTTAAGATATTTTTGCATAGAACCCACTTGGGTTGGCCTAGTGGTGTTGGCTTGGGACCTTGTAGTGTGCTACTCTCAAGGTCTCAACTTCGATTCTCCCTGGTGCTAATTTCGGTGGGTTAGTTTGGTTTCTTTAAAAAAAATGTTATTTTTGCGTAGTACTTAGATTTTTACTGTTAATGCTCTGAAGATCTATATGCTAATGGTTTCATAAATCAACTGTGCTATCTTGTTGGATTTGGCCAATGTCACTATCACAATTACATAGTGTAAAAGCTCATATGTTTTATAAACATCACATATTACTAGTGGTCACTGTATGTAGCAATCAGTACTTCTGATTGAAGATGTGACCGATGTCCGATGCCAACACAACACTAACACATAACTATATTCAATTAATGTAGTTTTTTAGACTATTATCGGTGTCTACGTGTCAATGTTAATGTTTTTGTCTGGTATTTGTGTCAGTGTTTCATAGGTCTTGTAGTGTTGTAAAAGACTTGGGAGGAGGGGCATTTGTTTTTTATCATGTAATCTGATTTAATTGTTGATGTACTTTCTCCTATCCTTCCATAAACAGATAAGTTGTTTCTCATATTTTAAATTCTGATTGCTTAAATTTAGATGACTAAACAGAAGGAAAACATAGAATTTACCGCATAATGTTGGTCTCTAATATCAATCTCCAAAATAAGGAGATTCACACATCTAATTTATCAGAAGATTATATTAAGTTAGGGTTGATTTGTGAGCTTGTAATTATAAAAGGATTTTTATCTTTTTGAAACAACTGCAGGTTGGACCATAAACCAACAGTTGGTTGATTATCACCCTGGCTTGCATAGTTACTCCCAACCTTTTGTTGTGAATTGGTCAATTATATGCACCAACCATGGATAATATAAAGAAAGATGAAGCCCAAGATCAGAAGCGTGATGAACTTGCTGAATCACTAAATGACCTCTTCAGTAGTGTCGCCACCATGATCAAATCGGAGCTTCAGGTAAAACTCCCCATTCTTTCTCCAATCCTCTATAATATATTACGTCTCACTAGTTCTACAAACACTTGACGATTTGAAATTTACAATTGTTTGGAAAATCATTTGAGACTTTTATCGACTTATTTTGTATAATTTGCAATGGTTGTGTGTCAGGGTACTAATAATCATCTAGAGCTATTGGAGAAAATGAATCTGAGGGTAGCAGAAGAGTATAACGGGTTTGGCGATTTGGCTTCAGGGTTAAGGGTATTTGTGGAGCAATTGAAGTGCAAGAGTGGTAGCTTTAACGAATATGTTGAGCAGATTGATGCCATTGAGAAGCAAGTGACTGAATTTGAAGCTGTGGTCTCTATGCTTGATAAATATGTGACTTTGTTGGAATCTAGAGTCCAATCTCAGTACCAAACCAAAAATCCATCTTCCTGATTAACAAAACAATGTACAAATTGAGGAAATGGGTAGGAAAGATGAGAATAGTCCTCTTCACACTGCTAATTTACTTATTTTTCTCTCAATTTGTATCATTTGGGTACTCAAATAATGGTCCGTGACCACGATCTGGTCACAACAAAATGGTTTTTTGATTTGCTGAAACTGCAACACGAATGTAATTGAGGCCGCATCGGGCCGTAATTGAGGTTGTATCAATTGCAATTGACCACAATTCTGTGCAATATCAACAAGAATGATGACGTGACCGCATATGTTACCGTGATTGCTATTTAAAACTTTACTTTCTACACTCCCTGCAGCATCTTTATCTCTCCCTTCCTCATCTCATGTTTACTCCATTTTCAATCTACCCTTGTGCTTATCTTTGTTTGGGTTAGTAGAGTTATCTTGTTGATTCCAACCCATCATCACATCACCCCTATGTAAAACTCTGTTTTCTGTATTTGAAGAACAACTATTTTAAGGTGTTTTAACTATCGATAAAGATGTAATTGTGATATAGCATTATAAGTACTTTTTTGGGTGGTATTATAAGTACTTAATGTAGAATGTATCAAATAAAAAGCATGTGTTATAATAAGGGTCCGTATATTGGCTTGGGATCTGGGAATGTGCTCCTCCTCGAGGTCTTAGTTTCGATTCTTTCGAGTGTCAATTTAAGTAGGTTAATTTAGCTTCTTTAAAAAAAAAAAAAAAAGTCTATTTGATGGTCAGGATAGAGAGAGAATAAGATTAATTTAGCTTTTTTAAAAATAAAAAAAAAATCCGTTTATTCTGTTTGATGCACTATTAATATAGGATAATTATTTCTTTTACTTATCATATCCTTTCAATTCTTTGTAACTTCTATCCTAAATTTAGGCTGAGTTAAAATTAACCTAACCTTTTGATTACGCCGCTTCTTCTCATCTTCCTCTCGTTCATCTTTTCTTCTTCTTCTTTTTTTTTTTTTTTCTCCCTAGAATCCCTCTTCTTTTCTTTTTTTCTTCTTCCTAGAATCAACTCTCTAATATTCTTCTTCCTTTTTTCTTTCAATGGATTCCACTTTTTTTTGGGTATGAATTCAATTTTTGCCTCTTCTGTTTTATAGATTTCTGATTGTCATCTTTCTTTATAGATTTCTCTTCCTTTTTGATTCATCTTTTTATTTTGATTGATTTCATTTCTTTTTTCTTTTTTCTTATCAATTTCAATTCTCATTCTTTTTGATAGATTTCTTCTTTTGTGATGTTGCTGTAATATGTATAATATGAAAATTTATCCTATCAAATCATTATCTTCTTTGTTATCCTATCTCTATCTAGCTTCATATCATATCATGATCATCAAACGGACCCTCAGAGTCTAGAAACTGTTTTATTATCTTATTTGTTATCCTATCTCTATCTAGCTTCATATCATGTCATATCATGATCATCAAACGAACCCTCAGAGTCTAGAAACTGTTTTAGTTCTTTCTTTTTAAATAATTAGAAGCATGGTTGGTTTCTTTTAGAATTATAAGAACATTTTTGTATAGTTGAATCCTAACATTGTTCTGTAATATTTTCCTCTTGCAGCTGATACAACCTCAATTAAGGACCCCAACTCTGTTCTTTACTCCCCTGGACTGTGTACAAAAAAACTTTTATATGAAATGATATTTTCCCAATAGTTTTTTATTTTTTTGTGAAGAAGTTTGCTAATAGAAAATTAATTCTGCCTTATCATTTAAATCTGAAAAGTTTAATTATCCTCTTGCATGTGTTTTAAGGAACCATCAATCTCTAAACTCTACTCACATGGATGAACATGATTGGTGATCAAGAAATTAAAATATTAGTATTCAATTTGTCCACTTCTTATCACATTGTTATTTTGGTCAGCCAATCATGCCCCTTAATCAATGTTTAAAACTAAACCGGATGGTTCAACTAGTTGAATTGGGAATCGGTTTATTTTATAATCGGTTTGATCCTTGTTGTATTACAGTCTGGTTGAATCAAATTGAACAAAGGTAAATCGATTCAACTGTAGTTAGTTCAACCAATTTTTATTTTTATCATATTTTTTGAACGTTTTATTACTCTTTATTTATTTGTCTAATAGTTTAATCGTAGTTGAACCAATCGAGTCAAGATCTGAATGTCTCACTGATTCAATTTCCAGTCCGGTTTTATTTTTTTAAACATTATTTAATGTGGTTGCAAATTAGTAATCTATATAATAGCTAGCTAGATTTTTTATGCATATATATAAGCTCACACTCCTTAATTTCATTCTCACATTCCCACACATTCCACACTTTTCACCCTCTTTCTTTTGAGTCCTTCATAACAAAATCAACACAATGAGCAAACCAAGTTCTTCATTGGTTCATCTATCCATTCTCATTGTCACTCTCTTTGTGGCTGAAATCCATGGAAGCAAACAAATTAAAGCTCTTAACAAATTACAAAAGTCCAAATACAGTACAAACTCACAAATTGATACAAGTCACTTTAAGATACATGAGAATATTGCCCTTGATCCAATGGTTCATTCTCAAGATGGTATGAAAGAGAAAGACAAAATTGAGAAGCTACCAGGTCAACCAAATGTGAAATTCTCTCAATATGGAGGGTATGTTACAATTGACAAAATAGCAGGAAGTGCTTTTTACTATTACTTTGTGGAAGCTCATCATTCTAAAGAAACATTGCCTCTTCTTCTTTGGCTCAATGGAGGTATAAACTTAACATCTATTATTAGATTCAATGTTTCATATTATAGTATATAGAATTTGTTGCAAGTGTGACAAGTTTTTGAGACCTTACATAAACTATCCTAAATTTTAGTGGCTCAATGGACTACAATCTTGATTATCCTAAATTTTAGTAATATCAAGGATTGCAAAATAAACTATCACTACCACAAAAAGTTTAATCATTATATAACAAAGTTGCAACAAAAATTTGATCTCTAGTTTTAGTCTTTCTAACAATTAAGGACATAATTAGAGACATTTATTTTTATTGTTCCCCATTTAACTTGGAGAATAATTATGATGCACCGTCAATGTAAAACGTTTTGTACTATCAACCAATCACAAACGATCATTAGTTTATAATAGATTATAAACTAAAAATCGTTAATGATATAATGCTTATGATTGATTGATAATGTAAAAAATTTATACATTGTCTATCCTAAATTAAATTATTGATAGATCTAAGTATAATATTTGCTTCTTTTCATAAGTCCATTCTTTGCAAATTTCATGATAACGCATTTTAAGTGATGCACACTCAAAAACGTTGAAATTAATTCTTTTTAATTCCTTTCAATCAGTTAGTTTCAACACAATTGCATCTAGGCACATGCACATGTACAAAGTGTTTCTTTGCCTTGTTGTGAACTCACATTCTTTTTGGGTTTTCACATCACGAGTGAGAAACAACTTGAGAAAACGAATCTATTTATAATGATCACATATAAATAATTTTAGTTTAATTTTTTTGTTTTGAGGAAGGCCTAAAATTCTAGTTAAGTACACATTCTATGGGATGTTATCTGTTTTGAATTATGTGGTTTTTTCTAGTCAACAAAACACTGCTTATCTCACTTATTCTACCAGAGTTAGTAATACTACTTTTGAAAGTAATAATTATATATTATACAAACTTACTCCAAAATAAAATAATTTTTTTAAATACTAAAAATTTATTAAGAAAAAAAAAGTAAAAACAGAAAATTGGAACTACCCAAATTATATATATATATATATAAGTCTTTACTTTTATTTTTAATTTATATAGTTTAGATAATGTCTTTATAGGTAATAGTTGTTCAACCAACATATTATTATCCTTCATCTTCTAGTGGTTGTCTTTTCTAATCACTTTGCATGGCTGGTATATCATTTAGTTTCATATGTTGGGATTAAGTGTTACATGCACATATATGGACATGCAACTAAATAGGGCTTAGAAAAATATCATTTATTTGTAGAGGAATGATAATGAACTTGAACTTACAACTAGCAACTCTCAAATACATATTCCAATAACTTAAAGAGAGATATTGAAGACATTTTAATATTATAGATATTAACTAATAGCTCTGCACCAATGGTATACAAAATTATGTTTTACCCTACCATATGTTTTGTTATAATTCAATATTTACTAAATTATCCACAAAATTATCTACAAGTTTCTTTTATTATAGTCGGTGTAAAATAGTTTTATTTCGTCAATATCACAGATTATCCACTCAATTACTTTGTTAGCATCAATATGTCGGGGCCACATATTTACGAAAGTAAAAATATGGAAAGGTTACATATTTTTGTTAATTTGTCACATCATAGTCTCTAATGATTGAAGAATCATGAACTATTTTCTCCGATGTTTATAATTTTGAACATCAATTTGTCCATTCACTCTTATAGTGGTTCAGTCGTATGGGTTTGGGCACTCATTCAACTACGAGGAAATCTTGCTTGATCACAAACAATTGAACACACTAAAAATACATACAAATAATTATTTTAAAAATATATATTATTTAATTCATTTTTCTTTCAACCTTTTCTTAAGTGTTTGTGTTCAAGTAGTGTACTCAAATGCATGTGACCAATCAAGTATTTTCCTTCAATTATTTTTTTGAAAGAAGTATTCTAAAATACTATTCCCCTACACTACATAATTGAAGTATTTTCCTTCAATTATGTAGTGTAGGGAAATAATATTTTAAAATAATGATATTTGAACAATAAAAATTTGACAACTTTTAGGAAACTCTATCTCATTTGCTTTTGCTCTTATAGGAAAATGAAAGAAAAAAAGAGTGTTGTCCGAAAGTTATCGTTGTTCAAATATCATTACCCGATTCCGAGAGAAGCACAACAATGTGAAGAATGGCAGGTGTTAAAATCCCATAATTCACGCTTCTTGAGGATTTCCCGGCGTGCATGTTATGTTGTATACAAGAACAAACGTACAACAAAAGAAATAAAATAACTATTAGTATGTTATTAGTGTTTAATTAATGTGTCTTTTATAGGCAAGTGGGGATTTGACCCTTTATTATTCTATTAATTTATAGTCATTTTCTGATGATGGTGACATGCAAGATCACATAGCCTCAAGTCATGTGTATGTTAATTAAGCTGGTAGAAGTTTGACTATACTTGTATCTAAATGCATAAATATAATATAACAACATAGAGTTTAATGGATGCTATTTTTTTCAGAGTTCCCTCCACTTGATGTAATTTTTATTCGACATGAAACACCTTTTCAACCGAAATATGAATATTAGTTATATATATTGTGAAAGTCTCACTGCTAAAAAAACAAAAATTAGTGAGAGAAATTTAGTGAGGGAAATTGTGAAATCCCTCTCTAATTCCGTCACTAAATTTTGCGACCAAAGAATTTATGAGGAATTTCATTTTTTCCGTTACTGATTTCTCTCGCTAATTTTACTTTTTCTAGTAGTGTCTAACCCATTTTTGATAGCATAAAAAAGTTTTACATGGTCATTTTTATAATATAAATTTTTTATACAGTAGTATAGAAAAGTCACCCCATGTTATTATAGTAAAGGGTTGAATGATTATATAAAACTTTTTTATAAATTATTTGAATGAAACTCTAACATAAATTATGAGGATGAAATTATTTATATAGTAAATGAGATGAAATTATATAAACTTACATATTATTGTCTCTTTCATTATATTATTTAACTCCTAATTAATTTCATTTCTCTTTCAAAGGTCCTGGATGCTCATCTCTTGCCTATGGAGCAATGCAAGAAGTTGGACCCTTCCGTGTGAACAGTGATGGGAAAACCCTTTACAAAAATAATTATTCATGGAACTATGGTATTAATTATCACCTCAAATCGACCAATTTTTTTCTTAGAACATATGAAAAAAAAAATACTTTTACATATTAAAAAAAAACATTATTAACTATTTTTTCTTAGATAAACGAAATGACAATATTTATCAAAAACTCACACACACAAAAAAAAATTAAAATCAATTTTATTTTATTTTTTTTTAATTTTCGTCGCTGTTTCATTTTCTTCAATAGTGTTAGTCATTAATTTTACATATTTCTCATTTTTTTTATTTAATTTTCAACTGTGAAGCTGCAAATGTATTGTTCCTTGAGTCACCAGCTGGGGTAGGGTTTTCATACTCAAATAAATCATCTGATTATGATACCAGTGGAGATAGAAGAACTGCTGCAGATAACTATATTTTTTTGATGAATTGGTTAGAGAGATTTCCTGAATATAAGAATAGAGATTTCTACATTGCTGGAGAAAGTTATGCTGGTCATTATGTTCCTCAACTTGCACACAATATTCTCCACCATAATAAAAAGGCTAATAGGACAATTATCAACCTCAAAGGAATTATGGTATGTGTTTTTCACTTTCTTCTATTTGTTATCAAATTGGAAAATGAGCATGTAGATGAAGTTATCATTATTATTCCATGTGTTCATTATGCCCTTAAACATAAATAATGGACATTGTCCTATGAAAATTACAGCTAATCTAATAGGCTTTGTCAAATTTCTCAATCACATCATGATGGTGAAAAATAAAATTAGGAAAGCTAATTAGTAATTAGTTTAATGAGAATTGATAGTGCTAAAAATTTTACATATTCGTCTAAGATCATTTTATGGAACTGATTCTAAATTTCATAGATTACTAATAGGTAGTCTCATAACGTCACATCATATTTATGCAACTCAGACATGTTTCATGTTTCAATAGTAAAAACAATATATGCAACTTTTATGCAACCCACATTTTTTATTTTTTATTTCCACTTAATGTTGTCTTATTTAAGATAATTCAATATAAATTAACCATATTTGATCGATGAGACATTTTTTTGAACAAAAATGGATAAATTTTCATTTGTTATAAGATTGGGTTTCCAAATTTATTTGGTCCAGGATTGGTCCACCACTCTGGATGAAACAAGTTTGTTACGTGATTCATGACATATGTATGCTTGACTTATTATTTTTTAATTGGGTTTATTAAATCTTGAATCATGGAAATCTGTTCCTTTGTCTTTGATATCATTGGTTATTTTTTGTTTTTAGGTCTATAGTATGAGATTTTTTTAATCATGTAACAACTAACAATGAGTGGTCTATTTCCTCTCAAAATAAAAAACCAATGAGTGGTCTATTTGGTCCATAGGTGGGACCTTAGTTAGTATGGGTTGATAGGGTTGTTACTGGCTATACATTTTAGTTATAGATATGGGAAGGAAGGGCAGCACTTTGGTGACATTGCTCGGCCAATGTTTCCAATGTCACCAAAGTGCTACCCGTCAAAGGCAACAGCTAGAATAGAACAATTTCACAGTTTAATTACTTGCAGCATAGTAAGTAGTTGATAATGTTTTGTTTTGGTGAGTAGTTGTTGAAGTTTTTTTTTTGGGTTTTTCTAACCAGTGCCCTAAGGGCAATGGTTAAAGATGTTAAAAATAGAAATTTTTATTAAAAACAATAATTTTTTACTTTTATAAAGTTAAACATTCCATTTTTCACTCATTTCCATTGCATAATTTCTATATTAATTTTTTTTAACTAGTGTCTTTAAGGCCCTAATTAACATTTCGCCTTTTCTTTTAGGGACTACTTAACGATTTTTTATTTCTTTTTTAATTGTTCTAAAAAAAGTGTGTTTTAGTACTACAATGGCAACATTTGATTTTGAATAATTTATAAAATTAATTTTAATTATAATGGAATTGAACATATAATTTTAGCTATAATGGAATTGCACATAAACCAATTTTTGTGTTTATATACATTATTCCAATAGTTAGTTGAATAATAATAAGGCAGCAGATTGGTTACCAAAGCACAGAATTAGATTATAGTTTTCTAATAGATTTCAGATTATTTATTTGCTCTAAAATTCAACTTTTTAATGAATAAAGTGGAGATACTAGATAGTAAGTATTCAACACTAATTGGTTATAGTGACTCAAATAAAATGGATGAATAGAACATAAAAATTATAAAAAAAATATGTGAATGGAACAATTTAATGTAACAAAGATGAATATGTTTACATTTTGTTATATTATTATATGCACAGATTGGGAATGCAGTGATCAATGATGACACAGATGAGCAAGGAATGTATGATTTTCTTGCTACTCATGCAATCATATCAGACCAAACAGCATATAATATCAAGAAATTTTGTAATTTCTCATCAACTTCCAATCAAACTACTGAGTGCAGTGATGCAGCAAGTGAAGTTGATAAGAACACATTGTTTCTTGATATATACAACATCTATGCTCCAGTCTGCACTAATCACAGCCTCACTAACCGTCCCAAGAAGGTCTCGGTAAGATTCAAATTTCCTTTTTCAAGTGGCATGAAATTTTGATTTTTCTTAAAGCAATTAGGGTCGGTCCAAGGATCGAGCTAACGAGGCCCTGGTTTTATATATTGTAAGGGGAATATGATGAGTATGTCGTCATGTCAAGATCTTAACTTATAGGTTGGATCGCCCTGAACAAGATCTTAATCAGTTCAAACCAAATAAATTGAAAAATTAAATATTCGGATAACCGTACCCTGTTAAATGGGTGTACACCCGACTCTACTCGGATTAGTAAGAATTCAATCATTATTGTACGCAGGATGTTCTTGATCCATGCAGTGACGATTATATACAAGCATATTTCAACCGGGGTGATGTTCAGGAGGCCCTCCATGCCAATGTCACGAAGCTCGAGCATGACTGGGAAGCCTGCAGTACTATCATTTCAAACTGGGGGGATAGTCCTACAACAATCATTCCCCTTTTACATGAGCTCCTAAATAATGGATTAAGGGTTTGGATTTTTAGGTAAAACATCTTCTCTTTACTTATGACTGTAGGGACTAGTAATTATCATATCCTCTTTGTCTTTTGATAATATTTGTTCTCACTTTATTGTAAAGCTGTATGATCCCTTGTTATTCTAACAATCTTGGTAATAAAAAAAAAGAATAAAATTTGAATCATCAGCAAAAGATGTTTACGAAGCAGTTTCCCTGAGCTTAGCTCGATTGGCACATACATTGGATAATATATGCAGGGACTGGGGTTCGAACCTCGATCACCCTACTTTATCACATTTAAAATGTGTGAACTCCAGCTACTAAGCTACTTTTGACAAAAAATAAAAATAAAAGATGTTTATGAAGTTTGTGTTGATGATTTGTTTTTTTTATCTATTGTATGATACAGTGGTGATATAGATGGAAGGGTGCCTGTTACTGGAACAAAATATTCCCTTAAAAAGATGAAGCTTCCCATTGAGACAACTTGGTATCCTTGGTTCATAAAGGGAGAGGTACTTGCAATAATAATATGTCAAATGTTTGTTTTCCTTGTTTCATAAGCTTAATATTATAAACAAAATTTCTATTTCCACCCCAACAAAATGTTAATATACGAACATTTGTCATTTTAAAAAAATCAAACCTTGACAATTCAAATAGTTACTGGAAAAAGTTAATTTAGGGAAGAAGATTTAGAGAAAATGAATTTTCTCTCTAGTTTTGTCACTAAACATAATGATGAAGGAATTAAAGAGAAAATTTGTCTTTTCCTTCTATAATTTTGATTATTATTTCTATTTTCTATAATAGTATAAAAGTTATTATTGTTATTATGATTTCATAGTGTTGATTTGATTTATTTAATCATGTTTCATGAAAGAGTAAAATTTAATTTCCTATCAACATCAAAGTTTTTTTTTTTTTGTTAATCATGTTAATAGTGTTAAGTATATCTATCACCTTTGTCGTTGATTAATCTATGTCGGAGAATCTGATTTACCACTTTTAGTGGGTTTTTCTTTTAACTACACTTTTTTCATCCATAAATCTCGAACTCTAAACTTTAAGGAATCTAAGTCCACTTTCACTTAGACAAATATAATGTAGATAATAAAATTTATGTTTTTTATAAACATTTTGTGATGAAATTTCATGTGAAACAGATTGGTGGCTATGCTGAAGTATACAAGGGAGGTCTAACTTTTGCCACAGTGAGAGAAGCAGGACATCAAGTGCCAAGTTATCAACCAGCAAGAGCCCTCTCTCTAATTATGCATTTCTTAAATGGCACTCCTCTTCCTATTACTCAAAGATTATATAACTAATTTACTTTAATCATGTTAGAATAATTATTCTATTGGCTTAGTTGTTGAATTATATATATTGTTAAAGAAAGAAAATCCATTTATTGTGTGATTTTGATTCCAACTATTGATTGATTAAAATGGAAAAAGAAAATCTCAATACATTGTTTCTCTCTAGATGGATTATCAGTTACTTGTACTATACCAATCAAACAAGAGAAACCAGAAGATTGTACAAACACAACAAAACGAAACCAAAATCAGAAAACTTGGTTAAAAATAATTAAAACACAGATAAGAGAAGAAGACCAATTGCAAGAACTTATGTGGTTCATCCTTAAAAATACTTCACCAAAGAGTAACAATGAATCCACTATGGAAAGAAACAAGACCAAAGCTAAATATTGTTGAGAAAAATTAGCATCAACCAATCCAAAGTGACCAAACAAGCACAGACAATAAAGCAAGATAAAGGAGAATAAGGAAAAATACGATGATATTTGTTCACCTAATTCGGTCCAGATTGACCGCGTATGGAGTTGAGATATCTTCAATGAGTTTTTTACTAAGAGAAACAAAAAGTTACAAGAAACTAACTTTCAACAATAAACTCTAATTTCTACCATTTACCCAAATCTCTTCCCGTAAACAAAAGACTCGTTGATTTCACACTCTAAGTGTTTGAATGGTGTTTCTAAACCCATAATCTACCTCAAAAGCTCTCAACATTTAACCTATTGATTCCCTAAAGGTACCCCCTCTTTTACTATTTCCTTTTACTACACTTAAAATTGTGTTGCATTTTGTTGTGAATTCGTTGTGAAAACCACACCAATAAAACTTGATGCGTGGAGCAAATTAATACCAAGTAATCAAATCAAGTGGGTAGCAAATAATTCAAACAAAAGTAAACAGCAAGAGATAAAAGGAAGAAGGAGAACACAAGAATTTGTTTACCTAATTTCGGTCTAATGATGACCTAGTCTGGGGGAGAGAGCAGCTCTCCGTTCCACTATAATGATATGAGTTTCTTTACAAAGAGATATTGAGTTACAAGAATCAGTCTTCAAACCTAATTCTACCTAAGTCCCAGCCTTTTCCCGTGACCAAGAGACTCAATCCTGATAGTGTTTTGTTCAAGATGAATCAAAACAATCCCAACCCTAGTGTTGTTGCCAAGAGAAATTCTCTATAAACCCTAGTTTGTATGTTGGCTTCTAAACCCTGCTATATACACACTTTATCATCTGATACAAGGCTTATATTTATAGTGGAAAGTAACCCTTAAAATATAGAATAAATCTTCACTGAAAATACGTTTATGTTATTTCCTTCAGTGTACCATCGTGCCACGTTACGATTCCATCGTGGCACGAATTTTCCAGTGACTTGCTTCAGGATCTTTTTTAAACAATCGTGGCACGTTGCTTCTCCATCGTGGCACGTTTCTCCAGATTACTGATTTTAAGTTAACTCTCACATATTTATTATAGACCATGCCGGAAAATAAAAGCCCTGAAACATGCATTATGCATGTCTCTTGGACCTAGGCGCAAAATGGCATAATTTTACCACAATTTTTTTTTAAGGCACTTTCAATAATACTCTACCTTGGCTTTCAAATCGATTGTTATATCGATTTAACCATTGAGATTTCATCCGACTACACTATCGATGCCAACATAGAATGGGTTTATGATCTCTCTCATAGTAGGAGCATATGTGACTAGAATATTTACCTAAAAATCACTTCCAATAGGTGAAATTAACCATATCCGCCAACTTGAAAACAAAAATCTCTTGCACCAGAGTCCATAGTCTGAAGTCAAGAACCTGGAGTTAGTTATATTTATTGAAGACACGAGTTTGCGGAAGGAATAGAAGCCTGGAGCAACTACTCTTTTAGAGGAATCAGAAGGCATTAGATGCTTATCCACTTAAGAGCGTAGAAAAAGGACAATAGTACAATTGTACATCCACTACTCTACGACTCCACTCTTGTTTGCACATAGTACTGCTACAGTTATGTCTACGCTAATTAATTCTCCAAACAATGAATGAATTGCAAATTGTTCCCTCCTAGGACATTAACCAAATCAAGCAACAAATCATTGGTGATGATCAAGCTTTAGTAACGACTCTTTTGATGTGTTGGCACTTTTACAACGTATCTCTCATACCTTTATATAAAGGAATGAAGACTTGAAGATTTGTAGAGACTCAACAACATTTAAATTGTGCCAACACTCTGTTAAAATAGTTGTGCATCAAACTCTTAGAATTTCTTAAGAGTCTGATTTGATTTGTATTGTGAACACCACTGATTGTATATCAAGTTTTCAAACCAAACTTATTATTTTTTTAATTTGTTTGTTTATAAGTCTCTTGCTTTTATGCTTGAGCATAGGAAATATCTTGCTTGTGTGCTTGAGCATTTGTAATCAGAACTTGATTTTAGTGAACTCTCCTTGGAAGTGCAAGGGGGACATGACTACTTCCGGATTGTGGAAGGAACCTGTGTAATTTCTTAGTGTCTTTCTCTTCTTTCTCTCTCTCTCTCTCTCTCTCTCTCTCTCTCTCTCTCTCTCTCTCTATCTATCTATCTATCTCTCTCTCTATGTATATATATATATATATATATATATATGATTAACTTCAATGCCGGTTACTTCGGGTGCGGTTTATACGGACGGTTTGTTCAAATCTTTCAAGTCCTAAAAAAACAGAGATGAAACTAAGATGAAACAGAAAAAATACACAAAAATGAAACCTAGGATGAAACTTAAAATGAAGTTTCGGATTGATAGAAATAGAGATTGTCTCTTTGAATGGACATACAAAAAATAGAGATGGAGAGATAGAAGGGAGAAGAATCGATGGAGAAAAGGGAGAAGAAACATTGCAATGTGTTTCTATACGAGGGAGGCACATATGTTTGTTTCTGTACGAGGGGGAAGAGTGAAATTAGGATTTATTATCTCATAGTGGACCAGGTTTTAAACTGGAAGAGATAAAAAAAATGGGCCTTATAAAACAAACAACCTAAAGCATCAGAGTTAATAAATAAGTACATAAATATGTGTAGTACACGGTCGGGTACGGGCTCCGCTGATTCTAACTACCCACCCCTAACCGATCATATTAATTCATCCAAAACCGGATCTAATCACTCGCCCAACCTGAAATAACAGTTTGAACCGACCCGCACACGAACGGGCCTTACGTGCCGAACGAGACTTTTCTGTCTTCCTCTAGGTGCGAGTTCACATAGGTGATTGCTCAGGGCAACGAAAGAGGCAGGTTTCCATGGTGGTGGATATCAGAAATTTTTGTGTGGAAGAGATAACCTTCCATGGTGTGATCGTTATTGTGCATTGCGAATTGAAGTGGTTAATCACTTCTGATATCATCGTCAAAATAAAATTTGACGGTCTCGCCGTCGAATTCGTCATTGTTATTGTTTCTAGCATGACAATAGTTGTACTAACTTCCATGGTGGTGGATATTCTCCCTTTTTTCCTATTCCATTCTCCTTTTTTCACGGTTTCTCTCTCTTACTCTATTATTATTAAGGAAATGCTAACTTGTGTCGTTAAGGCACAAGTTAAGAAATCAAAGATAGAAACATTTGTTGGAAATTGTGCAATCAATATTTTAGAAATTTAAAATCTTATATTTTCAAGACAAAATTTATGTTTTAATTCCATTTTTAGATTCTTAACTTGTGCCTTAACGACACAAGTTAGCATTTCCTTAATAATAATAGAGTGAAAGAAAGTCTTAGATGGGCACAACCATAAATCAAAATATTATGGGCATACTCACAAACCATTAAAAAACTAAAAATTAAATGAGAATAAAATTAAATAATATTAATTGATGTGATTGACGTATTTTAATTTTAATTTTTTTTATTTTATGTGAATGTGCCTAAATCTTTTTTATTTGAGGTTGTGATTGATTTTGTTTTATTGTTTTCTGATCAACAACTTTATTGACATTTAATATGGTCAAGGTGCAGTCTCACCATATCCATATATAAATTAATAGACCAATAGAATATAATATGTTCTTTGTATAAAGATGGACATTACAAGGACTTCTTTTTTTTTTTTGATAGATAGACGAAATGGCAAAGCCATTATAAACTCACACACACAAGTGGAGGTATCGGGGTTCGAACCCCGGTCATGAAATCAAATGTTTCTATCTTTGATTTCTTAACTTGTGCCTTAACGACACAAGTTAGCATTTCCTTAATAATAATAGAGTGAAAGAAAGTCTTAGATGGGCACAACCATAAATCAAAATATTATGGGCATACTCACAAATCATTTTATATATTGATTATGTTATTATTTATTTTTTTTACCAAATAAGTATTACTACTATATTATTATAATTGTTGTTGTTGATATTAAAAATATATAATCATTAATTACATTTTTGAGAAAAAAATCTAAGGAGCTTTTTCAGAATATATTATTTTATCAATCTTTAGGAGCTTAAATGCACTTTTGACCATCTAATTTTTACAAAACTTGGAATTTTGACCGTCTAAGTTTAAAATGAAACTTTTGGCCTCCAATCTTTACTATCTTTTGCAAAACCTTATTTTTACAAGTTAAGCTAAGGCAGAGTTCAGATCTGCTTCAATCCTTATTACATAGAGTTTCCCAATTTGCTTTACTGATGTGTGACATGTGGCACGAAATAATTCAAAGTTTGAGATTGAAAAACACAATCAACATTCCATTGTTCTTCTTTTCAACGAAAGTTATTCCTTTTCTCCGCTTACACCCAACACGCTACTTCCGTGGACTTTAACATTTTGTTTCCATCCAATCATGCTTATATATGTTACCCTGCCTCTCCGTCGCCGGGAAGGCCCACCACGAGTCTCCGCCCTTGTGTATTTGTTCTTGAAATGCTTACATTGCCGAACGAAATGTGCATTTTTTTCATATGCAACATTGAATAAAAAAATATGGATTACTTTTGGTTTTAATTGCAAATTGAACCCTAATTTGAAAAAGGGGGAAGATGCGGCGGGGTTGGAGAAGCTAATTCGAAAGTGACAACGGCAATGGGGTGCCGAGAGCATGGACAACAAGGAGTGCGGTGTTGAATTTTCAAGGACGATTCTCTTTGGAACCCGTCACTGTTTCATTTTTTGTTAAACAAAATATTTGTTTTTTTTATATTTTTTTTAGAGAAATGATATTTGTACAACAATTGTTTGACAATTTTCGTGACAACTTTCTCTTTCATACTCATATCTCTCTATTGTTTTGGTTTTTGTGCCAATTGCTCCTTTTCTTTGGAAAATAAATTTATGGTTGTCTCAAAAGTTGTCATACAAATGGTTGTTCAAATAACATAACTCTAATTTTTATTCTCAGTCATTGATTTTCTGTTTGCCACATGTCATGCATCTAAGCAAAGAACTGAAAATTGGATGAAATAACAGTTAGAGCTAATCTGAACTCGTCAAGGCTTATGTGATCACTCAACTGAGTCAGACGCAACCTGTGTATTTATTATTTCTAATTAAAATAAAATCTACCTCATCAATAAATTAAATATTTCTTAATTAATTTTTATTTATGTCATCTTCTTCATCTTCAAATTTATCAACCTTCTTCATCTGCATTTTGACTTCAAAAGCAAAAAGAAATATCCACCATATTTATCTCATCATCTTCAAATCTTGAGAACAAGAAAAACAAACAAACAAACACAGCCCCTACCAAACGCAAAAGTTTAGTACCTCAAATTGAATTCAAAGGCTGAAGATTCAAGAAAGGTGTTTATTTCTTGATTGAAATTTAAACATTGTTTCCAATCACAACCTTAAAACACGATTTAACCCATCAACTCTAGGGTTATTTGGATTTTAAACCAACCTTCTAGCTCAAACCCAAACCAAACCAAGACAAACAAATAACACAAATGTGAACATGAAATGAATTTTACAAAATTAGATTTGTAATCAAGAGAGAACCCTTAGATGGAATTATAAGTCCCTCGCTAACAAAAACCCTTAGATGGATCTGAAACTTGTTTTCATTTGAAGGATTCTTGTTGAAAACAAAACAATGGGATATTTTCTATAAAAGGTTTTGGTTCTTATTACTTTCTTAATAGTTCGTTAGACACACCTCCATCACTCTTATCTCACCCCATCTTTCAAACTCTTTCAAATCCTTTGATTTCTTAATTTTTTATTTTGGTATTTTCTGGGTTCTGGAATTTCTTGTTTTGATTGATGTCTCATATGGAGATATTTTGAATTTCGGAAGATCTCTGTTATCAAGGTTTTAAAAAACGGTATGATATCCTAAAGTCTTTAGATTCAATTTAAAGATTGTTCAGTTTACACCAAAAATTGTTTATTTGATGTAAGAACAAATTTGTTTATATTTGTTGTAAATAAATAGAAGTCTTTTGCCTGCAAAGCTTGAGCATCAGAAGTCTCTTTCACTTGTGATTGAGCAATAGAAGTCTCTTTAAGTTTTCCTTGAGCATTGGATGTCTCTTGCCTGTGTGCTTGAGCAATATAAGTCTCTTGGAGTTATCCTTGATCATTGTAAGTCTCTTGCCTGCGTGCTTGAGCAATAGAAGTCTCTTGGAGTTGTCCTTGAGCAGTGGAAGTCTCTTGGTAGTTACCTTAAGCATTAGAAATCTCTTCCAAATTTTCTAGAGCATTTGAAAGTCTCTTGGAAGATTCCTTAAGCAATTGTAATATAGTGAGATTATAGTGAAATCTCTTAGAAGTGCAAGGGGACTGGACTACTCCTGCGTTGTTGGAGGAACCAATATAAATTTCTTGTGTATGTACTCTCTCTCTATATATATATATATATATATAGAGAGAGAGAGAGAGAGAGAGAGAGAGAGAGATATCCTATATCTATCTATCTTCTATCCTATATCTATCTATCATACAAACTTTAAACACTTAGAAAAAGAAATCAGAAAAAGCCAACACAATTCAACCCCCTTCTTGTGTTTTTCTCACCTTCAACATAACACTCAACCAAGGATCACTCTAGAAACTTGTAAACCGACCATCTCTAAACTTTACGAGAATACTCTTCCAGAACCAATTATTAAACTATGATTGTATCGACCCTATAAAGGAAATATCCTTCTACCAATTAAAACCCGCTGCCCACCCACTACTATGATCTAACTTAAAACCTTTAACATATTTGGCTCGAATAATATCCTTCCACAAGCCTACACCCTTGTGGTCAGCCCCCAACATCACTTTCCCATAAGGGCGAGGTTTACATACACCTACTTAAATCGAGTTTCCCAAAACTAATATGATTCACGTATCTTCAATTTTCAATATTTGTACTCACATTAATTTAGAATATTGGACAGAATCCATGCGAAAACATCTGTGGATTTATGTTTGTATACGTGAATTGAGAACTAGTTACATTCCTCAAATACACGTAATTAGAGGTTATTCTTGTGAATTCGTTAAAAATCACCTCAATAATGATGAGTAACTTTACAAAACATTCCAAATGTTTACAAGAATCAGTTTTGAACCTAATTCTACCTAAAGTCCCAAATCTCTTCTCGTGACCAAGAGACTCAATCATAAGTGTTTCTCGAAGGTGAATCAATGGTGATTCAATCCCAACCCTAGGTTTGTTGCCAAGAGAAAACTCTCCAAACTCTAGTTTTGTTGTTGACTTCTAAACCCTTGTTTTTCTACTCTCTCCATATTTCCTCTGATACAAGATCTTTATTTATAGAGAAATATAACTCACAAATTTGGAACGGATATCACGCTGAAGATATGTTTAGTTTTTCCTACTTCAGCGCATCATATATTTGCATCAAATCTTCCGTAATACGGTACAAAAATCTATTTGTTGTCCATAAATGTATTTTCAGCAACAATCTTCTGGAAGCACAAGATATATTTGAAACAAATCATTTATATTTTTTGCAACAATCTTCTTCATCCATCAAATTTTGAGTCAATTTCAACAATTCTCCACATTTTACATATACCATGGATTTTATGTTCAAATACTTTTTTTTTTTTTTTTGATAAGCAAGGAACGTAGACAGACATCAAGAGGCATCATCGACAGCCTAACTAGGTTGGCATCCCGAGAGACCTCCATCCTATGTCGCCACGCTCTAAAAAATTTATTAAAAAAGGGGAAAAATAATTACAAAAGGAGGGGGGGACTAGACCAAAACCCTCCAAAAACAAAAAGAGAAGGAAACAGAAAATAAACAGAAGAATCAAGAAAAAGCAGCCAAAAAACAGATCATGGGAATCTGTAATTTGGAAGTCTACATTTATCCCTATAGAAATGAAGCCTTAAATCAATAGGAAGAGTGTCTAGCCAGACTACACCAACATGTTGTACCAACACTGAAGAGTGTCTACACCAACACTGGAGTGACCCATAGAAGCCTTAAATCAATAAATCCTCTAATATAATTCATTGATCAGTGGATTTATTATCACCCCGTACACGGGATTTAGAAGGCTTCTTTGAAAGAACATGTTGTACCTTCAGTTTCTGCTTCTGATTTCTTGTAAGAACCGGCATAAAGGCTGCAGATGCGTCAGCTGCAGCTTCAGCTACTGATCGAGCATCATACTCTCGGATTCTTTCCCACAAATCTAAATCATGCTGAATGTTCTTGCTAGGATGTACCTCTTGTCTTTGTAATGTACCAACCTCTTGTGTTTTGTCCGTAGAAATACCATGTGGACCAACAAGAGCATCATAATTAGCAATTCGAGCATCATCAGAATTATCAGTAATGTCCAAATTCACGTGATGGCCCTGTAGGTCAGCTTCTAACTCATGCATAGCAACATACTCATCAATGAATGATCTTGAAGCATTCTCACGAGCACCCGTGGGACTCTCCACCAGCTCCCGTGGGCTCACATGATCATGCTCCACATCATCCTGAAGCGGATCAGAAACATCATCAACCGTGGGTATCTCCAACTCCTCCAACGATGTCTGAGTTGTCTGTTCCACTCCGTCATGGCGTATGTAACGCCCTCTATAATTATTTGATT
Source organism: Medicago truncatula (assembly GCF_003473485.1). Taxonomy (NCBI): domain Eukaryota; kingdom Viridiplantae; phylum Streptophyta; class Magnoliopsida; order Fabales; family Fabaceae; genus Medicago; species Medicago truncatula. The sequence goes on along the minus strand of NC_053044.1, from coordinate 11,673,033 downwards.
ATTTTAAATGAGTTTAGAATATACTTATATGATTTGTGTGATTTATATGATTTATTTTGATGAGTGATATTTTGTTATGATATATGTTATATATTTATTAATATAATATATATGTTATTTGATTTAGAAATATATGTATATGCTATTTGATTTAGAAATATAATATATGTTATTTGATTTAGGAATGTATATATGTTATTTGGTTCAGAAATATATATGATTTGTTATAGAAATAAATGTTATTTATCATAGAAATATGTATGATTTGTTGTAGAAATATATATAATCTGTTATAGAAATATGTATGATTTGTTGTAGAAATATATGCCATTGGTTATAAAAATATATACATGATTTGTTGTAGAAATATATGTCATTTGCTATGGAAATATAAATGATTTGTTATGGAAATATATATATGTTATAGAGATATATTTGTTATTTATTATTGTTATAGAAACATTTTATATATATATATATATATATATTGGGATAGAATATTAATATTTGGATTTAAGAGAAAAATAAGTAGGTTAAAGATTTATATAAATAGGAGAGACCTAGTTTAGAAAAACATAACGTACGTACGACTGCTTTTGGAGAGAAGGGAGAAAAGTCAAGAGAAGAGGGAGAAGACCTAGAGGCTGCGATTTTGTGTACCAAGGTAAGGGTGAGACTAACTTGCAATTCTATTAAGTATGTGAATCAATGGTCAAGTTTAACATGAATTAGGATGAGTTTAAGAAGAATCGGAAATTAGGTCAAATTGATAGAATTGATGATTAAACGGTGGAAACTTGTTAAAAAGATGTAGAAACTGTCCTTAGACCTTAGATAATGATTTAGATGAATTCTGGAATTGAAATTAAGCTTTGAACCATGTTGTTTGATGGATTTTCGAGAAAACCCGTAGTCTGCCCGTGTTTCTGTTCATCGCTCGCCACGGCGAGTGATGATCCTCGCCTCGCGAGTTGTTTGGTGCAACTCGCCATGGCGAGCAAACCTTCCTCGCCTCGCGAGCTTAGGCAGAGTGCATGTCATATTTTGTGTTTCGACCTTTTTAGTTGGACCTTGGATGCCTTAGAGTGCCTGAACATACCTAGTATTGATTAGGATTGAATGTAGGATCAGATTGAACCCAGAACAACACTAGTTTGGAAGATGAGTGGTACTCGCCATGGCGAGTAAGAACTCTCGCCTCGCGAGCACATCCAGAATTAAGTGCTTTTGAGGAATTTGAGACCTGAGTCGTTTGATTGGATTAGGAATGGAACTTTAGGTACTAATGAGACCTATCTAAGATGTTAACTGTTATTTGTGAAGCTATATCGAAATGCTAAGTGTTTATAATGTGATTTATTGATTGATTGCATTACTTGAATTATTCTTGAATGATTAGGAAGTTGTTGAAAATGAATTGATATTAAGCTGTTGATATGATCTGATTATGCTGTTATTGTTATTTAACTAAGTTGCATGAGTTGTTGTTGATTATCATTTGATATTGTTATATCCTGAGATGTTTATGTGTCGCCTATGTTGTTGTTGTTGGTTATGTGAAATATTTATATGCCTTATGTGGAAGATGTTTGATGTTTAAGTTGTTGATGCTTCACATTAATATTGTTATGTTGTGAATTGCAATTGATATATTGATATCTCTCTATTGTTGTGTGATTTGACTGTGCTACTGCTGTTATTTAACTAAGTGCATGATGTCTATATATATATTATGAAATGATGACGTTTAGCTCCAAATTATTGGATGCATGATGATATGTTGATTACGATGATTACGGTGTTTTGTTGTTAAGAGTCCATGCATAGCATTTCATTGAGCTTTGTCCTCACCACGATTAGGAGCTTTGTCCTCCGCACGTTTTAGGAGCTTTGTCCTCCGCACGATAAAAGTATATTAATACCTATGATGACGATTGGTACCACATGCATATAAGTGTCTAAGTTGCATTGTCGCATATGTCGAGTCAAGGTCGTTGTTGATGAATTATCATCCATGAGTTGTTAAGTTGTCGATGAATTATCATCCATGAGTTTGTCGAGTTGTGTTCTACCCATGTGTTGTTAAAGAAGTACCTACGAAGATTATACGATGTGAATTATATGATGTTGACTAAAATATTGCTATGTTGTTTAACATGTTGATTATGATATTGTCATGTTGCTACGTTGTTTAAGATATTGATTATGATATTGTTACGTTGCTATGTTGTTTAAGATAATGATTATGATATTGTTAAGTTGTTATGATGTTGTGTATAATTGTTACTATTAAGTGATGAATATGTTGTTCTATATATGATTAATATTATTAAATGAATATTATATTATGTTATTGATGATGATCGAATGTTGTGATTACTTGGTAATTGTTTATCAAAGATGCTATGATGTTTAAGATGATATTGTTTAAGATGTTTATGTTGAAGATTTATGATGTTGATTATGGTGTTAGTATGTGTTGATTATATTTTCATAAGATGATGAATACGTTGTTGTTATATTAATACAAGAAGATGAATATGTTGTTGTTATATTATTATATTATGACGAGATGATGTATATATAATTATTATTATTATTAAGTGAATATCATGCTATGTTGTTGTTATATTATTATATTATGACGAGATGATGTATATATAATTATTATTATTATTAAGTGAATATCATGCTATGTTGTTGTTATATTATTATATTATGACGAGATGATGTATATATAATTATTATTATTATTAAGTGAATATCATGTTACGTTGTTGTTATATTATTATAAGAAGATGTTTATGTTATGATGTAGATAATTATTACTATTAATAAGAGATGATTATATTGTGTTGTTTTAAAGTTATTAGTGATGATGATTACATGATGATATCTATGAGTTGTTAAGTGTACTTGATGATGTTTATGTTAAATTGATAAGTTGTCTTTTATTAATGAATTGATAATGAGATGTTTGATGAATAATTATTATTATGAATTAATGATGTTGTTATGTTGTATATGAATTATGATTTAGATGTTGTATATGAATTATGATTAAGATGTTGTTATGTTGTATATGAACTATGATTATGATGTGATGATCTATGTTGTTATGATTTGGTTAATATGTGTTATATGATGATGTTTATAATGTGATGAGTATGAAGTAAATGATAGTTAGAAGTTGGTTGAACTATTAAGAATTATTACATGAAGAATTATTATTACTAATGATGTTATTTATGTTGTTAAATATAATTATTGAATTATATGCTTGATATTATTGTTTTGTGAAATCTCACCCCTTCTGCTTGAAAATGTTGCTCTTCGTATGAGTAACTTGCAGGTATTAATGATTAGTAGGAGTGGTGGCTCAAGTGTCTTTAGGTGCTCTGATACGTAACGGGATGGGAATTTGTTATTGCTTTCTATTCCTTACGTATTGTTTCTGAAGAGTTATGACTATGTTTTTAGAATGGATTTTTATGACATAATTGTAAAGAGGCTTTAGTGCCAAAGACTGTTTTGACTATTGAATAATTTCCGCTGCGAAGTATTAAAGACTTTTTAGTTATCGAATTTTAAAGGATAAATAGTTATTTATTCAGTTTATGATTTTAAGAAAAGAATGTGACATTCCGTTTAGGTGAATTACTCTGATTAAATAAATGAAATTTTCACGTTGGGAAAACGGGGTGTTACAGCGTACGTCCTCACGCCCAAGAGGGGAAGAGTGTGTGAGACGCTCAATGAAACCGTTGGGACTCTCCACCAGCTCCCTCGAGTTCACGTGATATCACTACCTTGTCGGTCGAATGCAGACTGCCCGCCCCATATGTGTAAGACTGGATGGCCAAAATGTGATCAAACACATAAAGATTGTTGGTGTTTTCTCCCACCTTCTGTTCATAATAATATTCCTAATGTAATACTTCAAATTACAAATTAAGGAATTTACCATTGTAATGAAATCATCTTTTAAATTTGTGTTATATTATTCCGTTGTACTCAGACTCTATGTCAGAAGTTGAAACCCTCATAATCATACCAACTTTAAACACTTAGTAAAAGAATTCATAAAAAGCCAACACAATTCAACCTCCTTCTTGTGTTTTTCTCACCTTCAACATAACACTCAACCAAGGATCACTCTAGAAATTTGTAAACCGACCATCTCTAAACTTTACGAGAATACTCTTTCAGAACCAATTATTAAACTATGATTGTATCGACCCCAGAAAGGAGATATCCTTCTACCAATTAAAACCCACTGCAGTGATATAACTTAAAGCCTTTAACATATTTGGCTCGAGTAATATCCTTCCACAAGCCTACCCCCTTGTGATCAGCCCCCAACATCACTTTCCCATAAGGGCGAGATTTACATACACCTACTAAAATCGAGGTTCCCAAAACTAATATGATTCACATATCTTCAATTTTCAATATTTGTACTCACATTAATTTAGAATATTAGACAGAATCCATGCGAGAACATTTGTGGATTTATGTTTGTATACGTGAATTGAGAACTAGTTTCATTCCTCAAATTCACGTAATTAGAGGTTATTCTTGTGAATTCGTTAAAAATCACCCCAATAAAATACTTGTTTTGTCGAGCAAATTAATCAAGCAACCAAAACAATGTAGGTGACAGTTATAAACACAAGCAAAAGATAGAACAACAAAAAAGAAAGAGGGAGAGAACACACAAAAGTTTGTTTACCCAGTTCGGTTCAATACTGACCTACTCTGGAAGAGAGCAGCTCTATGTTCCACTATAATGATGAGTAACTATACAAAACATTCCAAATGTTTACAAGAATCAGTTTCAAACCTAATTCTACCCAAAGTCCCGAATCTCTTCCCGTGATCAAAAGATTCAATCCTAATAGTGTTTCTCCAAGGTGAATCAATGGTGGTTCAATCTCAACCCTAGTGTTTATTGCCAAGAGAAAACTCTACAAACTTCAGTTTTGTTGTTGACTTCTAAACCCTTGTTTTTCTACTCTCTCCATATTTCTTCTGATACAAGATTTGTATTTATAGAGAAAGAGAACTCACAAATTTGGAACGGATATCACGCTGAAGATATGTTTATTTTTTTTCCTACTTCAGCGCATAATATATTTGCATCAAATATTCTCTTTAAAAATATATTTGCATCAAATATTCCTTCATATGGTAAAAAAATATATTTATTGTCCATAAATGTATTTTCAACAACAATCTTCCGAAAGCACAAGATATATTTGAAACAAATCATTTATCTTTTTTAGCAACAATATTCTTCATCCATCAAATTATGAGTCAATTTCATCATTTATATTTGGGTTCAACAATTTCAACCCTAATGTTTCTTAAAAAGGAGAAATCCAAAAGCAAACACAAGAACAGGTCGAACATAAAAAACAAGTACATAAGGGAAGAAAAAAAATTAAGAGATTCCCCTTAGCATAGGGATCAAAATTATGCGTAGGTAGTTTGTGCGTAGTTAGTTTGAAAAACAATAAATTTTCTATCAATTATGCATTGTGCGTACCTAGATAATGTTTAGGTGTAAATGAAAGTCATGCTTAAATTGTGACTCATATTTAACTAGAAATTAGATGTCTACCATTATAAGTGATAAGTGAAGTTGTACTTTTTCTAAATAATTTATTTTTAAATGAAAATCGTCAGATTTGATTCAATTTATTTTATAATTTATAACTTTTTATGTAATTTACAATTTAAATATAAAAAAAAAAAATCTCTTTTTGAGTTTTTGGTACATCTTTTCATTGTGGCCTAATTTTTAAGATTAGAACATGACATACAAATTGTTAGGGCCAACCCTGTGTGATGATTTAGGCGTGGATATGAGAGAAAAGGCATAAAGAAATTTTGAGAGAGGTGAAGAGTAATATTAGGAGAATAAAATACAGGGTTTGTAAAGTTAAAATTGGAATAAAGAACTATTTGAGTATTGTAACAAAATATATTAATGAATTTTGGTGTCACATGATATTTTAGTGGTGTCACATGGTTTTGGAGTGACTTATTTCACGGAATAACACTCGTATATATTGAGATCTAAAACTATTTCTAGATTTATGTAGGATGTATAAGGATTTTCTTATGCACCATAACCGCACCTTTTATATAAGACTAATTTATAAAAATCATGTCTTGAGAAAAATTGTTGGGGTAATAAATTTGTCTGAAAAATGTGTTAGTTTTACTAGATTGCCCTTTTTGTATAAATGCATTCAATTTTGATTTTTTAAATTCCAATAGTGATTGGTAGTATTAATAAAGGTATAGTTGAAAAGAAAAAAAAAAATCATCTAAAAATTTATAGATTAACGTTGTACCTGTTTGTTTTCAGCATTAATTTATGGTTCGTTCAAGCTTTACGTTGAGGTCGCAGTTCTCCCCTTCCACCATGTTTGATTGGCAGGCAGAGTTGGCGACATTTGTTCCGGCTCCGATTTCGTTCTTTGCAAGACCGGATTCTTCCTTGGCACTTGAAATGGTAGCGCACAAGACACCCTTACCAGCGGTCAATATGAAACCATCATTTTCTCAAGCCCTCCGAGGCCCACATGTTAATTATTCTGAACCTTTACCTGCACCTTCAATTCGAGGAGAAACATTGTTAATTAAGATCACGAATGCTGCTTACTTTCGAGGGTTGGAAGCTTGTAAAACTAACCTTCGGGGTAGGCTGATTTTGTACAAAGGTGACAAACCATATTTGCAAAAGGAAAATGTTATGAACATCATTTATTCATACACCTCATTGTACACCCTATGCTTTAGAGATATTTTGATTAATTCATCTCATAATCACACTTACTCTTCTATTTGTGTGGGGTCTAGATTACCACATGTCAAAATTTTGTGTGGGTGTAAGGGGTGTATTGTCACACAAGAGTGTACATGTATCACCACTCTTTGCAAAACTTCAAAAAGTGTGGAAAGTCACTGGTCCATGGAGTTTGCTTTCATTAGGAAGAAGATTTTACGAGTTCTCATTTGCCTCCCATGAGGATTTGCGCACAGTTTGGGTAGCGGGCACCGTCAATTTGAAGCCATGAGTGCTTTGATTATTTAAGTGGGTGAAGGACTTCAATATTCACAAGCAGCGTCAGACCTATGCTCAAGTTTGGATTCGCTTATGCGAGCTACCACATGAATATTTGATAAATCATTTAATTATATAATTTATATTAACTTTTTGGTATAGTTTATTTCATTTTGTGTCATTATTAATTAGATAGTTATCTATTTTCCCTTATTTATATATATGAGAAATTAGAAAAGAGAACTACAAAAAGAAAGAAATATGTTATATTATTTAGATTACAATCCATATATATACTTATATGTCTATGTGTACTAGTATCTGTATATGCACTTTCTTTTTCAATCAAAACAACTACAGGGGCACAATGTCACGGGATTATCTAACATGAGTGGTTGACAACTTGGCATATCACACTACATGAGATAAAAAGGCAGAATGGTATACAAATGGTCAAAGGGCGGTCAATTAAACAAGGAAAAGCTAAGACTCCACATTGAATGATATAGGTGACAAAATGAAAAGAAAGAAAATGAGAGAATAGAAGGGCAGAGGCGGTGATTTACTTGAAGGAGAAAGCTATAGATTTTGTATCTTCCAAAAACAAAAACAAGTGGCTCTGCACACAATCATGAGAAATGAACAGAAGCTAGCGCAAGAAACAAAGAGGAAGACGGTGAAGGAAACCTTACTATGAAGTAATTTTGGGGTCGGTGTAAAATTGAGTTCTAGAGGGCTATATATAGAGCATTTCAAATCAACATCATACTTGACTCAATACACATTACACAACACGCTGCAGAGAAGAGTTTTGGGATAGAAATTGAAGATTCACACACTGCAAGAGTATTGGAAATAATGTAAATTCTTGTTGGTGGTTACATCCGAGGAAAGCAGACAACAACTCACATCCGGATGATAATGGAAAGAAGCCACTTAATTCGCAAAAACAGAAACATTAGTGGAAACCGAAGGATAATCCAGATGGAGTTGGTTTTTCGAAGGCTTTTGAAGCACTACAGCCAAAAGAGATCTGAGAGGAAGACCTTCTGACTCCTGAAATTTAGTAGGAATAAGTGGAAGATGTAACACTCATATTTCTATTAAAGCAATAAAACATGCGAATAATACATTTATTCAAGAAAAAGATGTTACGTCATCATACCAAATTCAAATTCAACATGCATGCATATAAATCTCAACAGTCGCAGCAGAATATAAACCAGACTACTTTAGACATCAACATAGATGAATCTCCAAAATCCCAACAATGGATGAATCATAAATAATCCAAACAAATAATCTAGACAACAACAGACGCCTAGATTAGAGCCATCCTAGACTCTACAATACTGATACCGGAGATAGCTCCCGACCCGATATCCACCAAGCACAAAGAACTCACCAGAGCAGCTAATCCTGCACAACGTCTACCCATCCATACAGACAGACGGTCAAAACCACTGGGGGTAAGTATTACATCATCATAATCCACATAACAATTAACATGAATAATTCAATTCAAACATCATGTACTTGATCAATAATAATATTCACACACACACACACACACACACACACACACACATATATATATATATATATATATATATATATATACTTATATATCATGATCCCAATATCTCACATCAATTAATCACCAATCACATGTGTCATGAACAATCATCAATTCACAGTTATTCATACACAATCACCAATCACATTTCAAAATAAGACTCATGTCCTGATGTGCACCTAGTTCGACACATATATGCATGTGGTACCGTTTCACTTCAAGGTCGTCACCTATATCTAGACCATCAAGGTCTCTGCAAGGCCGAAGCCCACAATCTAGATCACTAATGGATTTCTGCAAGACCGAAGTCCACAAAACTAGATCACTAAATGATCTCTGCTAGGCCGGAGCCCAATGATACAACAAAAACATCATATAAAATCTCAACATGACTATGATGCATGGACATGTAACAAGACTCAATAATGCGACATCAATCCACAATTTTCACCACAATATAGAGGACAACTTCCAAATATATTGATCATCTCCACAACATTTGCATTATCAAAAAACATGTCCATACACAATCAAATCATAAGATTCATTATCACCACATCAACATGATCATCAATAATCAACAATGTCATTCAACATCAACTATCACATATAGCCTTACCATTTCAAGCATTTCTTACATCCTAAGTAAGATAGCATACACATCTCATGATAAACATTATATCCATAATACAATCATTCATTCATACAACTTCACTTAGTCATATGAGAATAGTCACGTTAGAACATAAAACAATTGGCTCAAGGAACATTTCCAACAAAAAACGTATCAAGTGGCAAACGACCAACATTGATAATTCTCAAGACAAAACAACACAAAGGTTCACTAGACCCTTTACACAAGGTTAATTCTTTCATAAAAGCACCCCTAGATGGTTAGGATAGAGTCCCTACACTTAGGAATAAGTTTGGAAACAATTGGATCGAAGAAAATTGCATTTTTAAGGTTTCTAGTAAAACAACATCGTGGCACGTTGGTCTCCCATCGTGGCACGATTTTTCTAGGATCAGAAAGACTGAAATCCTGATCAAAATCGTCGCACGTTGGCCCTGCATCGTGGCACGATCATAGTTTGACAGACAGCATCAGATTTTCAACATTCACGTTTTCGCGCATAAAAATCAAACCGTTAATCCGTTTTCGACACCGTTTTCACCTACATGTTCATGACACTTAGCTCTATCTTAATGTACAGAAAAATTCAAGTTCAACAACCCCAAATTCATTTTCCAAAGCCTTACACAAAAAATCATTTTTCCAAAGCGGTTAACAATTGAATTTTCACCCGAAACTCCCGATTTCTCCCAAACGACTCGACTATCACAACTACAACATAAAAACAGAAATTCCATCAAGTTTAACTCATCCAACCACGTCGACAACTCCGTCAACAACTTTGTATATCAAATTTCATTTTGGGTCCTTCACATGAACATCTAGCACAACTTCACTAATACAGACAACAACTTCATAAAATGGAATACCTATGGTATAATTCAACAACAACAACAACATATCTAATTCAAAAACACTTCATTTAGACATAAATTCAACCATAATTCAACAACACAATATTTCAATCCAACAATTTGAGCAAAACTCATAAGTACCCATTTTCACCAAATCAACAACAATAACTTATTTCACATCATCAAATCATGAATTATGAACACCCAAGCCATGAATCATCAACAACAATATCACTTAGCACCAACAACATCAATTGAACATGACTATTATCACAATTCAACAACAACATAGCATAATTCAACCAATTGAGCATATTTTCAACATATACCATTTTCTCATACTTTGAACCTGAAATTCAACTAACAACAATCCAATTATTCATAACTTCATACATTTAAAAATTGATCATAATTAGAGCACGAATTTCATCATCCATTAACAAATAATTAATTATCCAATTAAGCACTTATTCATACAATAATTGAAAAATTGCAATTATGATTATGATGAATTCCAACCCCCTTACCTTAGTTAGATTAATCTCCCTAGCTTAAGCTTCAGTTTTGCTCCTAGCTCTCTTCCACTCCTTGATTCTTCAAGTTCCCCTTCTCTCTAACCATTTTTCCTCTTGCTCCCACTTTCTCTCTCTAACACTCTCAAAGATATCTTGTGAAATGAAAGTGTGAGAAAATTTCCTCTAAGACAAGGTTTTTATAGTATGTCCCCTGAATGGGCCTAAGCCTAAAGCTTAGTGGATTTAACCCATTCCAACTCAAATCTAAATGTTTCTACACACCCAACGGTAAATCACTAATAACGATCAATTAACGGTAAAATTTTACCAACGGTCACTAAACGGTAAAATATTAATTACTACTCTAGTAACTTAGTAAAATAACGGTTCTCACTAAACACTAAAAATAATTCTCACCAAAATTTATAATTTACCCGTACTTGTGAAATGACCAAAATACCCTTAAGTCCAAAATGACTAAATTACTCTTCTAACGCGAAAACCCATGAAAATACACCCAATGATGAATGATCATACATAAGCACATATAAACACATAATAAAACAATTAAAAATAAATCTAGTGAAAATCGGGCTGTTACAGAAGATATCAGCAATCTAATCACGTAGTCAATAGAACAGGAGGTTCCGGTAACGCAAACTGTAACACAAGATGTTCCGCTTGGGAACAAAGAGGTTCAGGTAGAACAACAGATTGTAGTTACATCCCCACAACACATTGAGAATTCAAGCACCACTTTTTACATGACTTTGCATAATGTCTCTGATGAAATAGTTTGTCCTCAGGTTATGGGTAATAATACTCAACCAATCCTTACTTTGGTCTCTGATTTTCCCAATATACATAATATAATGGCTAGAGTGGATGATTCGGTGGATCTGGTGCTACAAAAGGAAATGGAAATGGTGCAAGATTCATTGGTGAACAATGTTGCAGAAGATGTTCCCTTTACTCCTTATCTGACAAAGGCATAGAGTAAAAAGGCATCCAAGGCAACATATGCAACCCGTTCTCAGGGTCCTCTTCCCAATAATCAATAAAGATTATTTATTGGAATGTATGCGGAGTTGGTAACCATGACGCCAGTATCACACTTAGTGAATTGTATCTTGCTCATGGCCATCATTGGTATTTTTGGCTGAGCCAGTGGTCTCTTTATGTTATGTTTCTAGATGGTTTTGGACAAAAATTGATTCCTTTCCGTCTTCGGAACCGCTGGCATAATTGTTTTCAATTTGGTATTATTGATGTCTGTTCTCATATTTTGTGAAGGAAATTGTTGTGCGGATATGATGGCTTCTCTTGGGCATGATTTGTCTGGCACGGTTTGGTTTGACGTGTTACCACCATCGTTGTCTTTAGACTTCTTTAAGGATAGGAGTGGCTTGTCTAATTATCGTTTTCCCTTTTTATTTTCTCGTTTTGCTTTGTTTCGAGGGTTTTGGCTTAATCCCCCGTTTTGTATATATATTTTTCCTTTTTTAATAATATATATGGAGTAGGCGGCAAAGAATGGGAGTTCCAGTGGAGTGCCAACCTAGTTGGGATGTCTCTGGGCTCCTTGATATCTAACCTACTTCTTGCTTTATCCAAAAAAAAAAACAGATAGAGTATTTATTATGATAACCACCGCTTCAACTTGTTGTTTTATGGTCAACAACTTTATTTATGAGAACCATTCAACTTATTGTTTTATTGTCAACAATTTATTGACTTTTTTTTTTTTAGGAAAAACTTTATTGACATTTAATTTATCAGTTTTTTTTATGCAATTTAATATGGTCAAGGTGCAGTCTCACCATATCCATATATAAATAGACCTATAGATTATAATATGTTCTTTGTGTAAAGATGGGCATTACAAGGATTTCTTCTCTTACAACGATATTTTTATTGACTTTCCTCATTTTTGCACCAGGTTCATAAATAATGTGCTATTTGAGTAATTTGTTTATGCTTCATGTTCATGTAGCAATGATAAACTTCAAACAAGTTTACATTTCAAATTTTCCTCATTTGACATATACCATGGATTTTATGTTAAAATGATTTGTTTGTTAATGCAGATATGTACGTGATATCAATACATTGTCGGACGAATGCAGACTGTCCGCGGAATATGTGTAAGATTGGATTACCAGAATGTGATCAGACGCGTAAAGAATGTTGGTGTTTTCTCCCACCTTCTGTTGATAATAATAATATTCCTAATGTAATACCTCAAGTTACAAATTAAGTAATTGACTATTGTAATGAAACCATCTTGAATGAATAAAAATTAATATGTAAGAATGGACAATATCTTATTTGTTTAATTTATATTAAAATTTTATCTTATAAAAGTGTTTTTCTAAAAGATTTTATAAAAGTTAGATAAGCGTTTCAAATATATTTTAGGCTTAAATATGATTTTCGTCCCTGTAATTTAGATCAGTTTTGATTTCCGTCCCTGTAAAAAAACTTTGAAAAACATCCCTATAAAAAAAAAATTGTTTGAAAAAGGTCCCTGGCCCCACTTCCGATCTGAATTGGCATTGTTTTTGCCACGTGGCAGTTGTCAACTGTGCAACTTTTGTCACGTGGCGCTGACGTGGCATGCCACATAATTAAAAAAATCAAAATTCTGAAAATTCCTTTTTAAAATTAATAAAATTTCGGAAAAAAAAAAGTAAAAATTAATTCTTTTTTTTAAATTTAAATATTATATATTTCATTTTTTTTTTTAAATACGGAAAATTATATTTTCAAAAGTTATAAATTTTGAGATTATATAATTTTTAATTTTATTTTTCTTCATATTTTAATTTTCAATCATTTATTTCCAAATGTAAAAAAAAAGAAGAGTAATTTCCAAATTTTTTTCTTCATATTTAAAAAAATATTGGAATTTTGTTTTCGGTTTTTTTAATTTTTTTTAAAAAATTTCAGAATTTATTTGACATGGACTGCCACGATAATTTTTAAATTTTCAAAGTTTTTTTTTTTTACAGGGACGAAAATCATATTTAAGCCTATATTTTATCTTTACTACAAACTTTTTGTAGTCACAATTATCATTTTATATAAGGACTATATTATTCTTATTTTACCAAATGAGTAATACTACTATATTATAATTGTTGTTGATATTAAAAATATATAATCATTAATTACATTTTTGAGAAAAAAATCCAAGGAGCTTTTTCAAAATATTTTTGTTGTTAATCTTTATAAGCTTGAACACACTTTTCACCATCTTATTTTTACAAAACTTGCGATTTTGATCGTCTAAGTTTAAAATGACACTTTTGACCACCTATCTTTACTATATTTTGCAAAACCTTATTTTGACCAAGCTAAGGCAGTGTTCAGATCTTCTTCAGTCCTTATTTCATCCAGTTTCCAGGTTTGCTTCACCAATCTGTGACATGTGGTGCAAAATAATTTAAAGGTTGAGATTGAAAAACACAATCAACATTCCATTGTTCTTCTTCTCAATGAAAGTTATTCCTCTTCTCCGCTTACACCTAACACGCTTCTTCTGTAGCCTCAACATTTTGTTTCCGTCCAATCTTACTTCTGTTACCCTGCCTCTCCACCGCCGTGAAGACTAACCACGAGTTGCCACCACTGTGTCTTTGTTCTTGAAATGATTACATTGCATAACGATATCTGCATTTTTTTTATCTGCAGCATTGCATAAAAAAATTATGCATTACTTTTAATTGAAAATTGAACCCTAATTTGAAAAAGGGGAAAGATGTGGTGGGGCTAGAGAAGCTAATTCCACAGTAAAAGCGGCATAGCGGTGCCGAGAGCAGGGGCACAAGGAGAGATGGAACAATGTTGAATTTTTAGGAATGATTCTCTTTGGAACCCGTCTCTGATTCATTTTTTGTTAAACAAAATATTAGTTATTTTCATATATTTTTTTAGAGAAATGATATTTGTACAACAATTTTTTGACAACTTTCTCTTTCATATTCACATCTATCTATTGTTTTGGTTTTTGTGTCAATTGCTCCTTTTCTTTGTAAATTAAATTTATGGTTGTCTCAAAAGTTGTTATACAAATGGTTGTTCAAATAACACAACCCTATTTTTTAATCTCGATCATTGATTTCATGTTTGCCATATGTCATGCATGTAAGCAAAGAACTAAAAACTGAATGAAATAAGGACTGGAATTGATCTGAACGAGTCAAGGCATATGTGATCACTCACTTAGCTAAGTCAGACGCAACCTGTGTATTTATTATTTTTAAAGTAAAATAAAATGAGTAAATTACACTCCCCTCCCCTTAAAGATGCTTGAATTACACTCCCCTCCCCTCTTAAGTTAAAATATACACTTTACTCCCTCAATATTTTTTTTTTATGTTAAAATTTATACTCCCCTCCCTTATAAGATGCTTGAATTACAAACCCCTCCCTTAATAATTAAATATGCACTACACTTTAAAACATAAATAAATATTCTTATAATATATATTAATTTTGAATCACCATTTAAGAAAAATTAATTCATTTCTTTATAATTTAAATGTCAATGATAATTAAATTTAAATATATTGCTATTGATTTTATAAATTAGAGTATAAAATTAACTTTTAAATAATCATGCTTTAATGATTTTAGTAATTTTTCACATATTTTAATTTTGTTTTTGGTTGTTTCATATTTTATAATAGAGTTTAAAACTACATGTTAGTGAAATTGTGAGTAAAAAATAGCGAAAAATATGTATTCAATTTTTTATTATATTAAAATAGACCCGCAAATCCAGAAGTCATAGCTCAACTTGTGTGTGTGAGTTTATAATGGCTTTGTCATTTCGTCTATCTACCAAAAAAAAAAAAATAGACCCGCAATACTATTTTTTTAAGTGTGTTAAATTATTATTTTTTTGCTAGGTTATTAGAAATAATAAAAAAGAATATTGAGGGAGTAAAGTGTAGATTTTAACATAAGAGGGGAGGGGAATGTAATTCAAGCTTCTCTTAGGGGAGGGGAGTGAAATTTTTTCTAATATGTATTGAATAAGAGGGGAGGGGAGTGTATATTTTAACTTAAGAGGGGAGGGGAGTGTAATTTACTCAAATAAAATCTACCTCATCAATAAATTAAATATTTCTTAATTAATTTTTATTATCTTTGTCATCTTCTTTGTCATCTTCATCTTCAAATGTATCAACTTTCTTCGTCTGCATCTTCGACTTCTAAAGAAAAAAGAAATATCCATCATATTTATCTCATCATCTTCAAATCTTGAGGAAAGAAAAAAAAAGAAACAAACATAGACACTACCAAACGCAAAAGTTTAGCACCTCAAATCGAATTCAAAGGCTGAAAATCCAAGAAAGGTGTTTATTTCTTGATTAAAATTTAAACATTGTTTCCAATCACAACCTCAAAACACGACTTAACCCACAACTCTAGGGTTATTTGGATTTTGAACCAACCTTCTAGCTCAAACCCAAACCAAACCAAGACAAACAAATAACACCAATGTGAACATGAAATGACTTTTACAAAATTAAATTTGGAATCAAGAGAGAACCCTTAGATGGAAGTATAAGTCCCTTTCTCAAAAACAAAACCCTCAGGTGGAATTGAAACTTGTTGTCATTTGAAGGATTCTTGTTAAAAACAAAACAATCAAATATTTTCTATAAAATATTTTCTATAAAAGGTTTTGGTTCTTATTAGTTTCTTAATGGTTTTCCAGACACGCCACCATCACTCTTGTCTAAACCCATCTCTCAAATCCTTTGATTTCTTAATTTGAGATTTTGGTATTTTCAGGGTTCTGGAATTTCTTGATTTGATTGATGTCTCATATGGAGATTTTTTGAATTTGGGAAGATCACTATTATCAAGGTTTTAAAAAATGGTATGATATCATGAAAAAGGTCGAGGTAAAAAGTTGTAGCTAATCGTCGTTACCATTATTCTCCGTTTTTACATAGTAGACGAAAAATCAAAACGAACTACAGTTACAGCCGCAACGAAATACCATTACACCTGCAACAAAACATCGTTCATGAAAATAAACGAGAATCTCGTTATTTTTCAATTGAGACAGATGAAATCACATTTTTAGGGCATATTTTAACATAAAGGCTAAATTGGATATTTAGTCTCTTAACTTATTTATTGTTTTCATATTAGTCCCCTAACGAATTAACTTTACGTTTTGGCCCCTCATGAAGGTGATAAAAACACAAGGTATGTTGAATTGTGTTAGGCTGTTGGCTTTTTCAAACTTTTTCTAAGTGTTTGCGTTGTTCATAGTTGGATTCATTGCATTTCAAGTTTCAAACCGGCTTATTTAACATATACAGAAATATTAAGCAGGATTTAAATTTATTTCCCTTACAATGTACTCCCTCCGTCCCATAATATAAGCCAAAAAACACATTTTCTTTGTCCCAAAATATAAGCAAAAAAGACAAACTTTTATCTTTTCCAAGATTTTTTTTTGTTATTCTCATAAAATTAAATGCAAATTACATTCAATTTTCTCTTTCATTTTTTCCATAACCAATAGCCAATGAAAATTGTTTTTAAATCTTCCTATAAAACTTTTTTCCAAAGAAAACACAAAAAACTATACTCCAAATTCTTATATTTTAGTTTTCTTAATAAGTATGATTTTTGTTTGTTTGCTTATAATTTGGGACGGAGGAAGTATCTCTCAATCCATGCTAAAACCAATTCAATAGGTATTCCGTAGCATAACTCTAACTAAGTTCATTTGCTAGAAATTAACTACGTATTTACTGCAAGATTCATCGTAGCAAATCACATATTTTCTTGTTGTGAGATGCCATGGAAAATATTAGAAACAAAGATTTACAAGAATTAAGAAACCACATCCTAGAATAGAAGAAACTAAGCGAACCATATCAAAAGGCAACCAGAGGAGGTAAACCAAGCAAAGAGGAGACATGAAAAATTACCTCACCATAAGATTTCATTTGAAAGAACAAACATTGCATATATGAATTTAATCCGTAAAATTTCATATGAAAATTTACCTTGAGTGACTGAGAGGGTGTGTAGGAGTATTGGAGGAATTACTTGGCTGCATTAATAAGAGTTTTTAATAATAATATTGGTTCTAAAAACTACTTATTGCAAAAATAATAATATTGTTTCTATAAATTCTGTAATGCAATTGATATTTTTTTTGTCTAATTATCAAATAGTTCATACTTTATTTTGGTCTAATTATCTTCTATGTCAAATAGTTAATACAATTTGAGGAGTGAGTCTCCGACCTAACTCCTCAAATTGTTTTTTCACTAAATCGACCCATCAATAACTATAAATCATTACATTTCAACCACACACCAAAAAAGTCAATTTGATTCCAATTTATTTATTGGATCCCTAAGAGAGAGAAGCTGCGTCTATAGTCATCCTTTCCTACAAGCATCCATAATGGGGGAGCCTATTTAGCTGTGTTAAGTAGGTGAAGCGCACATGAATTTGCGGATTCTCAAATCCGTACACGAAATTTAGAAGTGCAAATTTAATAGGTCATAAATTTTACAACGAAATGGTATTGTTGTCTTTGAATTTCCACAATCTGATGTCCCTGGTATTGTGTGTGGTAACAACCTTCTTCATTCCAACAGCTAGGCATGTAATAGAAGGTCGAGAATTCCTAGGAATGGCATCAATATTTATGTAGGTATCTTCAGGCAATCTCTTCCCCTTCCTTCTTTGGATGGAGCCTGGATGACTTTGATACGTCGACAACAATCTATCCTCCGCAATACAACTTGAAACAATATTGCCATCATTTTGATTTAGAAATCTTAAGATACCATCTATTCCTCCAACAGCCAATGTTGATTTGTCATTCCGCATGTGCTGTAAGGAGGACACAACATTAGGACTCACTCGTGTGTTCCACAACAGTTTTCGTGTCCTGCATGATGTAAAAAAACAAGATTTTGTATATGAGTGATGAAATATATAAAACTTTGCATTGGTCAAGTAAAAATGAATGATTTGTTTTTTGTGTGAATCAGGTATCCTCTACACGCAATTACAACAGAGGCTAATCCTTTGAGCTGAATAGGACCACAATGGGTGGCAAAGCATTCCCTCAAGAGATTTAACATTGTTACATTCACAAGGCTGGAATCGAACCCAAAACCTCTGGAATAACTAATGGTTTATGCATGCAGAGCATTTATGTTCCAAATCAACCTAATCTTTTGACATCTAGAGAGGAAAAGAAAGAGGGAAGACTATCTAGCAAAAGGAAGGACAAATTAGGGAAGGCGTAAAGCTTCATCCAGCACCTTAATACCCGTCAGAGTATACGAAAACAATCAGTTCCTAGAGTCCACATGTATTACAGGTGTGATGAAAATACTAATATGGAAAATCCGTAAATTTCTACAAATTATCAGGGTTTTAAAATAGGTGTGATTATGGCTGCGACATGAAGTTTTTCAATGTCTTTGTGACTACGATTATGGCCGCATCAATTGCATTTGACCGCAATATTGCATTTGACCATGATTCTTGATAATATCAAAGGATTGCAATGCGTCGACTGTCATTTTAAACCTTGGAAATGATATAGCATGCTTTATTACACGCGTCTTAATTTCTTTAGGAATTCCTAACGTTGATGCCCCTACCCCTAGCAATAACCTTTAATACACTATTGCAATCATACCTCATGTCCCAACAATATGTATACCCAACAGCTGATCCGGCGAACAAAAGCTGAGAGGAGGGTTTTAAACACAAGGTCTTTATGCCTGCAAGGAAAATAAAACATTAAGATTTTCACTTGCTGCATCAGAATCTGTAGTGCTTAATTTCCTACATTGGTCAAAACTGATTATGCCATGCATGCAAAATTAATATTCCAAGCATGTAAATAAATATTATTTTGCCCAGGAGTAATCCACCAAAGAAAATAAGATCATATTAACTTAACTCCGATTGAAGTGCCACAAGTACAGTAGTATTTCTCATACATGTACAATCACATAGCATAAAGGACACACAAGAAGTGCAAACCAAACACTGGGGAAATTAGAAACTAATTCTAATGCTGAGCCAATGTAATATGAATACATTATAGCTCCCCAGGTTTAACTACACAAACATTATCTCCCATGTAACAGCTTGCATAGTTCCCGCCTTTAGGGGTGGTCAACAAACCATTTTAAACCAAACTGAGTCACACTTAAATCAAACCACCTAGAACAAGATTTGAACTAAACTGGTTTAATTTAGTAAGTTATGATTCAAATGCTAAAAAAAGTGATTCACACCAGACCACAAACTAACCAAACCAAACCCACATCCAAAATACAAAATCGTGACTGACTTTTAACAAAATTGAGTATCGATATTTTCTCTTTGAATATAGCTAAAACTTTTACAGAAAAAGTTCCCTATTGAATATAGCTTTCAGTTACCTATTTCTTGTGAGCAAAAATAGTTCAAAAAGATATAAGTAGCTTGGGACCTTCGAGGAGACGGAATATTGTTTCAGAAATGACAAAATTACATGTTAAGAGGTAAAAAAACTAAGAATGATTGAATGGAAAACTATATATCTATAAAACCGTGGGTTTAATAGTCTAGTAGTACGATTGTTATATTGAAGTAGAACGAGGGAAACAATATAGACATTCATCTTCAAGTCACATGTCCACAAAGCAATACATATATTGATAATAAAGAAGGGGAGAGAAGAATAAAGCAATAGAAACAAAACAAGGATCGTGTATATTATACTGAGAGGAATGCATGATGCTCGTCAAATAAAAAAATGAAACATAATTTGATTCTTATGATTGTGTTGCAAATCCTGAATGCAATCATGCTAACCACAATATTAATTAGAAGGGATAAACATTTACCTCTAAAATCACTTGATCTAAGTGTTGCTACTTTCTGAACAGAAGAAGGATCTGCTATTGTTATATTCCCCGAAGTGGAGCCACTTAGTATCAGTTGATCTTCACTTAAACATAAACAAGTTATAGGTGCAGAATGCATTCTGCAGATACCGAGTTTTACATATTATAAATGTTAGTCGGCATGTTTAAGTTATTCCTCAATCAATACAAATGAATCAACCTATATCAATGAGATTTATGATTTTATACAATATACAACTTGTGTTTTTTCATGATAAACTTAATGCGCAATGACATCAGATCATTTTTGGACAGAAATAAAACAGAAAAAACTGCAAGATACCTTATAATTTGAGAACATCTCCTACTATACATGTCAAAAACACGAACAGACCCATCATCACATCCAACCATAGCTTCTGGATCAAAGTAACTGCAAGCACATAAGGGGAAAAGAAAAACTTTCAGGTCAAAATCAAGATCCTATCTAGGAGTGGAAAAGGAGTGTAAAATACACACGATCTTAACACAGGTCATGTGATCTTATAAAAGTACAATATAATATAATTAATTAACAGGTGTAATAATATCACTAAAGTTCGAGTAAGAATTTAGATGTTTGGTTTGTAGTTATTGCAAATGTTAATCCTTTTAATAGTAATTATAGAAAAATAACAGGAATAGAGCAGAACAGAAAAATCATGAAGGCTTGTATTTCACAAATGAAGCTTAGAGCAAACAACAGACTGCCTTATGAGACTCAATTTAGATAAATTTTAAACTTCATGCCGGCAAAGCATACAAGATTCTGAGTCTGACTGCCTTATGCAACAGAATTAGAAATAAACCAGAAGAAAGAGCGTTGTTTTTGTTTACCGCATGCATGAACCTTTTATGAATTTGCCTTCAAGAGAAGGAAATACACTTCTTTTCCCGTTCCGCCTCCATATGCAAAAATGACTGCCAATTAGACCAACAATCTACAAATGAATATTAAGAGATATAAAGCATAGACATGCAAAACCTCAGCCAAACATTTACAATTAAAACCAATTATACTTATTAATACCAACTTTCAGAAGAATGTGAATTAACTAACCAAACTATTTAAGGTTTTTCATTCCTAAGAAGAGTTTTACAATATTTCTTATACTTTCTCTGAACAAAATTAATCCATAAAACATTCAATCACTGACCTTGCTCTCGTCAAAATCAAAGTCCACCAGAGAAAGTGTATCAGGTATCGAGTATTCTTCTACACATTTATAGCGGTCTAGTGACCATAGACGAATAACCTACCATAATGCCAAGAGAATAGTTAGTACAACATGGCTAATCAAGTTAGAAATTATACCACATGAAAAAGAATAAAAATAAAATATCAATAATGGTAGATAAGATAGCAGTATAACTTGAATTTGTACTGTTTTAAATGACAAATATGCTCCATTTAAATGATTAACATAGTCAAATACAGAGAAAGTACACTTCCAGAAGCAGAATAAAAATCCATATTAGATATTTAAGGAATCTATTGATGAAGTTTTCTACAGCCCCCAAAGAATAGGCAGTAACACTTTGAATCGTTTGTCTTTTATATGTTCATGTGAATTAAAAGTTCAATCATATCTTCTCTTTATGAAAAAACTAAATACTTCAAAGTTGCAAGATTCATTTATGGAGTAGGTGAATAGTTACTATTGTGATTGTTTTATACGATTGTTAATTTACTGCTTCCCACCGAATGCAGTTTGCTCAGACACTATAAGATCATTAGATATTGTCTTATGAGGATGTGCAGATGCACATACATGTACCGTTCATGGTTCATGACTACCAAGTCATAAACTTATTAATCAATCTCGACAAACGATATGGATATCTTGAGCGATAACTTAGAATAGATTATGCAAAGTTAGTCATAGAACCACAGAGCAGTTCATATTCCAGTTCCACCGTAGGTTTAATATACCATAAAACAAACTTTATACCAGCTGCTCTGGGAAGAATGTTTTTAAGAACAGGATATTGGAAATGCATAAGATATAAGAATAGTGTCCACACCTTATCTCCCACACCAGTAACAAGTGTGCCCATTTTCATTCGGCACTGAGAAATCCTGAATGGAAAGGCAAAGATTGAACATCAGTTCAGTATACAGTCCAAACGTTTATATGGTGTGTATTTATCGAACATATGTACACAAAGTAGGCAAGTACTTATGCAATCAGATTATTGATTCATCATTGATATTTACATCAGAGTAATAAACAGTTTTGCATATAGAATCCATTAAGTTCTCGTTATGGGAGGCAGAAATAGTCGCACAGATGTAATAGGATTATGGGAATAATGCCAACAGTTAAAAAATAAATGTCCATATGAAACCAGTAACTAAGGCAGTTTAAGCAAGAATTCAAAGAGTATAGCCATTAATAACATAAAACAATCATGCCAAAAATCCTCAGCAGGATTAACATTAAAAAAACGCTTCGGAAAATTACAAAAATGATCTCAGTTCAATTCGACATTTTAGCGAACATGGAACAACATTCGTAATAGCTTTAAAATTTTGACATGCACATGCACATATCCACACTATTAAATCTGTATTATATGGCATAATATGGAAGTCGCGGCGTGATATGATGTGGCGGACTTTTTGACAACCGTCATGTCCAATTTGTGAAGGGATGCCCACCATAGGCCACAATGGAATGGCGTGTTTAAATCATGGTTTTCGGCCTTTCACCGTATTCCACCATCAGAAAACGCTGGTATCAATAATTTATTTATCTGTACTCACACATAAATGTATGTGTAGACATGGACATATACACATTTTATGTCACACACAAACATATACACAAATTGTAAAGTAAATACTACTAGTACTAATTTGACACTTTTTATGCGTATTACTAAATTACCCTTTTTATATAAATATGTTCAATGTTGATTTTTCATATTCCATTGTAAATTGATAGCAGAAAAAGAGAAATTGATGTATCCAGTAATATGTAGAGAGGGTCTTATATTAAGTGACAAGCGAATGCTCCAAAAGGGTCATATAATTAGGTACATTACTAACTTTAAAGAACTTGTTAGTAACTTACGTTGTTGAATGACCCTTCCACTGATCAACATGAAACCGACCACATTGAAGCGCCAATCTATGCTGCTCCATAGCAACATCCCTTAAAATCATCCTCAAGGACTTTTTAGTATGTTCAAATGACCTCGAACTCGAAGCATCGTTCCGCAACTTCCTCTCATAAAACACTCGCAATGACCGAGACTCAAGTATTTCATTCCTTAAAAAAAAAATAGCAATTAGTACGAAGCAAGGACACAGACACAATATATACATGTTGGAATTGATAATAACCTGAGAAAATGACATTATTCTATGTACTCACACGTGTAAGTGTGTTGTCGGATGTTAAATGGGTTTGGATCTCATCATAAAAGTTAGCTCAAAGGATGAGGGTACTCAAGCGTATTTATACACTCAACAGCGCACAAACCTGAGCAATGTGGGACTAGAAACAAACTACAAACAACTTCAACATCAGACACCGCCACTTGTCAATCCTATCAGTTTTGTTAGTATTGATTAAGTTAGTTGTTAATAAGTTGCACTTAGTTGCTAGTTGGTTATATTCATTAGGCTTAAATGTTCAATTGGTCCCTTAACTTGATTTCAAGTATCGGTTTGGTCCCATAAGTAATAAAAGGTCCGTTTAGGTCCCTTAACTTTATTTAAAGTATTAGTTTGGTCATTTCTGTTAATTTAATTCAAAAAAACGTTAAGTTTAGGGACCAAACTAATACTAATTAAATAAGCTAAGGGACCAAATTAATACTAATTAAATAAGTTAAGCGACCAAAATTTAACGTTTTTTTTGTTAATTTTTGCATTAAATTAACAGAAGGGACCAAACCGATACTTGAAATAAAGTTAAAGACCTAAAGGGACCTTTTATTTCTTATGGGACCAAACCGATACATGAAATCAAGTTAAGTTAAGTTAAGGGACCAAACCGATACATGAAATCAAGTTAAGGGACCAATTGAGCATTTAAGCCTATTCATTATCATTATAGAAAATGCATTTTACACACAAACTTTTTATTATTCTCTTTCTTGAGCTCCATCATGCTTCTCAACATCACTATGGCAGTCACATAACATGTGTCAACTCTGTCAGAGTCGGATACCAACACATGTCAGACACATACGTCTTCCATCAAAAGTGTCGGTGTTACAATTAAGTGTGATTTTGTTCAAATTGCAAACAGAAAAGGAAATGAAAGGGAAAAGAGAAGTTACCAGAATTTGCAAACGAGAGAGCAACGAACAAGGTCGAACATGTTAAGGAAAGCGAAGATGATAGAGAGGATGTCGCCGTCGAGGGAAAGTATTGTGGACGGAGTATTACAGAGGCGTTTGTTTTTGTGGTCGGTGGAAGCGGTGGCCGAAGTAGGATGCATCTTCTCCGGCACCGCCGTGAAACTTTATTCTGGCGGGGAACGGCAGCTGTGTTAAGTCTTCTCTGCTCTCTCTACTATACTCAGGCAGCAGCTTATGCCATCGACGAGAATTGTAAGGTTGGGAAATTTGATCTCTTTAATAATACTGCTCCTCTCATAGGAATTCTGTTGGAAAATTATGTTAATTTATTTTTTAAAGATTAAAAGTATTTATGCCGGCTCACATTCAATTAAAAAAATTGTTTTCTTTTGTAATTTAAAAAAAATTATGGTGTCATAGTTGTTTTTAACAAGCAAAAATAAGATATATTAACAAAGAGAAACTCATCAGCACAAGATTTATTAGAGAGAAACACTAAAGATTACAACAATAACAATTCGAATAGAGTAAAGTAAAAATAGACAAAATCAACTAATGTCCAAGCACACAAAAGCGCACAACTATCAACTAAAGCAAAATTTGCATATTTTACTTTCAACCATCAAAAAGATGCATCTTTACTTTATGTGAAATGTTAATGTCGGGGGCACTGGGTTAAGGAAGCAAATATAGTAGCTTTTGTATTGGAAATTGTGTAATCAACTTTTTAAAAGTTGAAAAAGTTTTATTTTTTATTCAAATTTTTCTTTTTTGGATTATTTAACCCGTGCCCCGGGCAGGGCCCTTACTTTATCTAGGAGTTGAGTAATTGATTTTTGGGTTAAATATGTTTTTGATCCCTATAAAATTGGGAACTTCTAAGTTTAGTTCTTACTTATTTTAATAAGTTTTTAAGTCCCTACAAAAAAAAAAATACTTCTAATTTTAGTCCCTATTACAATCAAGTTTGTTAATTATCCTTAAACTCTTAAATTTTTGTACGATTTTTTTGAGACAAGTTTAGAATAGTGAGAAAGGTTCATTTACTAAAATTTAGAATTTTTTACCATAAAACGAATTAAATATGAATTTTTTAAAACGGCAAAAGTTCAAGATAAAATTAACAAAATCTGGACGTAGAAATCAAATTTTGCGACAATTTTTTGCAGAGGAACTTTTAGCAATTTTCTTAATACGACGTGTGCAAAGAATGTTCAAAAACTCAAGAGTTTAAGCATAAATTAAACAAAATTGAATTAAGGAATGACTAATTCTAAGTGCAGAAAAATCTTTTAGGGACTAAAAGAACTATTCAAATTAAGTAAGGATTAAACTTAAAAGGTCCCAATTTTATAGGGACCTAAAACATATTTAACCCTTGATTTTTCCATGTTTTTGAATATCTGGTTATTTATTTCATTTCAAAGAATCCAAACGCAAAATAGTGAAATAAATTGCAAAAAAGAAAGACGGTCTTTATAACCACTTGTTAAAAAGGCGAACTAAACAAAATGATTTGGAATATGCTGAGAGTCAATCAAAGAGAAACCTATCGAATTACGTGTTGGAATAAAATTGGAATTGTACAATGTTTATAAAATTTTGATGATAACAAAGTATTGAAGAACAATGAGATATGCTAATATATGTTTAAGTGTGCATGATTATAGATTAAAATATATAAGTTCTGAACATATATAAGGGCATCAAAAGCACAACAAAAGTTAAAGACTATAGTGTTGAGGCAAAATTCCTGATGAATTTTAAGGATAACAAACATTGATGATTAAAAGAATTAATGAATTTTGATTAGTTTCTTGGTATCTAATTTGTGTTCTTGAGTGTTTAACTAAAACATAAACAAAGTATAAATCAAACCAAGAATCGGGTCATCAAAAAACATTAAAGCTTATGAACAATTGAAATATAAAACATTAGAAATATTCTTCTAAGAGTATCATCCTAGATGTTATGCATACTACACTTCATTGATGTCCTTCATTCAAGTTCATTATTAGGATTTGATTGCATCATATGAAGAACTTTAAGATGAACAAATATTCTGAAATTTAGAAGGTTCATTCAGCTACATGTTTCATCTAACATTCATCCATATGAACCAGGAACAATATTATGAAGAATACAACAAAACTCGAAAGTATTTTAATGAACACAGAAACATTCTGAAGTTCAGAATGTTGATCAAGACTTTCAAGCCAAAGTTGTCAAGTCACAAGACACGTGGCACAAGACCATTGAACAAGTCCTTACAACTACAAGACATCAAGAAACTCTATAAAAGGAGAGGAAGACTCTGCATTGAAGCACACAACTTACAAGCATATTTAAGCAACTTATTAAAAGTATTTAAAGCTTCATAGCAAAATTGATTTAACAAGTCAACTATAAAGATTCCTAAAATCTCCAAGAGTGTGAATCAATATTCTCTTATCATTTTAAAGATAATCTTCTTCTTCCTCTTGTTCAAATTCATTCAAACTTTGAAATCATCTGTAAGAGAAAAATCTCATATAACTTTAAGGGTATTAAAGTGTAGGTTGAGTAGAAAGCTGTATAGTCTTGTGTGACTTAGCAAAGAAAGTTGTGAGCCTAGTAAGACTTTGAGAATACAGGTTGTAATAGTTCCAAGGGAACAAAGTTATATGGTGCAGGAGTTGAGAGGTTATCTCAAGCATTATAGTGAAAATTCTCATAAGATTGTGAGGAGTGGATTAGCCCATATTGGGTGAACCATTATAAATTATGTGTGTCCTTCTTCTCTTCCATACACTCTTTACTTACAGTAAACAAAACACACGCGCACACAAAATCATTTACATTTAATATATTGTTTTTACACTAGCGCTTCAGAACTTTCTGAAGTCTGTTTTTAACTCAACATTTCCAAGTTTCAACTAGAGAATTACCTTTTTAGTACATGATTTAATTTTAAAAGGGTCCCAATTCAAACCCCTTTTTCTTGTGACTATTATATCTACTTCATATAGAAGATCTAAAGAAAGGTCATTCAAAAATCAACTAGTATTCAGAAGATTATAAGTCATCCAGAAGTAATTGGAGACCAGACTCTAAGTCACCCAGACTTTGTATAATACAAACTGTGTGACATCTCGACTTTGAGGGTCCCAACATATGCCATGTCAGCTTTCTTCTGATAAGGGCCACTTTCAGCCTTTGATAGTATAGTTTGTCTTCTTTTGAGTCATGTGTTAAGTCAATTTCAGGACAACATGAATGAAACTTATAATTATATCTGAAGCAATGAACTTTGAATGTCTTTTCAAACGACATTAACCATATTAGACAACATTTCAATGCCTTTGATTTGATGATTCTCAACGACTCTTAATACGCTAGAACTCCAACGTCTCTCATTTCGTCGATATATAAGAAGATGAAGACTTGAAGAAATTAACAAGACTCTACACATTTTTGAAAGCGTTCCTACTCTATCAAAATCAAAGCGAATTTGAACTTAGAAGTTCTTACAAACTTTAAATCTTAGAAATTCTCAAGTCTTAGTAATAATGTACAACACTTAATGTATTAAACTTTTATACAACCGACAATGTATATAAATTAAACTCATATTAATATTAAAAAAAAGAAAAGAAAGATAGATGCTCAATATTCTATTTTTTTGGTGGTCTATAGAACTTCATCGTTAAAAATGAATAAATAAAGTGTATGAAATTCAAACTGCAACAAAAATGTTTAATATTTAAAGGGTCATGTTAACTTGTACCCTTATGACACATGACACATGTTAAATATTAAAATTCTTGCTATTAATGGTAAGTATTAATTGAAAAAAATTAATAGTATTAAATTTTTTGAGCAATAAATTAACATAATTTTTGATACAATATTTCTATTATTGGAATCCTTAACATGCGCTTAAGAGCACAAATTAACATTTCCCTTATTTAAAATATAATTACCTAAAAAAAAATTAAACATATTAATGGTTTTATCGAAGAAAACAGAATATAATAATAACAACGCATAGACCGAAGCAAATTCTCTCTTCACCATTCGATTCCCCACCCAAATCCTCAAACCAAAACCCTAACCCTAATTCTTCAAATCCGCAACAATGGTGTGCATACGCAAAGCAACCGTAAACGACCTACTCGCGATGCAAGCGTGCAATCTCTTCTGCTTACCAGAGAATTACCAGATGAAGTATTATCTCTACCATATCCTTTCATGGCCGCAGCTTCTTTACGTTGCGGAAGATTACAACGGACGTATTGTTGGGTATGTTCTTGCGAAGATGGAAGAGGAGACGAATGAGTGTCATGGTCATATCACTTCTCTTGCTGTGCTCAGGACTCATAGGAAGTTGGGGATTGCTACTAAGCTTATGACTGCTGCGCAGAATGCTATGGAACAGGTTTGGTTTGTTTTGATTCTGTTATGAGTTTGTTTTTATTACTAAGTTATCTCGAGTTCGGATTTGCATCGCGGTAAATAATAGCAGATAAACGATGAGCTAGCTTGTAGTTGATAAGTTAATTGATTGAATTTGTGTGTTTGGTAAAATTAGTGGTTGAACTAACTTATAAATATGAAATGGGGTAAACTTGGAATAAAATATGATAAGCTATAAACTACTTGAATTAGCTTATCTAAGAACGCTATAAGCTCATGAGAAAGTGACTGTTATGAAACAGTTTTTTTTTAGTCAAATGAGCTTATAAGACATAAGCTATAAGTTCAAAAAAGGTGGAAGATTGTAGGATCAATTAGTAGTCCATTTAATGAAATGGGTAATCTATAGTTTATGTCTCTGTAGTCCACTCATGACTGCTGCTCAGAATGCAATGGAACAGGTTTTGTTTGATTTATAAGTTTAGCAGATTAGATTGTTATGATTTATGAGTTGTTAGTGTTAGGGATAGCTAGTTAGAATCATTTTTACAGTTAGTTCGGAGTTTGTGACTATAGCTCTATTTGGAAAAAACAACTTAATTCTAAGCAAAAAATCACTTTTTAAATTCACTGAATAAATGATGTATCTCTCTCCGGTCACTTATAAACAAAATATCACTTTTTATATTCATTGAATAAATGAACCTAAAAAGTGATTGTTTGCTTATAATAGTGATCAGAGGGAGTAGGTTCTTAAGAAAAGATGAATTTAAGTCAAATTATTTTATTATAAGCTATACGTTCTCCTGCAGACCTTATGAAATTAAGCTGAAAACTGGCTCTCAAGTGTTTATGCTAGCAGATAAGCTCAATTAAGTCAATCCAAACAGGTCGTAACTATCTTTTACGTTACAGTTTTTTTATAATATGTTTTTATTATAAAAGATAATGTGAAGTGATACTGTTTTCATATAAGCTGTAAGATGTTTTTATAAGCTTTCCTTGGGAGCTTATGGAAATAAATTAAAAACAGCTTATAGATATATTTTTTCCATAAGCTCTCTCAAACAGTCCCACAAGTGCTTATCTTAGTAGATAAGCTCAAATGACTCAATCCATACAGACTCTATAACTATCTATTATAGTTATGTTATACAGTTATACTTAATCACATTTCGATGCTCAAATCGCCATGGAGTAGGTTTCTTTCCAAGTTTGGTAGTAGTTAGTTCTTTAGGGTATGTTTGGGAGTTTGGAATGGAGGGAGGGTTTTGGACAAAAGGAAGGAGTAAGTGAAAGAATTGAGGGCTTTGGGTGGTAAAGGGCTCTGGGGAGTTTATTTTTCTCCATAATACAAAATCTCCCTTATTTGGGGGAACTCAAAAATTGTATTGGAGGATGATTTTGGATTAGTTAGTTATAACTTACGAGTTTGTTACTGTTTGAGATAGTTAGAATCATTTTTTGAGTTTGTTGGGAGTTTATGACTATGACCCTGTTTGGATAATCAGCTTAGTTAAGTGCTTATGCTATATTACAAAGGGTTAATTAATGCCAAACGGTTTTAACACATGTTATAATTTGTTTATTGTTTCAGTAAGCCGTACTGGAGTGTTTATGAAAATAAGCCGAAAACAACTTATGGACATGTCATACTCTGTTTTCATATGCTCTCTCAATCAGTATTAGAAGTGTTTATGTGAGTAGATAAGCTCATATAAGTCAATTCGAACTAACTTAGGTAATACATTTAGAATCATTTTTAGAGTTAGTTGGGTATCTCCAACTATGACGCGCTGTTTGGATGAACTACTTAATTAAGCTATAACCGTTTATCATTTATGTGCTTAGCATAAGCAGTAAGTTGTTTTCACTTAAGCTATATAGCTGTTTTTATATTATTTTATTTAAAAAAAATTTGGGAAAGTGGAAATTATTGTTAATTAAAGTGCACTAGTGGCCAATTTAGAACGGTACCGGAGGTGATCAGAACTCATTACCTTGATGTTAGAAGGTTAAGCTCTTACAAGTTATCACAGAGCTAGCACCTCAAGTATAAACTGTTTTTTTCATAATAAACTATAGTTAAAGTGCACCAGAATCTACCTCCATTTACAGTCCAGAGAGATAGACACAGGTGGAAGATTAGTTGGACCTATTAGTGGGGTCCACTTATGAAAATGAGTCCAACTAACTTATCACCTATGCCTATTTTTCTCATGAGTCGGTAGATAAATGGAGCAATTCCAGACCTAGGGTATTTAGTTAGAACTTTAGTGTATGAGATAGTCAGGATCATTTTTTTAGTTGGTTTAGAGTTAGTGACTATGACCCTGTTTGGGTAACCAGCTTAATTAAGTGCTTATGCTATAACAAAATATAAGTTAAAAACATTGTTTTCATGTAAGTTGTTTTCTGTTTCAAATAAGCTATACTGGTGAGTTTTTAAAAATAAGTTGATAAGCAGAAAGCAACTTTTAGACATGTTATTAGTTGTTTCCAAATGCTCTCTCAAACAGCCTTACATGTGTTTATCTTAGTAGCTAAGCTCAGATAAGTCAATGCACACAAGTCTTGTATATAGCTGGGACAGATCTTTATGCCGAAGCTCATGACGGCCGCTCAAAATGCCATGAACAAGTTTGTTAACGTTATAAGTTTGTTTGGATTAGTAAGTTACTTCAGTGTTTATTTATAACTTACAAGATGTTGCTGATAGAGACACTTAGAATCTTTTTTGGAGTTGGGAGCTTGTAATATATGCAATGTTTGGATAAAAAACTTTATTAAGTGCTTATAGCCCCCTAGTCATACAAGTGCTTATGTATAAGCTATTCCTATAG
Organism: Medicago truncatula; assembly: GCF_003473485.1. Lineage (NCBI taxonomy): Eukaryota > Viridiplantae > Streptophyta > Magnoliopsida > Fabales > Fabaceae > Medicago > Medicago truncatula. The sequence goes on along the minus strand of NC_053044.1, from coordinate 11,640,886 downwards.
TAAAAATGTCAAACTTTTCAGATAAGCTATAAACTTTCTTAGATAGCTTATGGAGATAAGCTGAAAACAACTTATGGACATGTCATAATATGTTTCCATAAGCTCTTTCAAACAGTCTCACAATTGCTCTCTCAAATAAGTCAATTGAAACCGGCACTAATTATCTGTTATGGTTCTGTTATATTTAAGCTAATGGTCGCCGCTCAAAACGCTATGGAACAGGTTTCTACCAATTATGTTACAACTTTGTTCAAATTTGTTAGTTAAATAACGGTGTTCAGATACAACTAACAAGTCTGTTACTGTTGAACTCATTATAGTTGCTTGTCCAAAAAAGAATCCTCAAAGTTAGTTGGGAACTTGCGTCTGTAACTCTGTTACAGTTCTGTTATACTTAAGCTCATGAGTTTTTAGATTGTTTAATTTTTTTCTTTCTAAAGAGATCCCAGAGTTTAAAAACAACTTGTTAACCGGGTCAATGGTTTCTCCATATTTACGAGGTAAGAAAACCCCTGTTCCTCTGCATACACTTTTAACACCAGACCCAACTTGCAAACCAGTTCACAACCCAGATACATGACAAACAACCAGATTATCTTGGTGTTGAACTTGAATAAGAGAATGCCATACTGAATGAGGCAAAGGCTCCGTGCGTTTCACACCCTCGTAATACCATCATGGAAGCTACACCTAAAGAGATCCCAAAGTTTGAAAACACAAAAATTGAACTTTCTAAGAACCACCATGCAGTTGAGTTATGATATATTGACATCTATTTTGTGACAACTTTTCCAACAACCTAGAAATCCATACCCCTATGATATATTGGCATGGTGTTTTTTGAGCTTTTTTTCTTTTGCTTTTACAAAAATACCTGGGTTATCAAAATAGTTGTTGCAAAAGAGATGTTCAAATATCATTTCTCTGCAATTTGATATCATATGGGTTTTATAGTAAGTACCAGAGTCTTATGAGGTTATTGGTGATTCTGTTGAAAGTCTGTTAGGAATTTGTTATATCGCGGTATTCAGTTACAAACTGTTACTGTTATTGTTATTTAACACCATATTTATAGTTAGTTCAAGTTAGTGCATCTGTAGGACGGTAGCTATTAGTTACAGTTTTGTTACTTGGGTCCAATTAGTTTAGCTTGTAAAAGATTCTTAGCCGAATTAGAATCTAGTTCTTAACTTAATCTTACTAAATAGGTTTTTATGGGTTTATTGGTATTTATGGACTTGATGAGATGATTTATAAACAGTTGAGCTGCAATGGTTGATTTCAATTTATAAGATAAGTTATTTGAATACTCCTAATCATTATAAGGCTATTATTTCAAGTTTTCAACCTTTCTTTTCCTATGATTATTTTGTTGAAAAAATTATTCAATTTTCATTTCAATTAGCTGTGATACTTAGGATGCGTTTGGAATAGCTTTTTTTACAACTTATCTGGTCTTAATCTTATGGCATGAACACTTGTGGCGATTATGGACAAGTTAGATGGAAAAGTTTGTAAAAACGTTGTCTGGCAGAGTTGATTTTCACTTATGGGAGAAGGAGCTATTAACTTAAATACTCATAGTATTACAATATCATTGTTTCTGTATACTGGCAATTCGATTCAGTTAGTTGCCTCCTCAGTATACCACAATTCAAACTCTTAACTGATATGCCGATTCTCTCTCTCGTTTTCTTTAAATTTCTCACTCTTTATTGCAGATCCCTAGTTCAGCAATTCTATCTGTTACGAGTTAGATTCATCAAATTTTGTATAAGTGTGTGCCTTCCAGTAAAATTTAATCTGATTACTGTTACTTTGTCTGACACAGGTGTTTGGTGCTGAGTACGTGTCGCTGCATGTCAGGAAGAGTAACCGTGCAGCTTTTAATTTGTACACAGAGACCTTGGGGTACAAGATTCATGATGTAGAGGCTAAGTATTATGCTGATGGTGAGGATGCTTACGACATGAGGAAGCAACTCAAGGGGAAGACGATACATCCACCACAGCATCATCATCACCACCACCACCATGGTGGCGGTTGTTGTTCTGGGGAGACAAAGGGGAATGCTAAAGCCTGATTATGAGAGCAATATCCCCTCATATTTTTGCTGGTTTATTGAATGCCTTTGTTGAATAGTTTGATATTGACGAGATGGTAATATGTTGCCGAATAATGCTCTGTTACTTGTTGTACGCTTATTTAGTTATGTTCGCTATTTTGTCATTTTACAATTGTGGATTTACTATTTTTTTTTATTGAATGCACCCGTTTGTGGTTCATCATGTCATGATGCTTAATTATGGTTGCATTCAAATATCGTTGCTTTTATGTCATGGGGTATACACAGAGAGATGGAAGAGAGAAATATTAATTCAGAGAGAAAGAGGTAGAAAGTTAAACTGAATATCTGTCTTTGTTAATGCTTAAACAATACTGTCTGGACTAGTTATTTTGTGACAAACGTTAATCTTGGAACAGTTCTCTCGTATGCTTTTAGTTTTATGCATGTATTAAGACACAGTCGACTCATGTTGTCTTCTTTTGGAATGGAATGGACATGTTTTTTTTGGTGTGATCTAAATATTCTATGCGAGCAACTGTAGAGATTAGTTTAAGGAGTAGTAAAACCACAATGAACGGTAAAGCTCTCCTATGATCTAACACATGTTAGTATTTGGCAATAGTCATCATCGGATTTGTTGGATGACTGTCAACACCCTCTGCGTTTGTTCCCTGCAAAAAAACACCCTCTGCCTATGTAACTATAACAAAACAAAGTCACTCTTGTATAATCAAAAGAGAAATGATAACTGAACACATAAAATGAAACACAAAAGAGACACCGTATCTCTGCAAGGGTTTTTCTGTAATTTTGAACATGTAAGTAAGGGCAAAGTAGTCATTGCAAATGCATTTCTTTCTCCCGTTTCTTCTGAATCTCAATGCTTTCCTCCATTTCTTCCTCCTTCCTCAGAGCTCTCTCACACAAACATTCAGTGATGGCGAGTTACGGTGGCCGGTAAAATGTGGATCACACATAAATCTTAGGTAATAGTGGTGGCGATCAGAAGTGCGAACAACTTTCGTGGTGTAGAAGAGAACGATGCAAGTAGATCAGTGGAGAGAGAGGGAGAACGACATTGGTGTTGGTGGCGGTCGCCGGCGAGAAGTCGGATGTGAGAGATACCGAGAACGACATCGGCGGGTCGTCTCTGGTGAGAACTCGGTGGTGATAGAGAGAAGTCACGTGTATGGGTGCGCAAAAGAAAGAGAGATTGGAGAGAACGACGGAGGAGACGGCGCCGGTGAGAAGTGAAGTGTGATAGAGACCATGAAGATGACTGTAAGAACCCAATATTTTATCATATTTTTATTCTAAATTATGTTATCTTAATTTGACATTAAAATAATTTACCTTGTGATTTATTGAGTGATAATATTATTTTGTATTTTTCTTTCAAATTATATAGCCAAAATCCATTAGACTAATTATTATATAGTGTATCCTATAACTATTTATGCCAATTGTGATAAAGAAAAATGACTTGGTCTTGATTGAATTAACACATGTACTGGTAGTTAGAGTATCATAGCATGACTAGGTTGGGCTTTCATTCTTTTTGTTTCTTTTTCAATGCATGTACTTGTAGCAAGCCTCTCATTATATCATGTTAGTATGTTACTATTAAACTAATCACATATATATTGGTCCATAATTGTAGAAAAGAACATAGGGACAACTCTCCCTAAATATGTAGATAGATTCTATAAAGAATATACACGTAATGATTATTTTTAGAGTATATAAATGTATCAAAAAGGTTTAGGATGATTTAATGGTTCAAATGATTTTATAATAGTGGAATGATTAGAGAACAAATTTTTGGTCTGAAGATTAGGGATAAAATGATTGGATGATAATAGAATGCTAGAGATAAACTGTGTGAATCTTGATAGTTTTAGAGGCTGAAGTTAATTCTTTTCATCAACTACTAATTAGTCGCAACTTGGATTTGCTAAAACTTAAGAGATTTTTATTTTTATTTTTCTAAAAGAAAAACTTAAGAGAATTGAAAACAGTAATAATTGAGAATGAAAGTACACTTGAATGCACAGGCTGAGAATTGCTAAGAAAATATAGAGGTTTGAAACTCATTATTTTTCTTTTACACTAGTCTATGATTAAAAAGATTTATTTATATCTTGAGTCTTGTGATAAGAAACCGTAGCCAAACCTCAAACCTTGCATAGGAATAGTGATGGTTAGTAGTTACACTAAGTTAGTGTTTATTTAATTGTGAAGGTGTAAATGTAGTGGAACAAAGACCTTTGGGTGGAAACTTTAAGAGTTACTATTGAGAAGGTAAGGGCATCACTTCACGCGTTTCCGTACATGTATATGTGTATATAATTGTGTTGTGATAATTATCATAATGATGTTGTTTTGAAATGAATGATTATGTGTTATATATTGGTGTTGTGATAATTATCTTGGTGATTTGCTTTGGTATGAATATTATTTGTTATTATTTGTGTGTTGTTGTTTTAACATAAATACTCTTTGTTTATGGATGCATAACCTTACGTAACTAAATGGTGATTCTAAACTATATCCAACGGTGGGATACTAAACTTAGATTTAAGGAGTTATTACCTAATGATGGGGCATTTACAGAGACATTCATGTATTAGATGACTCAGACAAATGCCCAACGGTGGGGTACTGAACATCGAGTTTTAGGAGTTATTACCCAATGGTGGGGTAGTGACAATTCATATGCATTAAATGATTCAGAATAATGCCCAATGGTGGGGTACTGAACATCGAATTTTTAGGAGTTATTACCCAATGGTGGGACAATTGGCTCCGTTTAGAGGTGAAATACGAATCATGAGCACGCACATATAGATTGACCATTAGGGACTAACGCATTTTAGTCAGAGTGTAACTTTGTGCTAGGGGTGATGATTATGAAACTTGAGTAATGTGTCATGTATGTTTCATTTATTTTTATTTTCATGAAATCTACGTTGCATGCCTATTTGTACCATGTTTGTTAGTTGGAGATGACCCTTACTTTTGGACAGATGACCGTTGATCCGTGTTTCCTCCTTGGCGGTGACGTCAGGGAGGCAAAGTGATACAGTAGAAGAAGACGCTAGTGGTGCATATTTGGAGGCTTGATATATTCCGACACTGGTATTAGCCTTGTTGAGAAACTTTTCACAAGTATCCAGAACTTTGACCAGTTAGGTGTAGTCTTGGGTAGGAAAAAGGCCAAGTGTCTAGTTAGATTGTAATTCATTGCAAGTACTCAGGGGCGTAGCCCTTCATATGGGAGGGGTAGCCTTGGCTATCCGAAAAAAAATATTATTTTTGATGTGGTCGGTATGTATTTATATCCGGTTACCTCAAATAATAAACATTGAGCTACCCCAAACAAATATAGTTGCAAAAATTAGTATCTATAACTATTAATCTATAATCTATAACTATTAATAAAGGCAATACTTGGTTTTAGTGTAGCCTATTTTCTTTCGAGTAAATAGTCAATTACCCCCTTGAAATTGTAACTTTCGTCAAAAAATCCCCTGAATTTTGTAAAATGTCAAAAAAACCCCTGAAATTGTCAAGCGTCTGTCAATTACCCCCCTCCGTTAATTTCCTCCATCCAACTTGCTGATGTGGCCGTTAACTGCCACGTGGCACTGACACATGGTCAAAAAAGTCATGTCACGTCATAGGGGGTAATTGACTATATATTTTTTTTTTTTTTTGAAAAAAATCTGATTTTTTATTTTATTTTAAAAATCTGATTTTTTTTTTCTTTTCATAATTAACATTTGTGCCATCCACTGAACATGCAAATACCCCCCTGAAATTAAACATTTATGTGCAAATACCACCCTCAAATTTAAAATTTATGTAGTAAATATCCCCTCAAATTTATAACTTATATGCAAACATCTTTTCCAAATGTAAAACTTATATGCAAATTACACCTTGAATCATAAAACTTTAATGGTTAAGTAAAACTTATTCTTAATCTATAATTTACTATATCTCTAATAACAATAAAAAAGAAAAAAAATCACATCTTTAAAATAAAACAAAGGGGGAGAGGTTATTGGTGCATGAATGGATGGTTGTGTGTAGGCTCACGTAGAATTGTTTTTTGGCCAAGAGCTTGGGAATATTTCTAGCTATGCTCCTTCAGGAGTTCCCACGGAACACACCACTAGTTCTCTATCTGTTAAGGCCTAAGGGTGTTGCTCGAAATGATGACAAATTATTGTCATTACACTTTTGCTGTTGGAGAAAATTTAACTTCCCGCTGTAATTACACTTTGCCATAACTACCAAATTTACCTTCATATATTATATATATGTCTTGGTCAAATCCTTGTTAATTTTTTTTTTCCTGTAGGATCTGCAATTATTTGCTCTCAAAACACAACATTTTGATGCATATGCATCTCTGTTTTCATGTTATTTTAAAGATGTGATTTTTTTTCTTTTTTATTGTTATTAGAGATATAGTAAATTATAGATTAAGAATAAGTTTTACTTAACCATTAAAGTTTTATGATTGAAGGTGTAATTGACATATAAGTTTAACATTTGGAGATGATGTTTGCATATAAGTTATAAATTTAAGGGGATATTTGCTACATAAATTTTAAATTTGAGGGTGGTATTTGCACATAAATGTTTAATTTCAGGGGGGGTATTTGCATGTTCAGTGGGTGGCACAAATGTTAATTATGAAAAGAAAAAAAAATCAGATTTTTTTCAAAAAAAAAAAAAATATAGTCAATTACCCCCCTATGACGTGGCATGACTTTTTTGACCATGTGTCAGTGCCACGTGGCTGTTAACGGCCACATCAGCATGTTGGATGGAGGAAATTAACGGAGGGGGGTAATTGACAGACGCTTGACAATTTCAGGGGGGTTTTTGACATTTTACAAAATTCAGGGGGGTTTTTGACGAAAGTTAAAATTTCAGGGGGGTAATTGACTATTTACTCATTTTCTTTTCTATTTTAGCCTTCAAGAATTGCAAATATTTCAAAAAAACACAGATAGGAAACTGCAAAATAACTGTAGGCTTTTCTCAATTCAAATCCTCAATGAAAACATGTGTATGGGAAAGGGAGAGAGAATACGAGGAAAGGGATGGAGTGAAAGATCTCATAAATTTGAAATGAAAGACGGACAAAGAGAAGAAGAAACAAGAGGATATAAAAATGGATAGAGAAGGATGCCACACAATATCAAGGTTTAGTAGTTTGATTTCTTCTCTCCACTACCGTTGATTAACAAGGAATCGCTATTTGTTTGTTATTTTAATTTTTTTGGTACAAATCACAAAACCATAGAGGGAAAGAACTATTATTTCTTTACTTATAGGAAGCCATCTCCATTTTTATACAAACAATTGTAGAAACAATATCAAGGTACAAATCTATGAGATCTTTACTTATAGTTATAAAAAAAATATAACTATAAGTAAAGATCCAATATCATCAATTAGACCCTTCATATTATGAAACTATATGAATATCACCAAATCACAAAACTAAATAATATGAAACTAGGGGGTGTTTGTTTCCAGGTTATAAAATTTATTTCTAGGAATATGAGGATGGGAATGCACTTTCCCATGTTTGGTAGAAGGTAAAAGAAAAATATACCTGGGAACAAATTATACCCAGGAAAATTTTTAACCCATGATCTCCCTATTTTTATTCCCATGAAAAAGGAGTTGGAATGTTTTATTCCTAGGAATGACATTTGCCTTGCTACATGAAAACCCCACTACCACCATGTTTTTTCAACTGCCAATTAATTTCTATTTTTTTCTTTTACATGCTCTACATCAAGACATTGTTATAATGTATGTTATTATATGTAATTCATCTATTATTTCTTTATGTTCTTTTTGGTTTGTGCAAAAAAATATTTATGTGTCTATTAAAGTTTTCAACAATATTGTTCTATTATATCAATCAACTATATTTTATCAATCAACTATATGAAAACATAATTTTATTTCATGGTGTATTTTCAAATGCTTCAAGTTATAATGAAAATAAAATGTAGTAAAATAAATTCAAATTGATTTAGAAACAAGGTAGAGGTATTTTTGTAACTGTATCATGTTTTTTCTAGGAATATATATTCTAAACTAAACAACAATTAGCTATTTATGGGAACATTTTTTGAAAATATTCCTGAAAAATTAAAATACTAACCAAACACTTTTTTTTAAAATACCCAGGAATAAACTTCCCACTACTTTATTCCCAGGTAAGTTATTCCTGGGATTAATTTATGAATCCCTGAAACAAACGTCTCCTAAGTAAAGATATCCAATTTGGGGTAGTTCAAGGTTTTCATATTAAGGCTACTTTTTTGAACATTTTAAATAACTCTATATAAAACAGGATTCCTATTTAGAATAAGTAACTCTATGGTATGACAACACTGATGTTGTGGATAATGAATATGAACCTATTTAGAATGTTTGTATAAAAACATGAAACTATAAGTGATGGGGTATCAACACTACTATATTCCATATCCACCATAAGTTGTGGCTATTCAACTCTATTGTTATGCCAAATTGCACACTTTTATGATTGTTAATTAGACTGCATTGCTTCTTCATTATGTTATTCCATGATTGTTGAACTTGCTTTAGCAGTAATTATTTTCACGATTATCACTTAAGGAAACTCACAATGTTATGATTGTAATAGCCAAGGACGAAACTGCTCATGTCATTTCTTTTTCTTCTCATGCTTTATCTGAATTAACTCTCTTTCATGAAATTGCTCCAATTTTATGTACGTAATTTTTTGTTCTTTTTTAGTCTTCTTTATCATTACATATTGAGGTATTGCTTGGTTTTTGGTTAATTTTGATTTTCTTTCCCTTTCCCTTTCCTTTTTCTTGTCGGCTTTTTGTTTACCATATATTCCGGTTCTCATAGTGCCTTCAAATTTTCTCTTTGCATTATATTATTTATGCTACTATTTAATAATTAACATTTTATTTTTGCCTGATAGCATGAGAGTATTGAAGATCTATAAAGCAAAGATGCTAATTGTATTTGGTGCATTCCGGTGTTAGACACGTGTCGATGTCTGACATCTGTACAATATGTGTCGGAAAATTCATACATGTATATTTCGGTGTCGATGTCCAATGTTGTTGACACTAGCTGTGTCGATGTTTCTTTGTCATTTTCGTTGCCCGCGTTAGAATTTGTGGTTAACTATTGAAACTTTTATGACCTAACTTCATTTTATTGGATTTCATGAGATCATTTTTGCTTTACTATTTCTTCTTTCATTCTATACAGTAGATTACAATGTAATTCTATTTTTTCTTATTCCTTATGCTGAAGTGAATTACATTTTATTTTCATATTGTCGTCTGGTTCTGTTATTTTTTTTCCGTTCAGATTTTTAACTTTTTGTGTTGTTACATACATTCTATTTTGCAGTTTGGCTAATGTCAACCAATTTTTGAGACAATTTTAAGGGAGTTTGTAGCAGAATTATATTTCCGCCTTGAGTGTAAGTCATGTATTTGTCATCATTTTTTTTTTTTTTGGTAGATAGACGAAATGGCAAAGCCATTATAAACTCACACACACAAGTGGAGGTACCGGGGTTCGAACCCTGGTCATGGCATCCAGCCTAACAATTTCGACATTTTTGCCAGTTGAGCTAGGACTTCTGGATGTATTTGTCATCATTTAAGTTACAAATTAAGTGGTGTGATTGTTGGTCTACATAACTGTCTAATTAACATGTTGTTTCAAGGATTCGGCTGTGTGTTTCTTTTTTGGTTACTTTGGCTGTGTGTTTCCTTATGTGATGAATTTTTTCTCATTTTTTAATTAATTTATGTTGTTGCTCTTTTCATAAATGGTCCTGTTTCTATTTTCCCCTATCTTTTTGCGTTGTTTTTATAGTGATTTTCCATTTCTGATTCTTATCCTTTTATCGTAATTCAATGTACTTTAAATTTGATGTATATGGCTTATTTCTATGTTTTAATAAATGATAGGATTTCATCAAATATTTTCCCAACTCCCACATCTCTTAAAATATTACTGCTTCACTGTTTCTATAGGGGGATCGCAACAGTGGCTGTATCACAAACAAGACGGTACTAGAATGATTGTCCTATGTTTCTTCAACTCTTTCTACTGTACTATGTTTCTTCAATTGCAACTATATATATATGTGTGTGTACTGTAAGGATTAAAAATATCTTGTCACATATTATCAAATTAATAATGCAACACATTAAGGGAAAACTAATGAATTTTGTGCTTTTCGCGATTTATAGTTATGTTTATGGAAGGAATTTTGTGCTTTTCGCATCGGTTCAATGTGAGATGGAAGACAAGAGTAGAGGAAGACAAGAGACACACTAATAATTAAGGAGAATAGGGAGTCATCGAGGTAACCCTTTCACCGTGGCCTAAATGCAAATCCTCATAGCACTCGCACATAATGACATAATGATAAAGGAAGGGGGCATAAGGTTTTCAGAGAGAAAGATGATTGTTTACAAATTTTAGTTAAAATATTTTCTTATTATGTTTCTACAATTAATTTTATTCTCTTAATTTTCTTATGGTGTACCTATAAATAAAGACCCAATTTTTTGTGCTTTGTACCACTCGACTTATTTGATATTTGCTTTGTGTTACTCAAGTAAACTTTACCCAAGTTCAACCCCTAAACTCATTCCAACCTCAACCATAGAGTGGAGAATAAGAACCATAAGGAGTGAGAGAAAGTGTTCAAAAGGTAAATTTATATACATGTTCTGAAATACATTTTAATTAAGTGATTATGTAACAAACTTTATTTTAAAAGAAAACAAGCAAAGTGCTAGAGAAATTATTTTTTGAATGGCAAAGGGCTAAAGAGATTAATTGTGCATTTGGAATCACAATGTAAGGTTTTAGATAACAGGATGATATTATAATTTTCTTAAGTATCATTTATATTTCTATTTTATTGTGTGCATCTTAGATAGTATGAAGTGTGTTAAATGAGAGATATGCCAATTTGGTCACAAAAAAAAAAAGAGATATGCCAATTATGTTATGTTTACAACTATTTGAATTAATAAATAACAATTATAGTGTGTTCTATTCTCTCTTATTCTCTTATCGTCTATTTTTATCCCTTTATTCATAAAATAGCTACTATTCAAAAGTAACATTTTCTTTTTCAACCTATTGTGTAGATACATGCGTTAGCGCAGTAGAAAAAGCGGACAGACGGGCACGGGAGTGCCGTCTGGACGCTAGTAAATAATAAAGTAAAAAAATTATTACAAGATTGATAGATTTATTTGTATTGGTTTGATACTTCCAGTCTCAATAACAACAATAAAGAAACCTTTTTCAAAAACAAAAATTCTCAAGACAATAGTCATGGACAAATTAAATGTACAATGAGTTTCTTGCAAAACATTATTAATCTATTATTAAACAGACAATTATTGATGAAATTGAGTTCTTCAAATGTATTTTGCCCAACGTTTTTAAATAACAATTTTTATGTTAAGTTCTTAAGATTTTTGTTAACTTGAGTCCTTAATTTTTTTGTTAGAGATTAAATTGAAGACTAAAAACTTTTTTTTTTGTAAAATTTTAAAAAACCGAGACAAAAATTAATTTTTTTTAAAACTTAAAAAATTATAATTTGTGGAGCTAAAAATATATTTTATCCTTAAATTTAATGTGTTTGTTTTAAAAAAAAAATTCTTTTTTATAGTTGGCCTATGCATAAATTTTTTGCGAGCTTCGTCGCTGCAAGTACTTATGGGATTATAAACTCCAATGTGTCTCATGCTTCAACCATGTCAGAAATCCTAAATCACAATTGTCCCATCTATTTATCGAGTCTTGTTAAGGAACAAAGTGATGTTGGAGAAGTTGCATTGTATTTTACCGTCACATTATCTACTGATCACAACGAGGGACATGACACATGTGAACCAGATAAAATGGATTGATTATTTTTAAAATGGATTGATCACAATTTTTCATATTAACTTTGAATGATTTTATCATTTTCAATATCAATAAAAATATCTTACACTATATAAATAACTAAATAATTATTTAAGCAGTCATCTCTCATTCGATTTCACATTCGATTCTTGATAATATTCATATTATGAAGAAAAAAGTTGAGATATATAGTACGATTATAAATATAGACAAGGAGAGAAATAGTTTGTAATAAATGTGAGTCATGTTGTCAATATGTCAACTATTGATACGTTATATTACTAAAAAAAAATTAAAAAATTGTGTGGGGACAAGCCCACACATGTGTTAACATGCCTCTGTCCCTGAGGTTATAGGTGGCTGAAAGACGACTATAGCTTAGTTTATACCAAACATGACCTAGTTCAAATTTATTGACTATATAATTTAAGCTAAAATGTGATTTTCGTCGCTGTAAATATGGTTGTCTCTATAAATTTTTGTTTTTTAAAATAGCTCAAGTGTCTACTTTTTTTTTTGATTTGAAGGTGTTGATTGTGCAAAGTTGGTCATATGGCGCGCACCTTCCATTTATTTAAACATTTATAAATTATTTTAATAAAAATAAAATTAGTTTTCAAGATTTTATTTTTGGCTTAAATATGCTTTTCATCCCTGTAATTATAGGCCGTTTGATTTTTCATCCCTGAACTTACCAATCCTTCCATTTTGCCCCTGTAATTACTAATCATTTGAAAGTTCGTCCCTCTTCTCGAAAAATCACTGCCACGTCATCAAATTAGCAAAATGGCATGGGAATTGACAAAAATACCCCTGACTTATTTTTAAAAATAAAAAAATTCTAAAAATATTTTGAAAATAACTTTTTCGAAAAAAAATGAAATAATTTTTCACATAATTTTAAAAAATATATAATCAGATTTTTTCGAAATTAATATTCTGATTTTTAAAAAAATCTTTTAAAAAAATCAGATTTTTTAATAATTTTCGAAATTATATATTCTGATTTTAAAAAAATATATAATTTTCCATTTTTTTTTCATATTTCAAAAAATATATTTTTTAAAATTATATAATCGTAAATTTTTTCGAAATTATTATTATGATTTTTAAAAAATCAGATTTTTTAATAATTTTCGAAATTATATATTCAGATTTTAAAAAATTATATAATTTTATATTTTTTAAAATTTTTTTTATTTTTTAAAATTATTTTCAGATTTTTAAATTTTTAAAAATAAGCCAGGGGTATTTTTGTCAATTTCCATGCGATTTTGCTAATTTGATGACATGGCAGTGATTAACCGGGAAGAGGGACGAACTTTCAAATGATTAGTAATTATAGAGGCAAAATGGAAGGATTAGTAAGTTCAGGGATGAAAAATCAAACGGCTTATAATTACAGTCTTTATTTTTTAATGACCAAACCCTTTTCTTCATCCTTCCAGCACCATCATTCCTCCATCTTCTTCTTCAGTTTGATTTCAACCCAATTCCCCCTTTCTCCTCATCTCCCCCACCTTCTCCCACCTTTTATCTCCCCTCGACAGCTACCTCATCAACACCAGCTCCACCACCCATATCCCCTTTTCATCAATAACCAAAACTCACTTTCCAGTTTACCCTCAATCCACAACACTGTAGGGTTTTCACCAAATCAACCAAATACTCTTTCCCCGTTAAAATCAAAGGAACCCATTTGTTTCATTTTCACTTTCACGCCTTTAATTCCTCAAATCTCAATCTGAGTCGTGCTAAATTTCAAATCTTTATTATTGGGTATGTTGTTTTAAGCAATTTTACATGTTTTGCTGCTAATAGTTAAAGAAACCAAGTTGCTTGGGCTCCAGTGGTAAGGAGCCCTTCCAAGGACGTATCTGGGGAATACCAGGTTCGATTCCGAGGGGGACAACACTTGGCCAGTGCTTACGCAGGAGCCGGATTAGTCGTCCATCTTTAGTGGGTCAACCAGTGTGAAAGCAAAAAAAAAAAAATTTTTTTTTTTTTGACAAAAAAAACCATAGGTTGTTGAATATCCTATTTACTTACATTTAATTATTTTTAATTTATTTGTTTAGATGATTTTAAAATTGACATGTTGGTTTGGCTTTCACGCAAGGTTTACTGCTTTTCCATTGCAATATATAATGTTCTTTGACTCATCGCATTCCATGTAGGAAGAGTATTGAACAATGAACTTGTGAAGAGTACCAAAGAAGGATTAATACTTTATATATCACCATACGGATTAAATTAGTAATCCAAAACGAATAGAAACAAAACAACAATTGCATAGGAGGAAGACAGATGGAGAAGAAGACCGACCTGTATTTGCCTCATGAATTGATCATACAAATCATGTTGAGGTTACCGGTGAAGTCTCTCATACGTTTCAAATGCGTTTGTAAGTCATGGTTAGCTCTTATCTCTGATCATAACTTTGCAAAATCGCATTTTGAACTTTCCCCTGCAACACACACTAATAGAATTGTGTTCATGTCAACTCTAGCTCTGGAAACTCGATCCATAGATTTTGAAGCATCGCTTAACGATGATTCTGCTTCTACTTCACTTAACCTTAATTTTATGCTTCCCGAATCTTATTCTAATCTTGAAATTAAAAGTTCTTGTAGAGGATTTATAGTTTTGACTTGTTCTTCCAACATTTATCTATGGAATCCATCGACCAGACATCACAAGAAAATACCATTTCCTCCTTCCAATTTAGATGCCAAATATTCATGTTGTCTATATGGTTTTGGGTATGACCATTCAAGAGATGATTACTTGGTGGTATCAGTGTCCTATGATAAGAGTATAGACCTAATTGAAGAAAATATTTCATCACATTTGAAGTTTTTCTCTTTGAGAGCTAATACATGGAACGAAATTGAGTGTCTTGGATTGGTGAAGTATAAGCACTTCCCTTATTATATGAATGTAAATGATGATCCCACAGTAGGGACACTCTTTAATGGGAATATTCATTGGTTCTCTTTTCGCAATGATTTATCAATGGATGTTATTATTGCCTTTGATTTAGTGGAAAGGGAACTTTTGGAGATGCCTTTTCCAGATGGTTTTGATCATGAACCTATGGATTGTGATTTGTGGATATTTGGAGAATTTCTCAGTCTATGGGCTATGGGGGGTGTAACAATTGAAATATGGGTTATGAAAGAATACAAAGTGCATTCGTCTTGGACTAAGACTCTTGTCCTATCTATTGATTACATTTACATTCAGTATGATCCCCCAATATGCTCTACAAAATGTGGTCATATTATTGGAACAAATGGTACTGGATTGGTGAAGTATGATGGCAATGGTCAGCTGCTAGAAAATCGCTCATACTATAACGATCCATGTGGACGCCTAGTAGCTATGTATACAGAGTCCCTGCTTTCACTCCCCGGTGACAGTGAACAAATCTAAGAAGATGACACACAGAAGAAGAATGAAGTTGTGAAACATTTTTCTTCAACTTTTTCTTAATATTTATAATTATAGTGTATTATAAACTCTTGGGTAGCTGCACTTGCCGGGTAATATGTGTTTGATTGTGTTTGTAATATGATCCAGTATGCCACATGAGCTAATGTACTATGTTTATTGGTCAAATATCTGTAATGTTCAATGAAAATGTTGACAATTTCATTTGTGTGATTCACAGTTAATTATGCATGTTAACTTATTGAGTTTTAATATATATGCTGTGTTACTTGTTTGCAATATTCTTATGAAGTGTCATGTTGAAAAATATTGAAAAATTATTTATGTCTTCACTTAATAGCTTAAACTTTTGGCATAGTTTGTTGATGAAATGGTATCACAGCTTTTGGCATAGTTCGTTGATGAAATGGTATCACAGTCGATTCTTCAAGAGCTGTAGTTTCAGGGGGTTATGTTAAAGATATGATATAAAAACTATTCATGTACTTTCCACCTAAAATAGCTAAAGCTTTTGGAATTGATGATTCACAACAAAGTTCATCTGAGCTGAGTTTGCTTTAACATCTAAAAAAATTCACAATTCAACCAAAGGTGGTGAACTTGAGAGTGTGGGAAATTGATCAACGAAGGAAGCATCAGTCAATCTATATTTTGCGACTAACATGTATAAAACGCTGACCCGAATTAACAATTTCAGATGACGGTACTATTAACAATTACTAAGCCAGCTTCTGTCGGTTGTACAAATTTCAGGACCAAGCACAAGACGTGCCCCGGATGAGAGCAAAACGTACAAAGCACCGCACTAGCATGTAGGAACAAACCAGAACACAAACGAATAATACAACTCCACACAACAACAAAAACAAGCAACACTACACAAATGGAACCTAAAGAAAGAGAACATGAAATGAGGAACAAAGCTGAGGCTAAAGCCAAAGAGATTCTAGGCATCCAAATCCAAATTCTGTGGCGCAACATCATTCAACCAAGATAGAAAAATCAGACAGAGGCGAAACAAGCATCCAATATCCAAACAATTTGCAAAATAGACCAAAGATCACAGGTCCAAACCGCGCATGATGGATCAAAAACCAGAAAAGAGAACACAATTCCAGGAAATAGACTATAAAAACTGTGACTTGCAAAGTGAAACAAAGGTTTTCAGTTACCGTTCTTTATAAGAAAATGTATCAAGTTTATATGAACCAAATTGAGCTGAATTGAACTACTTCTTCTATGAACCAAAACCAACTATTTTTTTTTTTTTGTTTTTTTTTTGTTTTTTTTTGTGTTGAATTGATTTTGAACAGTTCAAAATCTGAATGTTTGGGTTTTAAGTACTTAAAAAATTGGCTTTAAAAGTTCATAACAGGATTTTAACAATTCAAAAATTGAAGTCCCACACAACAAGAACAAGAAAGAAATCAAGTATTCTGAAACTATATATAATCTATTTGACATATGGAAAATATTGTCAAAAGCGAAACCTGTAGTTTGAAATGTTTATTAAACTTGTTCTGAACTATTATGTAGCCGAATTCACATGTTTGATATAATAACAAATCACTTAAAATTATAAATATCATAGAAACTACATTTAATGCCTTGTTTGATGTTTATACTAGGCCAGCCTCCAATGCAAGAATGAATGCCACAGGTATTCTATTATATTTTCTGCAAAATTGAATAAGTGAAATTTAATAAACCATAAATTGAATTCATTTAGCAACTTTTGAGGGGAAAAAAATGTAAGTTTCAGGGATCGTAAATTCAAAGATATAAGGATGAAACTTTAAGAATACTTCCAGAAGGAAACTTTTGCCAATCTTTTTGAAACATATATCTGCTACATTTTGGAGTGATATTTATCTTTTAGAGAATCCTCTATGTTTAACTTTAGACATTCAAGAAACAACTCTTCAAGAGCAGTGAGTGTGTCCATCCGAACATTGACTTTAAGTGATTCAATTGAGTCATGGGATATGATTTTAAGTGATCGGAGGCTTGACTGATTACGTAGAGGATTCTCTTTAATAAAAACCGAATCTAGACTCCTACAATCACAAATGGTTAGGCTTTGTTGCACATGGTGTTAAGAATGGAAGAAGATGGAAGATTACTTGAGGAGCAAGTAACCTGACATAGCTCTAACAAACTTGCCACGCAAGCTTGCTTTCTGCTATGACAGTTAGAGTTAGTTTAGATAGGATGGAGTTAGTGTATGATTGTTAAGCTGTACCTATGTTAGTCTATAAATAAGTGCTTAACCTTTATTCACTTCATTTCACTCTCTTTTTAGCTTTCTTAATATGGTATCAGAAGTCTTCTCTTGAGAGAAGGTTGTTACGATTCAGTTACGCTTCTCTTCCGCCATGGATGCGTACATCTCAAGCTTCGTTTTCTTCTTTATTTTCTTTTGAAGATTTTATATCTTCTTCACTTTTCTTCCTTCGTTGATTCCTGAAACTTCATCTATTTTTTTCCTTGTTTTTTTACAACAATGGTGCGTAACAATGGAAATGCCAACAATAATGGAGTTCAAGATCCAACACAGGATTTGTCTTGACCCTGTTCATCCTAGTGATGGACCTCATTCTGTGACAACCAAGCCTCCATTGAACACGTCCAATTATCAAGCTTGGGCACGTGCTATGCGTAGAGATGCAATAATGTCATCCATACTTGGATCATGAATTATGTTTCTGATTCAACTGCACATAGTATTCTATACATTGATATTGTTTCTGATGTATGGAGAGAATTGAAGGAGCGTTTAAGTAAAACTGATCGCATTCGTGTTTGGAAACTCAAAACTAAGATCAACAACCTGAAGCAAGGTACAAATTCTGTTAATGATTACTATGCTGAATTGAGGTCTTTGTGGGAAGTTTTTCTAAATTTGCTAATAGTTGGTTGCCTATGTATACCACAATTCAATCCAGTTAGACACTTTACGGATATTGCTGATTTTCTCTCTCTTTTTCTAAATTTGCTAATAGTTGGTTTTATGCATGTGTTAAGACACAGTCGACTCATGTTGTCTTCTTTTTGAATGGAATGGACATTTTTTTGTGTGAACTAAAATATTCTATGCGAGCAACTGTAGAGATTAGTTTAATGAGCAGTAAAACCACAATGAACGGTAAAACCACAATATCTGGTTAGATCATAGTTCATTGCAAGTACTTCTGGATTATAAACTGTAATCTGTCTCATGCCTCAACTACGGCAGCAATCCAAAATCACAATTGTCCAACTATTTATCCAGTCTTGTTAAGGAACAAAGTGATGTTGGAGAAGTTGCATTATCTCTTACCGTCACATTATCTATTGATCACAACGAGGGACATGACACATGTGAACTAGATAAAATAGATTGATTATAAATCTTTAGTTGATGTGAGAAAAGGTCACGTCACGGGTAGATGAAAGGACCCACTTTTTTTGTTTTGTTGATTTGTCGCATTTTTACCTATGTTGGTAGATGCTGACTGTGCAAAGTTGTCTATGTGGCACACACTTGACATTTAACTCAAATGAAATGAAAGTGGACAAATATGACACTTTTGGAGGGGGAGACATCAGCTTTACTCGATGCTATTTACTTTGCTGATGGGAACAAATGGAACTGGGTTGTCTTCGAGTCTGACTTAACTACTCCAGTGTAAGGTCTATCGTCTCCGGGCCATGGTGATTCAGAATTCTGTGCTATTGTTTCTAGTATTATTTATCAATTATCTTTACATTTCAACCTCGATGTGAAGTTTGTTTGGAGACAAGCGAACATGGTTAATCATATTTTAGCTAGGACAACCTATCCTTGGGCTAGTCACTGTATTTTTTATTCTTATCTTCTTGTATTGAACATTAATTGATTAATGATAATACTCCTTCCGTTTCAAAATAAGTGTCCTTTTAAACAAAAAATTTGTTTTAAAATTAATGTCACTTTCATTTTTCAATGCAATAATAATTTTTTCTTTTCAATCGTACCTTTCAATTAATACTATATGTACATTACTTCCAAACAAACCAATTTTATTTAGGGGGCTTCTATGGTGTAGTCAAAAAAATGATTTTTTTGAAAAAGTCATTTTATTTAGCCAATAGCATGATTGTTATGTAATGTTAGCTAGTGTCTTTGTGATGGACCACTCTAAGACTAAATTTTATCTTATTACAAATCAGTCCTCGTATAAAATATTAATTACTTTTGATTTATTAACTTATTTAATTTAAAATAAATTCATTTTTGTTCTTCATCTGTTCATTTTGTTCGTCTGTTCTTCTTCATCTGCAAATTATTCATTTTTCTTCATCTTGGTCGTTTCTTCTTCATCTGCAGAAGGAGATTTTATGCTCAAATTAAATCATTTTTAATCATCCTCTTTCTTCTTCATTTGTGTAAGGGGATTTTGCTAACCTAAATTATACATTTTGCTAACCCAAGTTAGGGATTTAATCATAGAATTCTAGCAAATCACCTAATTTCATTATCAAAGCAATAACCTGTAAAGAGAAAGGGATTCAAATTTGATAGCAGTTATCATAGAGTCCAAAGAGTCCAACCGAGAAACTAAGAAGAAAACACATTAAACTGTTTCGATTAAACATACGAATTTTGAAGCATGAACTTTATATGAAAAACTACAAGCTAACCGTAAAAAAACATGACAATTATTGAGAAAGAAAATCTGAAGTACCTTCGGGCATAGTTTTAAAACCCGGCTCGGACCGGCCGGTTCAATCGGTTGAATCGGGAACCGGACACCTGACCGGTTCGAGCCAAGTATTGGATCGGGTATGCTATTAAACCGGTGTGAACCGGAAAGAACCGGTCAAACTCGGTAAAAACCGATGACTCGGTGGTTTTTGAAAACCGGCAGGGTCAGTGAACCGCGCTTCTGAAATTTGTGTAGTATGAAATGTGCATATAAAGTGATTAATTTTGATGATTTTGACAATTGGTAGGTTTTATGATTTTTTTTATTTTTATTTTTGAGATTGAGTGATTAGTTTAATATGATCCATCTCAGTTTAATACAAGTACACATTTTTCATATAGACCGAGTTATACATCTGAGTTATCCGGTTTAATCCGGTTCAGTTATGCGGTTCGACCAATGACTCACTGGTTTGATTATTGATCCAGTGACCCAGTACCCCACCGAGTCGATGACCGAGCCGAGTTTTAAAACTATGCTTCGTGTGGAATGGAGAATTGCAAAAGCAGGGAGGTAGCGTGCAATGATAAAAAAAAAATAGAGAGTGATTGTTGGCAAAAAAAAGTAATAATAATATTAAAATTTAATTTTGATTTAATTAGGGATACAATTGCAATAAGTAAAAATATTTTTTCTTGCCAAAAAAAGAGTAAAAATATTTTTGTTAAAACAACAAGTAAAAATATAGTGGCACACCGTATGAGCAAATGTACAGTACACAATATAATTGGACGTGATATGTATTAAATACATAAATGTAAAATGATTGGTCATTCTAATGACCATGGGCGGTTTCACCGTCCGGCGACTCCGGGCGGTCGCCCAGGCTCGATCGATAATTTTTGCACATTAGACTCAACCCAAAAGCCAATTAACACACTTACAAAAAGAAAAATTTGGGCAATCTGAAAATTCTCACACGCAAATAGGTCTCAGAATTTTATTTAGCACACAATTGACGGGTTCATCTCTCTTATTTTAACGGGTTAATTGTTCAAATTGACTCTGTAATATACTTTATGTCTGAAAAATGACCCTTAAAAATACAAAACATATATATTCTAGCATTGTAACTTGAATTTCTTCTTATTTTTAACCACCCTGTAATATACATGTAGTCTAAAAATGTGACCTACATGTTGAATTTTTTCATACATGATTAGCACGTTAAAATATAGCTTTACATAAAAAATTAAATTTCTTCGACCAGAGATAAATTAATTATTAATTTGTATCTCGTTTAAAGACTACAAAATTTCACTGTGAAGGTTCTTATCATGCTCTAGTCATGCCTACAAAATTAGGGAACTAAATTTGACTTGTAAGTATACGCTTACGCGGAACAAAATTTCAATTTTGCACGTTTTGGTTAAAAAATCATAATAAATTTAAACGACTTCGAAATGCTATGAAACTTTACATATCCTTTTTATATAAAATTATAGATGTCTCTACGAATAATGAGCTCAAAATTTGATTTATAGGTCGAGATTTCCATTGTTTTGTTTTTTGAGCTTTTGACACTTTAAAAATTCATAATTAATTTGTCGTTTGTCGAAAATTTCTAAATTTTTTTGCAAAGCCGTATTTTAACGTTCTTAACTCGCCTTTAACAAATCATGAAAAAATTCAATCTCTCGAATTCTTTTTTGGACTTCACGTATATTATAGGGTTATAAATAATAAAAATTTCGAATTACATGGTCAAAATACATGTTATTTAATTACAGGGCCAATTTTCAGACTTCACATATATTACATGGTCGATTTTAATTAATAATCCTATTTTAAATTGTACTTTTATTGACAAATTGATAAACCTCTTTTATTTCGATTTTTTTAATTATTAAAATAAAAAAATTGATTTATGACTATTGATATAATTTGGGATAAATTTTTCGCCCGGGCTCCGTAAATTTCCTGGCTCCGCCACTGCTAATGACTTCACCAAAAAAGTCATTCTAATAAATTTCATCATGGAATTTTTCTTTTATTAATCATGGTTAATCATACTTTAGCTAGGACGGTCTTTTATTGGGTTGCACACTGTTTTTTTATTCTTATCTTCTTGAACATTAATTAATTAATGATAAAATAACATATTTTTCTTTTAATTAATGCATTTATTAATATGTATAGAAAAAACATTAAAAGACATTCATTTTAAAATGGAGGGAGTGGGTAATTAACCGGTAAAAATAGACAAATCTTAATTTTTAAGAGAATTGCTGTTGACACATTGCATAAGACTGTGTCACACTAGTAATTTACCGAAATGCCCTTCAACAGTTAACTGCCGAATTATGGAACCGGCTGCAGTTAACTACCGAGGAAAACTGAAAACTTCGGCAATTAACTACCGAAGTTTTCAGTTTTCCTCAGTAGTTTACTGCCGAAGTTTTTCTCTGGAGTTAACTGCCGAGGAACATTTTGGTAAATTACAAGTGTGACACACCAATGCATATTTGTCCTAACAATTCTCAATTTTTAATTACAAAATCCTTTTCTTCATTCAGCACCATCATTCCTCCATCATCTTCTTCTTCAGTTCGATTTCAACTCAATTCCCCCTTTCTCCACACTACCCACTTTTTCTCTCCCCTCTACAACTACCTCATCAACACCGACTCCACCACTCCTATCTCCTTTTTCATCAATAACCAAAACTCACTTTCCAGTTTACTCTCAATCTACCACACTACTAGGGTTTTCACCAAATCAACCAATTAAAAGGACCCATTTGGTTCGTTTACACTTTCACGCCTTTAATTCCTCAAATCTCAATCTGGGTCGTGCTAAATTTCAAATCTTTATTAATGGGTATGTTGTTTAAAGCAATTTTACAC
The DNA here is from genome assembly GCF_003473485.1 of Medicago truncatula. NCBI lineage: Eukaryota > Viridiplantae > Streptophyta > Magnoliopsida > Fabales > Fabaceae > Medicago > Medicago truncatula. The sequence continues at coordinate 11,617,802 of NC_053044.1, read as the reverse complement.
GTTTTGTTGTTGATAGTTAAAGAAACCATAGGGATAGGGTTGTTGAATATCTTATTTACGTGTATTTTAATTTATTTGTTTGGTTTATTTTAAAATTGACATGTTGGGCTTGGGCATAGCAATACATAATGTTCTTTGATTCATCGCATTCCATGTAGGAAAGAGTATTCAACAATGAACTTGTGAAGAGTACCAAAGAAGGATCATCACTTTATATATCACCATCACACAAATTAAATTAGTAATCCAAGACGAAGAGAAACAAAACATCGATTGCAGAGGAGGAAGACAGATGGAGAAGAAGACCGGCCTGTATCTGCCTCATGAATTGATAATACAAATCATGTTGAGGTTACCGGTGAAGTCTCTCATACGTTTCAAATGCGTTTGTAAGTCATTGTTAGCTCTTATCTCTGATCATAACTTTGCAAAATCGCATTTTGAACTTTCCACTGCAACACACACTAATAGAATTGTGTTCATGTCAACTCTAGCTCTTGAAACTCGATCCATTGATTTTGAAGCGTCGCTTAACGATGATTCTGCTTCTACTTCACTGAACCTTAATTTTATGCCTCCAGAATCTTATTCTAGTCTTGAAATTAAAAGTTCATGTAGAGGATTTATAGTTTTGACTTGTTCTTCAAACATCTACCTATGGAATCCATCAACTGGACATCACAAACAAATACCTTTTCCTGCTTCCAATTTAGATGCCAAATATTCATGTTGTCTGTATGGTTTTGGGTATGACCATTTAAGAGATGATTACTTGGTGGTATCAGTGTCCTATAATACAAGTATAGACCCAGTAGACGATAATATTTCTTCACATTTGAAGTTTTTCTCATTGAGAGCTAATACATGGAACGAAATTGAGTGTCCTGGATTTGTAAAGTATAATCACTTCCCTTATTATATGAATGCAAATGATGATCCCAAAGTAGGGATGCTCTTTAATGGGACTATTCATTGGTTCTCTTTTCGCCATGATTTATCAATGGATGTTATTGTTGGCTTTGATTTAGTGGAAAGGAAACTTTTGGAGATGCATTTTCCAGATGGTTTTGACTATGAACCTATAGATTGTGATTTGTGGATATTTGGAGAATTTCTAAGTCTATGGGCTATGGAGGATGGAACAGTTGAAATATGGGTTATGAAAGAATACAAAGTGCATTCGTCTTGGGTTAAAACTCTTGTCCTATCTATTGATGACATTTCCATTGAGTATTATCCCCCAATATGCTCTACAAAAAGTGGTGGTATTATTGGAACAAATGGTGGTGGTGAATTGGTAAAGTATGATGGCAATGGTCAGTTGCTAGAGAATCGCTCATACTTTAACGATCCATGTGCCCTAGTGGTTATGTACACAGAGTCTCTGCTTTCACTCCCTGGTGACAGTGGGCAATTTTAAGATGACACAGAGAAGAAGAATGAGGTTGTGAAGCATTCTTCTTCAACTTCTTGATATTTATAATTATATTATATTATAAACTCTTGGGTGGCTGCATTTGTTGGGTAATATGTGTTTGATTTTGTTTGTAATATGATCCAGTATGCAACACAAGCTAATGTAATATGTTTATTGGTCAAATATTTGTAATGTTCATTGAAAATCTTGACAATTTAGATTGTGTGATTCACAGTTAATTATGCATGTGTAACTTGATTGGGTTTAATCTATGTTGTGTTCCTTGTTTGCATATGTGTTATTATAAGATAGTGGTAGTTATTTGATGGGTTTAATCTCTCTATGTGAAATATTGAACAAATCCAAACATGACCACAATAACTTGACACAAGGCCATCAATGGTAATTCTATTTGTGTTTGGATTGGATGACAAGAAGGAGGAGCCACATGCATATTTGAAATGGAGTACAGTATGATCCAATATAATCTATTTAAAGTAGATGTTGCATTCTTATGAAGTGTTATGTTCAAGATTAAAAAGATGCTCCATTGGATTGCCATTGGTGATATAGTTCATTTATACAATATTGAAAAATTATTTATGTCTTCACTTAATAGCTTAAACTTGTAGCATAGTTTGTTGATGAAATGGTATCACAGCTTTTGGCATAGTTTGTTCATGAAATGGTATCACAGGCTTTGATCAAGTGGTGTAGAGTTTGGTTCTTGTTGTGTATAGTCCATTCTTCAAGAGCTGTAGTTTCAAGGGGTTATGTTAAAGATATGATATAAAAACTATTCATGTATTTTCCACCTAAAATAGCTTAAGCTTTTTGAATTGATGATTCCTAACAAAGTTCATCTGAGCTGAGTTTGCTTGGACATCTAAAAAAATACACAATTCAACTAAAGCTGGCCTACAATTACTTCTCTTACAATTTGATATTGCAGCGACCTTACTTACAATTTGAAACTATTTCCAGAGAAAGTAGTCTTTAAAAACCATAATAGAATAGAAGCATATTTATAGTTTTGCATACCTGTCTTATTATTGAAAAGAAATATTATGGGTGAATGCTTTTAAGATTTATTCCTCAGCCAAAGGCTGGTTTTTATAGAGAGAATACAATTAATGTTCTCCTAGACTAGCCTAGAAACTTGTTACATTGGAAAAATAACAATGGAATTCTCTAGACTTGACTAGAAAATAATAACATAGGGAATAACATCATAGGAAAATAAACAATTAATGTATTTTCCCACACCCTCCTCAAGTTGGTGCATAGATATCAATCATGCCCAACTTGTCTATTAAATGCTCAAAGGTTGGTCTTACCAAGCTTTTTTGGTCAAGATATCTGCAGTTTGCTGACTTGAAGTCACAAAAGGTAGACATATGATTCCAGCGTCTAACTTCTCTTTTATGAAATGTCGACCAATTTCAATATGTTTGGTTCTATCATGTTGAACTGGGTTATGAGCTATGCTAATAGCGGCTTTACTATCTGAGTATAACTTTAATGGAAGCTCAATTTTAATCTTAAGTTCTTCTAGGAATCTCTGGATCCATAATCCTTCAAAAATACCATGAGCCATAGCTCTAAACTCTGCTTCTGCCCTACTTCTTGCTACAACTCCTTGTTTCTTGCTTCTCCATGTCACAAGATTACCCTGAACATAGGTACAATATCCAGAGGTTGATCTTCTGTCTGTGACTGAACCTGCCCAATCAGCATCGGTGAAGATAGACACATTTCTTTCACTAGTCTTCTTAAAAAGTAAGCCTTTTCCGGGATTTTCCTTCAAATATCTCAGTATCCTATAGACTGCCTCAAGATGTTCCTCGAAAGGAGAATGCATGAACTGACTTACAACACTAACTAAGAAGGCATTATCAGGTCTGGTGTGCGACAAATAAATCAATTTCCCAACCAATCTCTGATATCTTCCAGTATCAATAGGAACACTGCCTTCTCCCCAAAGTTTAGCATTAGGATCCATAGGGGTATCTGCTGGACGACATCCACTCATTCCTGTTTCTTTCAATAAGTCCAGAATGTATTTCTGCTGAGAAACCACAATACCCTTCTTTGATTGAGCAACCTCCATACCAAGAAAATATCTCATGGATCCCAAGTCCTTGATTTCAAAGTCTACTGCTAATTTCTCTTTTACTCTTACCATTTCCACTATATCATCTCCAGTAAGTACAATATCATCAACATAAACAATCAGGACATCGAATTTTCCATCGTGGGAGAACTTTGTGAACAAGGTGTGGTCAGCCTGTCCTTGAATGTACCCTTATTTCTTCATGGACTGAGTGAATTTTTCAAACCAAGCTCTAGGAGACTGCTTTCATCCATACAAAGACTTATTTAGTTTGCTTACATTTGATCCAAATTTGTTTTCAAAACCAGGAGGAATGTCCATATACACTTCTTCTTCTAGATTGCTAAAGAGAAAGGCATTCTTAACATCCAACTGATGTAGAGGCCAATCCAGGTTCGTAGCGAGAGATAAGAGAATTCTCACTGTGTTTAATTTTGCAATAGGAACAAATGTCTCTGAGTAGTCTATACCATTAGTTTGAGTAAAGCCCTTAGCCACCAAGCGAGCCTTGTACCTTTCAATTGACCCATCTGAATTATACTTCACAGTAAACACCTATTTGCAACCAACCGTCTTCTTGCCATCTGGTAGTGTTGTGACACTCCAAGTTTTGTTCTTTTCAAGAGCGTTCATCTCTTCAAGTACAACTTCCCTCCACTTTGAAATTTTTAGAGCAACGTGTACACTTTTTGGAATTTCTACACTAGACAATTTTGAGGTGAAGGCAGACAAGGATGAAGAAAAATTTGAATATGATATAAAATTTGACATAGGGTGTTTAGTGCAAGATCTAACAGGTTTTCTAATGGCGACATGATCATCTATATCAGGATACAAAATACGACTCTCAGAAACAGAGACAAACTTACCTTTCCTTTTCTTAGGAGGTTGATTATTTCCCAGTTCAGATTCATGACAGTGTTGAGATGTGGACTCATCCCTTTCTTTGTGGTGCTTCTTCACAAAAACCTTCCCTTTCCAAATCCTGCTTCCTAGTTCAAGTCTATTATCTTCAAGTGACTCATTATTTTGTGGCATTTTAACTAGATCATCACTATGATCGTTTTCAAGATTCTCATTGTTTTCCTCATGAGAAGATGTAGGCTCGGATTCACCAAGTGCCTTACTCATAGCAGGAGTAGGAGCAGATATAGAATCATGGCCATTTTTTGCTGGTGCAGAAGTAGAAGTCTTAGAACTTTGTGATACAGGCAAAGACAAATTATTTGAAAAATTCATGTCCTCAGTTTGAAACGAGTCTTCCATTATACCCCCCTTGAAGATGAGGGTCATCAAAAAAAGGTTTATTTTGAAAGAATGTAAAATCATAGTGACAAACATTTTCTTGTTTTTTGGATCAAAGCATTTGTATCCCTTCTGGGTTGGGGAGTATCCAACAAAAACACATTTTATAGCACGTGGTTCAAGTTTTCCAACATTTTTATGTTCATGAACAAAGGCTGTGCAACCAAAGATTTTTAATGTCAAATCAGTTGAAAAACACGTACTAGGAAGACATTCTTTGAAAGTATTAATTGGAGTTTGAAAATTGAGAACTTTCGAAGGCATCCTGTTAATTAACTATGCAATTGTTAAAACTGTTTCACCCCACAAATAGTTGGAACTTTACTTGAGAAAAGTAAAGCTCTAGCTACCTCCAATAAATGTCTATTTTTCTTTCGGCGACTCCATTTTGTTGAGGAGTATTGGGACATGAACTTTGATGTACAATCCCATTTTTAAGAAAAAAATCATCCAGAATAATGTTAAAATATTCTTTGCCATTATCACTTCTAAAGACTTGAATATTTGTTTGAAATTGGTTTTGCACCATTGCAATAAAATTCTTAATAGTCTGACAAACATCTGATTTCCCCTTTAACAAGTATACCCAACATACTCTTGAATGGTCATCTATAAACGTGATAAACCATTTTTTGAGAGAAAGTGTACTTGTACAGTTAGGGCCCCAAACATCACTATGAATAAGAGAAAAAGTTTTTGATGGTTTATAAGGCTATATTGGAAATCAGGAACGCTGATGTTTTGCAAATTCACATGCTTCACATTTAAACGAAGAAATGTTCTTATTATTAAATAACTTAGGAAACAAGTGTTTTAAGTAACCAAAACTAGGATGACCTAATCGTAAATGCCATAACATAACGTTGCCATCATTATTATTCAAAACAGAAAAAGACTCAAAGCAGGAACTTATTTTTTTTGAAGGTAGTTGTGATGCAGATCCACTGTCAAGGTAGTAGAGTCCTCCACTCTTCTTAGCACTGCCAATCATCTTCCCCGAGTTCAAATCCTGAAAGACACAGTGAGATTTGAAAAATTAATTTGACAATTTTTATCTTCGATTAATGTACTGACAGACATTAAATTACATGATAATTTTGGAACATGAAGGACATTTTCAAGAGTTAAGAGTGGAGACAACACAACGGACCCTTTACCTGCAACGGCTGAAAAAGAGCCATTTGCAATTTTTATTTTTTGATTACCTGCACATGGGCTATATGAAGAGAACAAAGTGGATTCACCTGTCATGTGGTCAGAGGCACCTGAATCTACTATCCAAGTATGATTGGGTATCCAAGTATGATTGAGACTAACACTAAGAAATGCAGAATTCCCTTTTGTTGCTATAGAGTAGGAAGGAGTTGAAGACTCAAGAAGTTTGAAAAGTTTGTCTAGTTGTTCCGTAGTGAGTGGAAGCTGAGTTGAAGAGGATTGCTGCCCTTGATCAGAATTACTAGCCTGAAATGCACGACTGCCTTTCTTCTTCCAGTTAGGAGGTTTTCCTTTGAGCTTCCAACAAGTTTCACGTGTATGCCATTCACGCCTGCAATGATCATAGTAAGGAATCACTTTGTCCGACCTTTTTCCCTCGTCGAGGTTCCTAGTAGCCAAAGCCGAGCCTTCAGATTCAGAGCTTCGTGGTGTCTTTCCCTTCATAATTCCTTGTCGTGACTCCTCCCTTCTTATTTCTGCAAAAGTTTCACGAAGAGTTGGCAATGGTGTCTTTCCTAAAATTCGACCTCTTACCTCATCAAGATCTTTATTCAGCCCATCAAGAAACATGAAGACACGATCATTTTCTTGCCTCTTGAGAAATAGAACACTATCCTCTGTACACCTCCAATTGTCATCATAACAGAGATCCAACTCTTGCCACAGGGTCAACAACTCATTAAAATAAGTGGTTACACTTCTGTCACCTTGTTTAACATGCCATAACTTTGATTTTAAACAAAAAATTTGGGAGGAATTTTGGATATCAGAATATGTTTCCTTAACATCTTCCCACACATCCTTTGCAGAACGCAAACACATGTAAGGCTTACCTATTCCAGTTTACACAGAGCTTACCAACCAAGCAATAATCAAGGAATTTTCAAACTTCCATTGTTTGTAAAGAGGGTCTTCTCTTGCCAGTTCAGCTACTGCTCCTATTAAAAAAGCAAGCTTCCCTTTGCTATCCAATACCAAGCGAATAGTTTGGGCCCATTCATTATAGTTATTCCCATTCAACTTAGGAATATTAACCTTGAGGGAGTACGAGGAACCCTCTTGGTTATTGCAGCCTATGTTGAAATTGATATTGCCAAAAACATTTTTGTTCCTATTTCCATTGTTGCCGCCATTATCGCCGCTGTTTGCAGAAAAATATGTTATGCCATCTCGGCGACCACAGCCGCCACCATCGCCACCACCACCACCATCTCCCCGACCACCACCACGACCAACGCCTGACACAGGTGGTTGTTCTCCATGGTTGGTGGTGGAGGATCCGGTGTAGGTCTGTGATAGGGAAGACCACCTGTTGTGATCCGCCATGAGAGGTTAAATGGGTATGTGAAACTGTTCAAGTAAGAAAGCAGGTTGATCAGAACCTAGCTAGTTGTGGAAACCTTCACAACGGGCTTTGATACCATATTGAAAAGAAATATTATGGGTGAATGCATTTATGATTTATTCCTCAGCCAAAGGCTGATTTTTATAGAGAGAATACAATTAATGTTTTCCTAGACTAGCCTAAAAACTTGTTACATTGGAAAAATAACAATGGAATTCTCTAGACTTGACTAGAAAATAATAACATAGGGAATAACATCATTGGAAAATAGACAATTAATGTATTTTCCAACACTTATAAAAACTGACCTTTTTCTAATTGGAGTAAATTTCTTATAACAACTCATATCAAAGCACAACACGTACCCCGATAAGAGCAAAATGTACAGAGCACTGCACTAGCATGTAGGAACGAACTAGAACACAATAACGTATAATACAACCAGTCCTTATACATGGACCACTTTAGGTGGCGTACATCCTTTGACTCTCGCACGCAATTGTGACATGTGGCAAAAACAACGAAACTCATCCAAAAAATCAGAAGAGAATTCTTTCTTCCTCTCTCCTCTGCCTCGCCTCTTTCTCGTCGATCCCTATCCTCCACTGGAGACGGCGACCTTCACCCTCAAATTGTAATCTCTCTCCCATCCATGCTCTCTCTCGTCCTCCACACCCATATCTACGACTCTCACCGTTCTGATCTCGCTGCCTTGAGCACGTCTCTGACTTTTAGATCTGTGACGGCGTTCGACGGCCACAATAGGGGCCCGAATTGGAAAAGTCGGTGGCCGGATTTGACAGTGTTTTTCAGCCTTTTGGTACGACATTTTTCGGCGGGCGAAGAGCAAAAATTGGGGCCCAAATTTGCGAAACAGAAAATAAAACAAAATCATATTTTGGGCTGAGACTTGTTCCAGTTTTTTGAGGAATACTTTTACTATAAATATAAACCTTGTATCAGATGAAACCTTGAGAGGTAGAGAGTCTGAAAGCAAGGGTTTAGAAACAAACAACAAACTAGGGTTTTAGAGAGTTTTCTCTAAGCGGGAGACACAAGGGTTGTGAGTGATTCACCTTGGGAAACACTATCAGGATTCACTACTAAAAAAAAAAAAATTAGTGAGGGAAATTTAGTGAGGGAAAACGTAAAATCCCTCTCTAATTCCGTCACTAAATTTTGCGACCAAGAAATTTGTGACGAATTTCATTTTTTCCGTCACTAATTTCCCTTACTAATTTTGCTTTTTCTAGTAGTGATTGAGTCTCTTGGTCACAGGAAGAGATTGAGACTTTGGGTAGAATTAGGTTTTCTTGTAACTCTTTGACATCTCTTTTGTAAAGTTACTCATCATTATAGTGGAATGGGGGGCTCCTCTCTCCCCTAGACTAGGTCAGTATTGGCCACATCAACAGTGGTGCAAAGTGTGTACAAAATGAAGTGGTCAACCTATTAATTTCCTAATACAACTCCACACAACGTTATAAGAATTGTTTCCGTGAATCAATTTGATATTTTTTCGTTAATTTTTAACCCTAAATGTATAAAGTGGAACAACATTATAAGTGGTTCACCATATATCCTATTAAACTGTTTGCTTCTTTTTCTCTCGATTTGATTCATGAAAGATTGATGGGTGCGAAAGATTTATGGAAAGGGAGGAGGATGAAGGTTGATGCATGTGGGAGAGATGAAGGAGTGGAGGTGGGAGATGAATTGACTTTCTCGAATATACATTTTTTTAATATGATGAAGGTGTATAAAGGATATGTCGAAGATGATATAGAGAAAGAAAGATGATGAATAAAAGGGAAATAAATAGTTGTTGATGGTTCGCTGTTAGATACAATGAATCTCTAAAATCTAATCTTCCTCTTTTTAAAAAATAGATTAAAGAGCTGAAATTAAAAAATTAATAAAGTCTATGGTGAATTATCTAAAATGTTGGTTCAACGTATACATTTCTGATTAAGGTTAACCTAGAGATCAAATAACTTTTTAGAATTTATGGGACCAAAATGAAACTAAAACTAGCCAGGGATCAAATGACCAATTTAAACTAGTTTTTGGCTATTTCCTGAATTGCAAAAGCATGTCTTTCATCCGTTTATGGGTGGCTAATTTTGAAGTTATTAAACACACACGATGTATTGTTCTCTTTCATTGAATTTTCTCCACAAAAGAGTTAGTCATGTATTTAATCATTTTTAATATAAAAGTAACATGTTGGGTTGGCTTTCACGCAATGTTTACTGCTTTTCCCTTTGCAATATATAAATAATGTTCGTTGACTTAAAGAATGGACCATCACATTCATGTAACAATGAACTTTTGAAGAGTACCAGAGAAGGATTAAATATCACTGAGCCCTCTCTTACTATCTCATCACCAACGTAGTAATACTTTATCTTTCACAAGTCATAAATTAAATTAGTTACAATTGCAGAGAAGGAAGACAGATGGAGACGAAGACCGGCCTGTATCTGCCTCATGAATTGATCATACAAATCTTGTTGAGGTTGCCGGTGAAGTCACTTATACGTTTCAAGTGTGTTTGTAAGTCATGGTTAACTCTTATCTCTGATCCTCACTTTGCAAAATCGCATTTTGACCTTTCCACTAGAACACACACTAATAGAATTGTGTTCATGTCAACTCCAGCTCTTGAAATTCGATCCATAGATTTTGAAGCATCGCTTAACGATGATTCTGCTTCTACTTCACTGAACTTTAATTTTATACTTCCCGAATCTTATTCTAATCTTGAAATTAAAAGTTCATGTCGAGGATTTATTGTTTTGACTTATTCTTTACACATCTACCTATGGAATCCATCCACTGGACGTCTCAGACAAATACCTTTTCCTCCTTCCAATTTAGATGCAAAATATGTATGTTGTCTATATGGTTTTGGGTATGACCATTCAAGAGATGATTACTTGGTGGTATCAGTGTCCTATGATAAAAGTGTAGACCCAATTGAAGATAATATTTCATCACGTTTGAAGTTTTTCTCATTGAGAGCGAATACATGGAAAGAAATTGAGTGTCATGGATTGGTGAAGTATACTCACTTCCCTTATTATATGAATGCAAATGATGATCCCAAGGTAGGGACGCTTTTTAATGGGACTATTCATTGGTTCTCTTTTCGCCATGATTTGTCAATGGATGTTATTGTTGGCTTTGATTTAGTGGAAAGGAAACTTTTAGAGATGCCTTTTCCATATGGTTTTGATCATGAACCTATAGATTGTGATTTGTGGATATTTGGAGAATTTCTTAGTCTATGGGCTATGGGGGATGAAACAATTGAAATATGGGTTATGAAAGAATACAAAGTGCATTCGTCTTGGACTAAGGCTCTTGTCTTATCTATTGATGGCATTTGCATTCAGTACGATCCGCCAATATGCTTTACAAAATGTGGTCATATTATTGGGACAAATGGTGGTACTGGATTGGTGAAGTATGATGGCAATGGTCAGTTGCTAGAGAACCGCTCATACTATAACGAACCATGTGGACCCCTACTGGCTATGTATAGAGTCCCTGCTTTCACTCCCCGATGAAAGTGAGCAAATTTAAGATGACGACACGGAGAAGAAGACTGAGGTTATGAACCATTCTTCAAATTCTTGATATTTATAATTATAGTGCATTATAAACTCTTGGGTGGCTGCACTAGTTGGGTAATATGTGTTCGATTGTGTTTGTAATATGATCCAGTATGCCACATGAGCTAATGTAATATGTTTATTGGTCAGATATTTGTAATGTTCATTGAAATGTTGGAACTTCGTTTGTGTGATTCACAGTTAATTTTGCATGTGCAACTTAATTGGGTTTTAAATTTTAATCTATGTTATGTTCCTTGTTTGCATTTATGTTATAAGATAGTGGTGGTTTATTTGATGAGTTTTTGCATGTTGATCAAGATCAAAATCATAATTACATGAATCTAACTTCAAGTACTTATTTAGATGTTTGATCATGACCACATATATGTTTGAACGAAATAGAAGGTTCTGTCTTTCAATTTCAGTTGACTCTAATAACTTTGGCCCTTACTATTTCTCTGTTTAAAACAAGAAATAAAACTTTTAGATCATAAGGTAAGATAAGATACATACAAGTTAAGTCACCACTGATCCTAATTGTAGGAAAATTTTAACACAGCTTTCAGCATAGTTTGTTGATGAAATGGTATCACAGCTTTTGGCATAGTTTGTTCATGAAATGGTATCACAGGCTTTGATCAAGTGGTGTAGAGTAGTTTCAGGGGGTTATGTTAAAGATATGATATAAAAACTATTCATGTATTTTCCACCTAAAAAAGCTAAAGCTTTTTGAATTGATGATTCACAACATAGTTCATCTTGTTAGTTTGTTTTAATTCAAGTTTAGTTTAGTGATAATCACAATCAGTGAATAATCACATTTTGTTTTAGCTTGTTATGAAGATTGTTACAAGTTTGTTAGAGGTTAGCAAATAAGATCTAGAGTTTGTTACATTGTTTGTGCTTCAAGCAACCTAGCTAGACATTGTATATAAGCTACCTCCTTTGTATATTTTCATAAGTATCAATAACAATTTTCATTTTTCAATTCCATTATCTCTTCTCTCTTTTCATTCTCTCTAATTCACACAATTTACCAAAACCCTAAGAGTGTGTTTGGATAGAGTATTTTAATGAGGGAATGTAATTTTTTGGAGAATTTAAATTGACTTGACCCAAATTCCATTGTTTGGGAAAATATTTAAGTCATTTTTTAAATTCAAGGCATTTAGATAAGAATTTCTCTTTTGCAAAATTTGAAGGATTTAAAATAACACCTAAAATACAAACATTTCACAATTCTCTGTCATTTCATCACACGCGTTTCACACTTTTCTCACTATTCTCTCGCGAAGCTCACCTTCACCTTCACCGTGCCTCTCTCTCCTTCCACAGTGGTGCTTCTCTCTCCTCGCCGCCGCCGCCATTTGCTTCTCTAAAAGTGGAGGAATCTGAAATTACAGGGACCAAAAGTGGGAGGAATCTGAAATTACAGGGACGTAATTGATGCATATTTTGTTGACTTGATGAAAGGATGGACCAAAAGTGGAAGAATCTGAAATTACAAGGACAAAATCTAAGTCTTTTTATTTACAGGGACTAAAACCGGAATTCGGTAATATTACAAGGACAAAAAGAGGTATTTACCCTTAATATTTTTATTATTAGTCTCTTAAATAAATTCTCTATTGTTCATATTGAAGATATACAACATATGCACACAACAACCTTAGGTGTAGCTGTCCTGCTGTTCCTAGTCATAAACCTTGTTTTGTTTCTCCTTGTCATTGTGATGATAAATGAGAAAAAACTTTCGAATTTCTGAAAGGTATTGACGGACTTGGTAACTTTGTTTTTTATTTTCTTTTTCTCTTTTGAAAATCGATATGTCCTCCTGTCAATCATCTTGCCGTAGAAATTGCTCTTGTCTAGCAATGTTCTACCATAGAAGTTCGGGAACTGTTCTCTGTTCGTTAGTTTAGGAAGTTTTCATAAATATGATGCTGATTGTGCTTATGTTTCTTACATTAAGGTTTGAAGTGATGGAAATACATGAGGAAGTGGACGCAACAATAAGTACATCACAGTTGACTTGTTTACTGTCCGATATGAAGCATACAGTTAGTAAGATTTGTTTTCATTTTCGTATTAGAAGGATGACCGACTAAATTAAAATCTTGCAGAATGATGATGTTGACGACAATGATTTAATACTATATACATGTGCAAAACTTGTCCATTCTATCTTCAGAATGTTTGTTACAAAACACCTTTAGTCGAAAACCTAGAACCTCATTTGCTAAGGGAAAAAGGGTGTGACTATAAGACGATGAATTCGGCGGCACAGAAAATTGGTGGAGGAATTATAATTGATAGTGCAGTTTCTGGATGGAATAAGAAATTGTTTATTCCATTGAAAAAGCATAGCACAAGCAATGGAAAAACCATGATTCTTGAACTTGAATTGCAAGAAACAGAAAATTTAGAAGTACTCATTCTGTTTCTACAAAAATTTTGGAAGGAAAAACACAACTTCGTGATAAAATGGCTCCTCTTTCTGATGATACAAGTCACGAATTTAGTGACTCTTATTTTTAAATAGATTTGAATAAGTCTTATTCAACAAATCATGATTTTAGAAGTCAGATATGAAATGAAGTTAATAGTGATTACAATAACCGGAGTGTTGCATCAAGTAATTCAGGGCAAGGTGAAGAAGAAGAACGAATTGGCGTGGTTAATTATTGGCTAAAAAACCATCCACACAAGGATAAAGTGAATGCAGCATTTTTCAACGGTGGAAGTGATTTTGAAGAATCACGTCGTCAGAAAGTGGTAGTGAAAAATCCCAAAGAAAGAATGGCAAAGTGGCCTGTTAACGATCAAACAACCAGCAGACTAGAGTCAGTAAGTTCAACTGCACTAGTGGATGCCAAACATTTGCTCAGCTGTGCAAAATGGAAATTTTCTTTATATGTATCTTTATCAGATTCTTTGGAATAAAATAGCGAAAATGTAAAAATACAACTAAGCCAAGGGACTACTATAATTAAGTTTTTGAATTTCACGACACCGCATAGTACACAGATGAATATATTTATGCCATATTCTTAATGCTTGCAGGAAAAAAACAACAGTTCAGGTCGGAGGAAGTTGCTAACTTGTTTTCTTTAGCAATAGCACAGGTATGTGCAAGGCAATGAGTATACGCGAGTTGCGAACAAATTGGTTAGTGAATTTCACCACAATTGAAAGGAGTCATAGTAGAAATAGGAAGAGTGGAATGACGAATCTAATTGCCTCTTTCATAAAAGGCAAAGTAGTAAACATTTCAAGCAAAATAGTAAACATAAAAGGTTCCAACATTTCAATGTGATAGAACAATTGACAAGAAGCACCACCAATAGGCTTCTGAAGAAATATCTATATTGAATATAAATAGTCTTTGTTATAATTGCAATAGAAGAAGCACCTTTCTCAAAACCCTAAATTTGGAGAATACAAGTGATCTTGCAAACTCAGTTGCAGCCATGTTTTTATATACAGTTCAGTCACATTAAATGGCAACAGAAATTGCTAGTAGTAAGTAAGTGTATATAGCTAATATTATGAAACAGAAATAGAAAAGCCAGAATAAATTCAAAAGTAACACGACAAACTTAATTTACAAGAAAATTGTAAGAGACATATCATCTCTTTACTAATTCAAAAGACGGTTCGGTAAACAGAAACCAAACAAATCAAAGGTCTTCAGATAATATTTTCATTTTTCCTTCAGAAGAAAGAAATAAAAGACGCAAATAAAAAAAGCTATTTTATAGTCCGATCGCCTAATAAAACACGCAAATAAACAAAGCTATTATATAGTCAGAGTCTAATAAAACACGCAAATAAACAAAGCTGTTAAATAGTCAGAGTCTAATCAAAGCTTTTTAACCGGATCACTCCGCCGTCATTGGTTGGGATATGCAGCACCTGAACCTGGCCTTCCGGACTGTTGTCATGACCTCAATCTCGGCACTTTCAAGCATTGCTACAATTTCAGCAAATGGTGGCCTAACATCAGGATTGGCATCCCAGCACCTTGTCATGATTTCACGGAGAACAGGCAAACAATCATCGGGCAAGATTGGGCGGACATTTCTGTTGACAACTGCAAATGCTGCCTGTACTGCTGTCATGTTCTGAAATGGAAGCATACCAGTGATAAGCTCCCAGAGAACAATCCCAAAACTATATACATCCACTTTATGTGTGTAAGGCCTATGTTGGATCATCTCCGGAGCCATCCAACGGTATGTTCCAGTCTCGGGAGTCATTCCTTCAGTGTGCACCTCAATCCGAGCCACTCCAAAGTCAGCAATTTTGATTGACTTGTCACCAAAAATCAATAGGTTGTCAGATTTCAAGTCCCTGTGAATCAACCCTAGACCATGAACATAAGCCATGCCTCTTGCAACATCCAAAGCTTGTTTGACAGCTTGTTTAAGGGGAACTGCTCGGTTTTGACGTTGGTTTAAGAACTGTCGAACTGATCCACCCTTAGCATACTCAGTAACGATGCACCAGACCATAGGTTTACGGCATGCACCTATGAAACGAACTATATTAGGATGCTTCAATGTAGCAAGCATCATAACCTCCTGCTGAAATTGTTGTTCCATCAACTGAACCTGTGCCCTATCATTCTCAGTCCTCTCCAAGATTTTGATAGCGACATCCTCCCCGTTGTAAGTACCTCGGTAGAGTTTCCCAAAAGATCCTTGCGCAAAAGCCTCGCCCATATTCAGCTTCCTCAAATCAATCGTCCACTCTTCAAAATTTTCAAGCCCTACCGTCGGAGAACTAAAGTCCATCAGAGCTTGAGCTAAAGCATCATTACTCAATGCATGAGTGACTCTTCCCCGTAGATTGGCGCTTTGGGCAACCGAGTAGTTATCGTTGGCGTGCCACTTCAATCCTTGGTGATCCAACATGCGGGTATGGGAATCATTGGACCCAACACTGCTGTTATTGGTACCCTCACCAAACATGGTATTACTCTTGTTGAGATCTATTGGAAACATTCTTTTCATCAAGGAATACCAAACTTTGTATTTCTTTGCAAACTAAACCGCAAAGACAAAGAAAAAATAAAGTATATAATTTTGTTTCGGCAATATATCTTTCAATTAAATGGAGTTTGATTGCACTACCAAAAAAAATGGAGTTTGATTTTGTAATCAATGAAAAAGACGTAATATTAGAAACTTTTTTAATGGGAATAAGTAACATTTTAATCGATTATATATATATATATATTTTTTTTTGAATGAATATTTTTATTTTTCTAGACAATATTTTTATTTTTCCTAGTCAATATTATAATCTCCATGAATATATATATTTTATAATTTATATGATTTATATTTTGTGTTTTTTTTTAGGAGAAGATTTTTTATTTTTCTGCTAATAGTTGAATTTTTTATATTTTTATTTTTTTGATTAAAAAATATATTTTGTTGTTACTGTGAATAATGAATTTCATATTTGATTGAGTTTTTCTACTTGCACCCTAGTTAATCATGGTTGCACCCCAAAATGACAAGATTACCCTTTCATAAAATTTGATTTTCAAAAAGCATATTCCTTCTTTCTTGGTTACATCCCAAAACCCCTCTTCCAAAACCATAATTCTGCAATAGATCGATTGTGTTCTGCGAAGAATTTCAAAACCATACTTTCTCACGTCCATTCATGATTTCAAAGAAAATTCGAAGCAAATCAGGTTAGCAAGTGTTGTTCTTCAATCAATTGTGTTTTTCTTCTTATGGGTTCTCAGTACTGCGATTTTGTGTTTTCCTTGTTCTGTAAACTCAGTTTAAGTAGGTTCATGTAAACTCAGTTTAAGTAGGTTCATGTAAATTCAGTTTAAGTAGGTTCATGTAAACTTAGTTTAAGTAGGTTCATGTAAATTCAGTTTAAGTAGGTTCATGTAAACTTAGTTTACGTGAACCTACTTAAACTTAATTTAAGTTAACCTTACCAATGTAAATTAAAACCGTAATCGTACAGTGCATCAGTGCAGTTGAAGGAAAAAAATTGAAACTTGCAAATAGAAGAAGAAATTCACTTACTTATATCCAATTGAGTATGGATGAAAAATATTTTGATTCACTCTTTAATTTTCATGGAGATTGATATTGAACATTAAATTGTTTGATCGTGATCGCTTGTGGGGTGAAAGAGGGTGAAACTCAGTGACAATGAATAAAATTAGGGTTTTAAGAAAATTTACATAAAAGGGCAATTTTGGTATTATAAAAAAAACTTTTAAGAAAATTTGGGTGTAACCAGAAAAACATGGGGTATAAATAAAAAAACTCTATTTGATTTGAATGTGATTTCTAGATGTGACTCAACTATTATTATGGATGTAATCGTATGTAATAAATTCAAATTAACATCCTTTTAAATGTTTTCAAGTAAATATAATACTTCTTCTTTTATTTTATGGAGGCTACGGTACGTTATTCCCTTTTATATTCCATAATCAAATTGTAATTATAATTTAAATATCTATAATTGTAATTTCTATATTTGTGAAACAATGTGATAGACATATGTATTTTTTATTTTTTGAGGAAATATGTATACTTTTTTTATGCATTTGATTTTGAGATCTCACGTGTACTTGTTCTATTTTTTTTTTTATTCTAAATGTATGTTTAAGAGAAGAGATGGCACAAATGAAAACTAGTCCATATTTCTTATAAAAATAATCAAATTTTAAAAAAAATGGTTCTACATTTTTGTTTCTTATAAAAAGAATCACTTGACCAAACAAAAAAAAAAAGAATCAGAATGATTTATTTATATAATAAACATCTACCTCTTAACCAAAAAAATAAAAAAATTTACCTTGCAAGAGTTTCTTTTATTTGCTAATCAACATTACTTGCTTACTTGTATATGTATCATGTACCCTTTGAAAAAAAAGTATACGTTTTGTCAAAAAAAGTTTATGTTGTAAAAAAAAAAAAGTATATATATCAAGTACATATAATGGCTTATTAAAAATTAGAATTGTATCAATAATTTTTTTTAGGTACAATTGTATCAATCATTTAATTTAGGGAAAATGCTTAAATATGTTTTTCGTCTCTGCAAATATAGGTCATTTGAATTTTCGTCCCTGAAGTTACTAATCCTTCCAATCTGCCCCTGCAAATATTAATCATTTGACTTTTGGTCATAATTAAATTTTTTTGCTGAGGTGGGCTGTCATTAGCGACGTGGTGCCCATGTGGCAAGTGATGATTCAGCGAGGTGGTTTGCTTAAATAGACTTTCATCCCTGCAAATATATGTCATTTGAATTTTCGTCCATGAAGTTACTAATCAGATGTAATTAGGATCAAAAGTCAAATGATTAATATTTACAGGGAATTGGAAGGATTAGTAACTTCAGGGACGAAAATTCAAATGACCTGTATTTGCAGGAACAAAATACATATTTAAGCATAGGGAAAATTACTTCAAACAAGCACATGCCTTCTTCCCATTTTCAAGTTCAAAATTCTATTTTTAGTAATAAAAATCAAAATTTTATTTAGTTTGTCAACTAACGAAAAAACCTGTATTCTTTAATGACATATATAATTGTTTATAAAAATATTCCATAATTTTAGGCCATTATTTCACGAGCAATTATGGCAATTTTCTGGTCTATTTTATTTTTAATTAAAACAAGAGGTATTATTTATTTGGTCTATTTCAGTTTTTTTAATTGATCATTTCATTGCTACCGTGAATATATATATATATATATATATATATATATATATATATATATATATATATATATATATATATTTGCTTAGCAAGGACTAAGGACAGACATCGGGACGAAACACCGACATCCCAATTAGGTTGGCACCCCGAGAAACCTCCGTCTTATGTCGTCAAACTCTAAAATTTTATCAAAAAAAGGGAAAAAAAATATAAAAGAAGAGGGGGACTAGGCCAAAACCCTCGAAAGAAAACAAACAAAAAAAATGCTGAAAAAAACTACTACAAACTAAGGAGATCTATAGTCGGACAAACCAACCCTATCACAAAAGAAAATAAGTTATTTATAGAATCCTATATAAGGCCGTATCGAAAATCTCGAATTGGCTCCATATTGTCCTATGGGGCCACAATTATTATGGAGATATGCTAGTCCTTCAATTTCCATGTTCCAAGAAATATTGACTAAACCATATTCCTCTCCAATCCTGAGGTATTTGTAGATGATCATGCTTCCGTTCTTTTCCATTCCAAAAACTACAATTTCTTTACACATCAAAGTAGACCTTCTGCCTTCTTTAGAGCAATTATTATAGAGGAATTTATTTGGAAGGAGGATGCGTACCCTTTGCACGGGTGTTATACGAGGCTTTTCCTAACACTTTCTTTTTCACTGCCTGCTGCTGTTTCTTGGATAGAACTTGCGTAAAATCTTCGTCCGCCATCCATTGATCATATTCACGAATTCGGACCCATAATCCAAGTCCCTTTGGAAATTTTTCGAAACCTGAATTTCCTGATGGTGAGTAGGAAACATACGCACAGGAGCATCATGTGTGATCCCCGTAACTGCTTCGTCACTTGCGTTGTTTCCTGTATTATTCGACATCATTTGATTGTTTGCTGTTTGTTCCAATGCCATAACGTCCATAAAATGTTGCTGCAGTATCTGCTACAAACTTTTCTTCCTGAGTTTCAATGATTTTCTCCAGGACATGGATGGAGTTACTAGGTAACTTCTCTTGATGTATTTTATCTTCCACATTCTGAGTAATTGTGTGTGCCTCCATCTGTAGTTTTGTGGAAACATCATCAGAACGTGCATCCTTCTGGCTGACATCATCTGCACGTTCCACCTCATGTTCAGCTGCAGCAACAGACACAATTTCCTGAGGCGGTACAATATGTTGCGTAGTACCTTCATCAACAGGCTGAGCCGCTGCTGCAGTGGTTTGAAAATTGTCCTCCAATTCAAGAAAAGCGTTGGTAGAGCTGATGTTAATCAAAGGAATGTCGTCATGAATTGTCTGCTGCTGCTGTGGAACAGAAGTGTTCTCCAAATTCTCCACTACTGTCGGACTAGGAACAATCTGTGGATCCTGAAAAGCTCTCAAAGATCCTATACCAGATGGGTTTTCCTTAAGAGGCACCCACTCTGACCTCTTAGCCTGCACTGGTTTCTTTCCTTGATCCACAATTTCCTTGGCTGCATTACCGACCTTGTCCTTTCGGGGAAACAACCACCGAGAAGAAGAGACATCATGACCTATAGTATGACAATGTGTGCAATAATCCGGCATGCGCTCATAAACCACCTCAACGGGAAATGAATAACCTTCCCTTTCAACAACAAGTTCATGAAAGAGCTTACGTGTAAAATCCATATCATAGAGTTCCAGCGTAGTGGCCAAAAACGCGCTTTGTTGTCGCATTATCAATAATCAATGGGGTGCCTACGGCACTAGCAATTTCACGAAGTGTTCTCTCTATCCAATACTGTTGAGGTAAAGCCATCAACCGTCTCCAAACCTGTGCGTGAGTGTTACGTTGCGTATAGATACTGAAGTCTTTAGTCCATTCGAACAACCGTAAAAGTCCAGGTTTCAAATTCACCGTACCCAACGCCCAAACCGATCGTAAATCATCCTCGGAGGCAAATGAGAATTCATAAAATCCCCTTCCTAAAGAACGCAAGGACCACGCGCCTGTAATATTCCAAAGATTTTCATTTCTAGATCCTTTTTCATGTAAGGTTTATCACCCTTGTTTAAAACCAATTGACCACGTAAATTCCGCTTGCAAGCATCCAATCCTTTCTCATAGACTGTCTGTGAGATCTTAATGCTTAGAACCTCCCCTCGAATGGATGGCAGAGGCAGATTGTCATTCGAATAATCAGAAGCTACTGCAGATGCATCCTGGTCATCCACTTGCTTCTGGGACTCGGCAACTTCTTGGAATGTTTCCATAAAGATTTTGCAAAAAGCTCATCCTTAAGTTCACCATCAGCAAAATCCCTGGCATGCCAAACACAAGATTTCTCATTCTCATCATACTCTTGAACGCTCATCGTAGGTATAATGAGATGATTAGCGCAGATATTGAGTGTCTTCGATTGCCTCATGAGAAGCCTCACTTTACCAGTAACCTTATGCTTCAAGAACTTCACCGTACCAGCACCTCTCTCCTTCCACTGATTTCCATCTTTATCGAAACGGTAAAGCTTCGATTTGAGATCTAGAATGGATTCTTCGTCTTCTTCACCGGTAGTGACGGCAACTTCTTGGAGTTGGACGATCGGAGCGACTTGTGCTCGGGTGTCTTCGTCGTCACCGACGGCGGGTGCTTCCTCCTCTTCGCGGTGCTCGGGATCAGCCATGTTCTAGAGAGAGAAAGGGTTTGAACTCTTCATATTGTTTAAATATTGCAGTCTATAATACATTGTATTTAATGTCATTGCAAGAGTTTTTTTCATTTGCAAATTATTATTTTGTTTCTTTTTCTACTGTGCTAACGTATTTATATACTTGACTGTGCTTCTTTGTATCTATTAATATTCTTTTTTATAGTTTTTCTCTTTAGTGAAGTGTGTGTGTGATACTTATTTTTCTGATGTTGTTTTAATTTATATATTCACTGTCATTTTCATCATGCCCATTTTTGAAGTAAAGCTTGTTGAAATGAAGGGAAGGGAACCTTACATTTGCATTTTGGGTTCAAATTTTGCTGTTATAGGATATGTTGCTCAGGGCCGGCCCTAGGGCATAGGCCGCGAGTGCGACGGTCTAGGGCCCATGCCGGCAGGGGCCCAAATTTTTTTTAAGGTAAGGAGGTGTATATATAGAAAAATTATCTGCAAAGGCCCAAACTTTAACATGATAAAGGAATGGGCTGACATTTGTTAATATTTTTGGCTCTTTTAGTGAGATTTGCTATATATATCCCATGTAACACAAAAATTTCTATATACACCCTCCTATAAAAAAATTTGGTTGTTCTTGGTAATACGCTCAAAAATTTATTATCGAAGAAATTGGTGATATTTTTTTGGGCCCTTTGTTCCTAATAATGTGCTTCGCTAATATTAAAAATATCGACGATATTTATTATCCAAGAAATTGGGATAATTTTCATAACAAAGCAAATTATATTTTAGTTGAAAATAGGGTGCTAAAATTTCAGTCTACTTCGCATTTGCTATTTTTTTCTACTTCTACGGTATTTTTATTTTGTTTTGGTGTATATAGAATATTTAATTTATTTTCAGATGTTGTCTAAAAAAACATTTATTTTGTAGTGAAAAGCGAAATAAAAAAACGAAAAAACACAACAATGAGCTAAAAAAATTATGATGCATTATGTAAGGGCCATTTTTTCATATTATGCCTAAGGCCCGTAAAACTCTAGGAACGGGCCTGATGTTGCTGAAAACATTTAGAGTTATACGGTTTGTAAATTTTAGATTATGTTATATAAATTCAGAACATTTGAGGTCAATAGGATATTCTTATAACCTTTCTTGGATGATGTTGTATGATTGTTTTAGGGTTTAGGGTTTAAGCACGGAAACCACTTCACAAATAAGAAAAAAAATGCTCTCAATCCCACAAAATACCTCTTATAACTTTAGGATCCAACAACCAAATTGGATCCTCTCCTATTTTCTCTCCTCTCTTCTAACTCTATCTCTCTCTCTCTCTCTCTCTCTCTCTCTCTCTCTCTCTCTCTCTTAATCTCACTCTCTCTTCATTAAAAAAGAAAACTATCATCGTGCGAGAGCATGGTTAAGAAAGATAAGGGTCGGCCCTAGGCATAGGCCGAGAGTGTGACGGCCTAAGGCCCATGCCGTTAGGGGGCCCTAAATTTTTTTTATGGGGTCGGGTGTATATAGGAATATTTAGTTTATTGGGAGTTTATACATCAAAGTTTACTGAAAAGGTCCCAAATATTTTACATGATGAAGGGTTGGGCTCACGTATGTTAATGCTTTAGGCCCTTTTGGCGAGATTTTCCATATATACCATCATATAACACAAATTTCTATATACACCCTCCCTATAAAAAAATTGGTTTTTCTTAATAATGTCCAAAAAATTTATTATAGAATAAATTGGAGATATTTTTTTAGGCCTTTTGTTCCTAATAATGTGCCTCACTAATATTAAAAATATTGGTGATATTTATTATCCAAGAAATTTGGATAATTTTCATAACAAAACAAATTTCATTTTAGTTGAAAATGAGCCTACGAAATTAATTTTATTCTTGTCTTTCTACCCTTCCCAAAAAAATAAATTATATCAATATTGTAATGTCAACTTTCTTGAATTGATTGAAAGGATTGCAAAATTGAATTTGATATTGCAAGATCATGCGAGACGCATTCAAGATCATGAAACCGATGTGAAACGCATTTAACAGGTGCTATTGTTCTCTTTTACGGTACTTTATTTTGTTTTGGTGTCTATAAAATATTTGATTTATTTTCAGATTTTGTCTAAAAAAAATTATTTAGTAGTGCAAAGTGGGAAAAAAAAACAAAATGAAGAGCTAATAAAATGACAACAATTAGCTAAAAAAAAAATTATGGCATATTATATAAAGGATTCTTTTCGAGTCCAGGTATGCTCCATTTAGAATTTAGATGTTAGACATGTGGCAAAAAAAAAATTTAAGGGCTGAGATTTAAAACTTAAAAAAAGTATTTATTATTTAATAAAAACAACAAAAATGAAATATCTCTCCTTTCTCTCACCTTCCCTTTCTTCCTGTGATCTGAATATTCTCTTTACTCTCGTCATTGCATCTCAATCTTCTTCTCCTCACTGCTCTCATCGTCGTCCATCGTTGGCCATCACCATCTCAACCAATCACAAGGTCGTAACTCTCCCCTATTCCGTTCAATCTCGTGTCGACGCCACGACCACAAACAAATTCATATCCGCTGTCACAATAATGGGTCAAGGTACTACTGTGAAACCTTTGATTGGGGGAATTTCTGCTCAAAAACAACAACCAAAAAGCTTGAACCTATAACACGTAACAGTAACAAAAAAATCGCAAGTTCAGTGGTAAAATTAACAAGCAACTCTTATGCTCACAGTGCTGACTAATAGGATGGCGGTGGCAGAAATGGATAATGCTGGGGGTGACGGTGGGCGGCGATGAAAAGAAAGGGGTGAAGAAGATGGAGATCGTAGGGGGAGGTGAAAAAGGAAGGGAGATTTTATTTATTTTGTTAAACAAACTCTTATTTTTTTTAATGTTAAATCTCAACCCTTGATTATATTTTTGCCAAATGTATTTCATCTAAATACCTAAATGGATTAAATGAAGCAAACGATAAATGGAGCATATCTGGACTCGTCTTTTTCTCATATTATGCCTAAGAGTTAAACTTTACTCCATTTAACTTTGCTCAAGTTACTCCTTTCCAATGTATAGATGTGTGACATGTGGCAAAAATAAATCTAAGGGATGAAATTAAAAGGTTAAAATAGAGATTGATCTATCTAATTCCTTTACCATCTCCGTAAACAACAACAATACCCCCTCTTTCTCCACCATCTTCCTCCTCGCATCATCTTCATGTTGCCTCTCCCTCTTTCTCGTACACCACCGCCGCCCCTGCCATGGTGATTTGTGTTGTTACCAGGAAACCTATTATGTTTTGTTGATTTAATATTTCAATTTGAGAAAAATTGAATCCCTAAAACTAAGAAGAAATCAAACAACTTGATTTAAATCAAGGCATATAATCCTTAATGAAGTACAAATGAATATGAAATCCATTATGCTGTGTTACTTCCCCTCCCTCATAGAGCTCTCAATCCATGGTTAATGCTAAAGGTGGAACAATTTGAAGGATGTAGCAGCGGGTAACGCCGGTGAGAGGGAGAGATCCGCCTCTGGATTGACAGTGACGGACGGTTCCGGTGGAACACCGATGAGAGGGAGAGGTAGCAATTTCGATTATGGTGAATGGAAGAAAGAAGGAAGAAGGAAGAAGAAGCGTATTGTTTTTCCAGTAAACAAATGATTTTTTTCAACTTGTAATCTCAACCCTTGATTTTCTTTTTGCCACATGTCAAAATCTATACAATGGAAAGGAGTAAATGAGTCCGAGTAAATGGAGCAAAGTTGAACTCTATGCCTAAGGCCCGTAAAACTCTAGGAATGGCCCTGAGAAAAGAATCCATCTTTGCTCCATTTACCCCATTTACCATCATAGATGTGTGACATGTGGCAAAATAGAAAACAAAGGGCTGGAATTAAAATGGTTGGAAAAAACACTTGTTTTGCCAAAATTAAGGCTACGCGCTTTTGTTCTTGTTCTGTCAGATACCAACTCCACCCACGACCCTTCCTCCTCCTCTCACCATCATCACTTTCGTGCTTCTCTCTCCCTCTCGTTGGTGTCGGCGCTGTAACACCCCGTTATCCCAACAACTAATTTTTAAATAAAAATAACCAAGTATAAATCAGAGTTCATCGCAAACGGGAATGTCACACTAATTTTCAAAATTTCTCAAATAGAAAAGAATGCTATTTATTAAAATCAACCTTGATAGATAAATCAATACTTCACAGCGGAATGTTTTCAATCATTTAATAATAATTACCACCAATAAATTCTGGCGCAAAGGCCTCAACATAAAAAGTCATCAATAATTTGTTTCGTCGATAATAAAAGCTCCAACAACATGTTCCAGAATTGATACATAAAGGAATGATAAACATAGCAACAATTTCCCATCCCGTTACGTATCAGAGCCCTAAGACACTTGAGCCACCACTCCTACTAATCTTCATTACCTGCAAGTTACCCAAACGAAGGGCAACATTTCCAAGCAGAAGGGGTGAGATTCACAAACAATAATAATAGGTATATATATATATATATATATATATGATCATATACTGCATTTAACAACTTAATTAAATAATATAATTAACAACATATGTTCAACATTAATATTCATACTTCTTCAACTTTAATAAAACTTACTAAATCAACCAACGACGACAACAACAACTCAATCGATAACTACGTCAACGACACAATCAACTACAACGACAATAACTCCAGCAGCGACCACTACAACGACATAACAAACAACAATAACAATAATTCCATCAACGATCACTACAACGGCATAATCAACAACAACGACAACAACAACGACAACATCTAAAGGCTTTTGGTACCATTTTCAACGGGTTGAATGACTAAGCATTCCGGGGCATAAGCCCCCAACAATTTGAATGATGATCATTCTAGGGCATGAGCCCTCAACAGATTGAATGACAAGGCATTCCAGGGCATAAGCCCTCAACGGTTGAATGATTAACATTCCAGGGCATGAGCCCTCAACAGATTGAATGACAAAGCATTACAGGGCATAAGCCCTCACCAATTTGAACGACAAGGCGTTCCAGGGCATGAGCCCTCACCGCTTTATGTTTATGTAATGAACTCGACTTTGTGTATATCAGCATACAACTCAACTACGAAAACGACAACAACTGTGCATAATAACTATGACTTACTCCCCAACTTGGTCAACATCAACAACCTATGACTCCTTTACTTAGAACGACAACTTGCAACTTTTACAACTCGAACCTACACCTTGTGTATTCTAATGGAATGCAGTTAAACATAAATCAACAATCAGCAACAATCATACTCAATCAACAGCAACACAAACAGTATACAGACAGCGTGATATAACAATATCTTGCAATTCAACACTATCTAACATTCCCACATAATCCAAGTAATGCGTATGCAATTATATCATATTAAAAATAACCTCAATTCATCACAATCAGCTTCACAGATCATCCTTAATATCCTATATAACTTTCATTGATATCCCAAAGTTCAACTCACAACATGGATTAAATACTCTTAAACACCTTAATTGAACTCATAGTACTTCTAGTTTTGAGCTTTGGAATTATCCCATAAGTTTTGGATTAACTTAGAAACGGTTATGCTGAATTTTCATAAGATTTCACTAAGACCTCCTTGGAGCATTTTCATCATATCTTAAAAACCAAAATTATTTTCATGTCAGACCAAAGCCATTGGAAAGCTAACAAAATTATCTACAACTTTCATGTTCACACCAAAGGCCAATTCAAAACAGAAACGTGTGAAAAAGACGTAAGAACATGAAACAGGGTATGCATCAGACATATTGAAATTACAGATTTTTTGCGATTTTCTACCATGGGAGCCTCCTTGGCTCCGTTACTTAACCCTAAACTCTCCAAAATCATCCATAATCATCACCATATGATTACCCTATCATTAAAACGTTAACCCATCACTAACCTACCTGATTAACCACTCTTTTCACCATTCAATTCTATGGTTTCTACACTTTTTCATTCAAAAATCAATAATCAAAACCTAATCTTAAATTTCCCAATTTCTACCAGAAACATATTAAATCAAAATCAGAATTATAATCTATACTATTGAAAGTAAACCTCACCCTTACCTTCGATAATCGAAATCGCAACCCTTCTAGGTCCTCTTCCCTTTTCTTGACTTTTCTCCCTTTTCTCTGTTGTACGTAAAAACTGCTTCTGACTTCTATTTTCTAATTCTTTAATAAATATAACCTCCCAATATTCCTTAACTCCTCTTAATTCTATTAATTCTAATTTAACCCCAAACTCCAAAATAATTCCTAATTCTCACTTATTCTATTAAATAATAAAAATAGCCATTTAATAAACTACACCACACCACAAAATCAACATAAATCATTTAAAAATCACATAAAAGGCTTTAAATCAACTAAAAATAATTAAATAAAATTGGGGCGTTACAGGCCCGACACTTTCCGTTCCGTTCATACGGCGGTGGATGGAACTGTAGCTAAGCCGCAATTTAAATTTCTGATTTCTGTAAACTGGCTGATGCAACTGTCTATAACATGGTCATTTGCACCTCTGCGTGGTAATGGTTGCATTGTGAAAGTTTTGCCACTTGTTGAAAGTCAAACACAATTAACATCACAATTCACAATAACGAATAAAGGTGATGGCTGGCTATACAAGTAAATAGCAGCAGCGATGGAACATATATGGACTACTCAACGTTGCACCAAAAATTAAATTTTGATTCACCGAATGAGTATGTCAAGACTAAAACAATTTGATTTGTATTCAACTATTAATTTCAGTTACTTGTATGATGGAATCTACCATGGAAAATAATCATGTATAGGCACTGCCGCCGCTGTATGAACGGAAAGGGAAGCACCGGCGCCAGCACCAGCGAGAGGGAGAGAGAAGCACGAAAGTGATGATGGTATCTGACAGAAGAAGAACAAAAGCGTGTAGCCTTGATTCTGATAAATCAAGTGCTTTTTTCAACCCTTTTAATCGTAGCTGTTGATTTTCTATTTTTTCCACATGTCACACATCTATGATGGTAAATGGAGCAAAGATGAACTCTTTAGAAAGAGATAGAGTTAGGAGAGGGAATGAGAGAAAGGATGACAGAATCCTCCAAACACGTCTTTTTTTTTTTGGCTTAATACATCATTTGATCCCTTAACTTATTTTTGGTTTTCATTTTGGTCCCCTAACTATAAAGTGTCTCAATTTGGTCCCATAAATTTTATGCCGTTTTTTATTTTGGTCCTCTCTGTTAATATTTTGCAAAATCTGTTAACTTCTTTCCACATGTCAGTTAAGATTAGTGATCAACGGTTGGATTTAAAAAAGCACACATGGCATACAGTGGACTCACAACATAGGATAACTTCTATGGTCATCTTCTTCCCTCTTCATCTTCACCTTCACCAATTCAACTTCCAACCAATTCACCTTCACCTTCTTCTGCTTTTCAACCCAAACTCGATTGTTTCTTCCAAACCCCACAACAACCCATTCAAGCATAACAACAAGACCAAACAAACGCATTAAGCTATCACCAACACAGCAAAACAAATCCTCTTTCTTCTTCAAAACAAGTTCCAAAAAACAACAACCTCAAACACATGAACCATTGTTCGAACGACTCCGACCCAGAACACTCGACAAGGTTGTCAGACAAGATCATCTCTTATTATCAAACTCAATTCTTCGTTAATCAATTCAACACAAACGTTTACCTTCAATCCTCTAGTGGGGTCCATCGGGTACAAGTAAAACCACCATTGCAAAAGCCATTATTAATTCATCAAGCTAGGAAAGTTAGAGTTAAAACAAATCAAACTACTGTTTTGCTTGTTGATGAAGTTCATAGGTTTAATAAATCT
The DNA here is from genome assembly GCF_003473485.1 of Medicago truncatula. NCBI lineage: Eukaryota > Viridiplantae > Streptophyta > Magnoliopsida > Fabales > Fabaceae > Medicago > Medicago truncatula. The sequence goes on along the minus strand of NC_053044.1, from coordinate 11,588,513 downwards.
CAATAAGATTCATTTTTACCTGTTATTGAAGATGGTAGTATTGTTTTTTATGGTAATACTGTTTTGTTTGTTGATGAAGTTCATTGTTTTTGGTTCTTGTAATGTGCGTGTTGCTTGGAATGTAATGGAGATTGCTGATGTGAGTTATTAGTTTTTGTTTTGGGTATGAAGTTGGAAGATGAATATAGAATTTATCATAGTCCATGATATGCCATGTGTGCTTTTTAAATTCAACCGTTGATCATTAATCTTAACTGACATGTGGAAATGAGTTAACAAATTTTGCAAAATAGTAAACGGCGTAAAATTTATAGGACCAAATTGAAACACTTTATAGTTAATGGACCAAAGTGAAAACCAAAAATAAATTATGGATTAAATGATTGTATTAAGCTTTTTTTTTTTTTTTTTTTTTTTTACAGAACCACTGCCCTGCCACTCGGGTTTGGACACAAATTCCCTGGCTATCAAAATTTGCAATCCTTATTGGATTATACTAATTAACTAGCCGGGAGTGGTTATGGTGCATAAGGAAATCCTTATGCACCGTGCATAAATCTCAACATAATTGCTTCCTACATCCTCAAAGTGAGTCAAAACCATTTTTGTTTAAAATAAAAGAAATCTGATGGTTATGATGTGTTTATGCACGGTGCATAAGGAAATAACTTATACATCATAACTTTTGCCCCTCAGAGGTAGTCAAAACAATATACCCAACTACATAGTTCGAGTTATAAAAAGGTCACGGATAATCGAAGAAACTGCAAGTAGACAGAAAAAAAAAGAGCAATAAATCTCAGTTTATCACCTCGCCAGCTGCTATTAATCCCTTGCTGCAGTAGAAGCAGCAATAGACTGAAACCACCAGATGATGACAACATCCGAACAAATAAGTGACAAATACACTGAAAGTGAGTTAATAATTGACTTGACATTCGCAGCAGAAGATAAACAAGGGGGAAGAAGAATTATCACAATAGTTGCAATGAGCTAAAGTAAAGCATGTACGAAAAAAATCATTCAGAAAAAAAAACAATTCAATGCACGGAATCTCATCGTAACACAAATGATTGCTAAGAGTCATAGCTAAAGCCTGACAATTTTCACTCGATAAAATTTGTTAATTGAACTATGTCTGAAGACATCATTCATTGCAATTGACAACAATAGTAAGATTATACAAAAAAACAACAAACATAGTACCAACGGATTCCTTGAATCTAATCTAAATCAACTGCAACATGTAATGTAGTTTAGACTGCAATAATTTTTATTAATTAGATTTAGACTGCAATAATTTTTATTAATTAGGTTTAGACTGATCAATCAAATTTTTATGTTATTACTATTATTTATTTATTGTTGTTGTGGTTGTTGTATGAATATTTTGTGTTATCACCGTTAATACTTTGAAAACATTTGTGTTATCACCAGAAGTCTTGTTTTCTTTAAGCGTGTGGCGGGTAAGAACGGAGGATTGGAAGATGCTGATGCTAAGTGGTTTCCGATGGCAGTTACAGTTCCCAATCAGCCAACTGTAACAGTTGATCTGTCATCAAGTGTCTTTACTCAGAGAATAATTAGACATGCTGATAAAGGTAGGGAAAGAGAAACGCTTGATTTCAATGGGAGGCTTTTTTCTGTCAGGGCCCCAGTGTTGTTGACTCACAAACATCCTCTGCAGAACCAATCTGCGGTATTGGTCCCTGTTCATCCATCAATTAATCTTGGATTGCCAAATGATCAATTGCTGCTGACTGGTATGACCGATGAGACAAGAGTCGCACCTCATTTATTCCTAACAGATGAACCAACCCAAAGTGGAAAGGGACATGTGGGGGACATACAAGTGGAAAAAAATCAGGGAACTGCTCCAAAAAAACGTGTAAGGTTGAATGATGAAGTTGTGCAGAATGTGATAAGCGTTACAGAAAGCAGCGAAGGAAGTGGTCTGGTCTCTTCTGAAGTTAGAATTATGGCTCATGCTGGAGATGACATCACCATGCATGATAATCCTACTTTTGAATTTGATGTTAATGTAAAGGCAGGACCTGAAATCCAGGCCTGCCTACCAAAATGATTTGTATTGCATGGAATTGTCGGGGCCTGGGGAGCCCGAGTACAATTCCAAACCTTAAATACCTCAACCGGACTTACAATCCGGATGTAATAATACTATTTGAGACTATGAGTAATGCGAATAAAATCGAGGAATTGAAGTATGTTTTGTGTTTTGATTTTTGTTTCTGTTGTGATAGAGAAGGAAGAGGTGGGGGTTTAGCTATTTTCTGGAAAAAGAACTTTAATTGTAAAATCACAAATTACTCACAGAATCATGTAGATGTGGAAGTTACAGATAATATCAGAGGAAATTGGAGGTTAACAGGATTTTATGGTTTTCCTGAGGGAGGTAGGAGAAGGGCGTCCTGGAATTTTTTGAAGCAGTTATCACTGATATCGCAACTGCCATGGTGTGTGATAGGAGATTTTAATGACATTCTGCATGCATCTGAGAAGAAGGGCAGAGCAGAAAGACCTAATTGGTTGATTAACGGGTTCAAAGAAGCGGTTTCGGAAGCTGGCTTGATTGATATTCGTATGGAAGGATACAATTTCACTTGGTTTAAAAGTTTGGGGACAGAGAGAGCAGTAGAAGAAAAGCTTGACAGGGCTTTGGCAAACAATAACTGGTTTGATATGTTCCCAACTGGTAGACTCGAATGTCTTACGACAACTTCGTGAGATCATTATCCTTTACTTTTGGAGTGTGTTCCGAGTTTGTCAGCAGGTTGTAGAAACCGGGGTTTTCGGTTTGAAAATGCGTGGCTAATTGAACCAGAATTTAAACCGTTCGTCGAACAAAGGTGGGATGCTTATGGTAGTAACCAAATTACGCAAAAGCTTGATCAGTGTGCAGAGGATCTTCAGCTTTGGAGTAAAGAAAACTGCCAACCCATCAGAAAAGAAATTGAAAAGTACAGGAGGAAACTTGTTAAAGCTAGAACCCAGGTTTGTTCATCCAATGTTAACTATTTCAACAATATTAGGAAACGGCTCGACATGCTTCTAGTGAAAGATGATCTGTTCTGGAAACAACGTGCTAAATCTCACTGGTATCGCGACGGTGATCTTAACACTAAATTTTTTCACGCATCTGCAACAACAAGGCGTGCTGCAAATAAAATTACACAGCTTGAAGATGCTAATGGAGAGATTTGTTCCACGGGTGAAGGTCTGAAAAATATAGCTAAGGAGTACTTTCTTGATCTCTTTCAACAAAAGGATGGAGATCGTGACAGAGTCATTAGTACAATTCCAACAACTATCACAACCGAAGATAATGAATCGCTCACTAGCTGTTTTATGTTGGAGGAATTCAGTGATGCAGTGTTCTCAATGAACAACGACAAATGTCCGGGTCCAGATGGCTTTAACCCTGGCTTCTACAAGAACTTTTGGAATATTTGTGTAAAGGACGTGTTCGATGCAGCATGTGGATGGTTAGACATGGGGTATTTCCACCAAATCTGAATTCTACCAATATCACACTCATTCCGAAAGGAGACACGCAAGTTTCTATGAAGGATTGGAGGCCTATAGCTTTGTGCAATGTCCTCTACAAAATTGTGGCTAAAGTGTTAGCTAATAGATTGAAGAAAGTTCTGGACAAATGTATATCGGAAACCCAATCAGCATTTGTACCAGGCCGATCCATTTTAGATAACGCGTTGGCTGCAATCGAAATTGTTCACTTTATGCAGTGTAAGACTAAAGGCTCCGAAGGTGAAGTTGCTCTAAAATTAGATATCAGTAAGGCATATGACAGAATAGATTGGGAATATCTACGAGAAGTGATGGTAAAGATGGGTTTTTGTCAAAAGTGGACAGATTGGATTATGTTGTGTGTTGAATCAGTTGATTACTCAGTACTCGTTAATGGTGAAAAGGTTGGCCCTGTTGTTCCCGGAAGAGGTCTCAGACAAGGGGATCCTCTATCTCCTTATTTGTTTATTATGTGTGCAGAAGGACTTTCATCTCTTATTAGGAAAGTAGAAGGTAGAGGAGATATTCGGGGAGCTAAAATCTGCAATAATGCTCCAATTATTTCGCATCTGCTCTTTGCAGATGATTGCTTTCTATTTTTTAAAGCAACAGAAGGTCAGGCCCAAGCTATGAAAAATATTTTAGTAACTTATGAAAGTGCTTCTGGTCAAGCTATCAATTTCCAGAAGTCGGAAATATTTTGCAGCAGAAATGTGGACATCACCCGTAAAAACTCAATTTCTCACATTCTTGGTGTCCAACAAGTTCTCGGTACAGGAAAATACCTGGGAGTTCCATCTATGGTGGGTAGAAGTCGTACAACAACATTCAAATTCATTAAAGATAGAGTTTGGAAAAGAATTAACACTTGGAGTAGCAAGTGTTTGTCTCAAGCAGGAAGGGAAATTCTTATCAAATCTGTCCTTCAAGCGATTCCGTCATATATTATGAGTATTTTCTCTATTCCAAATTCAATTATTGTTGACATAGAGAGAATGATGAACTCATTTTGGTGGGGTCATAACAGGCAAAATGTTAAAGGGATAAACTGGATGTCTTGGGAAAGATTGAGTATCAACAAGATGAATGGTGGTTTAGGTTTCAAAAACCTTCGTGCCTTTAATAATGCTATGTTAGGCAAACGAGCATGGAAGTTTATGACTGATCCAAACAACATAGTCACTAGATTATTCAAAGCCAAATATTTTCCGAAATGTGATTTTTTGGATTCTAGGTGTGGACACAATCCAAGTTACGTTTGGCGCAGTATTTGGGGCGCGAGAAATGTTGTCAAAGCAGGGTATAAATGGAGTATAGGTTCAGGTCTCAATATCCCGTTTTGGGATCAGAACTGGGTAAATGATGGCAGCTCAATTACCAAACCGGATTCCTTGCCAGAGGAATTGTCTAACATCTCAGTTGCAGATGTTCGGATACCCCAATTAAGGATGTGGAATGTAGGGCTTATTCGAAACTTAGTAAGTAATGTTGATCTGAAGCGCATCCTGCAAACTCCTACTTTTGAAGTGATTCATAATGATAAACGTGTTTGGAATTTTGAAGCCAATGGTATATACTCGGTTAGGAGCGGTTACCGTATCAGCTTGCAGCAACTTTTAGATTCCAATAATCATAGAGTGGAAGGAAATTGGGATGTAATTTGGAAACTCCAAGTTCCACCAAAAGTGAAGAATCTTTTATGGAGAACTTGCCGCAATTGTTTACCAACGAGAGTAAGGCTTCATGACCGTGGCGTTAATTGTCCAAGCAATTGTGTGTTATGTGACGATGGAACGGAAGATAGCATGCATGTTTTTTTCCATTGTCATAACAGCAAGTTATGTTGGCAGCACACTAATATTTGGAACATATTGCAGCCCCTATTACTTTCAGAACAGCAGGTTAGCTCTCTAATTTTCAAGTTTTTGCAAATCGCAGATCAGAATGTCAAAGCTGTTTTTGCGTGTACACTATGGTCCATTTGGAAACAAAGGAATGATCTCATTTGGAGGAATGAAACTATATTGCGGACAACAGTTTGTGAGAGGGGTAGGAATCTCCTCACGAGTTGGCAAAATGCGCAAACATGTCGTAATGGAGCGACTGTACAGCAGCAACATTTTGCTAATCATCGGTGGAAGAAACCGGATTTAGGAAGGTACAAATGTAACGTTGATGCAGCTTTTTGTAAGGTAAGCAACAGAGTCGGGATAGGTATATGCATTAGGGATGATCAAGGGAGTTTCGTATTGGCTAAGACTGAATGGTTTTCACCCATTCTTAAAGTTGATATTGGAGAATCTTTAGGTCTACTGTTAGCTATAAGATGGCTTAAGGAGTTGCATATTAATAAGGTAGTATTTGAGTCTGATTCTAAGAGAGTAGTTGATAGTTTCCATAACAATCGTAAAGATGAATCTGATTTTGGAGCAATTATTAGAGAGTGTAGAAATTCATTCTCATCTTTTTTCACAAACTCGCAGGTTGAGTTTATTAGGAGACAAACAAATAAGGTTGCTCATAGTCTTGCTAGGGCGGCCACATCGTTATCTAGTTTCCATTTGTTTACTGAGATGCCTGATTGTATTGAACCTATTATTGCTAATGAAATGATATAGTTATTTATTGTCAAAAAAAAATATTAATTGCGTCAATTTATGTATGTGGATAAATTCCAAAGTAAAATCATTTTTTGTTTTAGTCGAATGTTATTATAATTTGTTTGTATGATGTTTGTAATTTGTATTTTTATTTTAAAATTCACGTTTTTTGTTTGCTTTTGTATTTAACATAGTTCCCAAAAATATAGAAGATATTAAATATCTCTTACATGTAATATCGCCTATATCATCATCAATTGTTTCAGTAAGAAATCAGCCTCATTTATTTTTTATAACTAAGAAACCTTCAGCATTTAATATGCTTTATTTGTTAGCAGTATTATGTGAAGGTAGTGAACTTAATCTCATAAAACTTAAAACGAATTGTTAGAATTCCTATGTGAAGGTAGTGAACTTAGTCTCATAACCAAAGTAGTAGGTTGGATAAAATATCTGAAAAAATGCGTGTAATTTTTTTGTTTGTCTTGAGCTTACCAATTTGTATTCAGAAGCAGTTTGTATATTTATGTTTTTAAAAAATAAATATTATAAATTTAAAGTAAGTTTAATATAAATTATAGAATTAATAGTAATAATCTATATTTTTTAAATATAATATACTGTATAGCTGTATTAAGACATTGTATGTGCGCGTGCATGGGTGCGCGCATGTGTGTTGACAAAGTTAAAACTAAATTAACCAATTTTACATACAAGATGTGTTAAATAATTAAATAATACAAATTTCTATTATAAAATATAAGTTTATTTCTTATCCTTTTATATATTGATAAATTAAAAAAAAATACATATTCCGTATTTCACCTTTGCAAACAACACAACAACAATCATATTTTAAATTTCACCAGATTACATAATATCATTCAGTTGGTTTAAAATCGTGAAAATAGCAAAAATTGATTTTTGTTTGGCCTATTAGGGGGTAAATCAAAACAAAAATATTTTACGGGGGTGAATCAAAATAAAAATTTTACGGAGGAAAACAAAAAATAACATATATTACAAGGAGATAAAGACCTATTAACCCTTATGTCAAAATATTACGGTGGAGAATATTAATTTGTGGTGTCTTGGTCATAATGGAAGACTACACAATGTGTGTTTATTTGTTAATAGTGCTACTTATGGCAAGAAAATCTCCCTTCTTGTTGCTTATTATCGTTAATACTTTGTTCAATTGTCTAGAGAATTGATAAATGAAAACAATTGATGTATATATTAATTGTGTCAATTCCTATTTGTGGATAAATTCCTATTATAAAATATAAATTTATTTCTTAACCTTTTATATATTGATAAATTAAAAAAAAAAAAAAAGGACATATTTTGTATTAGGCCTTTGCGAACAACACAACAACAATCATATTTTAAGGCCTTGCCAGATTATTAATATCATTCCGTTTGTCCAAAATCGTGAAAAATAGTAAACATCTAAAGCACTATAATGTAGTTAATATTTGCCACTAATCGTGTAGGGGTTTTTTAAGTGTACAACTTAGCAACGTGGCTTACAAATATATTAGAGGAAGTGGAAAAAGAGAAGAAGTTGCAGCAAGTTTCGGATGCACTCAAAATAAATCGGCTTAATTGATCTGCCGGTCCCTTAACTTATTTCTTTTATTCAATTTGGTCCCATAAATCTTAAATTTCTCAAACACGTCATTTCACTTATTTCTTTTATTCAATTTGATTCAATTTTGATAATTTTAGTCCCTTTAAAAAAGAGACCATTGGATTACGGAGGTTTATCAAATTTTACGGTGTATCACCAACATCTAATTTATTTACTTTCTTTATTCATCTTCCTCCCTCTTCTTTTTATTCATCTTCCTCCCTCTTCTTATTCATCAATATCATCATATATTCATCCAACATTTAAAGAAATCGAGGAAAAAAAAACCCATAAACAATTTCCATCAAATACAAAGAATTAATTCATAATATGAAAAATCCAAATCATCAACAACAATCCTAGCTTCTCCTTCTTAGATTGGATAAGTTGATTTACGTTTTGCAGAATTCCTTGTGTGAAAGAACGCCAAACGCTCCTGTACATATGTTGTTGTGACCTCATCCTCTTCTTCCTCCACTGTGACTTCAGCACCGGAGCACCACCACTGTCAAACAACAAAAACAACTATTATGGTTATTCAAATCCAATTATCAAACCCAGAAAAATGAAAACATTTTAAAAATTAATCATCAAACTTGTTCTCCCTCTGTATCTCAAAACCCAATTATCAAACAACACAAAAATCCTCAATTTTCAAACAACAAAAAAATCCCCAATCTGAAAATTAAACAAAGAAGCATGAAAAGGCATTGAGAAGAATTTAAAAAGGCATTGAGAAGAAGAAGAAAGGACACGTTAAAAGAGTAGAAGGAGGAAGTGAAAATTTCACTCTGTTGTTATTATTGAAAGAGGAATTGTTGCCACTAGTGTTTTTTTTAAGAGGTTGTTGCCACTAGTGTTGTTATTGTTGAGTTGAAATCGAAAGAGAGCAAATTAGATATGGTGTTGTTGTTGTTTCAGTCTCGGTTTTTATTTTTTATTTTTTTTGAACAAACATGTTGTTGTTGTTGTTAAAGATGGAGTTTTCAGATTCTTTATTAAAAATGGGTCGTTGTTGTTGTTATTGATAGACTACAAACAAAGAAGAAAGTAAAAAATTAGGTGATGGTGATACACTATAAAATTTTATAGACCTTCGTAATCCAACGGTTTCTTTTTTTAGGGGATTAAAATTATTAAAATTGGACTAAGTTGAATAAAAGAAATAAAATAAAATTATGGTGCACGTTCTGATAGCAATACCTACAATAGTGTGGTAATTTTTCATTTTCATTCCTTCTCATTTCTCTTTAACAAGTATGATAACCGTGCCAAACATAGACAATTAATGTAGTTATAAAAGTATAAAAAAAAACATATATTATTTTAAACTAAATAAAAAATGAATTTATAGAAAAATAATAATACATCCCTGATCTCAAACAAAAATATTGTATATTTATGTTTTTAAACATATAAATAAAGATAAATTTAAAGTAAGTTTAGTATAAATTATAGAGTTAATAGTAATATCGTATATTTTTTTTAAAAATAATATTTTTTATAGCTGTATTAAGATATTGTGTGTGCGCGTGCGTGCGTGCGTTTGTTGACAAAGTTTTTTTTTTTTGACAAAATAAAAGATATTCATTCATTCAAATTGATATAGTACATCGATATCATGCAAATTCGCTAAAAACAAAAAGGATGAATATGTGAACAGGCTCACATCATCCATGTTAATAGCATAAAACAGCAAAGTACAATTGCCTACACATATGACTATATTTAAATCTCCGAAATAACCATGTATCCGGATCTGCAACGTGGATGACGCCAAAGTCATTGAATTTGTTGACAAAGTTAAAATCAAATTAACGAATTATACATACAAGATGTGTTAAATAATTAACAATGAATTATTTTATTTTAAAGTATAAGTTTGATTCTTTTCCTTTTCTAGATTTATAAATTAAAAAAGGCTAAAATATGGATTTAATCCCTGCAAATATGCCTCGTTTTGGTTTTAGTCCCTGGTAAAAAAGAAATTTGTTTTTGGTCCCTGCAAAATATTTTGTTTTTGAAAATAGTCCTTGGAGGGACTATTTTCAAAAACAAAAAATTTTGCAGGGACCTTTTTGAAAAACAAAATATTTTGCAGGGACCAAAAACTACAAAATTGGTTCAGTTATAATGTACCACGTATGCAAATCATCACAAAAGTGGGGTCAGGGACTATTTTCAAAAACAAAAAATTTTGCAGGGACCAGAAACAATTTTTTTTTTACCAGGGACTAAAACCAAAACGAGGCATATTTGCAGGGACTAAAACCATATTTTAGCCATTAAAAAATAATATTTTTTATAGCTGTATTAAGATATTGTGTGTGTGTGCGCGTGCGTGCGTGCGTGTTGACAAAGTTAAAACAAAATTAACCAATTATACATACAAGATGTGTTAAATAATTAAACAACTAGTATGGACACCCATGCCAAGTACGGGCTAGAATTTCGTCATATTTGAGGGAGAGAATATTGTGATGTTTCAAGTATTAGTTAACAAAAATCTTATATGTAAGTCTTAAATTTTTTGATGAAGATGTGGTGGTATCATTCTCACTTGCGTGGTTGCTCTTTCTCCAAATTCTCTATCTACACCGGTGTAGGCTCCTCCAGAGATTCCAACAGTGGTATCACATCCCGGTTCAATATTGTGGGGGGAGCGGAAGTGGTTCTTGGAGGTGGATCACGGACACGAAGATCATGACACTTAATGGAGAAATGTTAAAGTGTAAAGTGTGAGTTTAAATTCCATATTGTAAGAAAGAGTAAATGTGAGCAACATATAAAATAGATTACTCATATACATAATGCCTTAAGATTTTCAAAGAAGATGTGAGTTGAATCTCACTTGTGTAATTTCTTTCGGTCTAATGTTATAATACAAGCCGATGTAGGCTCTCACGGAAGTTTAAACATCATGATGATTTATTTTGTTAGTTTATGGGTTTATTTGTTTGATATTTTATCTAAAAATTTTGTTTTGAATGTCCTTCGCTTTCATGCAGATTTTTTTATTCAACCTCTATATCATTTCAAATTCCTTCACTTTTGATATTTCGTGGGATCTTACAATGAAAAAATGTAGATGTGTTATGATGTGTTGACAAAATACATGTGTATTAGATATTTTAAATTGAGTGATATTTTTTTAATGAGTCTAATATTGTGGTAGCATAGTTTCCTAATATTTTTGGTTGCATAATTACCTATTTTAAATTGAGTAGCATTTTTTTTTAATGATTCTTAAGGATAAAACACACCCTCCTTGTTTTATCTCTTATCATTTCTATCAAGTTCAAATTTATTTGTCATCTTCTTTCCATTCCTAATTTACTTGATCTCTTATCATGAAAGAATGAAACAAACATCCCTCTTTGAAATCACCGTCAACCCATATTTTTTTTACCATGTTGTGCCTCTGAACTTATGTTGCTATCTCACTAGATCATTAGACATATGGAGTCTCACATTTAAGGAATATATGTTTATGTGTCATGTGTGAGTTAAACTTCTATATTGGCTGCAATAGTATATATTGAGTAACATATAAGCGAGATAAAAAATACATATAATGTCTTAAGATTTTAGGCGAAGACACGGTGTCAATCTCACTTGTAGGGTTTCTCTTAGTCAAATATGATGGTCCAACCTATTGTAGGCTCTCTCTAAACTCTGAACGTTACGATGAACTACTTTTTTAGTTTTTGATTTGCTTAAATTTTAATTTCAAATATAAGTTTTTGGATATCGTTTGCTTTCATGCATTTTTTATATCCAACCAATATCATATAAGATACCTTAACATTTTGATCTTTGGTTGAATTTTTTAATGGAAAAATATACATTTTTTATGATGAGTAGAAAAAGTACATGATTATTTTACATTTTAAAATAATGTGGTTTTTTTTAACTGAGTCTATTTTAACTTACTCATAAAATTATCAGTAACTCACTCTATTTTCAATTCTTCTATGGACAAAACACACTACTTTTTTCATCTATCATTTCTTTCATGATCAAATTTCTTTTTCATATTCTTATTTTTTTTTTTAAATTTGTTTCTCTCATTTCATGAAAGATAGGAACATAAACTTGCCTCTGTGAAAACACCATCATCAATCCATCTTTTTAACCACGATGTGCTTCCTTTTAAGCTAATTTGATCGTCAACAAATTACGTATAAAGTTTCAAAGTTAAAGGATATATTTTAATGTGTCAATTGTAACTTAAAGTTCTACATTGGATGACAAAGTAGATGTTTAGAAACATATAAGTAAGATGACCAATACACTTAATGTCTTAACGTCTTGAATGATGATGTGCTGTCAATCACAATTGTGTGGTGCTCTTAACCTAATGTCATGATCCAACATATTGTGGACTCTCTCACAATTCTAAATATTACATGAACTGTTTCATTAGTTAGGATGTCAATTGTTTAATTTTTATATTAAATTTAAGTTTTTGGTTGTTGTTCGCTTTCATGCAATATTTTTTAATCAATCTCTAACATATCATATTTCTTCACCTTTAGTCTTTGGTGGAATTTAACCATAGAAAAACATTGATAGATTATGCTAAGTTGACAAAACATGTGTTTAGTAGACATCTTTAAATGTTGTTACATTTTTTAATCGAGTTTAATTTTTTTTTTTTTTTTTTTTTGTAAATTAATCGCACAAAATCTTCAACTCCTTCAAAAATTCCATAAAATCATCTACGTCTCACTCCATTATTTATAACCTCATTGATAAAACACACAATTCTTATTTTTTACCAGTATCATTTCTCTCAATCTCAAATTTCTTTTCATCTTCTTTCTTTTTTTAAATTTCCTTTATCTTTTCTCATGAAATAAAGTAACAAAAACATCCCTTCATTAAGTTACCACCAATCCACCTTTTTAACCATGATGTACTTCGGTTTGACCTTATTTGACTATGTCACGTATTTATAGACAGGAGAATCGCACACTTGTGGAAGAGATGCTAAAGTTAAAGTTCTACAATGGATGGTAAAGTAGATGTTGAATAAGTTATAAGTGAGATGAGTCATATACATGTGCCTAAAGAATTTGGAAGAAAATATGGCGTCAATATCATTTGTGTGGTGTCTTTTAGTCCAACTCAATGATACAACCCAACGTAGGTTCTTTAAATTTCCAACATTAAGATGTTTTGTTTTGCTAGTTTTTGGGTGTCATAATATTTTTATTTTAAATTTTAGATTTTGGAAATCGTTCACTTTCCTACTATTTTTTTTGTCAAGGCAGTACATTTTTTATTTAACTTTTATTATTTTAATATCCTTCAATTTTAGTCTTTGGTGGGATCTAAGAAATGAAAAATGTAGCGTTATGTTGAGTTGAAAAATACATGTTTATTAAACATTTTAAATTGATGTGACGTGTTTGAATGAGTCTAATGTTTCTTGTAACATAATTACTTAGTAATATTCGACTTCTTAAACAAATTCATAAAATTATCATCAACTCACTCTTTTTTCTTGCCATTTCTCTCATGTTCGAATTACTTTTTCATAATCTCTATTTTTCTAATTACCCCCTCCGTCTCATATTAGATGTCATGTTTAAGTTTTACACAATTATTAAGAAAATGATTAATAATGTTTATTTTAATGACAAAATGTGTATCATTTACTAATAGACCGTTGTTAATTATAGTTAGTGAAATAGTTATAGGTCATAATAAGGATATGTTAGTGATAAAGAAATAAATGTTGTATTGACATTATAAAATAGACAAATAATTTGAGGGAAAAAAAAAAGGAAAGTGGACACCTGATTTGAGATAGAGGGAGTAACTTTCTCTTTTCTCATAAAAGGAAAGAGAAAAAAAAAAAACATCCATCTTTAAACCGCCGCCAACCCATTACCATGTTGTGCCTCTGACCTTATTTGACTATTTTATCATATCATAGACATAGAGAGTCTCACACTTAAGAGAGATGTTAATGTGTCATTTGTGAATTATAATTCTATATTAGCAACAAGATTTGATATTTATGAACATATATATATATATATATATATATATATATATATATATATATATATAGGAGGAGAGATCCATTGACTCTAAGAGTAACTCTATTGACTTACTCCAAATCTTATCCCTTAATATTGCTGCCCAACATGGTTGGTCTAACATAAGGTTGGAAAGTGACTCTTCTAGTGCACTTCTTGTGTTCAAAAATTTATCGTTGGTGCCTATTCTTCTTCGGAACCGGTGGCATAATGCCCGTGCTCTTAATGTTCAGGTTCTTTCCTCTCATATTTACGGAGAAGGCAACATCTGTGCCGACAGAATAGCACACTACGGTCATTCAGTTGTTGGGGAAGTGTGGTTGTCAACTTTACCGTCAGAGTTTCAGCAGGATTTTTTCGCGGACCGGTGTAGTATGCCTCGGTTTAGATATCCGTAGGTGGCTGTTTATGCTTATCTTTGGTTTTTTGTCTATTTCTGTTTTTTATTTTCTTTTTCTGTGGGTTTTGGCCTAGTCCCCCCTCTTGTATCTTTTTCTCCCATTTTTTTTAATAAATTTTGAGTTTGGCGGTGCGGGATGGGAGTTCATCGGGGTTCCAACCTAGTTGGGATGCCGTTGTTTCTTCTTGATGTTTGTCCTTTCTCCTGTTTTACCTAAAAAAATAATGGTCAAAGTTAATTAATATTCATCTCACGTGATCCCTAAATAATACTCTCCCATACTATTTCTCTACCATGCCTTTGTTTTGCTTTCTTCTATTGATGAAAAAAAATCTAAACTTGCTCTCATGTATCGATTCACTCAGCCATATTTTGGAGCCTATCACTCACTACTATTAATGAATTTTAGTATTCACCTTTAAATTTGTTCTTTTGTTTTTTCCTAATTTCTCTCCATTGAGAAAGGGTAGTACTCTAAATCTTCTGCCATTAAAATTAAACCTTGAATGTCTTGAAATCATCATATGTCTATAATATTATCTCAGCAATAATTTTTTATTTGATCCGATTGAGGAGTGTGATATTGATTGAATCAGATTTCATTGATAAAAAACTGAATTAGATTTTTGATTATTCATAGAGCTAATATTGGATCTGATTGTAACGTGTTTTAATCATTACTTTTACAAAATTCTGAATAAATTATATGTTCGTGATGATTTATGATTCTTTGAAATTGAATGAATACACATGTTTATAGGAATACACATGATTTATGATTCTTTGAAATTGAAAATGATTTATGATTCTTTGAAATTGAAATAATACAATCTGCATATAGTGTTTCTCACTCGTGCATTCTAATGGGTTGTTTAGAGAGAAGGTGTAGAAAAATCTTACCATAGGAATTAGTTGTAATTAATCACAACCATTAATTACTATTAACGTCATAATTCCCTCATATGATGATCCAACGGTCTTCATCATTATTATTAACGAATCATAAATATGATGATCCAATCAATTGTAGACTCCCTCATAACTCCTAACGTCATGATGAAATGTTTAGTTTTTTTGACGTCATTTACTTATTTTTTTTATATTATAAATAAAAAATATAAATTTATAATTATGGGTTAATGCAGCGAATGAGGGTACATTTGAATTTTAAGTCAAGAATTTTTTTTTTTAATTTCGTATAAACACTGCGACCCAAATAGTTGCTAAGAAAAAAAAAAAACCTTTTGGTTCAAAAAAATTAATTTGAAAATTTAGTCTCTATCTAATTATTTTAAGATTTTTCATATTTTTGCATAATTGTCGTCTTTTTTGCTTATTATTTTCAATGACGTAGTTATATCTTTTTTATTATTATCAAGACATAACTGTCTCTTTAATTATTGTGAACGATCAAAGTTTATACATATAGGTAAACTTCAAGACTCATTAAAACATCATAAAAATAGCAAACATAATTATTTTACTACTACACCAAAGATTACAAGTAGTCCAAATTTTAAAGCACTTATTCAAACTCACACAACAAAGGGCATAATTTAAAGATGATGATACACTGTGATATTGTACTCCATAACAAAATTCTCAGGGGAAGAAATAGAGTAAACACTGTTTGCTATGACATATCCCCTAGCAAACCTGAACAGTCCAGTCCCACCAACTATTGCCATTTCTCTATTTTGTTCAGCAACAGGATTCCTCCCTAACATGCTAAGTGTGCTCCCTGCATAGTTTCCCTCTGTGAAAATAAAATTTGTCAACATAAACATTCCAATATCATGCAGAGAAGCTTGACCAAACAACCCTTGTGCTCTTCCAATGTGCTTTGAACTCATTTCAGGCCCTTCAGTGATTTCATCATCCATTACATAAGTTGCACCAAATCCATTAGGCACGTTTTCAGGTGTGTTAACAATTTGCACAATTGTTGGGTTGTTTTTGTTTTTAATGTCATGGTAGTAGAAGTGAAGATGAGTCAATTTTTCTGAAGGTAAATATATGTTGGATTGTTTTGAGAACACTCCATTTGTTGAAGTTGATTGAGTAAAAATTATATTTAGAGAGAAGAGAAATAATAAACTACGTGAAATAAGAGCCATTTTGATGAAGGACACTTTTCTTTAATTTCTTTTTTTTATTTTATTTTATGATTGAACAACGAAAGAGACATCATCACTCTTTAATAGTTTTTCCTGGAATGGAATGAATTATTACCCACGTTCATCGCGAGGAATATAAAAAATGTTATTTAAAGTACTATTTCATCTTTTTGTCCCTACCTCCCATCATATCTGCTCAACACTCTTTTTCATTGGTTTGTTTCTATTTCGGGATCAATTCAGGATAATTCTTGTCGCTATTTATAGGATACAGAATCCTCTCCAAATTGAAAACTACTAGTATAGTGACCCGTGCCAATTACCGGAAATAAAAAACTTTTTTATCAAATATATAGATTTTATATTATGTTATCTTAAAGTTATAAGTATGGTTATAATTTAAATTTGATATGGAAAAAATATCATCTTAATTTTGTTTATTTTGTATATATTTTGAAATATCTAAACATTGCACACAACGATTAAAGTATTTGGAGTTATAGTTATACTAATTATTTGTAGTATAAGATGTAGTCATTCTTAAACTTAGCATATGTAATATTTTTGCAAAAATACGTCGACATACTGTATATTATTACTTGTTGACATAATGTATTTTATTAATCCTAAAAACTAAAAAAAAAATTATTTTTTTATATAATAGTCAGTGTCAGATGTATACACCTAGTATGTGAATGCAAACGTTAATTTTTTTACGGATAATCCACTTGGGTTGGCCTAGTGGTATTGGCTTACAAGGTCTCAGGTTCGATTCTCTCTGGTGCCAATTTAAGGGGGTTAGTTTAGCTTCTTCCAAAAAAAAAAAAAAAAATTTACGGGTGTGTATAAATATAGTTTGGTCTACAGAAATGTTGATTGTTATTTGTTTTTATTTTTTACAAAACCAATGGTCTAGTGTAAATATTGTATTTTACGGTAATAACGATATAAGAAAAAGGTTCCGCGTATTGTTATACCTGAAAAGTGCATCAATTAAAAGTAAACTGCAGGAGGATCTGCTTATATAGAAATTGCATGTCCTGTAATGACCAGTACGCCTTACAAATTAAGAAATTATAAATAAAACGACTTCCAAACAATACGCAACTTTATTTTTCTAAATTATAGCAACAACAATTCTAAAACATAACCAATGATCATACTTTTCGAAAAACTTCACGATACACAACATTGTGGTCTCCTTGCAAACATTATCATCTTCATTCAAGATGAGCAGCTTCAGACCTTTTCTTGAAGTAACTCGAGAGAAAGCAACACAGAGTTATCCATGCGTGAACACAGGCTTAGGAAGATAAACTCCCACTCGAGATAAAGATTGACCCTGACTTTTATTTATTGTCATTGCAAAACAAAGCGTCAATGGAAATTGCATGCGCCTGAATTTGAAGGGTACTCCCGGATCACTCGGAATAAGATTCATCCTGGGGATGAATACCCTGGTACCTGTCCTTTTTCTTGTAATTACGGTAGCAGCTATCGTGCTCTTCCCTAGATGTGTAACTGTGAGCCTCGTACCATTATACAGTCCATTGGCCTGATTGATGTTTCTCATCAGCATAACTCGACTCCCCACCATTAGTTTCAACCGGTGATTTGAAATTCTAGAGCTCTTAATACCATTAAGAAATTCCGTTGTGAACCACTCGCTTTGGACATCAGAATTTTCACCCGATCGACAAACAAAATAAGAGCTTAAATACTCTTTCTCTTCACCTGGAATCAGTGACATCATATATTCGTTAACATGCTAAACTGAATCAAGCGTTGGTGCGAGTATTCCCCTTGCTTAGAAAAATAGCAGGTCACGAAGTTTATCATTCAAATCGGGATACACAAAGTCTATAAGTGGCATCAACGGATTTGTTGTGTCCGATATCAGCAAATCTCAGAAATTTCTACCTTCATTTCACCATTCTCATCTGAAGCGTCGTTGCCATCTCCAATTGAGAGTGTCCACTTGCCAAAATTAGCAATTTCTTCCTGCTCTATAGGTACTGAAGATGCACCCAATCTCATATTAACAGTAAGCCTCAACACATTACAATAAACCCATATCTTTGATGAATTGATTGAGGCATCAACAATATCCTCCCTCGATCCGTTTCGGACTACAGACAATATCTGCCTGAAATCACCATCTAAAACTACTGTCATTCCACCAAAAGGTCTAAAATCGTTTAGGGGATCATTCTTGGACCTGATATCATGCATTGATCGGTCAACTGCCTCAAAACACCATCGGTGCATCATTGGAGCCTCATCCCAAATTATCAACTTTGCAGCACGCACCAGGTCTGCCCTAGGACTATCCTTTTCCATCGTAAGCGATGACGCCTCATTAATCTCAATAGGGACTGTCGGCGTCGAGTGCGCAGTTCTTCCACCTGGTAATAGAATAGTCGCTATACCGTTGGATGCAGCATTCAATACAATTAACCCCTTCGATCTAATATCAGCCGACAATCTTTTTCATATAAAGGTTTTTCCAGTACCACCATAACCATATAAGAAAAAGAAACCACTGTCGTCAGAACCAACAGACTCCATGATCTTGTCATGCACACATCTTTGTTCATCAGTCAACATCAGTAACATATCAGCGTGTGTCTTTTCCAGTTCATCTTTGTTGTAATTTAGCTCATCAATGATAAGCTTGTTTGTAAAAGTTGGCATGTCTGCCGCGTTTGGCCTGGGCATAGATTTGAAGTCAGTAAGTGAGGTCCGTTTTCCTGAAGCAGCATTTCAATTTCAATCAAACACATGTTCTTCAAGTCATCGCCACCGATACGCATATCTACATATTAAATGTAAAGTCACGAAATTAATATAAACAACTAAAGAAAAATGATAGTAAGAGAATATATGCAATGCAACAGAAAAAATGATATTAAAGTCACGACTCAATTCTTAATCGAAAAAGCTTCTTTCAGCTTAACTCAAACTAAAAAAAATAAGCTTTTTCGTTTTCTAACATGGTGTACCTTTGCATGAAATCTTTTGAGTATAGCATAACCCTTCCTCCACTAAATTTGTTTTCTCGAGGGTCATCTGAATTGTCGTTGCTTCAAAGTGATTATCCATGTCTTCTGGAGATTGCAAAAGTATTTAACTTAACACGATTCTGTCTCTGCCTAAAGTGTTTCTGAGCTATACTTGTCTTCAACACTTGCAACTCATTTATATTTCCTCTCTCACTGCATTTTCATCTAATGGACTTCCCACTTCATTGAAGTCACTTGATATTTCCGACTGTAAGAATTTAGCATTCTTGCCTCCGGAAATGTGGAGCAATTACACATCACTTGTGGATTTGTACTTAGAAAATTGTTGTGATGGACTTACCTCCTTTCAACTGAATGGTTTTCCTACGCTCGAGAGTCTTTCCATTGAAGGATGTAGCTTTCTCAACTGAATGGATTTGTACTAAAACTATCGAAGTAATAAAAATAATAAGTTCGTATCCACGAGGACTGTGTTAATCTCAACTTAGCAATAAAGTTAATATCTAGGATGTGTAAATTTTGTAAGTGCCTGAGGCAGTAGGTTTGTGTGCATAAAAAGTAAATAAAAGTTGTTGAAAGATGATTCGAGAAGGATGATTATGCCGATGCATCCGCTATTGCTTTATATGAGTAGTTTACCTCCCTTTATTACTAATTACTATTCAATCTTTACGACAAATTAACTAAGTAGTTTTGATCAATCTCTTGACTCAAAACCCTTTCCTAAGTTATAATCTTTTAATCTCTTAAACCGATTGAATAACTGCGGAAGCGATAAAAGTACGTTAATTCATGAGTCATGATCCTCAATTTCCTATCTCTAGGTTCCTATGTTGAATCAAACAGGATTACTATTTCAGGATTAAAAGCTAGGGTTAATAGTCATTCAATTCCTAATATCAATTCATGTAATTGCACGAAGCTAGGGTTAATAGTCATACAAACAATTATATGAAAAGCAATGAACACACGTAATTCTGAATAAAGACTGAATAACATTAATAATAAAGAGAGTATCAACTACTGATTCATATATTACAAAAGGTTCATCATGGCTCAATCAAACTAAAACCTTAGCTACTCATATTCATAAAATTAAAACAACAGAGAAAAGAAAATAAACCGAGAGTTTCGTTGTTGCCTCCAAAATTTGCTTTCTAATCGCTGTTCTTCTTGTACATGCCGTAGCAGCCTCTCTTTCAATCCGTTCCAAAACGTGAAGGAAGCTCTCCAAAACGTGAATCTGCTCCTTTTTTTCTTTTGTACCAAAGCGTGAATTGGCCTTTTTTATAACAAAGCTGAAGTTCCAACCCTCGGGTCAACCAACAACATGGGTCAAAGCCCACTTTATAATTCCACGTTTCCTTCAATGTTTATATGTGACTTGTTTTAATCTTTTGATGCCGATGTATATAACTCAAAAATATATGTCAGCATGATATATGCTTCCTTGGTCCACTTTTTCATCCAATACCACCATCAATACTAATGCATAATACATGTTCTTGTTATTTTCAATCCAGCCTTCCTTTGTATGTCACGCTATCTTTCTCTCTTGTTTGATCATGTAGCTACTGAGCAATAATAATAGATAAAAATATACTTGACTCGATAAACAAAAGTGCAATTAAGCCTATATAAAATGACTCTAAATTAAATAGTAAACTAATAAAAATAGACTAAAAACTTATTAAAAATGACTCTAAAAATAGTGAATGACTGACTGCCATCACAACCCCAAACATAAACTGTTACTTGTCCTCAAGGAACAAACTTGTTGAATGAAAAATGACAGTAAAATAACAGCTCACCAACCAATGATATCCTCAAAGTTCATCTCCCTAATAGCCATATGTTGAGCTAGTTTGACTTGCTTGCATCCACCAATCACAACTCCCCTCAACAATTTGATAAAGGTTCACACACAATCAACATGCAGGTCTACATATTATCATACGCTTGAAAAGTTTCTAAACGTCAATCAAAATCAATGTCATTACACACTTTGAGGTCTTAAAGGATTATAACGGGGCTTAGGTGAAGGTGGAATAATATTTGGATAAGTAGGCTACACAAAATTTGAGTTAGGCATTCATACGGAAGTTAAGCACAAAATTCAATCCATCATTCATTCACCTTTTGGAACAACAATTCTTGCAAGGGTACTAGAGATTATTTGTAACTTATTGGGACAATCGAGTTTGGAATTACTCAGATTTTTCAATGTTTGTCCCTTTGTTTTTCATTCTTTTTTTTTTTTTAATACACCATTTTTGTGTGTATTTTTCATGATTTGTTCTTTGTTCTCTAGTACCACCACCCCAAACTTAGTTGGTTGCAAATTCCTATAGCAACCCCAAACTTATTTTTTAACAACATTCTACAATGCCTAACTCAGATTCGGACAAATTCTAAAAGTCTCTAAGTTTGTAATGTAGTTTATCACCGAACAAAAAGATCTAAACCTACCGGCTCAATTTGGCTTTCAAAAAGGATAAATTTCAAATCATAATCAGGGTAGGCTTCAAAGGCTCACAGGACCAAGCACTTTGCCTCAATGTGTAAATGACATAGATCAATCAACAGTAAAGAAACAATGCAAGTTCTAGAAATGTAGTTGCACGGAACACTCTATATAAGTAAATTGAAAAATAAAATTTGGTCATGAACCTTACAGTATTAGATTTTTGTGAGTTGTGACTACCTATCTTTAATTGCCGTACATTTCGCCTTTGAAACACAAGTCACTCCCCCTTTTAAACTTTGATGTTATCATTGGTGAAACAAACTGTTATCAAACTGGAAAATTTCAAGAAACAAGAAAATTCATTAATTATAAACAAGCAAATAATTAAAGTTAATCAAACTGAGAAATGACACAACTGACATCTGATAAAGATAAGTTATTGAAAATAATAAAAAATAAGAACTGATGTGGACTCTGATTTTTTTTTTCTCCTTTTTTTTTTTGGGTCCATCTTTTCACTTTTTTTTTTGTTTGCTTTTTTTTTTTAACTGAAAAAAAAATACCTGCAAAATAAAAAACATTAAAAAAAAAAGGATGGGTTGCCTCCCACCAAGCACTTTTTTTTACGTCATTGATCTTGACGCTTCAACCACTGTTAGGGTGGCAAAAATGATAGAAAGAATATATCATCCTTCTTCTTCCTCTTGTTTGGTAGGAATTCCATCAATTTGACATAAAGAATCAGATACTCCCATGCACCCACTGTTAAACCTTTGGAATTTAAGATCTCCCACCTTAGAGAAGGACATGCATCCATCTGCACACGAGTGATTTCCTTAACCCCCGTTGGTTCAGACTTTGGGAAAATATCAACACTCCTCACTTTGGAATTTTCTTCCACCACAACCTCGTGACACTCAGTCTCCATCTGAACCAGCTTCCTCTAAGACTCATGTGCTTTTGCAACAAGATCACCACACTGAACTTCAAACTTCTCAACTGAAACTTGATTTGACACCAAGAAATCATCTAAAATATTTTGAAGTTGAGTATTGTAATCGATGTTGATCACCTCTTTCTTCTCTTCAGAATTACTACTTGGTTGATCCACCTCATAATTGTCACACCTCTCATTTAATAGAGAGATTTTACTGTCCAAACATTTTATCTTCAAAGATATCATATATTTTTCATACTGCAATGACCAAATCTCTTTTGTCTCATAGAGGTGTAACCTGTCTATCATAGCTGCAAAACTTTGATAAACTTTTTAGTAGAACCGTACAATGAGAAGAAAACGAAGAGCATAAATAATTTTTTTTTTCAATATATATATATATACAAAAAAAAAAATATATATAAATGACAGAAATCCTAAACAAAAACAAAATTGCTAAGTTGAAATGATTCAACAGTCCCCGGCAGCGGCGCCAAAAACTTGATAGATATTTTAGCAAGCGTACTAAAACTATCGAAGTAATAAAAATAATAAGTTCGTATCCACGAGGACTGTGTTAATCTCAACTTAGCAATAAAGTTAATATCTAGGATGTGTAAATTTTGTAAGTGCCTGAGGCAGTAGGTTTGTGTGCATAAAAAGTAAATAAAAGTTGTTGAAAGATGATTCGAGAAGGATGATTATGCCGATGAATCCGCTATTGCTTTATATGAGTAGTTTACCTCCCTTTATTACTAATTACTATTCAATATTTACGACAAATTAACTAAGTAGTTTTGATCAATCTCTTGACTCAAAACCCTTTCCTAAGTTATAATCTTTTAATCTCTTAAACCGATTGAATAACTGCGGAAGCGATAAAAGTACGTTAATTCATGAGTCATGATCCTCAATTTCCTATCTCTAGGTTCCTATGTTGAATCAAACAGGATTACTATTTCAGGATTAAAAGCTAGGGTTAATAGTCATTCAATTCCTAATATCAATTCATGTAATTGCACGAAGCTAGGGTTAATAGTCATACAAACAATTATATGAAAAGCAATGAACACACGTAATTCTGAATAAAGACTGAATAACATTAATAATAAAGAGAGTATCAACTACTGATTCATATATTACAAAAGGTTCATCATGGCTCAATCAAACTAAAACCTTAGCTACTCATATTCATAAAATTAAAACAACAGAGAAAAGAAAATAAACCGAGAGTTTCGTTGTTGCCTCCAAAATTTGCTTTCTAATCGCTGTTCTTCTTGTACATGCCGTAGCAGCCTCTCTTTCAATCCGTTCCAAAACGTGAAGGAAGCTCTCCAAAACGTGAATCTGCTCCTTTTTTTCTTTTGTACCAAAGCGTGAATTGGCCTTTTTTATAACAAAGCTGAAGTTCCAACCCTCGGGTCAACCAACAACATGGGTCAAAGCCCACTTTATAATTCCACGTTTCCTTAAATGTTTATATGTGACTTGTTTTAATCTTTTGATGCCGATGTATATAACTCAAAAATATATGTCAGCATGATATATGCTTCCTTGGTCCACTTTTTCATCCAATACCACCATCAATACTAATGCATAATACATGTTCTTGTTATTTTCAATCCAGCCTTCCTTTGTATGTCACGCTATCTTTCTCTCTTGTTTGATCATGTAGCTACTGAGCAATAATAATAGATAAAAATATACTTGACTCGATAAACAAAAGTGCAATTAAGCCTATATAAAATGACTCTAAATTAAATAGTAAACTAATAAAAATAGACTAAAAACTTATTAAAAATGACTCTAAAAATAGTGAATGACTGACTGCCATCACAACCCCAAACATAAACTGTTACTTGTCCTCAAGGAACAAACTTGTTGAATGAAAAATGACAGTAAAATAACAGCTCACCAACCAATGATATCCTCAAAGTTCATCTCCCTAATAGCCATATGTTGAGCTAGTTTGACTTGCTTGCATCCACCAATCACAACTCCCCTCAACAATTTGATAAAGGTTCACACACAATCAACATGCAGGTCTACATATTATCATACGCTTGAAAAGTTTCTAAACGTCAATCAAAATCAATGTCATTACACACTTTGAGGTCTTAAAGGATTATAACGGGGCTTAGGTGAAGGTGGAATAATATTTGGATAAGTAGGCTACACAAAATTTGAGTTAGGCATTCATACGGAAGTTAAGCACAAAATTCAATCCATCATTCATTCACCTTTTGGAACAACAATTCTTGCAAGGGTACTAGAGATTATTTGTAACTTATTGGGACAATCGAGTTTGGAATTACTCAGATTTTTCAATGTTTGTCCCTTTGTTTTTCATTCTTTTTTTTTTTTAATACACCATTTTTGTGTGTATTTTTCATGATTTGTTCTTTGTTCTCTAGTACCACCACCCCAAACTTAGTTGGTTGCAAATTCCTATAGCAACCCCAAACTTATTTTTTAACAACATTCTACAATGCCTAACTCAGATTCGGACAAATTCTAAAAGTCTCTAAGTTTGTAATGTAGTTTATCACCGAACAAAAAGATCTAAACCTACCGGCTCAATTTGGCTTTCAAAAAGGATAAATTTCAAATCATAATCAGGGTAGGCTTCAAAGGCTCACAGGACCAAGCACTTTGCCTCAATGTGTAAATGACATAGATCAATCAACAGTAAAGAAACAATGCAAGTTCTAGAAATGTAGTTGCACGGAACACTCTATATAAGTAAATTGAAAAATAAAATTTGGTCATGAACCTTACAGTATTAGATTTTTGTGAGTTGTGACTACCTATCTTTAATTGCCGTACATTTCGCCTTTGAAACACAAGTCACTCCCCCTTTTAAACTTTGATGTTATCATTGGTGAAACAAACTGTTATCAAACTGGAAAATTTCAAGAAACAAGAAAATTCATTAATTATAAACAAGCAAATAATTAAAGTTAATCAAACTGAGAAATGACACAACTGACATCTGATAAAGATAAGTTATTGAAAATAATAAAAAATAAGAACTGATGTGGACTCTGATTTTTTTTTCTCCTTTTTTTTTGGGTCCATCTTTTCACTTTTTTTTTTGTTTGCTTTTTTTTTTAACTGAAAAAAAAATACCTGCAAAATAAAAAACATTAAAAAAAAAAGGATGGGTTGCCTCCCACCAAGCGCTTTTTTTTACGTCATTGATCTTGACGCTTCAACCACTGTTAGGGTGGAAAAAATGATAGAAAGAATATATCATCCTTCTTCTTCCTCTTGTTTGGTAGGAATTCCATCAATTTGACATAAAGAATCAGATACTCCCATGCACCCACTGTTAAACCTTTGGAATTTAAGATCTCCCACCTTAGAGAAGGACATGCATCCATCTGCACACGAGTGATTTCCTTAACCCCCGTTGGTTCAGACTTTGGGAAAATATCAACACTCCTCACTTTGGAATTTTCTTCCACCACAACCTCGTGACACTCAGTCTCCATCTGAACCAGCTTCCTCTAAGACTCATGTGCTTTTGCAACAAGATCACCACACTGAACTTCAAACTTCTCAACTGAAACTTGATTTGACACCAAGAAATCATCTAAAATATTTTGAAGTTGAGTATTGTAATCGATGTTGATCACCTCTTTCTTCTCTTCAGAATTACTACTTGGTTGATCCACCTCATAATTGTCACACCTCTCATTTAATAGAGAGATTTTACTGTCCAAACATTTTATCTTCAAAGATATCATATATTTTTCATACTGCAATGACCAAATCTCTTTTGTCTCATAGAGGTGTAACCTGTCTATCATAGCTGCAAAACTTGGATAAACTTTTTAGTAGAACCGTACAATGAGAAGAAAACGAAGAGCATAAATAATTTTTTTTTTCAATATATATATATATACAAAAAAAAAATATATATATAAATGACAGAAATCCTAAACAAAAACAAAATTGCCAAGTTGAAATGATTCAACAGTCCCCGGCAGCGGCGCCAAAAACTTGATAGATATTTTAGCAAGCGTACTAAAACTATCGAAGTAATAAAAATAATAAGTTCGTATCCACGAGGACTGTGTTAATCTCAACTTAGCAATAAAGTTAATATCTAGGATGTGTAAATTTTGTAAGTGCCTGAGGTAGTAGGTTTGTGTGCATAAAAAGTAAATAAAAGTTGTTGAAAGATGATTCGAGAAGGATGATTATGCCGATGAATCCGCTATTGCTTTATATGAGTAGTTTACCTCCCTTTATTACTAATTACTATTCAATCTTTACGACAAATTAATTAAGTAGTTTTGATCAATCTCTTGACTCAAAACCCTTTCCTAAGTTATAATCTTTTAATCTCTTAAACCGATTGAATAACTGCGGAAGCGATAAAAGTACGTTAATTCATGAGTCATGATCCTCAATTTCCTATCTCTAGGTTCCTATGTTGAATCAAACAGGATTACTATTTCAGAATTAAAAGCTAGGGTTAATAGTCATTCAATTCCTAATATCAATTCATGTAATTGCACGAAGCTAGGGTTGATAGTCATACAAGCAATTATATGAAAAGCAATGAACACAAGTAATTCTGAATAAAGGCTGAATAACATTAATAATAAAGAGAGTATCAACTACTGATTCATATATTACAAAAGGTTCATCATGCCTCAATCAAACTAAAACCTTAGCTACTCATGTTCATAAAATTAAAACAACAGAGAAAAGAAAATAAACCGAGAGTTTCGTAGTTGCCTCCTGAATTTGCTTTCTAATCGCTGTTCTTCTTGTACATGTCGTAGCAGCCTCTCTTTCAACCCGTTCCAAAACGTGAAGGAAGCTCTCCAAAACGTGAATCTGCTCCTTTTTTTTCTTTTGTACAAAAGCGTGAATTGGCCTTTTTTATAACAAAGCTGAAGTTCCAACCCTCGGGTCAACAAACAACATGGGTCAAAGCCCACTTTATAATTCCACGTTTCCTTCAAAGTTGTATGTCGCTTGTTCTTTTTTTTTTGAGTCAGGTAGTCTAGTGACTAGAAATTCACTTTTAAAGTGAATAAGTGGGGTGTCCGGGGTTCGAACCCCGGCCCCTATATATAATAATGCATTGTCCCTGCCAACTGAGCTATGCTCACGGGGACATATGTGGCTTGTTTTAATCTTTTGATGCCAATGTATATAACTCAAAAATATATGTTAGCATGATATATGCTTCCTTGGTCCACTTTTTCATCCAATACCACCATCAATACTAATGCATAATACATGTTCTTGTTATTTTCAATCCAGCCCTCCTTTGTATGTCACGCTATCTTTCTCTCTTGTTTGATCATGTAGCTACTGAGCAATAATAATAGATAAAAATACACTACTTGACTCGATAAATAAAAAACTATAATATATAAAATGACTCTAAATTAAATAGTAAACTAATAAAAATAGACTAAAAACTTATTAAAAATGACTCTAAAAATAGTGAATGACTGACTGGGGGAAAGACACTGGAAAAATCGTGGCACGATGGGGTCGCATCGTGGCACGATGGTGCGCTGGCAGCCAATAACAGAAACGTATTTTTAGGTGCAGATTTGTTCCAAATTTTAAGCAATTTTTTTACTATAAATATAGACCTTGTATCAGAGTAAACATAAAGATAGAGGGGGCTGAAACAAGGGTTTAGAATGGCAACAACAAAACTAGGGTTTGTATAGAGTTTGTCTCTTGGGAACAAACACTAGGGTTTGAAGGTTGATTCACCTTGGGAAACACTATTAGGATTGAGTCTCTTGGTTATGGGAAGAGGCTGACACTTTGGGTAGAATTAGGCGGGAGACTTATTCTTGTAACTCATTGATTTCTCTTTTGTAACGTTACTCTTCATATAGTGGAACGGAGGGCTGCTCTCTCCCCCAGACTAGGTCAATTTGGACCGAACTGGGTCAACAAATTCTTTTATGTTCTTCTCTTCTTTGTGTTCTTCTCGCCGTTGTTTTCTACTTTTGGCTTGTATTTAATTGTTCTATACACTTTGTTTTGGTTGCTTGATTATCTCTTGCTCCACACATCAAGTTGTTATTGGTGTGATTTTCATCGAATTCACAACAATTGGTGCCCACCGTGGGGCAAGGGTCAAAGGATAATCTAGTATCATGGGTTCAAAGTGGGATATTGAGAAGTTTACCGGAGATAACGATTTTGGGTTATGGAAGGTAAAGATGGAAGCGGTGTTAATACAGCAAAAGTGTGAGAAAGCTTTGAAGGGTGAAGGTTCGTTACCGGTCACCATGTCACGAGCGGAGAAGACCGAGATGGTAGACAAGGCCAGGAGTTCCATTGTCTTGTGCCTCGAGGATAAAGTTTTGAGAGAAGTAGCAAAGGAACCAACCGTGGCATCGATTTGGGCAAAGTTGGAATCTTTGTATATGACAAAGTCTTTGGCTCATCGGCAATTCCTAAAGCAACAACTCTACTCATTCAGGATGGTAGAGTCAAAGGCCATCATGGAGCAACTTACGAAGTTCAACAAAATCCTTGATGACTTGGAGAATATTGAGGTGCAACTTGAGGATGAGGATAAAGCTATACTCTTGTTGTGTGCTCTACCGAAATCTTTTGAATCGTTCAAAGATACCATGCTCTATGGCAAGGAAGGCATTGTTACCTTGGAAGAAGTTCAAGCGGCTTTGAGAACCAAGGAGTTGACCAAGTCCAAGGACTTGACTCATGAACACGGTGAAGGTCTAAGTGTCTCAAGAGGGAATGGTGGCGGTAGAGGTAATCGGAGAAAGAGTGGTAACAAGTAAAGGTTTGAATGCTTTAACTGTCACAAGATGGGTCACTTCAAGAAGGATTGTCCGGAGGTTAATGGTAACTCCGCACAAATTGTCTCTGAGGGTTATGAGGATGCGGGTGCTCTGATGGTGTGGTGTTGTTTGGAGGATGAAGAAGGTGATGTGTCTCACCTTGGGAGTGATGCCTAGTGGAGTGGTGATCGTCTGGAGAGACGTTAAACACTCAACATCAGCCTGGAGAGGCGGTGGTAAGAATACTCATGATCTACCAGTTGAGGTGGAGTTTCAAGGTTGAAGACATAGTGGGATGTATGCATTTTCTAGTTGAGGTAGAGTACACTCAGCGTGAGGTGAAAATGAACACACCGGTAATGGTACGACTATGGTGAGCAAGGGATTTCTTCATGAAGTTGAAGAATGTATAGCACGGCTTACGGGATTACTCTAAAAGAAGGCCAAGGGTGATTGGATGCAAGGTGATCTTCAAGGAAGCGGGAGATGTTCTGCGTTGAAGATGTTGTGGTGAATGCTTGTGGGACTACCTAAAACTCCTAGTGTAGTTAGACTGCAAGGACCTTCGAGAAGGCGGAAGATATTCCGATGGCTGAAGGGGTTGAGGTGTATACTTGTGGATTACTCTAAAAACCAAGGGTGATTGGGTACAAGTAGATCTTCAAGGAAAGCGGGAGATGTCTCGTATTGAAGAGGTTATGGTATAGTCTTGTAGAACTACCTGAAATTCGTAGCGTAGTTGGACTACAAGCATCTTCGAGAAGGCGGAAGACATTCCAATGGCTGAAGAGGCTAGGGTGTAAACTTGTGGAGCTACATGGTGTAGTGGGAAGCAATGGAAAGAGCAGCAAGGAGGTTGATGATTGGCATCATCACTGATTTGAAGTCAAGGTGGATAATTGTGAGAGTTAACTTAAAATCAGGATCTGCAGGAATCGTGGCACATGGCTGGACATCATGGCACGATTGGAGGTTTCAGTTTTGGGGCAAGGCACTGGAAAAATCGTGGCACGATGGGGTCGCATCGTGGCACGATGGTGCGCTGGCAGCGAATAACATAAACGTATTTTTAGGTGCAGATTTGTTCCAAATTTTAAGCAATTTTTTTACTATAAATATAGACCTTGTATCAGAGTAAACATGAAGATAGAGGGGGCTGAAACAAGGGTTTAGAATGGCAACAACAAAACTAGGGTTTGTATAGAGTTTGTCTCTTGGGAACAAACACTAGGGTTTGAAGGTTGATTCACCTTGGGAAACATTATTAGGATTGAGTCTCTTGGTTACGGGAAGAGGCTGAGACTTTGGGTAGAATTAGGCGGGAGACTTATTCTTGTAACTCATTGATTTCTCTTTTGTAACGTTACTCATCATATAGTGGAACGGAGGGCTGCTCTCTCCACCAGACTAGGTCAATTTGGACCGAACTGGGTCAACAAATTCTTTTGTGTTCTTCTCTTCTTTGTGTTCTTCTCGCCGTTGTTTTCTACTTTTGGCTTGTATTTAATTGTTCCATACACTTTGTTTTGGTTGCTTGATTATCCCTTGCTCCACACATCAAGTTGTTATTGGTGTGATTTTCATCGAATTCACAACATTTATTTCAGAAAATGGCTCCCTTGGCCAGTCAACTCTCCAATCACTTCAGGTCAGTCATTGTGATGCATTTAGATCACTACCTCAACGAAATGGACACCCTAACCGCTCTTGAAAGCTTGACTCTCGACAGTTTATCGTCATGTGGGAAAGGAGTTTTCCTCCCTCCCAAGTTTCAGCCAACACATTCTCAAATCATGACAAGTACTACACCTGTTGCTTAATGGGGTCTCCAAAACTTTACAGCTCTATCGGATTTGGAAATCGGTGGTGATAATATTGTTCACACCTTATTGAAAGAGCAGTTGCTGCCCATTTTCCTTGTGTCTCTGACAATAGCTAATCTCCCTGAAATGAAATACTTAGAAGGAAATGTGCTCAGGGCTCGAGTCTTTTCAAGCCATGTTGCCTTCTTTTCCGAAATCACTTGTATTTGTAACTTGTCCACAGAACTTATGTCCTTGCCAGACATGTTGCCTTCCTCTTTGGAATCATTGAAATTTGATGATTGTCCAAGACTTGGTTTATTGCCAAGAGATGAATTTCCCTCCTCTCTTAAGCTATTGAACATTAACGGATGCCCGCTATTAACATCAATGTATGCCAATCTGAGAAGTCGTCATGTGTCCAAGATCGCTGACATCCCTGTCCATAAAAATTAATTATGAATGTTAATATGAGCCATGGCAAAGGAAATTAAGAATCCCACTTCCATTTCTTCAGGTCCATTTTTTGTTTTATGTCGCCAGCCAATAATCTATTTCTGGACAAGTAAATGATATTACGTTACGTGCTATGAAGCACGGACACTACTCCTCGGATTAGGCGTGTCCCAGTGTCGGACACGTGTCGTGTCCGACACCGACACTTGTGATTACACTGAATTATGTGATTTTTTCAAATTATTAGTTGTGTCGGCGTGTCAGTGTTCGTGTCCGGTGTCCGTATCCGTGCTTCTGTTTTGTTAACCATTCTTATTTTCCTAAATGGAAACTTGAAATCATCACCAACAAGAATAGTTGATATTGTATTGTCTTCTATTTTGTTATATAAAACCAGTTTACAGCATCGGTTTTGCAGAAGAAACATCACAAATTGTTTCCCCTTTGTATAAATTTTTAATTATTCTGAAATATGTATCAGAAACAAATACATGAAAGTTATGATTAAACCAATGATACAAATTGATTTGATACAGGTCATTGGTGAACCAGTTTATCTTGTGGGAAATTCACTTGGTGGATATTTGCATTATATTTTACCGCATGCTAGCTATCATCATTTAGTGAAAGGTGCTACTATAAATAATATTGCTTAATTGCAATGCAAAATTGTGCCTGTTCTAGAATAAAATGACTTGCAAAATTATTATAAGTATATGACTTTATTTTTATTTTATTTTGATTTTTGTCCTTTTGTATTTCCATATTTTCATAATTTTAATTATATACATCTTAGTAATTTTCTTGTATGTTAATGTTACTATAAATTAAATTCTGCTTAATGGTCCGACTCCCATTCTTTTATTTTAGAGCAAATACCAAAATTTATAGTCACATTTTATTGAATTAATTCTGCAGAGGCATATATCTTCTTTCCCGTTAATATAGATATTTAGATATGCTTAAAATTTAGAGAGCAACTAAATGAAGGGCTATTTATTGTATGTGCAAGAGAGGATGATTTTTCCGATTGAAGCCCGTCATTAGAAAAACGTTAATGGTTTTTCTCCAAAAAATATCTCAGTCATTTAACTCTTCAGGAAGAAATTACTCAAGCAGCAACTGGAGTAATCTGCAGTGCATGTATATTGGAATCAGAGCTTAATGTGCAAGATTTGATGAGGGGATTTAACAATAAAATTAGAGAAACAAATTACTACACACTAGGCTACTCTAGTTGTAACACCCCGTTTTCTCAACATAAAAATTTCATAAATTAATTAGAGTAAAACACCTTAAGCGGAATGTTACACCTCTTTTCTTAAAAATCACAAATGGAATAATTAAATAATTATTCTTCAAATTTCAACAACGTAATAACTAAAACTTTGCAGCGGAATTAATTCAACGACAATAAAAGCTTCAACAAAATGTTCCAAAATTGATACATAAAGTAATGATAAACTTAGCAACAATTTCTCATCCCGTTACGTATCAGAGCCCTAAGACACTTGAGCCACCACTCCTACTAATCTTTATTACCTTAGTTTTGATGAACAAACTCTTACACAATCAGATTCTCCCCCTTTGGCTCTTCTCCTAGCTTTCTCTTGTTTTCTCCCAAAACCTGTGTTTGTACGTGAAACTGGTTCTGACTCTCAATTTCTATTTTTACAACCTATTGTAACCTCCAAAATATTCTTAACTCCTCTTAATTCTATTAATTCTAATTTAAATCTCCAAACTCCAAAATAATTCTATTTCTCCACTTATTCTATTAAATAATGAAAATAGCCATTTAATAAAATACACCACACCACAAAATCAACATAAATTATTTTAAAATCATATGAAAGACTTTAAATCAACTAAAAATAATTAAATAACAAATAGGGCGTTACAACTCTCCCCAACTTAAAGAATTTCGTCCTCGAAATTCAAAGCACAAAAGAAAACAAATCCAGTTATTGCTTAAATATCTTAAACTATGTATAACAAATAGAAACTTCAACAATACACAAAAATCACATTAAAGTTAGTCAGTCAACTTGATCACATAATAAAACATAATTATTAATTAGAAAAACACAACGATAATATTTAACTATCACACGACACAAACGACTCAACTACTTGGCCGGACGGACCGACCTGCTCTGATACCAATTGTAACACCCCGTTTTCCCAACATAAAAATTTCATAAATTAATCAGAGTAAAACACCTTAAACGGAATGTTACCCCTCTTTTCTTAAAAATCACAAATGGAATAATTAAATAATTATCCTTCAAATTTCAACAACGTAATAATTAAAACTTTGCAGCGGAATTAATTCAACGACAATAAAAGCTTCAACAACATGTTCCAAAATTGATACATAAAGGAATGATAAACTTAGCAACAATTTCCCATCCCGTTACGTATCAGAGCCCTAAGACACTTGAGCCACCACTCCTACTAATCTTTATTACCTTAGTTTTGATGAACAAACTCTTACACAATCAGATTCTCCCCCTTTGGCTCTTCTCCTAGCTTTCTCTTGTTTTCTCCCAAAACCTGTATTTGTACGTGAAACTGGTTCTGACTCTCAGTTTCTATTTTTCCAACCTATTGTAACCTCCAAAATATTCTTAACTCCTCTTAATTCTATTAATTCTAATTTAAATTCCCATACTCCAAAATAATTCTATTTCTCCACTTATTCTATTAAATAATGAAAATAGTCATTTAATAAAATACACCACACCACAAAATCAACATAAATCATTTTAAAATCATATGAAAGACTTTAAATCAACTAAAAATAATTAAATAACAATTAGGGCGTTACACTAGTAGCATAGCTCAATTGGCAGGGACATTACATAATTTATGCAGGGGCCTGGGTTCGAACCCCCGACACCCCACTTATCCACGTTTTAATGTGTGAGCTCCAGCCACTAGGCAACTAGACAAAAAAAAAAAATTGCAGAAATGAAGCGAGCACAACAAATAGTGAGCTTTCTTATGAGGTTTTCCATTAATTGCTTAGTTGAACGGTAATATCTAGGGAGACAATAACTTACTACTTTATTATATGTTTCAATTTGATGGACTTGTTAGTACATCCATATATCAATAATCGGTGAGACTTGAAGCCAAATATACACCACTTTACTATAGGTCTATGGAGTATCGGTTACAATATTTTACACACGAGACCCTTTTTTTGGTACTTTGATCCTTTTTCAAGCCACCCTATATTATTATCATTTTTGAAACCGCTTTGAACATCGATGCAATTTTCTCTGTTGCCACTAATTGACGAATCATATCACAAGTTTTGAACCTATAATGTTGTTTATTTGATTTCCCTTTAAGTTAAATAGACTTTTGAAATATAATATGAAACTAACTTTGGGATTACTCATTGAAATTAGCAACATTCTAAATATGGAGCGGGGTACCAGTAGACCTTGGTTATAAAAAAAAATGAAAAAGAATGAAAAATGTAGATAAACCACATAAAGTGGGTCTACAAAAAAAATAAAAATGTAAAGAGCCAAAAATTGGCCTCTTAACAAAAATCTACTTCCTAGTTGTTTTGTTAGCCTACTTTCTCAAATATATCCCACCTTGACCTAAGCCACTTATAATCTTGAAAGACCTTTAAAATGTGTAATTAAAGTGATCTTGAATGTTTGTTTGGAATTTAGAGTGGACAAATGTCATGATCAACCTTACTGACTTTAGGAGGTACATACATGTTCCGCTTGCATGAAAGTGGTAACTTAGATGAGTTTTGAAATGTAATGGATGATGATCTAAGAAACCTCTAAGGAATGGTATTCTCTCTCAAAATTTATGCAAATTTAGAATTTAAGAGCAAGCAATATTTAGAGTTTGGGGTTGTGATGACATGTCATATTAAGTTATTTTTAGTATGTTTTTCATACTTTTTTTTTAGCAATTAGAGTCAATAAAGAGGAATTTTAGACAAGTTTGCTCATAGTTTAAGGGACATTTCATAATGTTTTCATATCAAGTCATTCAATTATAGTTCTTCCCCAAACTAAGTAATTCATAGGTGTTCTGTAAGTATTGTATTGTAAAATCATGTAATTCGGCAAAGCAGGACACCTCATGAAGAAGTGGAAGAAATGGAATGAAGATTAAATAGGCCTCTAAAGATATTACAAATTTATGGAAATTTGTCCCAAGTCCCAATACCAATTTGGAGGAAGAAAGCACTCAAAAGATAAAAGAGTAAGGCAAAATTGCATAGGGCCGGAGCTGAAGCCACGCGCCATGGATGAGCAAAACTTAGGAGAAAAACCTTTTTCTAGTACCTATACTCATGATGCACATTACCCCATTTGCAGGGCGCATGCAAGGCTGGGTATAAATAGGGTTTTCCCTATTTTTCTCTGTGGGTTTGTAGGAAAAATCCAGTTTTTCAACCCAAACCTAGTTGAAAACTTGTATATGTTTACAAGAACCTTCATTCACCTTTTCTCATTCATAATGTTGCAGTTCAAGAGGAAGGAAAGCTCTAGGAGCATCAACAGAAGAGTCTCTCTTCATCCTTTGTCTTTAGAGTATGTTTTATTTCTTTTATAATTTGTCTTTAGTTAACATAAGTAACTAAACACCTATTAATTAAGGTTCTAAGATGAACCTCTATTTGTTTGTTGGATTCAAATAATAAGTCTTTTTTCAGTCATGTTTTAAATTTATTTTATTTTTATATGCAAAAGGCTTAATGCTTCCACAAATCATTGGGAGTGTTACATACCTAAGGATTTGGTTGAACATATAACCTTTAGGTGATCAACATAAGCAACTTGACATCTGGAAGAACGCTTAATCCAATCGAATTAGCCAGTCAAATAGATCCATATCTCATAACTGATAAATGGCTGAATTAATCCAACAAAGAAATAAAGGGGATTAAAAGAATCCTAATTACCTCCACATTCTGCAATCAAACCCATTACTTCCACAATCAACTCGGTCTCTTTGTACAATCAAATCAAATTTGCAAACTTCCCCAATTTATTGCTTTTGTTTATTGTTTTAATAACTTTAGCTAGTTGTCTAGTTGAAACGACAAACCCTCTGGAATTAACTTACTTGCTACTTTATTAGTTGAAAACGTTTTGGTGCACTTGCCAAATATAATCATCGCCATGGTTTATCTCATTGAATTTTCATAGTAAGGTTATTAGTGAGACAAATTATGACAAAATGATATTGTATTATTTTTCCATGAGGAGGATGGTATTATTAGTTTCAAAAGTGGATGTCAATTTAGCAACTGAGTTATTTGGCCATACTATTAGCCCACACACACTGTTGTGATTCTTTACCAAATCATTGTATTTATCTATAATAAAATCCTCTTTCTCTTTCTATTTGTGAGAGTTAACTTAAAATCAGGAATCTGGAGAAACGTGCCACGATGGAGAAGCAACGTGCCACGATTGTTGAAACAAGATCCTGAAGCAAGTCACTGGAAAATTCGTGCCACGATAGAATCGTAACGTGGCACGATGGCATCGTAACGTGCCACGATGGTACGCTGAAGGAAATAACAGAAACGTATTTTCAATGAAGATTTGTTCCATATTTTAAGGGTTACTTTCCACTATAAATATAAGCCTTGTATCAGATGATAAAGTGTGTAGAAAACAGGGTTTAGAAGCCAACATACAAACTAGGGTTTATAGAGAATTTCTCTTGGCAACAACTCTAGGGTTCGATTGTTTTGATTCACCTTGAACAAAGTACTATTAGGATTGAGTCTCTTGGTCACGGGAAGAGGCTGGAACTTGGGTTGAATTAGGTTTGAAGACTGATTCTTGTAACTCAATATCTCTTTGTAAAGAAACTCATATCATTATAATGGAACGGAGAGCTGCTCTCTCCCCCAGACTAGGTCATCATTAGACTGAACTGGATAAACAAATTCTTGTGTTCTCCTTCTTCCTTTTATCTCTTGCTGTTAGTTTTTGTTTGAATTATTTGCTACGAGCTTGATTTGATTACTTGGTATTAATTTGCTCCACGCATCAAGTTTTATTGATGTGGTTTTCACAGCGAATTCACAACACTATTTATTATTGTTCTTGTTCAAAATCATTATGGTGAACCTTTGTGTGCACATTTCTCCCAAAGTTGCTTGAAATGAAGTTATTCCCAGTAATAATCTTTTGTAATTTTCCCTTTCCTATCATGAGTAGGTTATAAAATAAAGAAAATTTAATTATTGTAAAAGAATTGAATAAACACAATTCATTAATACATACATAAGAAAAGCTTAACAATACTAATAATTTATTAACCTTTATAAACAAAATAAGAGGGTCATAATATTAGATAACTCTTTTGTAGAGAAGATAGCCATTTATTTCGTATATGAAAAGGAATAATTCCAAAATTTAGATATGATATCCCTTTTGTTTTGTATATGAAAAGGAATAATAGGAATTTTAATAACACTCACTTTTCAACACTTTCTCAAGCACTCACTTCTTTATTGGACGATATTAATGTATGTTCCACCACTTTGTGTTTGTTCAATTTTTAAAGTGTAAACCCACAATGATTTAAACCAATAAAAGAGTGAGTATTAAAGAGTGTTCCTAGTACTCAAAGGATTAATTCCATATGACATCACTAATTTAATGCGCCTACGTGAGAAGTGATTTATATGGTATCAATATATGTGAAAATGCATCGGTGGTAACTCATTTGTTACTTGCATATGACTGTTTTTTGTTGCATGATATTATTTTACAGGATCATATTTCTGACAGGTGGAGGTGGCTCATAGATCCCATTAATGGTTACTCCGTTAAGGGGACTTATCGTTATTTCACGGTGGTTGAATCACCTCCTCATCGGGACATTCTGTTGATGTGTGGCAAAAACAAATTCCGTTAAAGGTGTTATTGTTTGCTTGGAGACTTTTTTGCAACAGGCTTTCAACCAAAGACAATCAGGTTGGGCGACATATCCTCTCTTGTGTGTGTGTGTGTGTGGGGGGGGGGGGGGGGGGGGGGGGGGTGCGGTGGAGATTGCGGATCACCTTCTTTTCAGCAACGACATCTTTGGCAGCGTGTGGTCTGCAGTCTTGCAGTGGCTGCATAAATTTTTTGTTGCTCCAGTAGGGAGTAAGTATCATTTTCTTCAGTTCGGACAAATGGCTGGCCTTTCGCGTTCGACATACACATTCTTTCGAATAATTTGGATGGCTTGTGTCTGGATTATTTGAAAGGAAAGGAACAATCACATTTTTCATCAGAGGACAAATCACATTTCACATATACTAAAACTTTATCAGAAAATGTTAAACTGTTATCTTTCCATTGGTTAAGGACAAATCTGCTTACTTTTGTCTTTAGCTATCATGAATGGCGGCGGCATCCTTTATCTTATATGAGTGTTGGTCTCTAACCCTCATGTTTCTTTTGTCTCACTACTTTGGTGCTTGTTTTTTTGGCATCTCTGACTAGACTTTATATTATTTTGTGATGATTCTCTTTTGCATATCTTGTGCGAGATGAATCGTCAGTCATAGTTTAAATCTCATTTTGCCTTATTAAAAAAAAAAGTTGCAAGTTATCAAAATAAAAAATATCATGATGCCGCCTCACGTCAAGCCATAAGCATTCTTTAATTTGAAATTTATTATATCACATTAGTTAAGCAACGAATAACAATCATATTCCTTTTATTTTATCATCAAGGTTCTCTTCATATTCATTCATCAACATGCTTCAAAATCCCTTTGCGTGAATCTTTCTACTAGTGTCATTTAAAATGAAGTTATTCTTATTCCCCTTGCGTGCACCATTCTACTGTTGTCACTTGAAATGAAGTTACTCCTATTATTAATCTTTTTTTACTTTCCCTTTCCTATATATCATAATAGATTATACAATAATGAAAATTTAATTAAAGAAATAAAAGGACTTTTAAGACTAGTAACTTTTGTGTGTGACGTCGTCTCTTTGGTGTGCTAAAGGAAGAAACACAACATATTAATGTACCGAAGATACATTTAATAATAATAATTTTATGAACAATTTTTTAAGTGCTAAAACTATTTATCTCTCTAAAAAATAAAGTGCTACAACTAATTTATTAATGTATGGAGAGGATGAGCTTTATAAATACAAAGTGTAAAAACATTTGTTACAAGAAAAGTAATAAAATTTCTTGTCAAGAAAAAAAAAAAAAAAAGTAATAAAATATGCCTAAAATTGTCAAATTTATTTATGTTATGATTATCATTATTTCTCTCTTTCTAGTTGCTACGAATGATGAAGGTAATCTGGTTTTAATCCTTTTCATATTTCTTTATTTGATAAGTACTCAATTTTATCTCATTTTAGTTAAACTCTTTTATTCTCTTGTATATTGCAGAGGACTGTTTTGTTGATGCTGATTGTGTAAATCTAATTTTATGCGACTTTGATGAGAAACCGAAGTGTATAATAAACATCTGTCAATGCTTTCCATGGACCGTGATTCACTGAAGTCAGAAAAATAACGCAGTCACAATTCAAATAATGTATTGCCATCCGATCAAATTAAGGGTCCAGATTCATTTTCTCTAATTTTCCACTTTCATCCCAAAACACAGGAGGTTATGGAAAAGGCAAAACCACCTTCAATTTTTAATATGAAAAGGGAGGCTTTCAATTTTTAATACCCCGTGTTGTAGGCTGAAAGTGGAAAATTAAAGAAGGTAAATTAGGACCCTTGATTTGATCAGATGGTTTTGTATTGTTTAACTGTGTGACTGCGTCATTTTAATGACTGCAGTGAATCACATTTCGCTTTCCATTGCGGTTTCTATGATATTATTATGAGCAGCTTCATTGATGCATTTAGTGCTAGACCCAAGAAAGTCAGTGAATTCTCTGTTAGAATATTTTGCAGCCACCTAATAATATGAAATTTTGCACTTTTTTTAATTTCAAGAACCTTATAATTATCTCTTTTGTACTCTAAGATAATGGTAATGAAATCAAACAAGACATCAATAAATATTATTTAAATTGTCTTATTATCTCTTTATTTTTGAGATATCGACATTCTCTTTAATTCATACATATTAAATTTTCTTTCATACTCTACCCCTTAATATACTTTTTTTTAGAAGGCTAATAGAAAGGTTAGGTATTCGAGAGACTTTGAAGCATCCAACTAGGTTGGCACCCAACAGAAGCTCACATCCTTTATCGCCTTTCCAATACGTAATATTATTAAAAAAAGGAAAAAATACTTACAAGAGGGGGACTAGGCCAAAACCCTCGAAGGAAATAGACAACAATGTACAAAAGAAAAAGGACCAGGGAAGGCTAAGGAAAGCTATAGCTAGGTAGCCCATTCTTGTCCCCTAGCAAAATCCGCCAACAAAAAAGAAGGCAAAATGATGTACCAAGTAGTGTCTATCAACGCATGCCCCAAAGTTGCGAACTTGTCAACACAACCGTTTTCTTCCCAGAAAATATGTGAACAAATAACCATCAGACCACGGTGTGTGCAGTTATGCCAACGGTTCCGTAAATGAATGTAAATAAGAGAGGGATTGTTGAAAGCATGAACCGCACTGGAAGAGTTACTTTCAAGCTATAAACGAGTCCAATTATTCGCAGCTGCATACTCCATAGCCAAAATGAGACCCAAAAGCTCCTCCTGAAAAACAGAACCCTTTATCATACTTTAGATATGTTTAAAATTAGTTTATTTTACTCTATCCTATAATTTATATCTATGTCCAAACTGCTTCACTATATTTCTTTTACATTTTATTTTGGCTAAATTACACAAAGGGTTCTTTAGGTTTGAGGTTTGTAATTTAGAAGGATTAAACTTTTAAACAAATTAACAAAATTTTTTTGATGGATAGTTTTAGTAACAACTTTAGAAACTTGCATTTTTGGATGGTTTTTAGACGGTTTAGAGACTTGTGAAACTTATAATTTTGCAAGTTAATTTAGTAACACGATTCTGTCTCTGCCTAAAATGTTTCTGAGCTCTACTTGTCTTTAACACTTGCAACTCACTTATATTTCCTCTCTCACTGCATTTCCTAAAACGTGGAGCAATTGCACATCACTTGTGGATTTGTACTTAGAAAATTGCTGTGATGGAAGAGATGAATTTCCCTTCTCTCTTAAGCTATTGAACATTAATGGAAGCCGCTATTAACAGCAAGATATGCCAATCGGAGAAGTCGTCATGTGTCCAAGATCGCTCACATGCCTGTCATAAAAATAAATTATGAAGTGATAATATGAGCCATGGCAAAGGAAATGAAGAATCACACTTCCATTTCAGGTACATTTTTTCTTTTATGTCGCCAGCCAATAATCTATATCTGGATAAGTTAATGCTATTACTAGTTAAATTCTGTTTAGTTGACCATTCTTGGGTTGCTAAGAGGAAACTTCAAATAATAACCGCAAGAATAGTTAAAACCAGTTTACAGCATAGGTTTTGAAGAAGAAACCATCATAACTTCTTTCCCGTTTATGTAGATTTTTAAATACTCAACAAAATCTTAACTAACAAGAACAAAAATCTTCTGGAATTTTCTTATACAGTCACATTTTTTGAATTAATTTTGCAGAGGCATATAACTTATTTCCCATTAATATAAATTTTTAGATATTCTTAAAATTTAGAGCAGCAACTAAATGAAGGGAGGATGGTTCTTCACATTTTATCATATCTGTTTATACCTTCTCTAATTTTTTCGCGTAGAAGCCCGTCAATAGAAAACTGTTAATGGTTTTTCTTCAAAAAAATATCTCAGTCATTTACCTCTTAACATTTGATTTTTCAGGAAGAAATTACTCAAGCAGCAATTGGAGTAATCTAGAGTGCATTTATATTGGAATCAAAGCTTAACGTGCAAGGTTTGATGAGGGGATTTAACAACCAAGTTAGAGA
This sequence comes from Medicago truncatula, assembly GCF_003473485.1. Classification (NCBI taxonomy): domain Eukaryota; kingdom Viridiplantae; phylum Streptophyta; class Magnoliopsida; order Fabales; family Fabaceae; genus Medicago; species Medicago truncatula. Next base: position 11,545,738 of record NC_053044.1, on the reverse strand, counting down.
AACAAATTACTACTCTAGTTTAACACAAATGTTCACCAATAAATATTTTAGAAATCTTTCTTGCTAAGTATATTCTAATATTGATAAAAATTGCATGCTTGCTAGCAATACTTTCTTTCCATTTTTCTTTACTGTGGTCAATCATGAATACGAGTTTGATTCTTGTAAGCAATAGTTTCAACATTTCTTGTGTCTCAAAGGTGAGGAATTGCAGAAAACAAAGCGAGCACAAAAATAGCGAGCTTTCTTATGAGGTTTTCCTCTTCGAAATATTGAAGCTGGTTGGAGTATAAAGATGAATGATTGCTGAAATGAAATAGTAGTGGGAGTAAAAATAATCCATAGCACAAAAATCGAAAGGACAATCCAAGCCAAAAATTAGGAGGTGCAGGTCAGCAGCGGTCTGTTTGGATTGAGGGTTTATGAGGGAAAGAGAGGGGAGGGTTCACTTTTAATTTTTAAATTACGAACAATGCAAAATGTTTTTTTAAAATAAATTAAGTGTTTTTGAAGTATTATATAATTATTTATTATGTTGTTAATTCAATTTTCTAAAAATCATTTTATAATATCTATAATTTAAAAAAGAAAATTAAATCTTCTCCTCCTTTCCCCTCTTAAACCCTCCATCCAAACATACCATAAAGGAATAGATTTTACTCTTTTCTATTTAGTTTTGGTTCTAACCTTATAGAATTTACCTTTTAAAGTTTGATCGTGCCTCGTTCAAAAATCAATATGTAGTACCATTTTCTTGGGATTGAGAAGATAAGCGCCTAAGGTAAGAGATATTTTCCCGCACCATCATTCTAGTCAATGAATAGTGTTGTAACTTGTGAAAGAGACTAAAAGTCTCGTCCATTAAAAATGAAGAAAACATATTGGAAAAGATTCTAAAGTAAAGTTTTAGAGAAATTGTTCATGCATGGTTTAAGGGACATTTCGTAATATTTTCATATAAAGTCATGTAATTATAGTTTTTTCATAAATCGAAAAATTCATAGGTATTTTATAAGTATTCTATTGAAACATCATATAATTCGGCAAAGCATGACACCTCACGAAGAAGTGGAATAAATGGAATAAAGATTCAATAAGCCTATGAAGATATTACAAGTTTTTGGAAATCTGTCCCAAGTCCGAATACTAATTTGGAGGAAGAAAGCACTCAAAAGAACGAAGAAAAAGGCAAAATCGCATAGGAGTTGAAGCCACGTGCCACGATGCACATGACCACATGCGCAGGGCGCACGCAAGGCTGAGTAAAAACAGGGTTTTCCTTGTTTTTTCTATGTGGGTTTGTGGAAAAATCTCAGTTTTTCAACTCAAACCTAATTGAAAACTTGTAGTATATAAATACAAGAACCTTCATTCACTTTTTTCATTCATAATGTGGTAGTTTAAGAGGAAGGAAAGCGCTAGGAGAATCAATAGAGGAGTATCTCCTCATCTTTTGTTTCTAGAGTATGTTTTATTTGTTTTTTTAATTTGTCTTCAATTCACATCTATTTGTTTTTTGGATTTAAAAAATTTAAGTCTTTTATTCAGCTATATTTTGAAATTTATTTAATTTTTATATGCAAAAGGCTTAATAATGTTTCCACAAATCATAGGGAGTGTAACATACCTAAGCATTTGGCCGAACATGCAAATAGGTTGCAGAGATATTTCTAATCAATTTTCTGAATATTGCGTATAAACCTTATTATCTTCCCTTAGTAGGATAAGGTTAGGCCTATCCATTTAATCTACTAGGGACAAGTAAGGTTATGAGGTAAACTTCTAAGATTCTAAAGGTTAGGTGGTTCTTTTTTATAACAATTTAGGAATATTAACTTCGTTTTTGTTTCAATTACCTATGAGAGAGTAAGTCCCCACCTTAATAACTATTAAACCATATTTGGATCTCAAAAGGATTGACATCTGAAGTAACGTTAAATCCCATCGAACTAGCCACCTAAATAGAACCTTATCTCATAACTGATAATTTTCTGAATTAATCCAACAAAGAAATAGAGGGATTTAAAGAATTCAAATTTCCGCCACATTCTGCAATCAAACCCTTTACTTCCGCAATCAACTTAGTCACTTTGCACAATCAAATCAAATTTGCAAACTCCCACGGTTAATGCTTTTGTTTATTGTTTTAATAACTTTAGCTAGTTGCCTAGTTGAAACGACAAACCATGTGAGGACATTCTTACTCGCTAATTTATTACTAGAAAACAATTTGATGCACTTGCCAAATATAGTCATCACCATGGTTTATTTCATTGGGTTTTCATGGCAAGGTTTTAAGCGAGGCAGATTATGACACAAAATGATGTTGTACCCTTTTTCCTTCACTGGAATTTTTTCTCCAGTAAAGTTTTAACGAGGCATATACTAGATGGCTATCCAAGTGAGGAGTGTTATTAATAGTACAAGTGCACTACTAAAAAAACAAAAATTAGTAAGGGATCATATTTAATGAGGGAAAACATGAAATCCCTCTCTAATTCCATCACTAAATTTTGCGACCAAGGAATTTGTGAGGAATTTCATTTTTTCCGTCACTAATTTCCCTTACTAATTTTGCTTTTTCTAGTAGTGGTGGATGTCCGTTTAGCAACTGGGTTATTTGACCATACATTTAGCCCATGCATACTATTGTGATTTGATGTAGTATTTTTGCATCAACCAATAGTAAGTATTTATATCGTCTCCTCAAGGACTAGTGCGATATCACAGACCGTTTGACACCTAATATAATTCTAAGTTAAAAGATAATTTGTTGTTTGTTTTAGTAACTAAGTTGCGAATAATAAAATTGAGATTAATAAGGCGTGAAACTTGTTAGGATTAGAGTTCCTTAATCAAGCGTCACACGTAACCTAATGACCATATATGGATTCTAACTTTTCTTTGATATTATCACGTATCCCTCGACAACACCATTCGTGTCCAAACAATATTGTGAAATCAATTGTATCATTCAATCGTCAATGTCTCAAACTATTGAATATTTCAAGAGTCGGTCTTATCATTTAATCGATGATTTCTCAATCTATTGAATGATAAGAAAGCTTTAAGTTTGGATACAAAAGGTGATTATCAAAACATCAATTCCATATCTAGAACTTATGTTTTGATAGATGATTATTCTAAACCTAGATTCAAAAGTATTTCTCAATCACAATCAAATCAAACATAAACATTAAAGTGCAAGAATAACATCAATATCAAATCAAATGCTAGAACCATATATTTATAGATCAAAAGATTACATGTTAAGCTAAGATCAAGTACCTCTAATCCCAACAAATGAGATTTAGCTACTCATTGTCATGGAAGCCTTGCAAGAATGAATTGAAAGAGAAGGATTCATTACAAACTTGTGATCTCTCAACAAATGAGGAAGAATCCACTTTCTATCACTTTAACTCTATTAGAACAAGACCTATCTCTCTCTCTAAAAGTATTACAAGTGAAGAGTATGAGAAAAACTAAGATCCCTTAATGTAATGATTAAATGGGCTATTTATAGAATTCTTGATCTGCATCAACTCGCCTCGCGAGTAACTCTATTCGCCATGGCGAGTTGATGTTTCTTCACCATTAAGTTTGAGCCACGTCGCCTTTGAGGAGTTTAGGCCGCCCTAACTCGCCTCACGATTAAATTCACTCGCCATTGCGAGTTGCTCGCCTTTCACTCGCCGTTGTGAGTTGAGGGCGTGTGAAAAACTGATGCTCTCTGGAATTGCTCGCCTTGCTCTCACCATTGCGAGATGACTCGCCTTCTACTCGCCATTGCGAGTTGGTGGCGTGTGATCTCTGTTGCTTACTGGAATTGCTCGCCTTTCATCTGGCCATTGCGAGTTGGTGATGACTGAATAGGTCTGCTCGCTTTTGCTGCTCGCCACGGCGAGTTTGAGGCGAGTGACTTCATTTTTCTGCCTCTTTGTACTTTTCTCCATTTTTTCTCTTTGCTTGATGTCTTGAGTTCAAATCCTGCACAAATGGGTGAAGTAAGATAGATAAAGCGTAAAAAGGCAATAATCACTTTTCTCTCGGCTTTTCCCTCAATAACTTGCAAAACAAGTAACAAAAGTGTTTTGAATATTCATTTAAAATACAACTTTCTCTAGCACTTATCATGATTGTCTACCAAGTCATTGTATTTCTCTATAATAAAATCTTCTCTCTCGTGTCGTTTTCTCTTTATTCTTGTGCTTACTCAAAGAACCTGATGACTATTATTTTATCAAGGTTCTCTTCACATTCATTCGTTAACCTGCTTCAAAATCACTTTGCGTGCACCTTTCTACTAGTGTCACTTGAAATTAATTTATTTTCATTCCCTTTGTCACGTGAAATTAATTTATTTTCATTCCCCTTGTGTGCACATTTCTCCTAAAGTTACTTGAAATGAAATTATTTCTAGTATTTAATCTTTTGTTATTTTCCCTTTCCTATCATGAGTAGGTTATAAAATGATAAAAAAAAAATTATTAAAGAAAAAGAAAGGAATAGACTTTTATAACTACTAAGCTATGTTTGTGATCTTGTCTTCTTGGTCTGCTAAAGGAACAAACACAACTCATTAATACATACTGAAAAAAAAACTTAATAATACTACTAATTTATTAACCTTTATAAAAAATAAGAGGGTCCTCCTTTAAACTGGATTCATAGTAGACAACTCTTTTGTAGAGAAGATAGCCCATTTATTTCGTATATGAAAGGAATAACTCCAAAATTTAGAGAAGATATCCCATTTGTTTCGTATATGAAAAGGAATAATTCCATATGGTATCAATATATGTGAAAATGCATCGATGTATCTCATTTGTTATTTGCACATGACTGTTTTGGTTTTTCAGGGCAACTATAAATAAGGTTCAAAGTTATGAAAAATATTCCAAGAACTTATGGTGCCGCCTAGGTCAAGCCATAAGCATTCCTTAATTTGAAATTTATTATATCACAATAGTTAAGCAACAAATAACAATCATGGAAGGAACGGAATAATCGTATTTTTAAAGATATGGTGTCTACTTCTTTGGTTCTTTTAGAGAAAGTCAAGTTACTATCTTTTCTGTGGCTGAAAGCAAAACATGTTTCTTTTAATTACTGTTATCATAATCGGTGAAGATATCCGCTGCCTTGTATAGGTGTCTGCTGATTTTTATTTTTGTTTGTTTTGTTGGATCTATTGTAGGACTTTGAAGTTGTAACTTTGTCATTGGTGTTCTTTGCACTCCTTGTGCACGGAGCTTTTCATTCATCGTTATATACATATATATATATATATATATATATATATATATATAATCCATTTTGATTTCTAAAAAAAAATAAAATAACAATCATATTCGTTCTCTTCACATTCATTCATCAACATTCTTCAAAATCCCTTTGCGTGAGTCTTTCTACTAGTGTCACTTGAAATGAAGTTTAATTTATTTTCATTCCCCTTGTGTGAAACTTTCTACTAGTGTCACTTGAAATGAAGTTATTCCTATTATTAATCTTTTTTTATTTTCCCTATACTGTCATAATAGGTTATAAAATAATAAAATTTTATCAAAGAAATAAAAAGACTTTTATGAAGAGTAACTTTTGTGTGTGACCTCGTCTTTTTATTTTATTTTATTTTATTAAATGATCTCGTTTTTTGGTGTGCTAAAGGGAGAAACACAACTCATTGATGCATGTATTGGAAACACATTTAATAATAATTTTTTATGAACAATTTTTCCAACTTCTTAAGTGCTAAAATTATTTCATTTATATATGGAGAGAATGAGCTTTATAAATATAAAGTGATAAAAACAATTGTTACAAGAAAAGTAACGAGATATGGCTAAAATTATCAAGTTTGTTTATGTTATGATTATCATTATTTCCTTCTTTCTAGTTGCAACGAATGCTAAAGGTAATCCGGTAATTTTAATCCTTTTCATATTTCTTTCTTTAATAAGTACTCAATTTTATCTCATTTTAGTTAAACTCTTTTAATCTCTTGTCTATTGAAGATGACTGCTTAGTTGATGCCGATTGTGTAACACTTGTATGCGAATTTGATGAGAGACCGCAGTGTGTGATAAACACTTGTCGATGCCGTCCATTGCGGTTTTCAGGATTTTATTATGAGCAGCTTCATTGATGCATTTAGTGCTAGACCCAAGAAAAGTCAGCAAATTCTCTGTTAGAATAATTAAGAATTGTCATTTACACCATCCGATTACATTTATAATAAAAAAACAACTTTTTAAGTATATCCAATAATTAATATATCTAATCTATAAATGTGACCCGATATATTAATTATTCAATATATTTGAAAATCATTTTTTGTTATAAATATAATTGAAGAAAGTAGGTATCTTGCTGCCACCTAATGAATGAAATTTGTACTTTTTCTAATTTCAAGAACCTAGTTATCTCTTTGCACTCTAAGATAATGATAATGATATCGACATGCTCTTTAACTCAGACATATTAAATTTTCTTTCATACCCTTCCCCTAATCATAATTTAGTAGATAAGTTTTATTTTTTTGAAGATAATTTAGTAGATAAGTTTAAAATTAGTTTATTTAATTTTCTCAATCCTGTAATTTCATATCTATGTCCTAATTCCTACATTATATTTCTTTTACACTTTATTTTTTAATATCCTCGAAGACTTTGTTCTCTTTTGAAATATATGAATATATATATAACAACTACAAAATTATAATTATTGTTATGAAATTAATCTAAAATATTGTAAGATATTTTACAACGTAAAAGAGTTGAGAGAAAGGGATAAATAGATAACAAAAGAGTATGTTGTATTGCTTCTCAAATGTGTCTTTACATTGCAATATAGATCCTATTTATAGGACACAAATAGGTAGATGAATAACCACTTTACAGTCCACTTAGTAGTGGAAGTTACAAGGATGCGGAGGACATCCACTAATAGATATATTCATAACATTTTCCCTTGGATGTCCATCGAGGATATGCCTCGTTAAAATCATATTAAGAAAAAACCCAATGAGAAAAAAAAACCTTAGTGAAGGAAAAAGAGTACAATTCTGATATATCTGTCTCATTAAAAACCTTACCATAAAAACCCATTGGGACAAAACCATGGTGAAGGGAAGAAGAGTGCAAAATATATTTATATCTCCCCCTCAATCAAACATTCATCTCTGAGACGATGAAGATCAATCTTTTGTATGAGTTGTTTAAAAATTATGTTTGGAAGTGACTTTGTGAAAATGTTTGCAAGATTATCACATGAAAAAAAAATTTGATTGCTTGTATCATCATTCCTCTCATGATCATATCTTTTCAAGTGAGTAATGCACATGGTATCATATTCATAAATGATTGTTTCATTCACTCATCTGGAAGATAAATTGCAAGTTTATTCTATGTGTTCAATCATAGACCACAACCAAATACATTATTGACTTTCTTTATGTAGTCCAAAAATTTCATATGAGCATCACACAAATAACCTGCATTTCTAATATAATAAAGTAACAAATAATATATCATAACATGAATAGTTATCAAGGTATATTATTATGTTTCAATTGAACTAAAATATGGTACTTCAGAATCAATTAGTTCTTCATTATTTACTCAAATTTTCTAACAATTGTTTTTGTCTTCATCTAGTGATTTTACAATCATATGAGTGCTTAACAAATATAATTTGTCCATCTATAACCATTTTAGCACATTTCTATATAAGCTTCATGATTCACAAAAGTGATATTTTCAAATACTCGACTTGTCATCTCAAATAAATATATATATCTTTGCTACATATTTCATCTTAGTTTCTTTTTTTTAACAACTTTCGAACTCTTTCAGAGTTCCCAAATTTATTTGCAAATGGATAAATACTATCATTTTATACCACTCTTTTATAAAATATTCACTAAGAATATTAACAACATGTTTCAATATTTTTATTTGATTAAGTAATCTCTTCGAGAATCTGAATTGTATGCCTCAATAAAATTAAATTCTTATAAAAATATCAAGTAAGCCATATAAATATATTGTAACACATCTTTCATATAATTTGAGCCTTTCATGTGCTACTGAACTTAATCAAGTATGAAAAAGTACTTGAATTCACTTCAGATGAATATGTCTTTAAAGAATATGTCTCTAAAAAATAAATGGTAGACATTTACCTATTCACTTCAAGTGAACATATCAAACTCTATATATGTATTTTACCATTCTAATTTCTTTTTCGCGCGAACAATCATATATATTCATTTAACTTCACACCTTCAAGTGTGCGGACTACAAGTGAAAACAAATTCTACTTTATGAAGTGAGTTTGATTTCATTCGAATTGTCTCTTTCTATTTGCAAATATAATCTTTAATAGACTTAAAACCATGATCCTCATTATTACTTATTACATATAGCGTCATATTATATGCATAAACACGTCAACGTTGACTTGATTTCGATTCAATCTCATTCTATTGAGATCTTTCATTCATGACATAATTTATCAATAATTCATAAGTTTCAGGTACCTAATTATTTCTTCTGGAATTCAAAAATCAATTATGTCAGAAAACTCTAGAATTTCTATATCCTCGTTTGGGTTATCATTCTTTTAAGCTCCTTTTCTTATTCGAGGCTTTTTATATTTGGAACCGATTGTCCTACCATGCTTCGGACACGGTTGAGACTCATTTGCAATATTATATTATCCAACATGGACATATATTTCGTTTGGAGCATTAGAAGTTGATATTTGATGTGTTTACCTTTGCAAATGAGTTATATCTTGAGGATCAAGACGAGACAATAATATTTCTTTTCAAATAATTTATTTGAACTACAGGTTCACATTTTCAGCTGCTTATTATCTCCCCTTAATATTAGGAAAATTAATCCATCAATTGATAATCAACCTACTAGGCTCTAAATGTAACAACCCGTTTTTTGCTAGATTTATTTTAATTAATTATTAAGTGTGTTAATATGTGTTTATGTGTGATTATTTGCCTTTGTGTGTATTTTATTCGGGATTAGTAAACGTTGGCTTAAGAATGTTATTTTAGTTATTTTAGACTCAAGGGTATTCTGGTCATTTGGGGAGCAAGGGTAAAATAATCATTTTATTTGGAGGGTTATTTTGGTGTGTTATGTGGGAATAATTATTTTTACTACGTTTCTAGTAAGTTGGGGTAAGACAGTAGTTATTCATTATTTTGACGGTTTAAGTGTGTAGTAACTTTGGTGAATTAGTTGGTAAGAATATTGAGCACATTAAGACAATTAGAGACTAAGCCCAATTATGAGGAGACTATATAAACACAACACTTGTGAAAAATTAGGTCATTACATTCATTCACTCATTTCACAAAAACATTTTGAGAGAGATGTAGAGAGAGATAGTGGATCAAGAAGAAGAAAAGAGGAGCAAGAGAGATCTTAGGATTGGAGGCTATGAGTTAAAATGAAGCTATGGTTTGGATTCTTGAAGAACTTGAGGTAAGGGGGATGGTTTCTTTTCACTAATTAAGTCATAATCTATTATTTTCAATTATGAGTTTAAATGCTTATGTGTTAATTGTGACCTTTTGTGGTTTTGAATGATGAAATTCGTGCTCCTAATTCATGTGAATTTATGGAAATGATAAACTTAACGAAATCGTTGTGTTAAGAGCTTAAACTCCATAGTTGTTGTTGTTGTTGTGTTGTTTTGAAGATTTTTGATTAATTGAGTGTAAATCATGAACTGGTGAGTGAATATTGCTAAAATGTATTTGAATTCACTTCATGAATGTTTGTTTGTATTTTTATGTTGATGGGGTTTGAATTGGTATGGTTGTTTGTGAAATTTGAATGAAAAATGAGAAAATGGTGGTTTTTGGTGAAAATGAACTTGATGATGAATTTGAGGTGAATTAGCGTTATGATTCAATGTTGGTTGTTGTTTTAAATGCCTTTTAATGTTTATAAACTAGTGTACAAGTTTTGGAGTCGAATTTGGGATCAAGGGGGATCAAAGTTGAGGACTTTCGATGAAATTTGAGGGAGTTCCCTAGAGGAACCCAAAATCTGGTTCCCTGTTACTGTCAAACTCGCTATAGTGAGTAGCAACTCGCCATAGTGAGTTGCTCAGTGACAACAACCCTAGATTTTGGCGTTCCCAGCCTTTTTGGGTCATTCTCAAACACCTCTAAGTGATTCTTTTGATGTATTTAACTGTATTTAAACTTTCTAAACCCTTGGAAACATCAATTGGATTAGATTGAACTTAGTTTTGTGAAATCGTATCATACTTTGTGAAATATGTCAAGAACACAATTTTTTTTGAAAACTCATTTTCTCAAGGTTAAAGAGTAGGACTAGGTTTGTCTACTGTAGTTAGGATTTATAAAAATGTTTTGGATGGTAACCATGAACTTTAACTTGGTTTTACTTTGAAAACTTGAATTCTTTTGAAAAATGACAAAATGAGACGAACTTAGGTGAATTTTGGGAATAATCGGAATTGGCCTATGAAACGTATATGTATATTCTACTGCACTTATATGTGAATTGTGTATATACTTGGTTGAGGCATTCGAACTTAGTTGCTTTGAGTTTGGCAGAATAATCGAAAAATGCTAGTTTTCATAAACTTAGAATAACTTTGTCAAACTAATGCTTTATGGTCGGATAACTTTTAGGAGACATTTAATTCATGTTAATATGATAAAATGTGAATGAATTGATGATGATTGGATGTCTAATATGTGGAATGTTAAGATATGGACAATTGTTCGTCTTTGGTGCAAAATGTAATTTTTGAACTTGTTGATTCTTGAGTTGAATTGTGTCGGTGTTGATGATAATGATAATGAATTATATTGTTGAATTATTACATGCAAATGATGATGATATTGATGGTGAATGCATGTATGCAAAATGAAGGTGAAAATGATGTCGAATTTGTTTTTGAACATGTGCATAGTGAGTCATATGGTCATGCATCATAAGTCTTAGAATATTTATATCCAATGAAGGTGATTAGGATAATTATATCCAATGACAGTCTTTTATGATACATTTGTATCTAAGGTGACGACCTTGAGGTAATCGATACCACATGCATATATAGTCGTTACTAGGCGCATAACATACATTTGATGATTGATTAAATGTGTCATGTTTACTTATGTGCTTGATGAATAGTTGAAATGGTGAAACTTGGTGACTCATACTTGGTGATTATGTGAAGTATGGGATTATACTTGTAATTCAATATACTTATATTTCTTGTTGCATTGCTAATGATGTTGAGTTACTTAAATGTTGTTTAATCAATGAAATTTAATTATGCCGCTATTTTTCATTTGATTATGTTTAATTGTGAATTGTAAGCTAACCCCAGTGGTCATTTGGTTGAACGCCTACCTTATTCGCATGGATGGGTAGACGACGTGGAGGACTAGTTTGCTTTGCTTTGGTGAGTCGCTTGAGGATAGCTTGGACACTACCTCGTTTACTGCTTTTGGGGTCTTAGACTTTAGAGCTTTGATTAGGGGTCTGTCTTTGATGTTATCTTTATTATGTCTGTTGGAAATTTTTGAGACTATGTATTAATGATGATATGAGTTGTATGATGACATGACTACTTGGTGATTTATTTTATTACGGATGACTGTTGAGATGATTTATTTAGATGTCGATGTAATGACGTTTTAATTCCGCTGAAATGTTTGAGAAAATTATTTATACATTGTTATACCCTGATTTTGGACCTAAAAATACTCATTCAAATTTATTTTCTACTACTGATAATTGTCAATTTACTGTTGTTTTACTCTGAACCTTTACTTTGTTTCATCTGCACCTTTTACTGTCTCTGTCTCAAAGTATTTTCAATTGTGATTTTGTCTGTGATTTTCTTGCATAAAACCATCCAAAGTGTCGTTTCTTGTGTTACAAGTCATTAAAAAAGTCTCTATGAATCATTGCTTTGTTTTCTTGCATTTTAATTCAAATATTTGCAAAAATCATACAAGAAGGGTATTTTGGTCATTTCCTGCAGTGGAACCCATTTTAGTCCCTGTGATTGTCTCTGAGTCTTTTCAACTTGTTTTATAAATCATTGTTGAGTTTTTGTTAAAAAAAAATCATTTCAAAAATTGCATCTGAGTCAGTTTGAGTCAGTTTAGTCCCTAGGGGCATTTTGGTCTTTTCCCATCAAAATTTCGACAGAGAGGTATTTTAAAATACCTCATTTTTGTAATTGGTTCATTTTAGTCCTTTTGTTGATTTTATTTTAGATTTCACTTTACGTTTTGTCCAATTTACCAATTTCTAGTCCAATTTTATTTTTATTGCATTTTGGTCCCTGAGACAGTTTCTAAAATTGCATTTTGGTCCCATTTTTTTAAAATTGCATTTTTTGTTTTTTTTACAATTGCAGATTAGTCCTTCAAGTTTATTATTTTGCAGAAAGGTGCCAAGTCACAAATTGTACAAGGCCGAGCCATTTCAAGTTCAAGTACAGGTGTCACCATTTCACTGGTCCAAAGGCACACTTGGCAGCTTATAAATAGTGCACAGTGTCAGAAGAAAAAAGGATCCCATTCATTACATGCCACATCACAAACAGAGAAGAATCTTCTCTCTCTTGTCAGTTAGGATCAAAAACAGAAAATTCACCAAGAACACAAGAACAAGTTCAAACCCTAAATTTTCCAGAACCAAATCCATCAACAAATTCGTCAATTCTCGTAGATTCATTGATGAATCTTCATCACCGAATTGACTCCTCTGCAGTTCAAGGCACGAATTCCTTACCGGAGGCGAGGAACTCCAGCACCGATCACAGAGTCAGAGGAAGGAGAAGAAGAAGGAAAGAAATGGAGAAATTGAACCCGTAAAGAAGAAGAAATCAAATCAGTGAAAGAATCACCGATTTATTTTTGGTTCCGAGCACCAAATCATCAAACAGAACGAGAATCAAGTGTTTCCGAAGAATCTTGCTCGAAATCTCCGATTAAAACCAGAGGTAACATACTCAAAATTTCTTTTTCTTCCTTTTCTTTCAAAACACATCAACACAGACAAATCAACGTAGATCTTGGAGTTTCTAAACAGTTTCATTCAAAAAAGTAAAAAACCTAAAATTTTCTTCGAAAAACCGTAAAGCTTTTTCTAGATCTACGTTGATTTAAGCCTTGCCTGCAAATTTCAGTGGTGGATTCATACTCAGGATTAGAAGGCGAGTGGATTGAAGTAGTTTTGGTCGAATTCTGAAATTTTTGAACGTCGGAATCTGCAGATCTCGCCGGAGAAGATGAAGATTCCGGCGGACCTTGAAGGTTCCGGCCAGATCTTCATCCTCTCCGGCCGGCTTTCTCAGAAACCGGCGAGGGAGGGAGAAGAGAGAAGTGAGAGCTTCTCTCACTAGAATTAGTGAAGAGAGAGAGAGGGAAGTGAAAAATGAAACTGGACCGGTCCCTCCACATTTTATAAGCAACCGAACCGGACCGGTCCAGCTTTGGTTCACCATCCTTTGATCTTGACCGTTAGATCTAGGGTTTGATCCTCTAGATCAATCCTGTGGTTCCTGTGCGTCCGGACCCCTTAGGCTTGGGCTTGGGCCTGTTTCTTTTGGTTTTTTTCTGCGTTTTTACTTTTTTTCATGCTATGCACACCCCTGTTTCTTGCTATGTGGACCTCCTGCTTGCTTTATTTTTTTCATAAAATTCCTAAAAATTTTCTATGTGTTTCTTGATACATTTTTGATATTTTTGTGATATTTTTGCATGTTAAGAAATTGATAAAATGTGTGTGTTAGTTCTTGATTTTTTTTTTCTCTTTTTAAGTTGATTCTTGGGAATTTTTGCAACATTTTTGTTCATAATATTTTGATATATGATATGAGTGATTGATATGCAATTTTGTGATGAATATGCCTCTGATCATGTGTTTGTTTTACTGTTTTAGATGTGATTTTTTAGTTTCTTGTGTTTCAAGCAATGTGTTTCCTTTTACGTTTCGGCTATTGTCGTCATTTTCACCGTTTTATCTCATATTCAATTGCTTACTTTTTCTTACCATTTATGCCTTATTCTACTAACCATTCTATTTCATGTTTCATCCATTTCATAAGCACCTTATCACTTTATCTTCATTTTTTTTTTGTAGTTTAGGCATTTTATCTTTCAATTTCTATGTCAAATGGACATGTAATTTTAGGTAGTTTAATTTCCTTTTAATTCCTTACAAGACCATAGCATGTAAACTAGGGAAATGTAAAGGACAATGAACTCTCTATAGTGATGTACACCGACACAAGCACCGACACGCACACACGTTGTATGTTTACCGTTTTTTAGATGTATGTTTAGGAGACGCGATACTTAGAAAATGTTCATTCTTCAAAGCAAATTAATTCCATCACTCAAATCTTTCCTAATAAACCTTGGAGTCAAAACTCCATTGTATTTTCCTTTATTTTCTTAATCAAATTCAAATGAATCTTAATTTCTACTTAGACATTTTTTCGTTAATAATTGAACCAACAATTCACTATCTTTTCCTCTCATGCCTTTACGGCCTCTTTCTCTTCTTCAAAACCATTTTCAAAAACTAAAATCAATTGAAACACACCAAAAATACTTTTGGAAGAGAACTACATGGAATTTTGATCCCTTAAAAGGGTATGTAGGCAAGAGGTCAAAACCTCTCCAAGTCCAATAAAAATGAAATCTCATACACTTTCTTTCCAAATCCTTAACCTAAATAAACTCTCTTTTTCAATAAATAAGCATAAAAGTAAAGCGTAGACATAAAGCTAGGAAAGCGGTTCCTATAGAATACTATAGTCGTTACGGGTGCTTAACACCTTCCCGTAACGAAAACGACCCCCGAACTTAGAGTTTCTAAGGGTTTTCTCAATTTTACCCTTCCCAAGAAAAAATAGAGAATATCAAAGATTGAAAGGTTCAAGCCTAATTAATGACTTAATACCCCAAAATCGAGATAACATACATGCTTAGTATATTATTGAAGAAATAACATCTAAATTCTTTATATGATTGTATCATTAGCGTAATTTATCTACATTGGACTCTGAAGACCATTAGACTCTGAAGTACAAAATATCTTGAGGGATCCACGCCACCTTAGATTTTTCCTCTTTTGTAGTTGTCACTGTCAAAGTCGATAATACAATTTGTCCTCTTCTGACCATGTGTAGAAACAAACAAGGAACTTCAAGGATAAAGAGAATGAATGGATAATTCCAGTTTCAGCAATGGAATTTTGAATGTCTAATCAATGGCATTATCCATATCAGGCAAAGACCTATCATCCTTGATTTCAAGCTTCTCAACGACTCTTAATGTGTTGGCACTCTTCTCCAACGTCTTTCATATCCTTGCCTAATTAAGTAGATGAAGACTTAAATTAAAGGAGTAGAACAAGACTCTACTTTTTAATTGTGTCATTACTCTATCAAATCAAAAAGTGAATAGAACACTTAATAATTTCTTATCAAAGTTTGTATCTTATAAACTCTAAGTCTTATAGTCTATTCTGCATTGTATTGTTTACACCTCTTATTGTATATCAATTGTTAAGAACAAATCTTGTTTATTCATAAACATCTAGAAGTTTCTTGCTTGTGTGCTTGAGCATTGGAAGTCTCTTTCAGTTGTGATTGAGCGTTAGAAGTCTCTTGCTTGTGTGCTTAAGCATTTGGAAGTCCCTAGGTTGCGTCATTTAGCATTTGTAATCAGTTGTGATTATAGTGAAAATCTCTTAAAAGTGCAAGAGCACCGGACTACTCTTGAATTGTATGAGGAACCAATATAAGTTCCATTGCCCCTCTCTCTCTCTCTTTCTCTCTCTCTCTATATATATATATCTTTCTGTTTGATATATCAGCTGCAATCGGTATCTTTCTATTTAATATTATAAGTGGATGTCCATTTATAAACTAAGTTATTTGGACGGACTAGTATCCCATGCACACTGTTGCAATTCTTTCCTAAGTCATTGTATTTCTCTATAATAAAATCCTCTCTCTTTTTCTTTCCATCTATTATTGTTCCTTCAGCTTCATTCGTTAACCTGCTTCAAAATCACTTTTGCGTGCACCTTTCTACTAATGTCCCTTGAAGAAAGGAATAGACTTTTATGACTACTATGCTATGTTTGTGATCTTTGTCTTCTTGCTATTCTAAAGGAACAAACACAACTCATTAATTATACTGAAAAAAAAACTTAATAATACTACTAATTTACTAACCTTTATAAAAAATAAGAGGATCCTCCGTTAAACTGGATTTATATTAGATAACTCTTTTGTAGAGAAGATAGCCCATTTATTTCGTATATGAAAAGGAATAATTCCATATGATATCAATATATGTGAAAATGAATTGGTGGTATCTCATTTGTTATTTGTATATGATTGTTTTTCAGGGCAACTACAAATAAGGTGCAAAGTTATGAAAAATATTTTAACAACTCATGGTGCCACCTAGGTCAAGCCATATGTATTGCTTAATTTGAAATTTATTATATCACATTAGTTAAGCAACAAATAACAATCATATTCCTTTTATTTTATCAAGGTTCTCAACACATTAATTCATTAACATGCTTCAAATGAAATTAAGTTATTTTTATTTCCCTTGTGTGCACCTTTCTACTGGTGTCACTTGAAATGAAGTTATTCCTATTATTAATCTTTTTTTTTTGAGGGAATTATTAATCTTTTTTTATTTTCCATATCCTATCATATTTTTTTTTAACAAATCAAAATAAAAAATATATATTACTCAAGGGTATTTCCCTTTGCACAAGAAGCGCAAAGAGAAAAACCAAACACAAGTTTACATAATTACAGTGTCAAGGTACCCCATAAAGTGGCACCAACCTAAAAAAATAAATTACACGTTCACACTCATGCATAACAACGGGTGTCTCCACCAATCCTGATAAGTATAAGCTAAAACCGCCTGTTTATATTTCAATCATAGGAATGAAGTTAGCTTGACCTGCTCAATGAGTCTTGACCGATCAAACATCATGTTTTTAAATAACGATTATTCCTCTCCTTCCAAATCACCCAAACAGTTGCAAATCAAATTACAGTTAAGAATAAAAAAGAAGTTCTTGGCATGCCTGCTATCTTAGTGAATTGATGAAAATGATGTCGAAGCTCACCAGACGGCACTGAATAATGCCTAACCACGTCCGCACACCAGACCACACTTGACTGAAAAAATTACAATGCAAAAAAAGGTGTGTTGCCGATTCAATGTTTCACAACCAGCCACACAAGCTCCGTCCGTTGGAAGAAGAATACCCCTCCACACCAGATTATCTCTTGTTGGAACCCGATTACGAAGAAGACGCCACGCCAATAAAGACACCTTTAAAGGAATATGCTTGAACCAAACATCATCGACTTGAGACCTGTCTATAGTACCCTATCCTATCATATTAGGTTATAAAGTAATGAAAATTTTATCAAAGAAATAAAAAGACTTTTATGATGAGTAACTTTTGTGTGTGACCTCTTTTTTTTATTAAATGACCACGTTTCTTGGTGTGCTAAAGAGAGAAACACAACTCGTTGATGCATGTATTGAAAAGACATTTAATAATAATAGTAATAATAGTTTTATGAACAATTTTTTTCCAACTTCTTAAGTGCTAAAACTATTTTTTTTTTTTTTTTGGTGGTGGCCGACATTTGAACCCCGAACCTTGCATATATTATGCATTGTCCTTACCAACTGAGCTAAGCTTACGAGGACAAAACTAATTGATTTATATATGAAGAGAATGAGCTTTATAAATATAAAGTGATAAAAACAATCGCTACAAGAAAAGTAACAAAATATGGCTAAAATTTTCAAGTTTGTTTATGTTATGATTATCATTATTTCCCTTCTGTTGGTTGCAATGAATGCTCAAGGTAATCCGGTGTTAATCATTTTCATATTTCTTTCTTTAATAAGTACTCAATTTTATCTCATTCTAGTTAAACTCTTTTATTCCCTTGTCTATTTCAGGGTACTGCTTAGTTGATGCTGATTGTGTAACACTTGTCTGCAACTTTGATGAGAAACGGAAGTGTTTGCGAAGCACTTGTGTATGCCGTAAATTTCGGTTTACAGGATTTTATTATGAGCAGCTTCATTGATGCATTTGGTTATCTTGTTTCCACCTTATAATATGAATTTTTTTTCTTTTTTTTAATTTCAAGAACCTTGTAGTTAATTATCTCTTTATACTCTAAGATAATGGTAATGAAATTAAACAAGACAGCAATAAATATTATTTAGATTGTCTTATTATCTATCTAGGAACTATTAGGAATGTATTACGAGACCCTTAAACCTATTGAAGACTCATAGTAATTCACAGTTATATTGAATCTTAACCGCTCATTATCAAATCTCCCACCCCTAGGGTTTTGAAGCTGGTAAACTTAAAGATTTGTCTCTCTCACAACATGAGGTCGCACGATTGCGGTGAAGGTCATATAAACACAAGAAGGGAATGGTAGAACTGTAGTGGTTTTTCATAAATTATTTTCTATGTTTGGTTTGAGATGAAGTGCGTCGTGTTCCGATGGCATTTTTGTACGCAAGGGAGAGTTCTTCCATGGTTAGAACTTGAACGGCGGAGTTGGTTTGTGTGGAGATGAGGTTTGAGACGAGTCAGTGCTTATGTGACAGGGAAAAAAGAATTTGTTTTCAGATAAGGGGGAAAAGAAAAATTAATAGGTTGAAATGCTTTTGTCCATAGGTATATGTCACAGATGTAGAATGTAATTCACCAAAATAACAAAATTGTCACCGCATATTATTATACCAATTGTTGTGAAAACTCATAACCATTTCTTTTCACCCTCAGATATTTTTCCAAGTGATGTCAAAATCCTTTGTAAAATTTACAATAATCACGACATTGCCACCATTTTTAGTTTTTATGGTAGTATTTAGCTTCGATTTAGTTACCATTAGTATAATCAAAAACACAAAAATATAAATGGAATGTTTTACAGAACTATTAGGTTATTTGGTGAATTTTCAGAAAGAGAAACAATGAATCCTTACTCAGACACTAGTAACTGAATTTGCAGAAAGAGAAACAATGAATTTGCAGAAGCAGAAGCAGAAGCAGGAGGTTCTGGAAGCCAAAATGGAATTTGTAATGGCCAAGAAAGATGAAATGAGAAGTGATATCAAGGCCATTTTGAACCTTTTGAAAACAATAAACCCTTGGGAATATTTATTTACCCTTTATTTTTTTTTTTGCACAATCTTTTTGTTTTGAATTTTATTATGTATCAAAACATTTTTACTGTTTCTAAATGAATTTATTTCTCAGTATCTTTGCTTGCATATTAATTATTCTTTTTAAAATATCTTAAGTATTTAACGGTTACTCTGACATAAGAAGAACTTAGAAATAATTTATTGCTTTTGATAAGTTACATCTTCTATGATATGAAATTGTTATGCACTTAAAATAATTTAATTAATCTAGCTAAAGTTTAGTGGTAGCTTATATAACTCAGCCTTTGGATCAACAGACTCAGGGGGAGGTTTAAAACCTCAAACTCTGAATTCAAATGGTGAACCAAAATGAGTTTTGTACAATGTTTTTAAAATTTTGATGATAACAAGAGTATAAAATATAAATTGAATATGCTAATGTGTTCAAGCGTGCATACCATGAAATTAAATTCAAATTGTTAAATTAAGTTTTGATTCTCAAAGAATAAGTTTCTCTACACATATAACAACATCTGAAGCAAATGAGAAGCTAAAGACTTGGAATTAATTCTGAAGAAAAGTTTACCTGAAGTCAACATTTGGATCAAAAGAGGAAGTCTATTCAGAAGCATCTGAAGGTCAGAAGGTGTCAAGACTTTGAAACCATGTCAGTATCATAAGTTTCTGACTAGTTTTGTTTCCTTGTGAAGGAAGGTTGCTATCAGACTCTGAATAATACAATTTGTCGCCTACTGACCATGTACAAAAACAAATAAAGAAATTCAATGACAAAGGGAATAAAACGGATCATTCTAAAAGAAGAAAAATAATTTTGTATAACTATTCAACGATATTAACCAAATCTAGCAATATTCCCATGTCTTTAATCAAGCTTCTAAAGGACTCGATTTGTTTCACTCTCCAACGTCTCTCATAATTTCTTGTATATAAGGAGGTAAAGATTTGAAGAAAATACACAACACTCTGAACTTTTACAATTGCCCTTACTCTATAAAAATTAATACCAAAAATCTTTTATTTGAATAAGTTAGATTTTAGAAGTATAATACTTGTGTAATTGAGCATTAGAAGTCTCTTTCTTCTATGATTGAGCAAATGAAGTCTATAGCTTGTGTGGTTGAGCATTTTGTAATCTTTGAGATTAATGTGAAATCTCTTGGAAGTGCAAGCGGACTCTACTACTCTAGGTTTGTGATAGGAACCAGTATAATCTCTCTCTCTCTCTCTCTTCCTCCCTCCCCCCCCCCTCTCTCTCCCTCTGTGTGTGTTTGATTTTAAACCACTACATTTTACTCTGTATCAGACTCTGTTTTCCTTTAGGGCTATGAATAGTTGTAGAAACACTTAGAAAAAGTTTTAAAAAATCCAACACAATTAACCCCGGCCCCGTCCCCCTTCTTGTGTTTTTATCACCTTCATTATCAGAATCTTTTCTTTGACTTGGTTAAGTGAAAGTTCAGAGACCTATCTCTGATGCCAACTGAAGATGATAAAATCACAAGAAATAAGGGGATTTGAATTCTGTTTGAGGATTTTTAAACACTTCTAAAAACACATATAGAAAATGGAAACAAAAGAGATAAGAGATAGAGACAACACATGATATAATTTATCCTCGTTCGCCCCAGAACACAAGATTACTTCTAGTCTCCTCGACCTTTCGAGGAATTTTTCTACTATAATCAAATCCTGATTACAATAACAACACTAAGATAACCTAGTCCCAAATAGTTAACGCGAACTGTTTAGATGAAACAACAATCCTCGTGGATACGATACTGTAATTATCACTTTATTACTTGGTAAATGATTTGGTACACTAACCTAATTTGACCATAGTTCCCTTTGAGAGTTGGAAGTCTCTTACTTGCATGCTTGAACAATAGAAGTCTCTTGGAGTTGTCCTTGAGCAGTGAAATTCTCTTAGTAGTGACCTTGAGCAAAGAAGTTTCTTTACCAGGGGTGCTTGAGCATTGAGAAGTTTCTTGGAAGAGTACTTGAGCAATTGTAATCTGTGAGATTATAATGAAATCCCTTGAAAGTGCAAGAGACTGGACTACTCCTATGTTGTGGTGTGGGAGGAACTAGTATAAAATTGCATCTGTCTGCTCTTTCTCTCTATCTCTCTTTTATCTTTGTTTTTCTGTTTTATCCGCTGCACTCAAAGTCAATCTAGTATTAAACACTCACAAAAAGAATAAAAAAAGAATCATAAAAAACCAACACAATTCAACCCCTTTGTTTTTCCCACATTCGATATTGAGAGAGGAGAGAAGAAGAGAAGAAGAGAACATTCTATTGATCGTAAACTTTGTCTCATTAATAATGAAAGCGTGTTTACATCATATTTATATACAAACTTATTCACAATACTTGTTTATCAAGTAATCAAACAAACTAACAAACTTTGCTTAAAAATAGCTAACATCCATACTAAACTATGTAATACTTTTGTATCTTAACTAACTTTGAGTTTATCTCAACTAACTTTAATTAAAAACTAACAATTATAGTAAAACTAAAATGATCCATTAAATTATACAAATAAACTAAATAAAAAAACTAAGGATTCTAGTTAAATAAACTAAGCGACATGTTTGCGTGAGCTTAACTCAGTTGGTAGGGACAATGCATAATATATGCAAGATCCGGGGTTCAAACCCCGACTACCACAAAAAAAAAAATTATTTTTAAATTACTACAAAAAAGAGATTTTTTATTTTTTTATTTTCACATTTCCCACGGTTTTACCATGGGAAAGAATTAGTTTAGATATTACTCATGGTTTGGCCATGGGTAAGTTCTATATGTTTTTTATTTTCAATAACCCGTGGTTTTACCATGGGTATTACTCATGGAAATTGCAATTATTCTTGTAGTGAATATTTTGACAACTTATGATGACGCCTATGGTCAAGCTCAAGCCATAACCCTTCCTAAATTCAAAATTTACTATATCACGGTAGGCAAGGAGCAAATTATAGTTATATTCATTTTATTTTATCAAGGTTCTCTTCATTCATAAACTTGATTCAAAAACCCTTTGCGTGCACCTTTCTACTAGTGTCACTTGAAATGTAGTAATTCCTATTAGTAATCTTTTTGTTATTTTCCCTTTCCTATTGTAATAGGTTATAAAAAAGTGAAAATTTATTTAAAGATAAAAAAAAATAGACTTTTATGAATCGTAATTTGTGTGAGGCTCATTTCTTGGTGTGATAAAGAGACAAACACATGTATTTAAAAGACATTTATTAATAATAATTTTAGGAAACAATTTTTTCCAACTTGGTAAGTACTAAACTATTACATTAATGTAAGGGGAGGATGAGCTTTATAAATTTTCAATGATAAAAACATTTGTTACAAGAAAAGGAGGAAAATATGACTAAAATTGTCAAGTTTATTTATGTTATGATTATCATTCTTTCCCTCTTTCAACTTTCAAAAAATGCAAAAGGTAATCCGTTTTTAACCTTTTTCATATTGGGAAATGTTAACAAGTGTCTCTGAGACATCCTTTCAGGACCATAAGTAGTAAGTATTTATGAAAATATGTGTGATTAATGCATTTGTAAATCAAAATATTTGAGTTTTTAAATAATAGTTACTTATTTTAGAATGCTTAAAGAGTGTTCAGAGGAACTTGTTAACGAGACCCTTTTCATATTTATTAATTTGCTAAAACCTGTGTATTTTATTCTCGTTTTTATTACAGAGGAAGTCAACTGTTTAGATGATGCTGATTGTCTAGAAGTTTTATGTGTCTTTGGTTCGAAAGCGGAGTGTGTTGTAAACATTTGTATATGTGTTCCACCGCGGTTTGGAAAATTTGATGAGCATTTTCGTTAATGCATTTAGTGGTAGAACATTAGAGTTATTTCTTGTACTCAAAGATAGTGGTAATGAAATTAAATAAAGAAGCAACAAATATTATTTAGATTGTCTTATTCTCTTTTTACTTTAGAGATACGACATGCATGTTCTTCAATTCAGACATATCAAATGTTCTTTCATACCCTACGGCTTATAATACTTTAAATAGATAAGTTTAAAAATAGTTTCTTTTATTATATGCCTATAATTTTATATCTATGTTATAATTGTTACACTATATTTCTTTTTCATTTTAATTTTCTAATAGCCTCAAAGACTTTGTTCTCAAGTACGATCAGAACAACTGCACCAGACGTCATTCATCTGCTCAAGTACGATCAGCGGTGTCGTCTGTGGGAAACTAGTTATCCATGTATTTCTTTCACAAAAGACCAAAACTACAAAAATCCAAAAAACAATCACTCATCAGGATGACTAACGGTACTACATTCTCCAAACATTGCACTGCCAAACAGAAATGATTGAGGATCATAATAGGCGCATCAAGGAAATGATCGAGGATCAAACTTCGACTCCATTCTCCAAACGTTACCCAAAAGAGCTCCCTAGCCCCTCTACATGACGCTCAACCTCCTTCCCCACAACGTAACATAAGGGGACGGAGCCCACTCCCATAGAGTCCAAGATCCCCTAGACACTCGTTGAGTCACAGTAGATCAAGCTCCCCGTGCTCAAATAGGCATATTAGATTCTCGCGGTCCTCGTCTTATTCTAACGATGATTGTGTGGCATACGTTCCTTTCACTCGCAGGATCAGGGATACCTAGATCCCTACTTGTTTAGAGAAACCTCCCTAGATGGATACCTACGACGGCACAACGGATATGGGCGAGCACATTGAGAACATAGAAGTGGTCCTTAACTACAAGAATGTCTGAGGATCCGTCAAGTGTAAACTGTTTATGACTACTTTGCGACGAGGAGCCTTGACCTGGTATAAGAATCTCAACAGAATCTCTATCGACTCTTGGGACGAGTTGTGCCATGAGTTCATTGCGAAATTTTCAACATTAAAGACACAGTTGAAAACGATTGTTTCCCTTGAGGCTATTGTGCAGGGAAAGAACGAGCCTTTCCTAGACTACATTGAGTGTTTCAACAAAGAAGTTGTGCAAGTCCGAGGAACGGACAAAAGGATGAAAAAACACTTGATCGAGAAGGGTCTTCGACCAAAAACGAATATCATGAAGGCGGTCCAACTCGACCAACCCAGAACTATCAATGAGTTCCTAAGGATTTTAAAGTTCTATATCAGGTACAAAGGGCAGTTGTACACTGATAATTTGAACAAAGAGAGGAAGGAGGATCCTCAACATAAGTCCTCCGAAAATCCCTTCTATGAGAAAAAAAAGGAAGTCAAACCCTCTAGAGAAGGAAAACGACCCATTGGTTATTTTGATAAGTACACACCTCTTGAGGTGTCGAGTGAAGAGATATCGGTTAAGATCACTTCCGCCGACTTGAAGGAAGTAAGAATCAAGTATCCCAAGCCTTTTACACAAAATCTTTGAGATGATAAAAGTAAACACTGCCATTTCCACAAGTGTTATGGGAATACTACAGACGATTGCATCCACCTTAAGAATGCAATGAAAATTTTCACACAACAAGGTAGGTTGAGAAAAATCACCAAAAAATGCCTCGCCTGAAAAGAAAGCCGTTGAACCAGTCGATAGCATTGCTGACAAGGATGCAGAGATAATAATTGTGATGGATCGATTGGTGGACTCCACTTCCCTAAAAATGTTGAGGTAACGCTTACTCATGCACTTGGGAACACATCCTTACAATCAATGTGATTATATGGAGAATCAACATTATAGTAGGAAACATGAAGAGGAAGTTCAAAGAGTTGATGAATGTGATCCACTTGGTTGTCGCCCCACTCGAGTTGATGTACGACCACCCCTTGCCTTCTATAAGAGCGAGATCCCTAGCAGAGCTCCTAACTTTGATGTCCGTAGGATCCTGGTCAACACTAGGACATCTTGCGACATCATGTACTATACCATGTTCAAGACTCTCCTATTGATAGAGAATAACATATCTCCTTATGGATCTGAACACTACGGATTCAACGGCTCCTCAACAAATCCCTGGGGTTATGTTGAGTAAACTGATCACTTTCGGCCAAGGAAGAGAAAGAAAGACGGTGAAAGTTCAGTTCCTTGTGATTGATTGCTTGTCTCTCTACAATTGCATGATAGGGAGACCAACATTGTCAAATCTGAGAGCTGCATGTTCAACTGCCCATCTCAAAATGAAGTAGCATGAAAAAGATGACACCATCGCCATATTGCGCGGAGACATTGAGGTTGCCAAAATATGTTTCCTCCAAGCTAACAAATCAGACCTCGATTTCCAAACCAAAAACACCATCTTAGGGAAAGGAAAAGGAAATTGCTACGAGACTCCCAGTCCTCAGCCTCCCTATATTAAGTCAAAGTCATACCACATAGTATGTCTACTTCACCCATGCTCATATTTAAATCGTCACCAATAAAGAGGATGTAACCAATCCTCATAAAACATTAAGTATTAAGTTGGTTTTATAAAATATAAAATGTGTAGAACCACATAGACTCATGAAATATCATAACGGTTTATACCACATATAAATTGTATAGAACCACATAAATTGTATCAATTATAAATTTTATAGAACCAATCATAACTCCACGTATCCCTCAGATTATATTAGAACCAAATAACTTACGATGCAATGTTGAAAAATAGCTGGTTTTTTCAACGGCATAAGCTTATATAATTATACTATTAGAGGCTAATGAGGCCACCAATCCTAGATTTTCTACTTCTTCATCTTTGTCGGCTTCTACGTCATCTAGTTCTTCCCAGGTTGTCACAGAGCTTTCCTTGTGCTTGACCCATTCTTAAGATCCTTGATGTCTGAGCTTCTTGAGTTGTTGTTTATACTTGAGGGATTATTTCCTTTGGTTAGGTAACATTCTTCAATCAAGCAAGTAACCTTGCGTCGATGCAAGCAGATTAAATTGCAAGACTTTAAACCCTTATATCTTTATTTATTTTATTTTTCCCAAATAGGTAATGCGAACTGTTTAGACGAAACAACAATCCATGTGGATACGATACTCTACTTATCACTTTATTATTTGGTAAACGATTTGGTACACTTGCCTAATCGAACCATCAGTGCCCTTTGAGAATTGGAAGTTTCTTGCTTGTGTGCTTGAGCAATAGAAGTCTCCTGGAGTTTTCTTTGAGCAATGAAAGTCTCTTGGTAGTGACCTTGAGCAAAGAAGTCTCTTGCAAGAATGCTTGAGCATTGAGAAGTTTCTTGGAAGAGTCCTTAAGCCATTGTAATATGTGAGATTATAATGAAATCCCTTGGAAGAGCAAGGGACTGGACTACTCCTGTGTTGTGGGAGGAACTAGTATAAAATTTTTTGTGTCTGCTCTTTCTCTCTATCTCTCTTTTCTCTTTGTTTTTCTATTTTATCCGCTGCAGTCAGACTCTGACCAGTATTAAACATTCAGAAAAAACCAACACAATTCAACCCCCTGTATTTTTCTCACCTTCAATATTGAGAGAGAAGAGAAGAAAAGAACATAATTTTGATCGTGAACTTTGTAAGTTTCATTGGTAATGAAAGTGTGTTTATATCATACTTATATACAAACTTATTCACAATACTTGTTTATCAAGTAATCAAACAAACTAACAAACTTTGCTTAAAAATAGCTAACATCCATACTAAACTATGTAATTAATTTTGTATCTTAACTAACTTTGAGTTTATCTCAGCTAACTTTAATTAAAAACAAACAATTATAGTAAAACTAAAATGATCCATTAAATTAAACAAATAAACTAAGGATTCTAGTTAAATAAACTAAGCGACAACGTCGGTAAGTTTTATAATTTTTTGATTTTTAAACCAAGCGACAACGTCGGTAAGTTTTATATTTTTTTTATTTTTAAATTACTACAATAAAGAGATAATTTTATTTTTATTTTCACATTTCCCATGGTTTTACCATGGAAAAAAATTAGTTTACATATTACTCATGGTTTTGCCATGGGTAAGTTTTATATGTTTTTTATTTTCAATAACCCATGGATTTGCCATGGGTATTACTCATGGAAATTGCTATTATTCTTGTAGTGAATGTTTTAACAACTTATGCAGACGCCTATGGTTAAGCTCAAGCCATAACCTTTCTAAATTCAAAATTTATTATATCACGGTAGGCAAGGAGTAAATAACAGTTATATTCTTTCAAAAAAAAAAAAGTTATATTCATTTTATTTTATCAAGGTTCTCTTCTTATTCGTTCATCAACCTGATTCAAAAACCCTTTGCGTGCACCTTTCTACTAGTGTCACTTGAAATGTAGTTATTCCTATTAGTAATCTTTTTGTTATTTTCCCTTTGCTATTATAATAGGTTATAAAAAAGTGAAAATTTAATTAAAGATACAAAAAATAGACTTTTATGAATCGTAAATTTTGTGTGAGGCCTGATTTCTTGGTGTGATAAAAGGACAAACACAAGTCATTGATGTACTTAAAAGACATTTATTAATAATAAGTTTAGGAAACAATTTTTTCCTACTTCGTAAGTACTAAACTATTACATTAATGTAAAGGGAGGACGAGCTTTATAAATTTTAAACTGATAAAAACATTTCTTGCAAGAAAAGGAGAAAAATATGATTAAAGTTGTGAAGTTTATTTATGTTATGATTATCATTCTTTCCCTCTTTCAACTTTCAATAAATGCCAGAGGTAATCCGTTTTTAACCTTTTTCATATTTATTAATTTGCTAAAACCTGTGTATTTTATTCTTGTTTTTATTACAGAGAAAGTCAACTGTTTAGATGATGCTGATTGTCTAGAAGTTTCATGTCTCAATGGTTCGAATGCGGAGTGTGTTGGAAACAGTTGTGTATGTGTATTTGTTTTTTACAGAGAAAACTTTGATGAGCAGTTTCGTCGATGAGTTATCATTTACCTATTTTGTTGCCATCTAATGATTTGAATTTATTTCTTTTTTTAATTTCAAGAACATTATAGTATTTTCTTGTATTCTAAGATAGTGGTAATGAAATTAAATAAAGCAGCAACAAATATTATTTAGATTGTCTTCTCTCTTTATTTTAGAGATACGACACATGCGTGCTCTTCAATTCAGACATATCGAATTTTCTTTCATAACCTACCGCTTATAATACTTTAAAAATAGTTTCTTTTACTATATATCTATTATTTGATATCTATGTTATAATTGTTATACGATATTTATTTTTCATTTTAATTTTTTAATAGCCTCAAAGACTTTGTTCACTTTTAAAAGATATGAAATATATAGCCGCTAATCTATAACCGTTGAGCCACGGTGTGCCACTAACAATAACTTCTACGCCTCCTTGCTATATATAAGCTATATATAAGTGGATTCTTTGCAATTCCCAAAGGTACGATTCATCGACCCTATAACTCTCTATAACCCCCCCACCACGACGTTACAAAGCTTACAAACACCCATAACAACTGCACTGGACGTCATTCATCTGCTCAAGTACGATTAGCGGTGCCATTTGTGGTAAACTAGTTATCCGCATGTATTTCTTTCACAAAAGACCAAAACAACAAAAATCCCAAAAACAATCACTCTTCAGGGTGACTAACGGTGCTACATCCAAAATCCAGAGCAAAGTTAACCATACCCAACGCGACAGTCAAACATCGACTCCATCTCCAGATGAAAGTCCTAGGGAAGAGCACAACTGCCATATTCTCAACTAGCCAATCCTCTCCACGAGGCTCCACTATATGATCCGCCATGACTCAATGAGGAGGCCAACAACATATCTCCTGCAGATGCTATGCTCCAAACATTGCACTGCCAGACGGAAATGATTGAGGATCATAATAGGCGCATCAAGGAAATGATCGAGGATCCAACTTCGACTCCATTATCCAACCGTTACCCAAAATAGGTCCCTAGCCCCTCTACATAACGCTCGACCTCCTTCCCCACAACGTAGCATAAGGGGAAGGAGCCCACTCCCATTGAGTCCCAGATCCCCCAGACACTCGTTGAGTCACAATAGATCAAGGTCCCCGTCCTCATATAGGCATATTAGATGCTCGCAGTCCTCGTCGTATTCTAACGATGATTGTGTGGTATACATTCCTTTCACTCGTAGGATCAGGGACACCTAGATCCCTACTAATTTAGAGAAACTTACCTAGATGGATACCTGCGACGGCACAACAGATCTAGGCGAGCACATTGAGAACATAGATGTTGTGCTTAACTACAATAATGTATTAAGATCCGTCAAGTGTAAGTTGTTTATGACTACTCTACGACGAGGAGCCTTGGCCTGTTATAAAAATCTCAACAGAATCTCCATCGAATCTTGGGACGAGTTGTGCCATGAGTTGATTGCGAAATTTTCAACATCAAAGACACAATTGAAAACGGTTGTTTCCCTTGAGGCTATAGTGTAGGGAAAGAACGAGCCTTTATGAGACAACCTTGAGTGTTTAAACAAAGAAGTTGTGCAAGTCCGACGGGCGGATGAAAGGACGAAAAAGCAGCTAATTGAGAAGCGTCTTCGACCTAAAACGAATATTAAAAAGGCGGTCCAACTCGACCAACCCAGAACTATCAATGAGTTCCTAAGGATTGCAAAGTTCTATATTAGGTACAAAGGGAAAACCCTTTTACGAGAAAAAGAAGGAAGGCAAACCCGCCATAGAAGGAAAACGACCCATTGGCTGTTTTGGTAAGTACACACCCTTGTGGTGCCGAGGGAAAAGATATTGGTTGAGATCGCTTCTGTTGACTTGAAGGAAGCAGGAATCAAGTATCCCAAGGCTTCTACACAAAAACTTTGAGATGATAAAAGTAAACACTGCCATTTGCACAAGTTCCATGGGCATACTACTGACGATTGCATCCACCTTAAGAATGCAATCAAAATCTTCACACAACGAGGTAAGTTGAGAAAAATCACCAAAAATGCCTCGCCTAAAAAGAACGCCGATGAACTAATTGTTAGCGTTGCTAACAAGGATGCAGAGATAATAACTATGATGGATCGATTGGAGAACTTCCCCCACTTCCATAAAAATGTCGAGGTAACCCTTACTCATGCACTTGTGAACATATCCTTACCATCAATGTTATTACAGGGGGAATCAACACTATAGTAGGAACCTTGAAGAGGAAGTTCAAAGAGTTGATGAATGTGAACCACTTGGTTGTCGCCCCCTCTCGAGTTGTTGGACGACCACCACTTGCTGTAACAGCCCGATTTTGACTATAATTATTTTTAATTGTTTTAATATGTGTTTACATATGCTTGTGTGTGATTATTTTTCATTGGGTGCATTTTAATGGGTTTTAGTACAAAAAGGGTAATTTGGTCATTTTGTGAATAAGGGTAAATTAATAATTTCATGGTGAGGGCTATTTTGTAGTGTTTCTAGTGAGAACCATTATTTTACTAAGTTACTAGTGTGGTAATTAGTTGTGAGCCGGTAAGTGATCGTTGTTAGTATTTTACCGTTACGTGAGTAGAAACATTTTTGAATTAGTGAATGAGTGAGTTAAGCCCACTAAGGCAATAAGAGTTAAGCCCCTTTGAGAGGAGCCTATATAAGCTCTAGTCTTTAGAGAAAAATAGGTTTTCATTCATTTCATAAAACTTTGAGAGAGGTAGAGAGAGAAAGTTCAAGAGAAGGGCAAAAGGGTTAGAAAGGAGAAAGCTTGAAGAACCAAGAGGTGATAGAGATTCTAGGAGCTAAATTGAAGCTTTTGCTAGGATTATTGCTTATTGAGATAAGGGGGTTAGATTTCAATCATAATCTCTTAGTTTAATTTCTTCCCTAAATCTATGCATAAGTGCTTATGTGAATAAGTGATTATTTTTCACTTAGTTGTTGAAATTCGTGCTCTTGTTATGATGATATGTTTGAGTACATGAATTTGGTGATAATTGAATTGTTGTTGATGAAATTGCATGTCCATAATATGTGAAAATGGGTATATTGTGAATTGTGCTCTAATTGTTGAATTGTGCTATGTTGTGGTTGAAATGTGGTGAGATTCATGTTTAATTGATGTTGTTGTTGTCATGAGATATTGATGTTGATGATTCACAGCTTGGGTGTTCATAATCATGGGTTTGTGATGTGAATTAAGTTGTTGTTGTTGGTTTTGTGAAAATGGGTTGATTTGGTGAATCATGTTAAAATGGAACTTGTTTACATGTTTAAGGTGTTTTAGGAACCCTTTTAAGTTCTAAAACCGGTAAAAAAATCTTTGGAAACATATTTGGACGTTGGGATATCAAAATTGGGAATTTTGGATGAAAAAGGGTTGGAACCCGAAAGTTTTTCTGCATAACAGATGACTGTTCGCTTAAGCAAACGGTAAGCGAACAACCACAGTAAGTTCTGGAACTTGATTGCTTAAGCGAACAGTAAGCGAACAACTAATGTAAGCTTCTGGAGCTTGATGACTTAAGCGAACAAGCCCAGTTTCACCAACTTTTGATTTGCGTTCCGGGCTTTAGAGGGCCAATCCAAGCTTTGTAAAATACTTCTTTCAACTTGTTTAATCTCTGCGAACAGCTAATGTTTGATAGTTCGTAAGTGGCTTAAGCTCATGACTACATGATTGATTAAGATTGATTTGTAAGTTTTCAAACTTGAATAAGTTACTTTGCTTTGAAAAATATCTATGTTGGCCGTTTTTGCCACTTGATACGAACTTTGTCGAAATTGGTTCTTTAAAGTCGATTACCTTATAAACCTTTTATGAATAGCTTTATATGATTAAATGAAGATAAAGAAATGATTGTTAAGTGTTGTAACGCCCACTTTCGTTTAATCGTTATTTAATCGAGATTAGGCAATTATATTATAATTATATAATATATACATGATTTTGATATATTTTGATGATTTGTGGTGATTTTGATGATTTGATTGATGACGTGTTAAGTTATGAGTTTTGGAGAATTTGATAAGATTAGAGAATATATTTTATTGTTAAATAAAATAAAGATTTGAAAATAATATAAAATATTTAGTTGAGGGTTGTTTTGATATTTTAGATAGTTTTGGGGGAGAAAGTGAGATAAAATAAGTAATTAGAAAAAGATATAAATAGGAGAAGACCTAATATTTTAGAAACTTATTGTACGTGAAAACTTTTGGAAAAGGGAGAAAAAGCTTAGAGAGGAGCAAGAGACCAAGAGGGCTGCGATTTTCTTCATAACCAGGTAAGGGTGGGACTAATAACTCAGTAGCATTAACCTCTGTAATTCTGATGAATAGTTGACAAAGTTAGGATTGATTTAGAAAAGTTTTGGAATTAGGTTAAAACCCTAAAAAATTGATGATCAAACGGTAAAACTTGTTTAGATTGATGTAGAAACCGTCCTTCAACCTTAGAATATGTTTAGGATGAATTCTGGAATCAAAATTAGGCTTTGAACCATGTTGTGTGATGGATTTTTGAGAAAAACCCTAGTCTGCCCGTGCTTCTGTTCATCGCTCGCCACAGCGAGTGATGAACCTCGCCTCGCGAGTGATGGACTTCATCGCTCGCCACGCGAGCCCCTTTCCTTCGCCTCGCGAGTTGTTTGGTCCAACTCGCCATGGCGAGCAACCCTTTCTCGCCTCGCGAGCTCAGGCAGAGTGCATGTCATATTTTGTATTTTTGACTTTTTAGTTGGACCTTGAGTGCCTTTAAGTGCCTAGACATACCTAGAGATGATTAGGAATGATTTTAGGACAGGATTGAACCCAGAACAACATCAGTTTGGGAGATTAGTGTTACTCGCCATGGCGAGTAAGTACTCTCGCCTCGCGAGTACAACCAGAATGTAGTTGCTTGAGTGTTTGTGCGATCTGTGTCGCATGTGTTGATCAAGAGTGAACCCCTAATTGGTGTTGAGACCTAGTGGAGACGTTTAATGCAGCCTGTAGAGTTGTTTAAGTTATGTTGATATTAAATGGACATGAACTAATGTATTGTACATTCATGCAAGATATGAAAACTTGATAATGATGTAATTTATGTGCTATTGATATAATGATATCATTTTGTTTATGTGATCTGTTTATGCTGCTTCCGTTGTTTAACTAAGTGCATAAGTATATGATGAAGTTTAGCTCCAAATTATTGGATGCATGTTGATAAGTCGATTACGTTGTTTTGTTCATATGTGTCCATGCATAGCATAACATTGAGCTTTGTCCTCACCACGAAAATTAGGAGCTTTGTCCTCCGCACGTTTTATAGGAGCTTTGTCCTCCGCACGATTAAAGTATATTAATACTTATGATGACGATTGGTACCACATGCATATACGGAGTCTAGGAACATTGTCACATTGTCATGATTAAGATGCCTTGTTGATAATGATTGAATATGTGATTACGTGATATGTGCTTATTGATTATGTTATGTTATCCCTAATTAATGGATATACGATTACGTGTTAAAAGTTTAACAATTATGCAAAGTTAACTAATGAAATGACCATGTTGTTAACTTATGATTCTTAATTGCATTGTTTAATGTTAATCTGTTATGAAATCTCACCCCTTCTGTTTGAATGTTACCTCGACCGTGGGTAACGTGCAGGTGACCGAGCTTAGAGTGCTGTTTCCGTCGTGAGTGGCCTTGCCTTCACTGTGTCTTCTAGGTCGCTCTGATACGTAACGGGATGGGGCTTTATGAATTAC
The DNA here is from genome assembly GCF_003473485.1 of Medicago truncatula. Taxonomy (NCBI): domain Eukaryota; kingdom Viridiplantae; phylum Streptophyta; class Magnoliopsida; order Fabales; family Fabaceae; genus Medicago; species Medicago truncatula. The sequence continues at coordinate 11,511,802 of NC_053044.1, read as the reverse complement.
GCATGTTTCATTCTATTACGTGACTTTTATGCTATTTATGATTATGAACTGATTTCTTTTAAGAATTACGCTGAGGCCTGCGTGCCAAAACCGATTTATGGATTACGAACTAAATTCCGCTGCAATGTTAAGGATATTATGTTAAATCATTATTTAACCGTCTTGGATTATGTTATATGTGATATCCCGTTGTTTATGATGCTACTCTGATAAATGCTATGTTTTTTTTAAAGAAATTTTGTATGTTGGGAAAACGGGGTGTTACAATTGGTATCAGAGCAGGTCGATCCGTCCGGTCAGTTAGAGAGTCGTGTCAAGTCTTAGTAATATTTATATTACTATCTTATGTTGTTGTTGTTGCTACTTTTGTAGAATATCAGAATGGCTGGAAGGAATGATGCTACGTTAGCTGCTGCTCTACAAGTTGTTGCCCAAGCTGTGGGACAACAACCTAACGTGAATGCTGGTGCAAATGCTGAAGCTAGGATGTTGGAGACGTTCATGAAGAAGAACCCTCCGACTTTCAAAGGACGTTATGACCCTGATGGAGCCCAGACGTGGCTTAAGGAGATTGAGAGGATTTTCCGAGTTATGCAGTGCACTTAAGATCAGAAGGTGCGGTTTGGTACTCATCAGCTAGCCGAGGAAGCTGATGACTGATGGGTTGCTCTTCTGCCTACCCTTGGGCAGGAGGGAGCTGTTGTGACTTGGGCTGTTTTCAGGAGAGAGTTCCTGAGAAGATACTTTCCGGAGGATGTTCGCGGGAAGAAAGAGATCGAATTCCTTGAGCTGAAGCAAGGAAACATGTCCGTGACAGAGTATGCTGCCAAGTTCGTGGAGCTGTCTAAGTTCTATCCGCACTATACTGCAGAGAATGCTGAGTTCTCGAGATGCATCAAGTTCGAGAACGGTTTGAGGCCCGACATCAAGAGGGCGATTGGGTACCAACAGCTTAGAGTTTTTCAGGACTTAGTTAATAGCTGCAGGATCTATGAAGAGGATACGAAGGCTCACTACAAGGTAGTGAATGAGAGGAAGGGTAAGGGACAGCAGAGTCGTCCTAAGCCGTACAGTGCCCCTGCTGATAAAGGGAAACAGAAGATGGTCGATGTTAGGCGGCCTAAGAAGAAGGATGTTGCAGAGATTGTGTGTTTCAATTGTGGTGAGAAAGGCCACAAAAGCAACGTCTGCCCTGAGGAAATCAAGAAGTGTGTCCGGTGTGGCAAGAAAGGTCATGTTGTAGCTGATTGCAATCGTACAGACATTGTTTGCTTTAATTGCAACGGAGAGGGTCACATTAGTTCCCAGTGTACTCAGCCTAAGAGGGCGCCGACTACTGGTAGGGTCTTTGCTTTGACTGGGACTCAGACAGAGAATGAGGATCGTTTGATCAGAGGTACTTGCTATATTAATAATACTCCTTTAGTTGCTATTATTGATACTGGTGCTACGCATTGTTTTATTGCTTTCGATTGTGTTTCTGCTTTGGGTCTTGATTTGTCTGATATGAATGGAGAGATGGTTGTCGAAACTCCAGCTAAGGGTTCGGTGACTACTTCTCTCGTATGTTTGAAATGTCCTTTGTCTATGTTTGGTCGTCATTTCGAAATGGATTTAGTTTGTCTACCTTTGAGCGGTATGGATGTGATTTTGGGTATGAACTGGTTAGAGTACAACCACGTTCTTATTAATTGTTTTAGCAAGTCAGTGCATTTCTCTTCCGTCGAAGAGGAAAGTGGTGCAGAGTTTTTATCTACTAAGCAGCTGAAGCAACTGGAACGCGACGGTATCTTGATGTTTTCGTTAATGGCTACTTTATCTATTGAGAATCAAGCAGTGATTGGTAGGTTACCGGTGGTGTGTGAATTTCCTGAAGTTTTTCCAGATGAGATTCCTGATGTGCCTCCAGAGAGAGAAGTTGAGTTTTCTATTGATCTTGTTCCTGGAACGAAGCCGGTCTCGATGGCACCTTATCGTATGTCTGCTTCTGAGTTATCTGAGTTGAAGAAACAGTTGGAAGACTTGCTTGAGAAGAAGTTTGTTAGACCAAGTGTTTCACCTTGGGGAGCGCCGGTTTTGATAGTAAAGAAGAAAGATGGTAGTATGCGGTTGTGTATTGATTATCGACAGTTGAACAAGGTAACTATCAAGAATAGGTATCCACTTCCGAGAATTGATGATTTGATGGATCAGCTAGTGGGTGCACGAGTTTTCAGCAAGATTGATTTGAGATCAGGTTATCACCAGATTAAAGTAAAGGATGAAGATATGCAGAAGACGGCTTTCAGAACGCGTTATGGTCACTATGAATATAAAGTTATGCCTTTTGGAGTTACCAATGCACCTGGAGTGTTTATGGAGTATATGAATCGCATCTTCCATGCATTTTTGGATCGGTTCGTAGTTGTGTTCATCGACGATATTTTGATTTACTCCAAGACTGAAGAAGAACATTTTGAGCATCTGAAGATTGTTTTGCAAGTGTTGAAAGAGAAGAAGCTTTATGCTAAATTGTCTAAGTGTGAATTCTGGTTGAAAGAAGTGAGTTTTCTAGGCCATGTTATTTCTGGTGACGGTATTGCAGTGGATCCGTCTAAAGTTGAAGCGGTATCACAGTGGGAGACTCCAAAGTCCGTTACAGAGATTAGAAGTTTCTTGGGTTTAGCTGGTTACTATAGAAGGTTTATTGAAGGATTTTCTAAGTTAGCTCTTCCGCTAACGCAGTTGACTTGTAAAGGTAAAACTTTTGTGTGGGACGTCCATTGTGAGAAAAGTTTCAGTGAATTGAAGAAGCGTTTGACAACTGCTCCAGTGTTAATTTTGCCGAAGTCAGATGAACCTTTTGTGGTTTATTGTGATGCGTCCAAGTTGGGTTTAGGAGGTGTACTTATGCAAGAAGGTAAAGTGGTAGCTTATGCTTCAAGACAGTTGAGAGTTCATGAGAAGAATTATCCTACGCATGATCTCGAGTTGGCGGCTGTAGTCTTTGTATTGAAGATATGGAGACATTATTTGTATGGTTCGAGGTTTGAGGTGTTTAGTGATCACAAGAGTTTGAGGTATTTTTTCGATCAGAAGGAATTGAATATGAGACAGCGAAGATGGCTCGAATTGTTGAAGGATTATGACTTCGGTTTGAATTATCATCCAGGTAAAGCTAATGTTGTTGCAGATGCCTTGAGTAGGAAGACATTGCATATGTCCGCCATGATGGTCAGAGAGTTCGAATTGCTAGAACAGTTTAGAGATATGTGTTTGGTTTGCGAATGGTCACCTCAGAGTGTGAAACTGGGTATGCTGAAGATTGATAGTGAATTTCTGAAAAGTATCAAGGAAGCACAGAAAGTTGATGTAAAGTTTGTGGACTTGTTGGTTGCTAGAGATCAGACTGAAGACAGTGATTTTAAAATTGATGATCAAGGTGTGTTGAGATTCCGAGGAAGAATTTGTATCCCAGACAATGAAGAGATTAAGAAGATGATTCTTGAAGAGAGTCATAGAAGTAGCTTGAGTATTCATCCGGGAGCTACGAAGATGTATCATGATTTAAAGAAGATTTTCTGGTGGTCTGGTTTGAAACGAGATGTGGCACAGTTTGTGTATTCCTGTTTAGTTTGTCAGAAGTCGAAAGTTGAGCATCAGAAACCTGCTGGAATGATGGTACCTTTAGACGTGCCAGAATGGAAATGGGATAGTATATCGATGGATTTTGTGACGAGTTTGCCGAATACTCCGAGAGGGAGCGACGCAATTTGGGTTATTGTTGATAGGTTGACGAAGTCAGCTCATTTCCTACCTATTAATATTAGTTTCCCTGTTGCCCAGTTGGCAGAGATTTACATCAAAGAGATTGTGAAGTTGCATGGTGTTCCTTCGAGCATTGTATCAGATAGAGATCCAAGATTTACTTCTAGATTTTGGAAAAGTTTGCAAGAGGCTTTGGGTTCGAAGTTGAGATTGAGTTCGGCGTATCATCCACAGACAGATGGTCAGTCGGAGAGGACAATTCAGTCGCTAGAGGATTTGTTGAGAATTTGTGTTCTTGAACGAGGAGGAACTTGGGATAGTCATCTTCCGTTGATCGAGTTCACTTATAATAATAGTTATCATTCTAGTATTGGAATGGCACCGTTCGAGGCTTTGTATGGTTGGAGATGCAGAACTCCGTTGTGTTGGTTTGAATCAGGAGAAAGAGTGGTCTTAGGACCAGAGATTGTTCAGCAAACTACTGAGAAAGTTCAGATGATCCAAGAGAAAATGAAGGCGTCGCAGAGTCGACAAAAGAGTTATCATGATAAGCGTAGAAAAGATCTTGAATTTCAAGAAGGAGACCACGTGTTTTTGAGAGTCACTCCTATGACTGGTGTAGGACGTGCTTTGAAGTCAAAGAAGTTGACCCCGAAGTTCATTGGTCCGTATCAGATATTGGAAAGAGTTGGAACGGTGGCTTACCGAGTGGGTTTACCACCGCATCTTTCGAATTTGCACAACGTTTTCCATGTGTCGCAACTTCGAAAGTATGTTCCGGATCCATCTCATGTAATCCAAAGCGACGATGTACAAGTTAGAGACAACCTTACGGTAGAAACTTTACCGTTGAGGATTGACGATCGTAAAGTGAAGACGTTGAGAGGCAAGGAGATACCTCTCGTGAGAGTCGTTTGGTCGGGAGCGACTGGTGAAAGCTTGACGTGGGAACTTGAGAGTAAGATGCTGGAGTCTTATCCAGAGTTGTTTGCTTGAGGTAAATTTTCGAGGACGAAAATCTTTTAAGTGGGGGAGAGTTGTAACGCCCACTTTCGTTTAATCGTTATTTAATCGAGATTAGGCAATTATATTATAATTATATAATATATACATGATTTTGATATATTTTGATGATTTGTGGTGATTTTGATGATTTGATTGATGACGTGTTAAGTTATGAGTTTTGGAGAATTTGATAAGATTAGAGAATATATTTTATTGTTAAATAAAATAAAGATTTGAAAATAATATAAAATATTTAGTTGAGAGTTGTTTTGATATTTTAGATAGTTTTGGGGGAGAAAGTGAGATAAAATAAGTAATTAGAAAAAGATATAAATAGGAGAAGACCTAATATTTTAGAAACTTATTGTACGTGAAAACTTTTGGAAAAGGGAGAAAAAGCTTAGAGAGGAGCAAGAGACCAAGAGGGCTGCGATTTTCTTCATAACCAGGTAAGGGTGGGACTAATAACTCAGTAGCATTAACCTCTGTAATTCTGATGAATAGTTGACAAAGTTAGGATTGATTTAGAAAAGTTTTGGAATTAGGTTAAAACCCTAAAAAATTGATGATCAAACGGTAAAACTTGTTTAGATTGATGTAGAAACCGTCCTTTAACCTTAGAATATGTTTAGGATGAATTCTGGAATCAAAATTAGGCTTTGAACCATGTTGTGTGATGGATTTTTGAGAAAAACCCTAGTCTGCCCGTGCTTCTGTTCATCGCTCGCCACAGCGAGTGATGAACCTCGCCTCGCGAGTGATGGACTTCATCGCTCGCCACGCGAGCCCCTTTCCTTCGCCTCGCGAGTTGTTTGGTCCAACTCGCCATGGCGAGCAACCCTTTCTCGCCTCGCGAGCTCAGGCAGAGTGCATGTCATATTTTGTATTTTTGACTTTTTAGTTGGACCTTGAGTGCCTTTAAGTACCTAGACATACCTAGATATGATTAGGAATGATTTTAGGACAGGATTGAACCCAGAACAACATCAGTTTGGGAGATTAGTGTTACTCGCCATGGCGAGTAAGTACTCTCGCCTCGCGAGTACAACCAGAATGTAGTTGCTTGAGTGTTTGTGCGATCTGTGTCGCATGTGTTGATCATGAGTGAACCCCTAATTGGTGTTGAGACCTAGTGGAGACGTTTAATGCAGCCTGTAGAGTTGTTTAAGTTATGTTGATATTAAATGGACATGAACTAATGTATTGTACATTCATGCAAGATATGAAAACTTGATAATGATGTAATTTATGTGCTATTGATATAATGATATCATTTTGTTTATGTGATCTGTTTATGCTGCTTCCGTTGTTTAACTAAGTGCATAAGTATATGATGAAGTTTAGCTCCAAATTATTGGATGCATGTTGATAAGTCGATTACGTTGTTTTGTTCATATGTGTCCATGCATAGCATAACATTGAGCTTTGTCCTCACCACGAAAATTAGGAGCTTTGTCCTCCGCACGTTTTATAGGAGCTTTGTCCTCCGCACGGTTAAAGTATATTAATACTTATGATGACGATTGGTACCACATGCATATACGGAGTCTAGGAACATTGTCACATTGTCATGATTAAGATGCCTTGTTGATAATGATTGAATATGTGATTACGTGATATGTGCTTATTGATTATGTTATGTTATCCCTAATTAATGGATATACGATTACGTGTTAAAAGTTTAACAATTATGCAAAGTTAACTAATGAAATGACCATGTTGTTAACTTATTATTCTTAATTGCATTGTTTAATGTTAATCTGTTATGAAATCTCACCCCTTCTGTTTGAATGTTACCTCGACCGTGGGTAACGTGCAGGTGACCGAGCTTAGAGTGCTGTTTCCGTCGTGAGTGGCCTTGCCTTCACTGTGTCTTCTAGGTCGCTCTGATACGTAACGGGATGGGGCTTTATGAATTACGCATGTTTCATTCTATTACGTGACTTTTATGCTATTTATGATTATGAACTGATTTCTTTTAAGAATTACGCTGAGGCCTGCGTGCCAAAACCGATTTATGGATTACGAACTAAATTCCGCTGCAATGTTAAGGATATTATGTTAAATCATTATTTAACCGTCTTGGATTATGTTATATGTGATATCCCGTTGTTTATGATGCTACTCTGATAAATGCTATGTTTTTTTTAAAGAAATTTTGTATGTTGGGAAAACGGGGTGTTACAAGTGTCGCATATGATGTTTATCATAAGGTCTGATACTTTCTCCTTTACTTGAAATGTGGGAAATCGTATGTTGATATTGAACTATGTGAGGAATTTGATATTAGTAAATACATATATGTAGATTGAACATGATATTCTGATGAATACATGTGTGTCCACTGAATTGTGAATGTTGTTGGTGAATGCGTATATGTTAAGTAATGGCGATTTGTTGATAATTACATACATGCTAAATAAATGGTGATGATGTGATGTAATTGTGGGGTGAACATATGCATTATTGTCGAGTCATATGTTCATGCATACATGGTTGAAGTTGATGGATATTATATCCGTGTTGGTGATATTGATGATGTTTTTGTTGCATCATGAGTTGACGACTTTGTTGTAGTTGATGGTACCGTGTACATATAGAAGTCGTGTCTAAGTGCATAACATATCTTGACATGGGTCTTAGTTGTGTTTGTGCTTGGTGTTTGTTATGATAAATGGTCTATGTATTTATGACATGGTGGATTGCTTATGTTGTTGAATATTGTTGGAATAGAATTATCCGTTTGTATGAATGGGTCTCAATTGTTTATGTTGATTATGATTGATATGAAGCTTACCCCCAGTGGTTTTGACCGCCTACCTGTTTGTATGAATGGGTAGACGGAATGCAGGAGTAGTTTGCTTTTGGTGAGTGCTTGGATAGCGGGAGCTAATCTCCGTTATCGTTTCTTGAAGTCTTAGATTTAGACTCTAACTGGGACGTTGATCTTTATGTCTTTGTTGGATTTATTTATTATTGAGATTTTACCCATATGTCGGGATTTGGAGAATTTATATGATGATGTATTTTGATCTCATGGCATGTATACTTTTGAGGTGTATAATTTATATCCGCTGCAACTGTTGAGAATTTTTATATGCATGTTGATTTAGTTTTTGTTGAAGACGTACCATCTATTTCTTGAATAAATGTTTTATTCGCGTGTTTTACCGCTGATAGCTTTTTTAGCAAGTGTACTAAAAATGTATCTAAGTAATAAAATAAGTTCGTATCCACGAGGACTGTGTTAATCTCAATTTAGCAATAAAGTAAATATTTAGGATATATAAATTATTTTGTTTAGATTTGATTTGATTGCATAAAATTAAATGACATAAAATAAAGATTAAGTTGGAAAATAAAGATTTGGTTAGAAAATATGAAGAGAGATGAGATCAGGTCTTTCGAATCATCTATGTTCCCCTAATTGGTATATTGCACCGATTCTTATGAATGATTTTCTAGTTCCACGATGTAACACCCCGTTTTCCCAACATAAAAAATTCATAAATAATCAGAGTAAAACATCACATAAACGGGATATTACACTTCTTGAAAATCTCAAATAGATAAATAATAATTTATCCTTCAAGATAAACTTCAACATAAAAGCAGCGGAATTAAATTCAACATCATAAATTGCCTTGGCACGCAAGCCTTATCAAAACACATCATAAATTTAGTTCAATAATATTAATCATAATTTCAAAAGTCAATACGTAAAGGAATAGAAGCATATTCAGTGAGGAAAGGCCACTCACGACAGCACAAACAGCAACCTACTCTAGATCACCTGCAAGTTACTCATACGAAGAGCAACATTTCCAAGCAGAAGGGGTGAGATTTCACAAAACAATAATATTAAGCATATAATTCAACAATTATATTTAACAACATCAAACATCATAATAATCATCTTAGATAATAACATATCAAATATCACTTCATTAATAGTTCATATAAAGAATCACAACTTCACCATCTTAGCAACTTAACAACTTTGACTCGACAAATGCGACTCCAACTCGACTATGCAACTTAGACCTCTTATATGCATGTGGTACCAATCCAGGGCATCAAGCCCACAACGTATCTTCACACACCCGTGGCGCGATGCTTCTCCATCGTGGCACGATACTCCAGATTTCTGATTTTAAGTTAACTCTCACAATTCTCCACCTTGACTTCAAATCAGTGATGATGTCAGTTTAACCATCAATCACTATGCTGCTCTCTCCAATCCTTCATCTATGCTTCAATGAAGTTAATCAAGTCCAAGCAATGCTTGAACCTTGATCTTGGTAATGATTTGGTGAACATGTCTGCTGGATTTTCTTCCGATGCCACTTTCTCTACCATGATCTCCTTAGTCTCAATCATGTCTCTGACGAAGTGCAAACGAATGTCAATGTGTTTTGTCCTTTCATGATATACCTGATGATTTTCCAAATGAATGGCACTTTGGCTATCACAATGTATCTTCACACACCCTTGACTAATCCCCATTTCTCCAATCATACATTTCAACCATATGGCTTCCTTGACCCCTTCAACAAGGGCTATGTATTCTACTTGAGTTGTTGAAAGGGTTACAACTGATTGTTGATTTGCCTTCTAAGTTACCGCTGTACCGAACAATGTAAACACAAAACCTGACAAAGATTTTCTAGTGTCTACGTTACCTGCATAGTCCGCATCCACATATCCCTCCAAAGCATCCCTACCTGGTTGTGACCTTGTATACCTTAGACCACCTTTCAAAGATCCATTCAAATATCTCAGAACCCACTTCAAAGCTTGCTAGTGTACTTGACTCGGATTTGCCATAAACCGACTTATCACACTAATTGCGTAGGATAAGTCCGGTCTACTACAAACCATACCATACATCATGCTTCCAACCCCACTTGCATTGGGAGTACCCTCCATCTTGCTTTTCTCTTCATCGGATTGAGGGCACTGCTTTATAGATAGCTTTGTGTGGTGACCAAGAGGAGTGCCAACGACTTTAGAATCTTTCATTCTGAACCGCTCCACCACTTTCCTCAAGTACCCCTGCTGAGATAAGAACAACTCACCTTTGTTCCGGTCCCTTATGATATCCATACCAAGTATCTTCTTTGCATTACCAAGATCCTTCATCTCAAATTCATCATTCAATCTTTTATTGAGCTTCTGAATCTCTTGCATGTCAGAACTTACCATAAGAATATCATCTACATAAAGAAGAAGATAGAGAATGACTTTCTCATTCCTTCTCATCATGTAAACATAACTATCATAGTTGCTTCTCACAAAACCAGCCTTTACTAGGAACTCATCAAACCGACGATACCACTGCCTTGGACTTTGCTTCAACCCATACAAAGATTTCTTCAACAAACACACTTTTGTATTGTCTTATACGAAACCTTCTGGTTGCTGCATATAGATAGTTTCTTCCAACTCTCCATGTAGAAATGCGGTCTTCACATCCATCTGTTCTAACTCAAGATCATACATGTTAACAATCGCCATAAGTACCCTTATAGAACAATGTTTTACCACCGGTGAAAAGATTTCATTGTAATCAATCCCTTCCACCTGAGTAAAACCCTTTGCTGCAAGTCTTGCCTTATACCTTGGTGCTTCGACCCCTGGTATACCTTCTTTCTTTTTAAACACCCACTTGCTTCCCACTACCCTTTGATTCTTAGGTAATGAAATAAGTTTCCAAGTCTGGTTCTTCTCCAATGAAAGCATTTTCTCATTCATTGCCTTCAGCCAGTCATTGTTTTTATTGCTTTCTAATGCTTCCCTGAAGTTCTTTGGTTCCGAGTCTTGCAATTCTTCAGCCGCATTCAAAGCATAACAAATAAGGTCAGCATAACCGTATCTATCAGGTGGATTAATGTGTCTCCTCGTCCTATCTCTTGCTAGCTGCTAGTCAGGATTAATTATCTCTTGCCCTTCACTCTCATCAGGTACTGGAGTCTGATCCTCCTCTTCCCTTTCATCAGTGGTAGGCTCCACCTCAAACTGAATTTTCTCTGTCCCCGTTTCCGAGCTTGCATCCAGGTCTTTGCACTTCATCCCCATGCGGGTCTCATCAAAAGTAACATCCCTGCTTATAATAAATTTTGATCCTCCAGGTTCCATCTTCCACAGTCTATAACCTTTCACACCTTCAGGATAACCCATGAAAATACACTTCACAGCTCTAGCATCAAGTTTGTCTTGTCTGACATGAGCAAATGCTAAAGCTCTGAAAACTTTTAAGTTAGAGTAGTCTACCGGTCTCCCACTCCAAACCTCCATAGGTGTCTTGAGATCTATCCCTGTTGATGGACATCTGTTAATCAAATATGCTACAGTACTAACAGCGTCTCCCCAGAAACTCTTGGACAATCCAGCTCCCAACAGCATACACCTCACACGCTCCAACAAAGTCCTGTTCATTCTTTCTGCAAGACCATTCTGTTGAGGTGTGTATGCCACGGTTCTATGCCTCTTTATACCTTTCTTCCTGCAAAACTCATTAAACTACTTTGAAACAAACTCCAGGCCATTGTCAGTTCTCAACACTTTCAGTTTAGTTCCAATCTGATTTTCTACAAGTATAACCCATTCCATGAATTTTTCAAAAGCATCACTTTTATTCTTCAGAATGTAAACCCATACTCTTCTAGAATAATCATCAATGATAGACATGAAATATGAACCTCCCCCATGAGTCTTAGTTGATGCTGGACCCCACAGATCCGAATGAACATACTCAAAAGGCCTACTAGATTTATGTACACCCACTCCAAACTTCACCTTGTGTTGTTTTCCTAATGTGCAGTTATCACAGAAATCTAGCTTGTTCAATTTTTCATTCCCTAGCAAACCTTGTTTAGATAGCTCCACCAAACCGGCCCCTCTCACTGACATGACCTAACCTCAAATGCCATAGTTTAGTTATGTCTAGAGTGTCAACACTAGCAACCGATGCATGAGCTATTACGATGGAACCTTCTAAAATATATAAACCATATATTTTAGACCCTTTAGCTATAACCAATGCACCATGAGAAATTCTCATCACACCACGTTCAATTCTAGTGCAATAGCCTAGACCATCAAACATGCTTATGGATATTAAATTTCTCCTAAGTTCAGGAATATACCTCACATCCTTCAAAAGGAAATCACGATCATCAAACATTTTGAGACGGATAGTGCCAATACCTTGAATTTTACAAGCCTTATTATTGCCAAGGCGAACTACTCCACCTTCTTCCAGCTCTAACGTTTCAAAGTACTCCTTTCTTGGACAAATGTGATAAGAGCATCCAGAGTCCAAGACCCAGCCCTTTTCAGGTTCCCAACTTGTCACAGTTAGTGCTCCAGCACTCTCATAACCCTCATCTTTACTTGCAATCTAAACGGAAGGATTACCACCTCCATTGTCCTTTCTCTCCGGACAATCCTTCTTGAAGTGAGCTGGATTGTGACAAATAAAACATTTGTACTATGTTTTATTGCCATCAGCCTTCGACCTAGACTTTGACCTGGAATTCTTGCCTTTCCCTTTTCTTCTGCTCTGACTTCTCCCCCTTGAGACATTCAAGCCTTCTCCACTATCATCAACCTTCAACTCTTTGAACTTGGTCAACTCTTTGGTTCTCAAAACTGCTTGAACTTCCTCCAAAGTGATAGTGCCCTCTTTGCCATAAAGCATAGTATCCTTGAAATTCTCAAAGGACCTAGGTAAAGCACACAGTAGGTGTAAGGCTTTATCCTCGTCTTCCAGATTAACATCTATGTTCGCCAAATCATCAATAATCTTATTGAACTCCGTCAGTTGCTCGATTATAGGTTTTGACTCCACCATTCGGTAAAAGTAGAGTTGTTGTTTCAGACATTGCCTATGGGCCAAAGACTTGGTCATGTATAATGAATCAAGTTTATTCCACATAGACACAGCAGTAGCCTCCCTTGATACTTCTCTCAACACCTTATCCCCAAGACACAGAATGATAGCGCTGACCGCTTTATCATTCATCTCCGTGTTCTCAGCAGGTGTCAGATGTGCAGACATCTGTGCTTCTCCCTTCAATGCTTCAACACACTTTTGTTGAATTAAAATTGCCCTCATCTTTACCTTCCACAACCTGAAGTCGTTACTACCGGTAAACTTTTCAATATCCCACTTCGAACCCATGATACCTGATTATTGATTTGACCTTTGCCCCACGGTGGGCGCCAATTGTTGTGAATTCGTTGAGAAAACCACACCAATAAAAACTTGATGCGTGGAACAAATTAATACCAAGTAATCAAATCAAGCGGGTAGCAAATAATCCAAACAAAAATAAACAGCAAGAGATAAAAGGAAGAAGAAGAAGAACACAAGAATTTGTTTACCCAGTTCGGTCTAATGATGACCTAGTCTGGGGGAGAGAGCAGCTCTCCGATCCACTATAATGATATGAGTTTCTTTACAAAGAGATATTGAGTTACAAGAATCAGTCTTCAAACCTAATTCTACCCAAGTCCCAGCCTCTTCCCGTGACCAAGAGAATCAATCCTAATAGTGCTTTGTTCAAGGTGAATCAAAACAATCCCAACCCTAGTGTTGTTGCCAAGAGAAATTCTCTATAAACCCTAGTTTGTATGTTGGTTTCTAAACCCTATTTTTCTACACACTTTATCATCTGATACAAGACTTGTCTTTATAGTGGAAAGTAAACCCTTAAAAAACTGAAACAAATCTAACTGAAAAATACGTTTTATTTTTATCTTCAGCGCGACCATCGTGGCACGATGCGGCTTCATCGTGGCACGAAATTTCCAGTAGCTTCCTAGGAACCATGCTTCAGCAATCGTGGCGCGATGCTTCTCCATCGTGGCACGATACTCCATATTTCTGATTTTAAGTTAACTCTCACAACTAGGCTACACCTTATTGTACAAATTTGAAGTCATGATGTCATATTAGTAGTAATACTCGATGATTTACTTGCTCAATGTGTTGTGGCTAAAACTACAAAGACGCGTTCAATAATAAGTATTGATGTTGTGTTCTTAATTAACCCAAAACATGTGCTTTGGCGAATGTAAAATTGCAAGCATCGTTATGAATACAGACAAGTGCAACAAGGTAAATGATTCTACATGTTCTGGACAGGCTAGAGCGCCAATTCCATGAAGACACGTGGACCCAAAACCGTCAAAACAAGACGTTACAGCCTGAGTGAGCACGCTAGTTCCGGTGCACACCACCACACTGAAGCACACCCCCACACTTCTTGCACCGTACACATGTCCTCCAATGGCTCCATGCCGAGGCGCCGCATTTCACGAAATTTTTTAGTACCTCCTTCTCCTACATAAGGGTTATTCTGCGTCGCCCTCAAGGTACGATTCATTTTCTGCACACCTTAACACTTTCGACCTCATTTACTACACTAACTTGAGCGTTGGAGTGCTAACGTGCCTGCACCATGTAGACTGCACAGCCACCATGCCGGAGCACCACACACCAACGTTGCCTTTATCTGTTCATTACTAGACATATCAGTACATAATTAAGATAGAAAGGGAAAATACAAAGTAATATTTACATTGTACAACAGTAAAGTAAACCAAAAACACTTATTAGAAAGAAAAACAAAGGGCACAATTTAGAGTTTTCACAGTTCAATAGGCCAAAACTTGGTTAAAGGTTTCTTTCTTGGGTGCCTTACTCTTGTAATGAATATCAGCAGGAAACCTATATAATAACAAGCAGAAAGTACTGTTTGTTCTTGTTTTAATTAGCAGGGATCACACACATCGCATGTTACAATACCGATTAAGTCTGACTTGAGATTGTTCAACAAAATCAAGAAAAGTACTACTATGTTTTCAGTACAAGTTTCATTGATCTACCTTGTACTTCAAGGCATGTCCCAAGTGGACCCAATTGTACGTGTTTTTAGTCTAAACCTGACTCACTCAACACAAACCTATAAGCACATTTGACCACCACCAAGTTAATGTCCCATTTGTTTCTATCATGTTTTCAATGTGACAATTTTCTATGTTTTTTGAAGATTCTATACATGAGCATGCCTATATAACTACATAAGCCATGAACTCATCTCTTATACCTCTTAAAATCAATTAATCCACACACAACCTTAATCTATATAAACTTGCCAGGTAGCTTAGCCAAACAAACCAATACCACTCTTTCAATTTTAGTTGTCAACCAAAGGGAGTAAATTTTGTTCTAACTTTAAATTATCAATGGTAGTAGACAAATTTGCAAAACTCTTATTCAAGAAGAAGAATCACCACAAGTGTCCTTTTTTTCTTCATAAATCTTGATATTCAAGTCTTTGAGTTTGATATTTAGTGAACTGAGTTTCTCTTGATGAGAAGATAGCAGTTTCAGAGCTCGTTTCATCTCCAGCACAAGTTTAGAATCACC
Organism: Medicago truncatula; assembly: GCF_003473485.1. Lineage (NCBI taxonomy): Eukaryota > Viridiplantae > Streptophyta > Magnoliopsida > Fabales > Fabaceae > Medicago > Medicago truncatula. Next base: position 11,496,612 of record NC_053044.1, on the reverse strand, counting down.
AAATTCACTCTCAGCAACCTTTACAGCCTCATTTATCTTCTTCAGAACCTCACCTATTTTCATGATTTGGGACTAGTGCAAGAAAAAAAAATTACAGATACAGATACAGGTGCGGTAATACATGATTTGGGACTAGGTGCGGTAATTATCTAATTAAACCAAAACCATATTTAAGAATAGTTCTAAGCAGAAAAATTAGAAGAAAAGAAAAGAGATTAAGATAAGTGTGCTAACAGTCTTAAACTTGCGCGATTTGTTATCCAACACAGCGTTGATATTCCATTCAGCGTCGAAAAAATGGGGTCTGTCAAATATGGTAGATCAGGAATTGCGGAACGAACATGACTGTCTGAAGAATCACCGCTACGACGAGGAGCCCTGTTACAGAAACCCCCAAATTGGTTGTCACAGGAAAATTATTAGTAAAAAACGTAAAAGGAAAATCATTAGTAAAGAAAATAACTCCTACATTGTTATAGCTTTTTGCGCAGTCAACCTCAAACCACACAACTAGGTCAAGCCAAGCCAATGTGCCTTCTACGAAAATTATATACGAGTTTAGTGTCTTCTACGAAAATTACTTTTTAATTTATGAATCACATATGAAATTGAATTTTGTGAATTAAATGGTATTGTGGCTCAAAATATTAATTTGCTCAACCTAATGAAGAATTATCATCTTCATCATTACATGATTTTCCCTCCCGTGTTTCCAAACACATTGACAAATTAGCATTGGAAATGAAACCCGTGTCGGAAATCTTATTGTTATCATGCTTTCAAAAATGTTCTAGCCTTTTGTCTATCATCAATAAGGTCTCTGTGAAGCTTCTTGTGGACGTTATTATCCAATGAGTTTGTTGGTGGTTTTGAATTCCATTTCTTCTTTGCCATGCAAGGCTTTCTTTGGCTCATGGTTTGACTTTGGTGGAGAATAAGAAATCCCTTTCTTTGGATAGAAAGCAAATGAAAGCAATTCACCAAGTAGGGTGTTTTAGCTCCAACTTTGGTAAATCTTTTCACACACATGACGGTAAAGGAAAGATTGTTTATGGTAAGGAGTTGTTTGTTCGGGTAGGTGTAAAGGAAATGAAGAGTATTGAATTTTGGGTATGTGGAGTTTTCTTATCTTGTTTATATGTTGATGCTATGCCATACATGGAGCTAAGAAAAATTGCTGGTGGTTTTGAAAGTTCTATAGTTTCCACACTTAATCTCAAAATCACCAAAAAGTTAGTGAAGAAAATGCCATGATTTAGTGAGATCAAAGAGAAAAAGAATTTTGTTGCTCGCCTTGTTGCTGGTGATGAAGTAAAAGATGATATTTAACCAAGGAATACCAGAGAAATCTGTGCGAGGTAGGGAAGATATTTTATGATATAAGCACGGAGGTGGATCATCTATTTGATGATGTGATGACTCAAAGAACTGAATTAGTTGATGGCTTTCGACTCAAGAAATAACAAAAATAATCCATTGTTTGATTCTTTTATGTAAATATCACTCGTTTGTAATAATTATTTTTGTATCGTTTCTTAAATTGCAGATAATTTTCTAGTCTAGTGTAATACTCAATGATTCACTTGCACACTGCAGGGTGTTTAAAAAGATACATTCTATAACACGATTATCAAATCAAGATTCAAATCATGATCGGAAGACCTATTTTTTCCGATTGTGAATCAAATCTTATAATGAATAACTATATTATAAGCTGATGTCTTACATAAAACCTTAATTATTACAAATTTATACAAAGTTTATAAGAAAAGCCATAATAAAATTCATTACAACTAAGTGTAGGTAGTAATTCATTACAACAAAAAAGAAACCTCACAAATTAGATCTTTCACAGTTCAATATGCCTAAATATTGAGATGAACATCAGCAAGCAACCTACACAACAAGAAGCAAGTATGAGTCCAGGAAAAGGAAAAGTGCAGCGGCGGAGCTTGAATAGTTTAATGAGGAAGCGAAAGATATACAACCACATAATAAAATTATTTATACTGAATATGTAATAAAATGAATGTTACAACACAGCAAGTACTATTACGTTTTATAAAATCTAGAGCAGTTTATTTAGAACTTTGAAAATTGAAAAAAGCACAGTACCTCTGCCTAAATGTTGTGTTGAGAACTTCCTTTCTCTTTTATAATGTTTGCGAAACTGAAGATATGACGGGATCACATGATAGCGAAAATAGTCACTTGAGCATTTCAATCTGTAACATGATATAGGCAGAAAGACCAAGTTACTAGTGACATAGTTAATTCAAGATAAGAGATGCTGGAAGATCAACAACATTGGAATAAGAATAAACCAAATCAGTTACAGGAACAAAAGTACATCTACCTTTTTCGCCTAATTTTCCAAAGAAATTTGTGTATTTCAAATTTATATAATTATATTAAATAAAAAAATTGAGACACGTAAATTTTCTTCAATAAAAAAATTTGTAAATGAAATGAGATTATCTTATGAGGGATATCTGCCACTCAAACAACTGAGACAATACTAAGAAACAAGATCATTAACATGGAATCTTGTTAATCTACTTGTTCTTGTTCCATTTATTTATTAATGTTGAAAAACATAATCACAATCATAAAATGGAGAAATTATTCTTGACTAGTAACGTAAAAGAAATTCATACCTGAAACAAGATGGCACGCCTCCTTCCATTCCCATTATTCATATTGTCACTTTGTCATTTATTTTAATCACAGGGATATGAGAAATTTCGGACCAATTCCTGCCTCCCTCACTTTCATACCTTTCTTCTAAAACAGGGCATTTAGAAATGCTCAGTATCTTTAGAGAGGAAGGGAGACTGTGTTCTGGAAATGACTCAAGCCTTTGACATTTGTGAAAAGAAAGTGTTTCCAGAGAGGAGAGGTGTCGAAGCCCATTTCCACCTAAGCATTTCATTTCAGAGAGATTACTTATTGACAGAAACATTAAGGAAACAGGCAGCAATTGCTCCTTCAACAAGGTGTTAACAATATCATCATTATCTTTAATATACAATTTTGAAAGATAAGTAAGGCTTTGGAAACCCCATTCAATTAATGGCGGCATTTTTGTTATTCTCACAGATTTAATAGAAATGGTTTGTAATTTGGGAGGTAAGAAAACTCCTTCGCATGGTGCAAACTCTAGTTTTGGAAGCTGATGGAGACTCAAACATTCAAGAGAGGTGAGGGTGTCCATCCGTTGAGGTAGTGATATAAGGGCCTTACAGGAATATACACCAAGGTTTTGGAGGGTTGAGGGGTGATCGGAAGAAATTTCTGAAATAAAAATGGATTCCAGACCGCTACAACCTTCAATGTGAAGCAGTTGGAGCTTAGGAAAACCATTTAATGGGAAGGAGGAAAGTGAGCCACAGCTACCATTTAATTTCAACTCCAAAAGAGATGTGTAGTTGCTCCACGTTTCTGAAGGCATGAATGATAAATTCTTGCAATTACAAATACAAAGTGCCTTCAAAGATGTGGGTAGACCTTCCCTTGGAAATGCAGTTAAAGACGGAATGCTATCGAGTCTCAAGAATTGAAGACATGTGCTGCTCAAAATCATTTGGGGAAGGGAGAATATTGTATCAAACAAACGTACCGATACCCGTTGCAGTAGACAAGGCAAATCATTCTCAACAAACGGCCATTGATTATCTGTAGAATGTAAATCTCCCGAAATATCTATAACTTTTATTGAGGAGGGCCATTCAAGAGTAGGTGGTGATTCCAAAATACGACGACAACCATTATATACAAATCTTTCTATGGAAGAAAGATGGTTTGGCAAATTTCCCCTCAGTTCAGGACAGTTATATAACTTCAGAGATTTAAGACAAGGAAAAGGAAATATGCCATCTTGAAAGGGAAGCCATTTCTTCCAATTTGGCATGTTATTAAAATATAAATTCTCAAGGGACGGAAAAGGTTGAAATGAAGAATTGGAACCTCCTCCAACAATGTCATAGAACTCTGGACCAATTGTCTCCAATATTGACATACCTCTTATAGTTAGGTCCTTGAGAGAAGATAGTCGTCCTAGTGGTGGAAGTGTCACACAATATCCACAATTTTCAATGCACAGTGACACCATGTTAGAAAATGAAGAATCTCCTAACCAACATGGAAAGCTTGTCCCACCATACATGTCAATGTTCAATCTGTTTAGGTTTACCGGGGGTTTCAACATATCAAGCACATCTTTCCCTTTAAGCGAGTCATCAGTTTCATCGCCCCAGTGTAGCGTTAATTCCTCAATATGTTCTTTGCTCTTTAAGTCAGCATCATATGCCTCCACAACATCAATGACGTTCTGCAGGTTCTTGATAAATAACTTCCCCTGTAGCTTTGGAAACCTTGCAAGCTCTCTAACACTTAAACCAACACTTTTCTTGCCTACTATGAAAACAGCTAAAGTTTGAAGATTTTTTAGCTCAACAATTTGCTTGGGCATCTCTGTTATGCCTGTGCAATCGATAGCAAGGTAACGTAAATTAATCAACTTTCCGACATGTTCCGGCAATTCAATGAGAGTTAAGCAAAATGATAAAATCAAGGTTTGCAAATAGCAGAGGTTGCATATTATGTCAGGCAAGCTTTTGATTTTTGTGTGAGATAGATCTAGATAGCGCAACTGCACCAAACTGCCAATTGAATCTGGAAGCATTGTGATGTTTGTATATTTTGATAACGATAACACACGCAACCTTCCAAATGTTGGTAAAATATCATCAACAAACTTTTTAGATAAGTAATTTAAGGTCCTCCAAGAGCCACATGGTAGGAAGGTTCTCAAGAATTTGAACTTGTAGAAAATCTTAAACTTTTTGACAGTGTCATACTTTTCTTGATTATATGAGCAATGACGAACATTTTTGGGGGCGTCACCACCAAATTCAACCCTATAACAAGTTTTTCCAGATACGATTGTAGCTAAATCATTAACAAGGTCATGCATGACAAATATTTGTCCTTCAGAATCATCATACAGTTGCTGAATTAATGATCTAGATAACAATTCAGAAAAGCACTCATCACCTACTTCTTCCATAGCTTTTCCATCTTGAGAATGATCAATGAAGCCTTCTGCCATCCACAACAAAACCAATTTCTTCCTATCAAGTGTATAGTCCTTTGGAAAAATGGAACAGTATGAAAAACATCTTTTCAATTGGGAGGGAAGATATTGATAACTCAGAAGCAATGCAGGTAAAACATTGTCATTTGGTAAGTTCCATATTTTGTTGTTCAAAACTTCAGTCCATTCTTTGGCATCTCTTTTCGAACGCAATACTCCTCCAAGTGTTTTTGCAGCTATGGGCAACCCAGCACACTTTCTTGCAATCTGTCTACCAATTGCTTCTAGGTTTGAGCATTTATTGTCACAAAAGTTTTCACTTCCAAATGCATGCTTTGAGAGTAAAGACCATGTATCTTCATTAGATAAAACTTCTAATTTGTGAATAGGATACGTGTGTGCAACCTCTGCAACTTTTTGCTGGCGTGTTGTGATGACGACCCTGCTTCCACTGTTTCCATTAATCAAAGGAGTTACAAGTTCATCCCAATCATTATAATTGTCATTCCATAGGTCATCCAACACAAACAAAAATCTTTTGTCTCTCAAAGTTTTCTTTAGTTCAACTCGAAGAAAATCTAGATTATTGTTTTCCCAAGCTCTTGAAGTCACAGATTCAAGAAGAGTTTTAGTTACAGTTAAAATATCAAAATCCTCAGATACACAAGCCCATGCTTTGAGATCAAAGTGCTCTTGAACTTTTTCATCATTGTAAACAAGTTGTGCAAGTGTCGTTTTACCGACACCTCCCATACCTAAAATTGCAACAACACCGATATTGTTATTCCTAGTGCTGCTCTCTGATAGCAACATGTTCATTATTGTCTCTTTATCATCATTTCTACCAACCATGACAGATTCATTAACTACTGAACTTGAAGGGGTTCTACGAGAAACTTTACCAATTTTAGTTTGCAAACCAAGGATATCTTTATGTTGTGCAAAAAGTTGCAAGCTATTACACATGATCTTCATTTGGGAATTGATCTCTCTGTAGAAGGTGTTAAAAGGAGAAGAAAGGAAGCTCCACACCTGACTAGTTTTGTTTGTGGATTGTGTATTCTCCACCTTGCATCGCAATGATTCATAACTAATTTGGTTCAGCAAATCCTCCGCATCAAAGACAGCATCTTTCAAGTCATCAAGCCATTGTTTGACAGCACGGTTGTTGATCTGCTTCTCCTCAGCATCATCCAGCACAGCTTGAAGAACCAGCAGCGTTGTTTGTAACTGCTTCAAGAGTGAGACATTCAGCTTTTTGTTGTTGATGAAATCACGAAACTCAGTTGAAGTTAGTTGGTCAAGCATGGTTTGGACAGAAGCAGAGAGAAATGCACCTCCAACCAAAGTTGCTGCCATCTTTTCTAAGCGGGGTTGTTTTGATGAATGTTGATTAACGAAGGTAAGGTAGCTTGAAAATCTATATCAATGGTGGAAAACAAGTTTGGTAATGTACCTCTTTATGCAGGGAAACTTCGTTGAGATTACTATGGAGCACAAATTATTGAGAGTTGGAATAAGTTATTACATTAAGCACAATCATTATAATTAGAGTAAATTACACTCCCCTCCCCTCAAAGATGCTTAAATTACACTCCCCTCCCCTCTTAAGTTAAAATATACACTTTACTCCCTCAATATTTTTTTTATGTTAAAATTTATACTCCCCTTCAATATAAGATGCTTGAATTACAAACCCCTCCCTGAATAATTAAATATGCACTACACTTTAATTAATAATCTATTTGAACATAAATCAATATTCTTATAATGTACGTATATTAATTTTGAATCACCATTTAAGAAAAATTAATTCATTTTTTTATAGTTTAAATGTCAATGATAATTAAATTTAAATATATTGCTATTGATTTTATAAATTAGAGTATAAAATTAACTTTTAAATAATCATGCTTCAATGATTTTAGTAATTTTTCACATTTTTAATTTTGTTTTGGGTTGTTTCATATTTTATAATAGGGTTTAAAACTACATGTTAATGAAATTGGGAATAAAAAATAGCGAAAAATATGTATTCAATTTTTTATTATATTAAAATAGACCCGCAATACTATTTTTTTTTAAGTGTGTTAAATTATTATTTTTTGCTAGATTATTAGAAATAATAAAAAAGAATATTGAGGGAGTAAAGTGTAGATTTTAACATAAGAGGGGAGGGGGATGTAATTCAAGCTTCTCTTAGGGGAGGGGAGTGAAATTTTTTCTAATATGTTTTGAATAAGAGGGGAGGGGAGTGTATATTTTAACTTAAGAGGGGAGGGGAGTGTAATTCAAGCATCTTTGAGGGGAGGGGAGTGTAATTTACTCTTATAATTATAATAGTATAGTAAATATTCTAAGGAACAAGCAAAATGATGAACAAATATAATAATATAAAGGAGTAAAGATGTTGCTTCCTGTAAACCATTGAAGTTAGGCCGGCAATGAGCAAATATAATATTTCATACAATTATTCACCAGCTACAAGAACCACCTAAGTAGTTTTTATATTACATACTGATGTTGGCTAATAAATAAATAAATCAATTAAAAAAATATAACCCTCGAGACTTATTGAGAATACGAAATTGCAATGCATTTGATAAATTTGTGAATAGTATTTATTGTAATTTTACCTTGGAGTAATTTTTAAAACACTTTTATTTCGGTAACTCATATGATTTGGATAACGTGTTACAACAGACATGGCATAATACATATTGACTCACATAAAATAATGAGATTGTCATCCTTGTTATAGCTTGTGGTTTGATATGGAGGATATTTTATTTGAAATTCTAAGTTTGAATTCGGATCATCACATCACCTCCAACTGTGTGCTTATTTCAAAATATATTGAGTACTATTTTTTTTTTTAAGCGAAAGATGAGGCAGAGGGGTCTCCTTAGCCACATCCAAATGATATATAGATAAAAAGAAAATAAAGTACAAAAAAGAGGGACAACATAAACCAAAACCCTAAAAGAAAGCAAAAAACCATAGAAAGAGAGATCAAAGCTTCAATTGAAAACCTTTAGAAGTACTTACCCTGAGCCTAGTAGGATAAGTCCCTTTGCTAGCTTCTGCCTGCTGCTTCTGATGCTTCTTCTTTTTCTTTGAGACAACCATTTGAAATTGTTGATTGGAGACATCAACTTCAGCCATATTATCCCATGATTGCCTAAGAAAATCCATCTCTTTGGATCGCAGCAGGAATAGGTGGAGCAACTATAGAAAGTTTCCTCCTATCAGAACCAAAACCATGCTCAAGATCACTAGTGGTGGAATCTTGATAGTAATCTATATCGGTTACAGCATCACACCAAGGACCGGTTATACGCAAATCAGGAAAGGGTTGGTCCCTGTTATATTAATCAATCGTATGAGAATCATAAGCTAAAGAGTCTCCCACCTGTACAAGTTGCACAAGAAGAGTTCCAGTAACAGTCTCTTCCACAAGATTGATGACATCTTCAACATGAATGGTAGCTCCCATCTCTTTAGACATTATCATATCACTTAGAAGAGGGTCCTCATCTACAATAATTTTACTACAACCTGTTGATTGCAAAACAATAGGCTGTTGAGCATCATTAATTAGAAGGTGAAGTCTTACCCTTCTCTACATCCTGCCACTTCTCAGAGGTTTTGTTTACAACTTTTTGTTTCTTAGCAACTTCCCTAGAAGCCTTCTAGTTGTTATGCAGCCATTTACACTGACCAATGGCGTGACCAATTGTTGCACAATTACGACAATAAGCAGGAACCCATTCATAAGCAATATCAACGTAAAAGGAAAATCCTTCACATTCAACCAAAATCTCATCAAAAAATCTTTTTGAAAGATCCATGTCAACCAAGATCCTTGCATAATGACCAAAAGTACGATTCTTAGTCGCAACGTCTAAATCTAGAGGGGTTCCCACCCCATTCGCAATTTCAAACAATGTTTTAGGTCTCCAATTTTCCTGTGGGAGTTCTAACAATCTAATCCAGACTAGGATTATGAATGCTGAAATCTGAAGACCATTTAGAAAGTCGAAGAATACCTGGTTTAAGATTCCACGAACCTGCAGCCCAAATTTTCTTCATGTCATCCATTGAAGAAAATTGAAAATGATAAAAGCCTTTCCCCAAAGAGGAAATCTTCACATTCCCTACATGTTTCCATAAAGCAAAAAGCTTCTCATAAAGATATTTTATTAATAATTTAATTATGTAGTTAGTAGTGTGTACTTGATTAGTCAGCATATTAAACATGGTCAGTTTTGCCACATCATCAAATTAAGTCACTTCAGCTAAAAAATAATCATACTAGAGACCAGGGGCGGACCTGGCCTCAGAAAATCAATGTAGCACAATTTTTTGCAGGTCAAACTGTATATTATTTCTCACAATATTATTCATAAAACAATTGTATAGATTAGTGGTATCTTGTCAAGAAAGATTAGTGGTACACATGATTGGATTTTACTTTAGGTACTCTGGTTCAACACTTGTTTTATGCATTTTTTAATAGTATTATTAGTTAAAATAAAAGCTAAAATGGGCAATGCTGGAGTCAAACTCAAGTTCCCTTGATGAAAGGGGCACACCTTTGCCACTACATAACACCATATACATGTGATTAAATTACAAAATTTGACTTATATAATATAATATTTAGCTAAAAATTAAAAATATATATATATATATATATATATATATATATATATATATATATGATAGATATTTTAGCAAGTGTACTAAAAATGCATCAAAGTAATAAAATAAGTTTGTATCCACGAGGACTGTGTTAATCTCAATTTAGCAATAAAGTAAATATTTAAGATGTATAAAAGTTCTTTTGAATTGCCACTAGGTAGTTGATTGGTTTGATTGCAATAAAAGTAAATAACAGAAAATAAAGATAGTTTTGGAAAATATATATAAGAGATGAGACTAGGTCTTTCGAATCATCTATGTTCCCCTAATTGGTATACTGCACCTATTCTTATGAATGATTTTCTAGTTTCACGATAGTTAACAAAATAGTCCTAATCAATCCCTTGACTTAGAACCCTCTTCTCAAACTACAGCCCCTAATTCCTTAGGTGGTCTAATAATCTTCGAAGGTTTAAACACGTTAACCTAATATCACTAACAAACGATTATCCATTCCTAGACTAACCCTGTTTATTAGAACAATTCAATTCTGTCTAAGTAGAAAGCTATGGTCAGTAGTCATTCATTCTCACTAAATCATGTTTATATATGATCGGGATATAAAAGCATTAAGAACAATTGAATTGAATAAAAACTAGATTATCATTCACAATAAATAGAGTTTCACAGCAACATGGTTCAATTAGGGTTACAAGAAATCATCTCAGACCTAATCAAAGGAAATTAACTAAACATAATCAAAGAATTAAACAACATAGTAAAGAAAATAAACCAATAAAGTTCCGTCGTTGCCGGCTTAGCTCCTAATTTTCTTTCAATCGATGTTGTTCTTTTTTGTTTCCATGTGCAAGCTTTTTCTTTTTCTCTCGTGCTGCGTGAATGCCTAATTCCTTTCTTCCAAAACGTGGCTTCTCTCTGTACCAAGCGTGAGTTATTGAATCCTCTTGTGCAGCTCCTTTTATAACCTTCCAACCTAGTTCCCTTGGTGGCAAGTCACGTTTTCTTCTCTTGGATCAAACATAAGTTTATATGAATTCTTAATTCTATTGCTTCTTGACACCTTTTATTTTGCTCTTTTTGATTATATTTTCTCTTGCTTACATTTCTTTCCTTGTGCCACATGTCCCTAAAATCGTGTCACGAAATGGCCATCATGACACGTTTTAATCAATGTCGAATGAACCTAATCCTGTGCTTCAAATCGTGACAGGTTTTCAACAATCGTGACACGATTTTGCTTTCTTCGAAATCTTCTATTTTTTTTGTTTTCATTGCTGTTTAAACTTGCTTGTGAACTCAAAATATCATGAAAAAGACTCTAAAAATAGTGAATGACTGACTGTCATCACAACCCCAAACTTGAACCGTTCCTTGTCCTCAAGGAATTTACTTGTAATATTGACAATCGACAGTAAAATAACAATTACCTGATCAAGCGATAGTACCCAAAAGTTCAACACCTTACTAGCTAAAGATGAGCTAGTTTGACTTGTTAGCAACCATACCAATTCACAACTCCACGCAACAATATGAAAGGGTTCACACACAATCGACATGCAATCTACATATTACCATACGCTTGAAAAGTTTCTAAACGTCAATCAAAATCAATGTCAATGCACACTTTGAGGTCTTAAAGGGTTATAACGGGGCTTAGGTGAAGATGGGATAATATTTGGATAAGTAGGCTACACAAAATTTGAGTTAGGCATTCCTACGGAATTTAAGCACAAAATTCAATTCATCATTCATTCACCTTTTGGAACAACAATTCTTGCAAGGGTACTAGAGATTATTTATAACAATTGGGACAATCGAGTTTAAAGTTACTCGGTTTTTCAATGTCTTGTCCCTTTTTCATTCTAATCTTTTTTTTTTAATACACCATTTTGGCATATTGTTTTAATGAGAATGTTCTTTTTTTTTTTTTCTTTGTTCTCTAGTACCCCCACCCAAAACTTAGTTGGTTGCAAATTCCAATAGCAACCCCAAACTTAATATTTAGCAACATTCTACAATGCCTAACTCAGAAAAACAATAAGGGATAAATCCTAAAAGTTTATCGCTTATTGTATAGTTTGTCACCGAACAAAAAGATCTAAACCTACCGGCTCAAATTGGCTAAAAAAAGATAATATTTCAAATAATAACAGGGTAGGCTTCAAAAAGGCTCACAGGACCAAGCATTTTTGCCTCAGTGTGCTAATAACAAAGATCAATCGACAATAGAGAAAAATTGCAAGTTCCAGAAATGTAAATGCATGGAACACTCTTTAGAAGTAAATTGAAAAATAAAATTTGGCCATGAACCTTACAGTTTAGATTTCTGGGAGTTGTGACTACCTATCTTTCACTGTCGTACAGTTCGCCTTTCAATCACAAGTCACTCCTCATTTTGAAATTTTGGAATACCACTTGAACAAACATTTGTTACTAAACTGGAAAAAGTCAATAAAACAAGAAAATTCATCAATAATAAACAAGTGCAAGTTCAATTACATCACAGGGGGGATACAACTGAGTTAAACCAAAATCAAAATTAAGGAAAAATTGTTTGACTCAACAGTAGAAATAAAATAGTGAAATAAAGACATAATAAAAAGGATGGGTTGCCTCCCACCAAACGCTTTCTTTTACGTCATTGAGCTTGACGCTTCAACCACTATTAGGGTGGCAAAAATGATAGAAGGAATATATCACCCTTCTTCTTCCTCCTGTTTGGTAGGAATTCCATGAATTTGGCATAAAGAATCAGATACTCTCATGCACTCACTGTTGATCTTTTGGAATTTAAGCTCTCCCACCTTAGAGAAGGACGTGCATCCATTTGCACATGAGTTATTTCCTTAACCTCCGTTGATCCAGACTTCGAAAAAATATCCACACTCCTCACTTTGGGATTTTCTTCCACAACAACCTCGTGACACTCAGTCTCCATCTGAACCAGCTTCCTCTGAGACTCATGTGCTTTCTCAACAAGATCACCACATTGACCATCAAACTTCTCAAATGAAACTTGATTTGACACCAAGAAATCATCTAAAATATTTTGAAGTTGAGTATTGTAATCGATGTTGATCACCTCTTTCTTCTCTTCACAATTACCACCTGGTTGATTCGCCTCATAACGACCACATATCTCATTTAATCTCGAGATTTTATTGTCCAAATATCCTATCTTCAAAGATAGCATATATTTTTCATACTTCAACATACAAATCTCTTGTGTCATGGAGGTATAACCTGTCTATCATAGCTGCAAAACTTGGATAAACTTTTTAGTAGCACGGTACAATGAGAAGAAAAATAAGAGCATAAATCATTTTTTTTTTAAATATATAAACAAAAATATAAATGACAGAAATCCTAAACAAAAACAAAATTACCAAATTGAAATGACTCAACAGTCCCCAGCAGCGGCGCCAAAAACTTGATAGAATTTTTAGCATGTGTACTAAAAATGTATCGAAGTAATAAAATAAGTTCGTATCCACGAGGACTGTGTTAATATCAATTTAGCAATAAAGTAAATATTTAGGATATATAAATTATTTTGTTTAGATTTGATTTGATTGCATAAAATTAAATGACATAAAATAAAGATTAAGTTGGAAAATATAGATTTGGTTAGAAAATATGAAGAAAGATGAGATCAAGTCTTTCGAATCATCTATGTTCCCCTAATTGGTATACTGCACCTATTCTTATGAATGATTTTCTAGTTCCACAATAGTTAACAAAATAGTTCTAATCAATCCTTTGACTTAAGACCCTCTTCTCAAACTACAGCCCCTAATTCCTTAAGTGGTCTAATAATCTTTGAAGGTTTAAGCACGTTAACCTAATATCACTAACAAACGATTATCCATTCCTAGATTAACCCTGTTTATTAGAACAATTCAATTCTGTCTAAGTATAAAGCTATGGTTAGTAGTCATTCATTCTCACTAAATCATGTTTATATTTGATCAGGATATAAAAAACACTAATAACAATTGAATTGAATAAAAACTAGATTGTCATTCACAATAAATAGAGTTTCACAGCAACATGAGTCAATTAGGGTTACAAAGAATCTTCTCAGACCTAACCTCTAATGGATTTAGCTACTCATAATGGTGTTTACAAATAACATAATCATTAGAGGAATCAATACATACATGAACTGGTAAAAGAGTGAAGAAATCGCCCTTCTTGCCGTCTTGTAGTCTCAAAATGGCATTTTGCTCTCTCCAAATCGTAACCCTTGTTTTCAGAATAGTCTTCAGCTTAAATAGGCAAGAACTGCTCCTAAAATCGTGGCACGATTTAAGTAAATCGTGACACGTTTTCTGCCTTGTTTAACAAACAACTGAAATTAGGGTTTCCATAATCGTGTCACGTTTTTGCCATCGTGACACGTTTTCACCAATGTCGAATGCATATTTCTTGAAAGCTCCAAATCGTGTCACGTTTTTCATAAATCGTGACACGATGCCTTTTTTCAGCTTCTTCAACTTTATCTTGCTTTTCTTGCTGCTTAATCTTGCTTGTGAACTCAAAAATATCATAAAAAGACTCTAAAAATAGCAAATAACTGACTGTCATCAACCACTTTAATAGAAATAGGGCGTTACACTTGCCTTCTACAACAGTTAGATGCCTAACAGAGCTCCTAAAATTGCAATCCCTTTGCCCGTCTAGGCGTATATGTCTAAATTTGATGTCCGCGTGATTCTGGTCAACACTAGGACATCTTGTGATATCATGTACTCTACCATGTTCAAGACTCTCCTATTGACAGAGAATAACATCTATCCTTATGGATCCGAACACTATGGATTCAACGGATCCTCAACAAAACCCTTGGATTATGTGGAGTAACTGATCACTTTTGGCCAAGGAGGAGCAAGAAAGACGGTGAAAGTTCAGTTCCTTGTGATTGATTTCTTATCTCTACAATTACATCATATGGAGACCATTATTGGTGGAGCTGAGAGCTGCATGTTCCACTGTCCATCTCAAACTGAAGTTCCATGCAACAGATGACACCATCGCCATACTGCACGGAGACATTGAGATTTCCAAAAGATGTTTCCTCCAAGCTAACAAAAATCATACCTCGATTTCTAAACCAAAAACACCATCTAAGGGAAAGGAAAAGGAAATTGCTACGAGACTCCCAATCCTCAAACTCCCTATATTAAGTCGAAGTCATACCACATAGTATGACTTCTTCACCCATGCTCCTATTTAAGTCGTCACCAATAAAGAGAATGTAACCAATCCCCATACAACATTAAGTATTAAGTTGGTTTTATCAAATATAAACTGTATAGAACCAAATAGACTCATAAAATATTACAACCGTTCATACCACATATAAATTGTATAAAACCATATAAATTGTATCAAATATAAGTTATCAGAACCAATTATAACTCCACGTATCCCTCAAATTATATTAGAACCAAATAACTTCTGATGCAAGGTTGAAAATTAGCCGATTTTTTCAACGGCATAAGTTTATATAATTATACTATCAGAGGCTAATGAGGCCTCCAATCCTAGATTTGCTTCTTCTTCATTTTTGTCGGCTTCTGCTTCATCCAGTTCTTCCCAGGTTGTCATAGAGCTTTCCTTGTGCTTGACCCATTCTTCTGATCCTTGATGTCTGAGCTACTTGAGATGTTGTTTCTACTTGAGGGATCATTTCCTTTTGGTTAGGTGTGCAATTTCTACTACGTCTGAGTCACTTTCAGAATCTTCATCTTAGGATTCTTCTATTGATTCAGCAGTCTGTAGAACTTTAGAAGTTTTATCCTTGGCTATCAGAGGTAGAGGCTTGGACTTCTCAGCTGATTTATCTCCAACAAGCTCAATCTCGTGACTTTTGAGAGAGCTTATGAGATCCTCCAGTCTCAGCGTGTCCAAGTCTTTGGCTTCATGAATGGCTGTTATATTTGTCCGGAATCTGGTTGGATGACTTCTCAAAATCTTCTTGACATGATCAGATACGGTATATCTCTTCTTTAATACCTGAAGGCCAGATTGAATCAATTGAAACCTTGAATACATGGTTTTAATGTATTCATATTCGCTCATTCTAAAGAGCTTATACTGGTTTACCAAATGGTTAGCCTTAGCTTCCGTAACCTGTTGATTTCCCTCATAAGTCGAGCACAGAGATTCAAAGATGGTTTTGGCAGAGGATTTGTTGACAATCTTCACATATTTTGAGTAAGGTATAGCTTCTACAAGACTTCCACGCACCCTATGATGCTTTCTGTAGATCTTCTTCTCAGCCTCAGTAAGACTATTTCTGTCACGTGCCATTCCTTCTTTATCAACAGCAATCTCAATACCATCTTCAATAATATCCCATAGTTCATCATCAATACTCATGATGTGACTATACATTTTACTCTTCCACCAAAAAACCTGAGTAGCATTTCCATTGAAAAATTGAGATTTCTTAGAGTAGCTGTCATTTTCAACTTTGGAAGTGTTGTAATCATAGTAGACAGTTGCATGGTGGTTTCTCCCTGAAGTGCTAGGAACATTTTCTAAGGACATATTTTTCTCACTAGATCTTCTTATATGGCACGGTTAAGTGGCAGCACACAGACCGTGCTCTGATACCAACTGAAGGTGAGAAAAATACAATAAGAAGGGTTGAATTGTGTTGGCTTTTTGACGGTTTCTTTTTCTGAGTGTTTATAAAAACCTGGTCAGAATCTGATGTTATAGATTCTGACTCGGAGTCTGAATGCATGCAGTAGAAAACGGAACTCAAAGATAAAGAGTCAGAGAGAGAGAAAGCATACACAAAGAAATTTTATACTCTTTCCTCCCATAACACATGAGTAGTTCAGTCCCTTGCACTTCCAAGCGATTTCACTATAATCACTCTGGATTACAAATTGTTCAAGGACTCTTCCAAAAGACTTCTCAATGCTCAAGAACAACTACAAGATACTTTTTGATTAAGCACAACTGCTTAAGACTTCCTGCTATAAGGCACTACCTAAAGACTTTCTGCTCAAGGACAACTCCAAGATACTTCCATTTTCTTAAGCATAACTGCTTAAAACTTCACATTTGCTTAATAACAACTTATTGAGACTCCTAAATGCTTAAGATTTCACCAAGAGACTTAGTAGGAAGAAGACGAACATGAACATTCATCCATTGTTTCCTTCTAATTATGGTTTATATTTAAATTAAACTTCTAAATAACTGCGTTGCTGTAAATTTGTTAAGAAAAATATCCGAACAAAAATGGATATTTAACGTCAGTTGATTTTGTGGTTCCCTTTAGATGATGGTATATTAATTTAATTTAATTTTGTTTTTTTACATCTGCACGAAAGGGTGCAGACGATCTGACTTCTTTTAGAGTTACTTAAAAATGTTTCACTTATATTATTTAATTTGATCTTTCGATTGTCGCACTATACAGCCCAAATCATTTATAGAAGTTTTTTTTTGGTAGTGTTACAATCTAACGAGGTAAAAGGAAGAGAAAAAAAAATAGGGGAGAAGACGAAATTAAGTTCTACGCTTATCCTTTAGGACGAGAGATTGCATGTCAGGCGGAGGGCAGATTCAGTGAGCCGAGCACCTTGCATGTGATACTTCCTTAGCCATAAAATCTGCACACATGTTATGTTCCCTAAGTACATGCATCAATGTTGTATTTTCATTCCTATGTAAAGCATCTCTAATATGATGAGTGTGAGTCCAAACCAAGATTGAGATAGTAAGAAATGCATAGAAGAATCTAAAATTGTAGGTCTAATTAAAATATTTCAAAATTACGAAGTGTGAAACAACAAAATCAATCGAAATTAGAATCTCAAAATATTGAAGTTCACTATAATCATCATCTACTTCATGATTTGATCCATCTCAACTGTTACGAGTATTATTTTCATACGATACCAATTTTCTGTAAATTTAATTTAGAAATGTGTTGTTTTCAAAAAGATGTGGAGAAAAAAATGTACGCAGCTTTGAAAAACAATCTGGCACAACCACAATAGCCATTTTCACAATACAAGAAAACTAAAAACATTCAAAAAGAATATAGAAGCATGTTTTTATTATTACTTTTGGCATTAACCGTCCGGTTCCTAGGGGAAATTGGGGTCCTGGTGATCTAGAGTTCGGCCATGAGGTAAGGATAGTCTGGCCAAGAATTGTTCTACATAGGAATCGAACTCAGGT
This sequence comes from Medicago truncatula, assembly GCF_003473485.1. Classification (NCBI taxonomy): domain Eukaryota; kingdom Viridiplantae; phylum Streptophyta; class Magnoliopsida; order Fabales; family Fabaceae; genus Medicago; species Medicago truncatula. Next base: position 11,478,644 of record NC_053044.1, on the reverse strand, counting down.
TCTCCCAAACGATTCGTCCTCGGTGAAGCTCATTAACCACTTGAACTCAATTGCTTGGTTAAAATAGAAGCAGAGTAAAAGCTAAGACAAATATAAAGAGTTTTACAGGCATACGAAACATAAGAGTTGATGCAGTCATAAATAACTCGAGAAATCCACTCTAGTTTTTGGTCTTGCATTATTTTCTTGTTGTATTGGGTAAGACACATAATGGTGAAAGTGAACTATTGTTCTTTACCCTTCTTGTTTGCCCCATCTTTAAGAAACCGCGAAAACCAATATGCAGAAGACTTTGGGTGCCTGGTGAGTCCATTTTTGTAATCTACATAGACCAATCCGAAACGTTTGGTATAACCTTGAGCCCATTCGAAGTTATCCAGTAATGACCATGCAAAGTGTCCTCTCACATCAGCTCCATCCCTGTGCATTCAAATGATATACAAAACTTTAGGCGTGTTTGATTAAGATTCTTATTTTGTTTCGAAGTTTAAACGATTTTACTAGATCCAATTGTTATGTTATGCTGGTGAAAACTGTATTTGGTAACGATGTGAAAATTTTATATTTCCTGTTCGCTTAATTTTGTTATCCTCTTTTCAAAATTATTATATGATTTTCAATGGACAAAGACCAAGTGCCTGACACTGTTCAAAACTTTCAATGTTTTTAAGAAAATAGGTCAATCATCATTTATTTTAAAGTTTATAACTATTCATCGGGGGAAAACAGTTTCAAGTTCTCAAAGTTGTATTGTTATAAACTTGTTTAGTGACGGACATGTGCAGAATAAGGTTCAAAGAAAACATTAAACCATGCAATAAACAAGGAATGCAGAAAATCAATATTTAGTTAAGTGAGGATTACTTGCGCAGCAAGTAATCATTAGACAGTAAGAAAATTTGTTAGAGAATGATTACTTGTGCAACAAGTAATCATTATATAGTTAAGACTTAGTGATATTGTGTTTGTTACACATGGTAAGCTAACATAGAGACACTCTTGTGTATATATACAACTTGTTCAAGCTTAATTCATTAATGAGAAATCTATTTTTATTCAATTATCTCTATTCATATTACTTGTTAATTTCAAAAATAAATAGGTTTAACTCATAGATGAGGTGTGTGTGTGAGAAGAAATTGAAAATCTTACTTTATAGCCTGCGCAACTGATGCAAGGTATCCCTTATAATAGCGAACTCGCATTTTGTCATCTAGCATCTCATTTAGTGACAAGCTATCATTGTCTTCATCATCCATACCTGTTAAATGGAAAGACAGCCTCAGAAATACGAGAACCATTCTATAAAGTTCTGGTCCAGTCATATCATATATTTATCATCTATTAAATCTGAGCCGCAGATCCTATAGTTGACACATCTTCAACCTTATGACATCTAATCAGGATTATGCCATGCCAATTATATTCCTAGGCGGCCTCTCAAAATACACATTGCATCCACTCTTCTTTGTTCAGCCAGACTTCTAACATAACTCACACTCGACCATTTATACATGTTTCCATTCTTCTTTATAGTTCACGATTATTTCAGACTTAATAACGTAAATACTTTCAATATCCATTCATTTGAGAGACAAGTTAGAAACAATACATGGTGTATATTAATACACAATAGAAGGGGGAAAAAGGTAAGAAAAGTGATACATTTTGGTTCTACATAAATGGATTGGAATCAAAGAGAATAGAACAGAACATGTAGGAAAAAAGTGATACATTTTGGCTTTACATAAAAGACTGGCACCAAAGAGAACAAACATAACAGGCGGTTCTGTTTCATTATACGTACGCGCCAAACACTACAGAAGATTCAACTGAGATATATAGACACACACATGATTTCTCCCTCAATTTTCTATCAAGTGGTTCATTCCCTATTTGTTTTCTTTAAGTAGATAAGAAGGAAAATAAAACTCACGTACCGTTCTCTGTGACATATATTGGAGTAGCATATTTTTGCGATATGTAATTAATAATCTTCCGAAGACCCCAAGGAACAGCATATAGCCACTCTGATGCTGCCTGTGATAGGGACATAGAATATAAACTTGCATGTTTGGTCTTGTATATATATATTACAATACACCGACAGAGACAGATAGACGGTATATACCTTCTCACCAATGAGGTCCCCACCTTCCCACTCAACTGTGAAAAACAGCTCAATCATCAAGGAAGATACATTTTGGATATATAGTTCAGAAAATGTTACGACAATCAAATTGTTTACCAATTCTGTCCAGCTGTTGTGCCTTGTCGTAATGGCATTCTTCGGTGCTTTCTGTCACATGTGAAATTAACCTTGTTGTATAGTGATTTAGACCAATAAAGTCCAAAGAGTTCAAAAGAAATTTTTTATCCTCCTCTGAGAATTTCGGAAGCTGATCTCCAAGTCGTTCACGCATAACTTCAGGATAGTCTCCATAATATAGTGGATGCAAGAACCTGGTTAAGAATATATTCTATCATAAGCATAAATCTTACACCAAGGTTAAATATCTTCAACCTTCAATTTCTAGTGTTCACGAGCATCGACGAAAAACTCAGATCTCTTGCTGTTTTGAGTTTAATATTTAGCGAATAGAAGAAACTAGAAGAGCATTTCCAACGTTAAACGCAAAAATGTATGTATGCCTTTGTAAGTTTGTGTGTCCACACATCTTCATACATTTATATAAAGTGAAAAATCTCTGAAACTCTTACGAAAACTAATAATATAGAACAAATGTATAGGAATCTACCAGCCAAGATGAAAATCTAGATGTCTTGCAGCAGCAGATTTATCTTCAATCTTATCAGAGTTAGGCTCTGCCCATTCACTGTCTACCACCAACCCCACTTGTCCCCCTTGCTTATCCTGGAACATTGAGAAAGCATCTTAAATAGAATTACGTATAACCCTAGAAAATAATCTTAGATTAGAAACTGATTCTAGGAGATAAACAAAGATACTCTAACATTAAATCAAAGTATTCTAAAAAAAGTAACATTTTAGAATTTGCATTTAGTTTGACTGTTTTCTTCTACGTTTTTTTCGAATGATAAAATAGTGCTACAAAGTTATGCTATTAATGAGAGTAGTTGCTATATAGGAGGATTTAAAGCATTTTTTTCGGAGCAGGAGACAAGCATAAAAATATAACAGACGAAACAAAATAAATGTCATCGAGCAAGTAGAAAAAAGTGTAGTCTTTGACCTTGTACTTGCTTCGGTAAATGGAAACAGCTGCTGCATGGGCTAAGATTTGATGATGTGCTGCCAAGTATGGTTCTACTGATCTATTTTCACATCTTCCAGGAGCATTAACTCCAGCATCATACCCACCAACTGCGGTTTGAAGGGGCTCGTTAATAGTAATCCAGTTTTTCACTCTATCGCCAAAACTTGCAAAGCAAGTATCTGCATAGACTGCAAAATATTCTCTGCAACATGCCACAAATAAACATACTTAGTAGAAAATTTCGAGAGTAGATCCAATAACAACTTTAATAGATAGTCAAAATGGTGGGCTCAGGCTGAGAATAATCAAACTTGGTATCGGATACTTCCTAAGGAAGTTGCTAACCATACTCAGTTAGATGACCTACATGATTTTTTTGTTCAACCAACCTCCCATTGACTCTTCAAGATGCAGTGGAAGATCCCAATGGTACAAAGTTACAAAAGGTTGAATACCTGTGGGAAATGAATTAATATATATGGTTGATAGAAGAGACAAAAATATTAAGGCAAAGTAGGTTTTTGTAGACAATACCTTTTTCAAGAAGAGCATTGATAATGTTGTTGTAAAATGTTATCCCTTCATCATTGACATTGGTTCCTAAGCCATCTACACCGATAAACCATTTCAATACAATAAAAGAAAATTAAATCCAAACATTCTCTGATTATCAATAGCACTACAAAACAAAACAAATAAATTAATGTAAGTAAGAACTGTTGTGTTATTAGCCTCAAAACCAAGGCTAAGTAAAAGTGGTATAAATTAACAAGAAATTAAAAAGAAACTATGACATAAACTGGCTAATAATCTCATGGCCATGTTCATAGAGCGTGTGACAGCATGGTTAGTAAATCCCGATTGAAATCCTAAAATCCAGGATTTTGTGATATTATTCACCTTCAACGACTCAAATCCATAGCAGAATCTCAAAATAGGCAAAATCCTAGTAAAATCGCACAAAATCTTAAAATCCATACAAAATCACAAGATTTTAAAAGGTTTTGAAGGATTTTGTCCATTTTTTTTAGTCATTTATGTTTAAGTATTTTGTGGACTTTAAACTATGTCATTTATGACAAAATACAATTTATAACATATACACCCTCCGGTCACTATTATAAGCAAAAATTTATATTTTAGATTCATTCAATTAATGATGTATATGGTCTTTATTATAAATCACATACATCATTTAATGAATGAATTTAAAATATTGATTTTTGCTTATAATAGTGACTGGAGGGTGTATTTAACATTATTTTTGTTTTGGTAAAATCCATCAATTTTTATTCTGATTTTACGATTTCTTATATCGATTCTTCAAAAGTAGTTTAGTAAAATCCTTCAATTTTGATTGCGATTTTATGATTTTTGATTTTTCTCTTCCCTTTTGACCTGAAGTAAAATCCTGATTTTGACAACCTTTTGTGAGAGTCTTGGGTAAAATTCGTAACAAACTAGCCATGTGGCAGGTTAGTTAGGATGGGAATATATGTGAATGATGTATGTAGAGGGAAGGGAGGAAGTTTATTGGGTAAATGTTTTGAGCCATTTGGCTAGGGAGGTTGCAGACTGTTTGAGTTCCTAGGTTCCTCTTCTATATTTTGTTGTAGTTTCTAAGCTTCACTTAATAGTTGAAGGAATTCTATTCCATATTTCTTGTGAAGAGATTATGGTACCTATCACGCGTTCTCAACAATTATAGCACCACCTCCTATATTAGCCAGCAACTTGTTTAAGGAGTTATCATTTCATACCTATAGTCGTGTCACATTCTTTTATCAGATTCAAAATGAAGCACAAAAAATGAGAGTGAAGTATGTGCATTCATTGCTTCTTTTTTATTTTGCTATACATAACGCTTTCTTCTTTGAGAAATCAGCACATTACATAGTCCTCCTGTTTATATCGAAAAATTGCACTCTCCTATCCGGTAAGACGAAAAAATGTTACATTTTAAAATATGAAAGACCTTTTCTTTTTTCTTTAAAGTTTCACCCAAACTCTTCATTTCAACTTCTTAAGTCCTAAATTAGCAGTACGGTTTCATAATTAGTTGCAAGTGATACTAATAGTGGTAGAGACAGAAAAACTATCCCTGGAAAACTCATTCAAAGTAAAATGCACTAAAATGTAAAAGCTTTACACATCAAGTCGTAGATAACAAAAATATAAAACAGCAATTAAAATGTCGGCACTCAGTATCCAAAAATTATCTTTTTCTTATTTTACCATCTTATCTGTCGGGCCAAGGTCATTCCTTCCCAGAAAATACTTGATTTACACCTTTAATCAACTGTTGTAAACATGTCTTTACGAGCCAAAAATATTAACTATTGAGCAAGTATTGATGACGGAGGAGTTGATAAACTTCTAGGCTGAAGGCTCTCATGGACTTGGAAATAATTTAATTAACACTGAACCATATAAAGATATGTATTTAGTATTCATCACTAATAAAACATACCTGGGAAAATACGAGACCAAGAAATTGAAAATCTGTAAGCGCTGAAACCCAACTTGGCTATAAGATCAATATCTTCCTGTTCACATAGTTACATTAAGAAAGTTAAAATCTGAAATTTACGTGCACGACATGATCTTGACAGTTACAGACATAATAGTAAGATTAAAATCTGAAATTTACGTGCACGGCATGATCTTGACAGTTACAGACATAATAGTACGATACAAAAAAGTACTAAAATTGAATATCACTTTCACGCATTTGTGCTCAAAAATAGACTCAATATGGGGACAAAATTAACCAGTCTCCTGTAAAGCAACATTTAAATGCAAGTATTAATTTCTAAACCAAAATCAAATCTCAAAAGACAATATGTACAGCTGCAAAAATCTTTTTTCACTTGGTTGAGTCAGCTAAACATAGATTAAACGACATCATATACAATGATAATATCTAAGCAAAAGACTAATGCTAGACAATTGACATACACAATATTTAGGAAAAAGAAAGATATCACTGACCTTGTAACGATGATAATGATCAACTGCTACATCGCCATTGCTTTTGTCGAGTATTTTTCCTACCAAAACAACACGCAAATAGTAAGTAATGAAGCATCAAGGAGCACAATTTGAGCAAATTGAGGAAATCATTCACATACCTTCAGTATAAGCATAGGCATCCCATATACTAGGACCTCTACCACCCTCCTTGCTAGCACCTTCTATCTAGAAACAAGCAAAAAGTTATAGTTTCAGAAAAAACTAAATTAACTTGGATCTATCTATCCACATACCAATACCATTACTCATTAGACCACCGGTTAAAAACAAAGATTAGTTTTGCCTACAAAAAAGGCCTAGCAGCGCAGCTTGCTGCTCGGTTGCCTTCCACTCATGTGTATTTTTTTTGTATGTAATGATTTATTTCAAAAATGAAGTCATTTATAAGTCTAGAATTTGTAATTAACTTTTACAAAATTATAGGATCAACAACAGAATAATTTAACATAGAAAACCATGGATATGTTAGAATAACATAGAAGTGACCGTCTAAGTCATGTGATATCAATGTATCGTTGATGCAAGTTAAAAACAGACCAAAAACAACTATAACAAAAAGAAAGCAAAAACAATGAAATCAAAGCAAGCTCAAATCTGCATTCTTTTCACAACAAAGCAATAAATAATCAACGGTAAATTTTCAATTTCAAGATCAAGATAAATGATCTCTAGCTTCATGCACTCCAAGCATTAGTGACCAATGCATCAATACCCGACAGTTCAAATTTCAAGCTTGCTGTTTTGGAATTATAGAGGGGTAACCTTGGCGCAACTGGTAAAGTTGTTGTCATGTGACTGAAAGGTCACGGGTTCAAGTCCTGGAAACAGCCTCTTGTGTAAAAACAGGGTAAGGCTGCGTAAAATTGCATAGATATTTTTACTTACTATTTTTTCAATTTATGTCCCATTTTAACGATGGCAAAGATGACTAACTTAATAGATTGTTATTTAGTTTTTATAGTATAGACACCAAATAGCATTTCAAACACCAAATTATTAAAAAGACACTGATAGTTTAGGTACTAAGGAACCTGATAAGCAGAAGTGAAGACTCCGAAGAAGAAGTTAGAGATTAAATCTAAAGTTTAGCTATTAATGAATGTAAGAAAGTTCGCTGCAACAAAGAGAGTAGAAAAACAAGAAGATCGAGACAGTGAATCTGCATTGATGACGTACCTGATAAGCAGAAGTGGCGACTCCGAAGACGAAATCAGAAGGGAAGTCACTGCGTGAGACTTCTTCTAGTCCTTCTTTCTCAAAACCGTTTTCTCTCAGAAATTCTTCTTTCTTTACCATTGTGAAACTCCTTCAATGATCACAGCTACTCTACTTTGCTTCTCTTGTTTGAATATGAATCATCAACACAAATGTGAGAGGATCCATCACGTGTATAATAGTATGGAGAAAATTAATAATTTAAAATTTTTGTTTGACCTTTTTCTCCAATACATTGCTCACACATATTATTATATGATAACATTGTTAAGTGAACTGCCTGCCTTGCACGCAAACAAAGATGGTGAGAGAAGAATATTAAAAAACCAGAAAATGTATTTGGACTGTACTCTCATTTCTCATCCTCCAAAACGTAATTTATTAGATAATAATTATCTTTTCTTTTTTTCATTTTTTCTGTTTCAAAATAAATATTATTTTAATATATGATTGTAACATATGTTTCTATTACATTTCATATTGATAAAAGAATTTTAATAATGGAAACTAATTTTAGTATTTAAATCAATAAAATTAATACTTGTCTTAAGAACCGCGCAAAATTCAAATGTGGCAATTAATTTAAGGCAGAGGGAGTATTCTACTGCAGTTGTGTTAGTTTTTGTGCTTGAAACAAAAACATTCATTGTTATGAAAAATAGAGAGGGGTCTCCGGTAAGGGGATCCTCTGTCCCCTTTTATGTTCCATCTGGCAGCTGAGGGACTGAATATTTTGATGAAAGCAATGGTAGACAATCACTTGTTTACAGGGTATTCGGTTGCGACAGGTAATCCGGTGGAAGTCTCTCATTTACAATATGCTGATGATACTCTGTTGTTAGGTAAGAAAAGCTGGGCAAATGTTCGGGCTCTCCGTGTGACTCTTGTCATTTTTGAGTCCATGTCGGGGTTGAAGGTGAATTTTAATAAAAGCTTGTTGGTGGGTGTTAATATTTCTGAGTCGTGGTTGGCTGAGGCGGCATCAGTGTTAAGTTGTAAAGTGGGCAAGATTCCATTCATGTAACTTGGTTTATCTATAGAGGGTAATCCGCGCCGTCTTTCATTTTGGGACTCTGTTGTGAATAGAATTAAATCTAGAATGTCGGGTTGGAATAGCCGGTTTCTCTCGTTTGGTGGTCGCTTGGTCCTTATGAAAGCAGTTCTGACATCTTTGCCTGTATATGCTCTTTCCTTCTTTAAAGCTCTATCAGGTATAATCTCTTCCATTGAATCCTTGTTGAATTATTTTATTTTATTTTATTTTATTTTATTTATTTATTTTATTTTTTTTGGGGGGGGGGTTGTGAGGACCGTCGGAAAATTACTTGGATAGGTTGGAATACTTGGAGTTCTTCAAAGGAGTCTGGAGGGTTAGGGGTAAGGAGATTGAGGGAGTTTAATTTTGCTTTGTTAGGTAAATGGTGTTGGAGGATGTTGGTAGATAGAGTAGGTTTCTGATATAGTGTTCTAGTCGCTCGTTATGGCAAGGTAGGTGGGTGATGGGACTGATACGTTGTTTTGGTATCACTGGTGGTGTGAAGGGGAGCCCCTTAGAGAGCAGTTTTCGAGGTTGTTTGATTTAGTTGTAAACAAATATATTACTGTGGCTAACATGTTGTCCGTGAGATTGTCGCGGGGTGGGGAGGGGTGGAGTTGGAGGCGGAGGTTGTGGGTGTGGGAGGAGAATGTCTTAGAGGAGTGTAGGGTTTTACTGCTTAATGTTTCTGGCTTTACTGCTTAATGTTTCTCTGTTTCCTAATATTACAGATTCTTGGATTTGGCTTCCTAACCCTATAGGAGGTTACTCAGTTCGAGGTGCTTATGAGATACTAACAGCGACTGTCAACTCCAACTTGGATAGTGCTTTGGATTTGGTTTGGCATCATCAGGTTCCTTTGAAGGTGACGATCTTTGCTTGGCGTCTCATCAGGGATCGGTTACCGACGAGAGCAAATTTGACAGCAAGAGGCATCTTACAGTTAAACAATGCT